>NW_027253324.1:0-610123 GCF_044704955.1 Pristiophorus japonicus
GTCGCTCGCTCTCTCTCTTTCTCTGTCGTCCTCTCTCTGTCTTTCTCTCTCTGTCTCTGTCGCTTTCTCTCTGTTCATCTCTCTCTGTGATCTCTCTTTCTGTCTCTCTGTGATCTCTCTGTCTCTCGCTCTCTCTCTTTCTCTCTCTCTCTCTCTCGGTAGCTCTCTTTGTCATGTTTGTAACCTTCACATAACTGTAAACAACATGCAACAACAATGTACATTTTATACAACTGGGAAATACACACCTTGACCACAGGTGGTGAACTTGTGGGAGACCCTCCTTACCTGGTCAGCCAGCAACGTAAATGGAGGTTCCACGAGGCTCAGCACTCCTTGGTCCGTGGAATAAAGGTGCAGGTCATGAGTGACCTTGCCTGCTGTAAATGCTTTGTGTGAATATGTTCTAGAGTTGAGGACTCCACATCTGGCGACGAGAAACGTGAATCACTGATCCACAAGGATGGCGACCGGGAGCACAGAGGAACGTGACTTTGTGGGTGAGGACTGGCACGATTTTGAGGAGCGAATCCAGCAGACATTTGTCACAAAAGACTGGCTGGGAGTGGAAGCAGCTGACAAGCGGAGGACGCATCTACTGACAAGCTGCGGGACAAAACCGTATGCTCTGATGAAAGACCTGCTTGGACCTTTCAAACCGGTCGACAAGATTTTCGAAGAGAACAGCCAGCTAACGAGTGAACATCTGAAACCGGCGAGCAGCCCACACATGGCCCGGCACCGGTTCGACACAAACAGATGTTGGGATGGGCAAAATATCTCGGACTTCGTTGCACCCCTGATGCGCTTGGCCAATTTCTGTAAGTTCACAGACGCCTGCAGGGGGCAGATGTTAAGGGATTTTTTCATTGAGGGCATTAGCCATGCCGGTATTTTCAGGAAGCTTATTGAGGATAAGGACTTGAATTTGGAAAGGGCAGCTTTGAAAGCTCAGAAATTCTTGGCGGGTGAAGAGGAGACCAAGATAATTTACGCACGCAGCGCTGGCTTTAACGTTGCGATGAACCTGGGAGATAATGTTGTAAAATTGATACAGAACCCCGCAGGAGGCAAGGTCAATTCGACACTGCCCAGGCAGCAACAGAATCTAGGGTTGGACAGCAACAGAGTCAAAGGCAGGAGGATCGCTAGTTCACGCCATCAAGAGGAATGTGATGGGACCATTGACATTCACCATCAGAGTGCTTAGAAACAACCAAGGGGACAATCAGTTAGGAATGCCTGGTAACAGCCCCTTTGTGAACAACAATCTCAGCCAATGCTGGAGATGCGGGGGTAGAGATACTGCTAAAAGTTGCAAGTTCCAGCAGTTCACCTGCAGGAATTGTAATGCCAGAGGACATTTGGCTAGAATGTGCAAAAAGGCTGTAGCGAGGCTAATCTATGAAACAGAGGAATCAGACGAGGCTCTACAATGCAGGATGATGCCTGGGGCAAAACCTTGGGTGCTGAGGTTCAGAGGGTTCATGTCGCTGACGTCTGCATCTCATACACCAAAACGCCACCCATGATGATGACATTTTTATTGAATGGCGTCCGGTGCGCATGGAGCAAGATACTGGAGCCAGCCAGTCCCTTATGAGCGTCCACCAATTTGCGAGACAATGGTCACACAGAGATAACAGGTCCAAACTGGAATGCATTGAAACGCATTACGCACGTACACCAAAGAAATCATCCCAGTGCTCGGCAGTGCAAATCTGGTGGTAACACACAATGGATCAAAGAACCGCCTGCCACTCTGGATTGTTCGGTGAAATGGCCCCGCGCTTTTGGGAAGGAGCTGACTAGCCGAGATGAACTGGAAATGGGGAGATGTGCACGCCATTTCGTCTGTGGAGCGAAGTTCATGCTCCAAAAATTCGGGTCACTGTTTCAGCCCGGTGTCGGAACGTTCAAGGACAACAAAGCAGCGATACACATCACCCCGGATGCCAGGCCAGTGCACCACAAAGCCAGAGTCGTGCCGTATGTGATGCGTGAGAAAATTAAGAGTGAATTGGACAGGCTGCTCAGAGAGGGCATAATTGTGCCGGTTGAATTCAGTGACTGGGCGAGCCCCACCGTTCCAGTCCTTAAACCGGATGGTTCGGTCAGGGTCTGTGGCGACTACAGAGCCACCATCAAACGATTCTCGCTGCAGGACCAATACCCGCTCCCAAGAGTGGAAGCCGTTTGTGCCACGTTGGCAGCTGGCAAGCTGTTTACGAAGTTAGAGCTGACTTCGGCCTACATGAGACAGGAACTGTCTGAAGAATCCAAGCTTAGACCACCATCACGACGCACAAGGGATTATTCATCGACAACACGTGTCCGTTTGGCATTCGTCCAGCGAGCGCAATGGTCCAGAGGAACATGGAAAGCTTGCTCACGTCAATTTCCGGCACAATCGTTTTCCAAAACGACATCCTAATAAGGGGTCTAGACACCGAAGAACACTTCCACAACCTGGAGGAAGTACTACCCCGACTGGAGCGGATAGGCCTGTGGTTGAAAAAGGCTAAGTGTATGTTTTTGGCCCGAGAGGCTGAGTTTTTGGGCAGGAGGGTTGCCGCAGACGGGATCCGGCCTATCGAATCCAAAACGGAGGCGATCTGTCCTGCGCCCCACCCATAGCAACACATCGCAGTTTCGATCGTTCCTGGGACTTTTGAACCATTTTGGGAACTACCTGCCTAACTTAAGCATGTTGTTGGAGCCGTTACATGTAATCCTGCGTAAGGGTTGTGACTGGTTCTGTGGGTACTGTCAGGACCGGGCTTTCAACAAGGCGTGCAACCTGCTTTGTTCTAATAAACTGTTGACTTTGTATGACGCCTATAAAAAACTGGTTTTAACATGCGATGCATCATCATACAGCGTTGGGTGTGTATTGCAGCAGGGAAAGGTCGACGGCCGACTACAACCGGTGGCTTATGCCTCCAGGTCGCTCTCCCAGGCACACCTTTGGAACGACATGGACGAAAAGGATGCACTCGCTTGCGATTACAGTGTGAAAAAGATGCACCATTATCTCTTCGACCGACCGTTCGAGTTAGAAACGGAACACAAGCCATTAACATTCATGTTTTCCGACAGCAAGGCTGTCGACGCCAACGCGTTAGCTCGCATATAGCGATGGGCACTCAAGCTGGCTGCATATGACTACACCATACGGCACCGGCCAGGCACCGAAAATTGCGCTGACGCGCTCAGAAGGCTTCCGCTCGCCACCACCGAGGGGGCAGCGGAGCAAAGTGCTGAGGTTTTGACACGGCAGGCTCCCCCATCACAGCCCGCCAGATCAAACTATGGACCAACAGGGACTCCCTCCTATCCATGATAAGGAAATGTGGCCTGACTGTGGATTGGGCGCCCGCACAAGGAGCGTACACCGAGGAGGTCAGATCATTTCAGAGACAGATGGATAAGCTCTCCATCCAAGCCGACTGCCTACTATGGGGCAGCAGGGTGGTCATGACGCAGAAAGGGAGGGATGCATTCATCAGTGAAATCCACAGCGAGCACCCTGGCATTGTGCCAATGAAGGCAATTGCCCGGTCACATGCATGGTGGCCGGAGATTGACTCAGAGCTGGAACACTGGGTTCGCAGGTGCACAATATGTTCCCAGCTGGGCAATGCCCCCAGGAATGCCCTGCTCATCCCGTGGCACTGGCCCACCACGTATTCATGTGGACTATCCGGAGCCGTTCATGGGAAAATGTTCCTGATTGTAATCGATGCATACTCGAAATGGATCGTGTGCATCATATTAAACTTGTGCATGACATCCATCACCGTGGAGAGTCTGCGTACGGTTTTCACGAACCACAGCTTGCCGGACGTTCTGGTCAACGACAATGGCCCGTGTTTCACCAGCCATGAATTCCAGGAGTTCATGTCGGGCAATGGTATCAAGCAGGTCTGGACAGCGCCGTTCAAGCTGGCTTCCAATGGCCAGGTGGAACTTGCGGTCCAAGTCAGAAAACAATGCATGCTCCGTACCCTCTCTTCAGTACCGCCTATCGCGCCTCCTGTTGGCCTGTAGGTCCCGCACGCACTCGCTCACGGAAGTCCTGCCAGCGGAACTCCTCATGAAACGCTCGGTCAAAACGTGGCTGTTGATCATTCACCCAAGCTTGGCAGACATTGTTGAGGGCAAGCGGCTGTACAAAACCGACTGCCATGATCGAAACTCAAGCTGGAGGTGTATAGAAATGGATGACGCGGTATTTTTGCTGAAACATGCACTAGGATCCAAGTGGTTCGAAGGCACCGTAATTGGTAAAGAGGTGTTAAGTGTCATAGTGGTAAGACTAAATAATGTGCAGCTATGCCGCAAACATCTGGACCAGGTAAAGAAAAGGTTCAGCATGGAAACTGAGGAACCTGAAATAGACCATAGGATGTTAACCACACCACTGCTAGTGAACGAGCAACTAGGACAGTAAACAGCATGCACAGTCCCTACGGCCAGCCTGGACAGCCTGGAACCAACTCAGGCGTCAGAGACCCAACCACCAGAGCCAGAACTGCAGCGCTCCACGAGAGAGCGTCGACCGCATGAAAGACGCAATCTTTGATTCAAAGGCATTGTGCGGTACGTGATGTTATGTTTGTAACTTTCACATAACTGTAACCAACATGTAACAATAGTGTACACTGAATATAACCGTGAAATACAAACCTTGACCACAGAGGGTGAACTTGTGGGAGACACTCCTTACCTTGTCAGCCAGGTACTTAAAGGGAGGTTCCACGCAGGCTCAGCACTCCTTGGTCCGTAGAAGAAAGGTGCAGGTCATGAGTGACCTTGTCTGCAGTGTATGCCTCATGTGAATATGTTCTAGAGTTGAGTCCACAATCTGTCTGTCTCTCTCTCTCTCTATCTCTCGCTATATGCCTATCTCTGACTCTCTCTCTCTCTCTCTCGTTCTCTCTCTCTCTCTCTTTCTCTCTCCCTCTCCCTCTCTCTCTTTCTCTCTCTCTCAGTCTCCCTCTTTCTCTGTCTTTCTTTGTGTCTCTGTCCCTCTCCCTCTCTCTCTCTGGCTGTCTCGCTCTCGCTATCTATCTCTCTCTGTCTGTCTGTCGCTCTATCTCTTTCTCTTTCTCCCTCTCTCTCTCTCTCTTTTCACTCTCGCTGTCCGTCTGTCTCTCTCTCTCTCTGACTTTCTCTCTGTCTCTCACTCTATCTCGATCTGCTTCTATCTCTATCTCTCTGTCTCTCTCTCTCTATCTGTCTCTCTCGATCTCTCTATCTCTCTTCCTCGTTCTTTCTCTGTCGCTCTCTATCTCTCTCGATCTCTGCCCATCTGTCGCTCTATCTCTTTCTCTGTCTCTCTCTATCTGTGTCTCTCTCCCTTGCTATCTCTGTCTCTCTCTTCTCTCTCTTTGTCTCTCTCTCTCTCTCTCCATCTCGCTCTCAATCGCTCTCTCTCTCTCACTCTCTCTGTCTCTGTCCGTCTATCTGCCTATCGCTCTGTCTCTCTCTGTCTCTCTCTGCCTCTCACTCTCTCATTCTCTACCTCGATCTCTCTCTCTCTCTCGATCTGTGTGCATCTCTTTCTCACTCTTTGTCTAGCTGTCTCATTGTTTTTCTCTCTCTCTGCCTCTCTATTTGTCTTTCCCTCTGTCTCTCTCTCTCTCTGTGTCTCTGTCTGTATCTCTGTCTTTCTATCTGTCTCTGTCTCTCTCTCTCTCTCTCTCTCTCTCTCTCTCTCTCTCTCTATCTCTCTTCTCTCTCTCGCTCTGCCTATTTCACTCTCTCTGTCTCTCGCTCTCTCTCTCTATCTATCTCTCACTCCGTCTCTCTTTCTCTCTGTCTCTCAGTCTCTGTCTCACTCTCTTTTCCACTGTTTCTCTGTCACACTTTCTGACTCTCTCACAGGCGTTTTCTCTCTCTCTCTCTCTCTCTCTCTCTCTCTCTCTCTCTCTCTCTCTCTCTCTCTCTCTCTCTCCCTCTCTCTCTCTCTCTTCTATCTGTCTCTCTCTCTCTTGATCTGTCTCTCATTCACTCTGTCTCTCTCTTTCACTTTTTGTTTTTCTCTTTCTCTCTCTCTGTCTGTCAATCGCTGTCTCATTCTCGCTGTCTCTCTCTCTCTCTCTCTCTTTTTTTCTCTTTCTCTCTGTCCCTCAGTCAGTTTGCTTCTCTCGCTCTGTCTGTCTGCCTGTCTCTGTTTCTCGCTATCTGTCAGTTGATCTCTCTCGCTTTGTCTCTCTCTGTGTGTCTTTCTCTCTCTCTCTCTCTTTGTGCATCTCTCTCTCACTGTTTCTCTGTCTCGCACTCTCTCTTTATCTCTGTCTCTCTCTCTCTCGAACTGCCTCTCATTCTCTCTGTCTCTCTCTCACTTTGTTTTTTCCCTGTCTCTCTCTCTGTCTCTCTCTCTCTCTCTGCCTGTCCCTCTCTCTCTGTCTCGCTTCTCTGTTTCTGTCTCGCTCTTTCTCTCTCTCCCTCTGTCTGTCGCTATCTCTCTCTCTCGCTATCTTACGCTCGGTCCCTCACTCTCAATCGCTCTCTCTGTCTCTCTCTATCTCTATCTCTATCTATCTCTCTATCTCTCTCTGTCTTTGTCTCTCTCCCTCTCTGTCTTTCTTTGTCTCTCTGTCCCTCTTCCTCTCTCTCTCTCTGCCTGTCTCGCTCTCGCTCTCTCTCTTGTCTCTCTCTCCGTGTCTCACTCTTTCTCTCTGTCTTCCTCTCTGTCTCTCTCTCTCTCTCGCTCTCTCTCTCTGTCTTTCTAGCTATCTGACTCGAACTCTCTCTCTCTTTCACTCTACCTTCTCTATTTTCCTCTCTCTCTCTGACTGTCGCTCTATCTGTCTTTCCTTCTCTCTCTCTATCTCTCTCTCCTTCTCTCTGTCTCTATCTCAGTCTCTCTCTAGCTCTATCGTTCTCTTCCTATCTCTGTCTTTCTATTTCTCTCTCTCTCTGTCTCTCTGGCTGTCTGTCTCCCTCTCTGTCTCTCTCTCTCTTTCTGTCTCTCACGTTCTGTCTCTCTCTATCTCTGCCTTCTCTCTCTCTCTGCCGCTCTCTCTCTCTCTCTCTCTGCCTCTGTCTGTCTCTCTCTCTCTCGGTCCCTGTAACACGAATCCTGGTATAAAATGGCCACCACACATCTCATGTAAAATGGCTGCTCAATCTCACCCAAACTAATCCCACTGCCCCGCTCTCTCCCCATAGCCCTGTATCAATGACAAACCAATCCCACTGCCCCGCTCTCTCCACTTACACTGTATCAATTCACAAACGAATCCCACTGCCTCGCTCTCTCCCCTTAGCCCTGTTTCAATCCCCAAACTAATCCCACTGCCCCGCTTTCTCCTCATATCCTGTATTAATCCCCAAACTAATCACACTTCCCCGATCTCTCCCCATACCCCAGTATCAATCCTAATCTAATCACACTGTCTCACACTCTCCCAATAGTCCAGTATCTATCCCCAAAAAATCTCATTGCCCCGCTCTCTCCACAAAACCCTGTGTCAATACCAGAAACTATGCATAAAGAGAGACAGATAGAGAGAGAGACACACAAACACACTCTCTCTTCCTCTATGTCTCTGTCTGTCTCCCACTCTCTGTCTTTCTCTCTCTCGCTCTCTGTCTGTCTCCCTGTCTCTGTCTCAAGAAAAGTCTCATTTTATCTCTCTGTCTCTCTCGATCTACGTCTATCTCTCTCTCGCAATCTTACGCTCTGTCCCTCACTCTGAATCGTTGTCACTATCTGTACCTCTCTCTCTATCTCTCTCTGTCTCTGTCTCTCGCCCTCTCTCTCTTTCTTTGTCACTCTGTCCCACTCCCTCTCTTTCTCTCTGTGCCTGTCTCGCTCTCGCTATCTCTCCCTCTCTCTGTCTCTCTGTCTCTCTCTCTCTGTCTCTCAATCCGTGTCTCTATATGTATCTCTGTCTCCCGCTCTCTCTCTCTCTCTGTCTCTCTCGCTTTAGTTTCCTGAACAGTTGGGACCGCTTCTGGCGAAGGTGGGACCTGTACAAGTCGGACAGGATACACCTCAACAGAGACCGGATCAATTTTCTCGCGGGTGGTTTTGATTGGTGGTTTTGGGAGGGCTTTAAACTAGCTTGGTAAAGGGATCGGAACCCAGGAGAGGGCTCTGAGCTAGTTAGAGTGGGTGAGAACCCAGATGAACAGAACCCCAAGAACGAATGCAATAGGTAGGAGGCGACAAGCAGAGTAGCACTGGGGTAAGTGTAAACCTAAAAGGGAATGGAAGGGACAATATGTATGAATATAAAGGGGCTGCAGGAGGGGTCAAAACTAAAAATCATGGTTTAAAAACTAGTATTAAAACATTCTAACTAAACACACGCAGCATACATAATAAAGTAAATGAGTTGACGGCACAAATCATTACAAATGGGCATGATTTGGTGGCCATTACAAAAACGTGGTTGCAGGGTGGGCAAGACTGGGAATTAAACATGCAGGGGTATTTGACAAGTCGGAAAAATAGACAAGAAGGGAAAGGAGGTGGCTTAGCTCTGTTAATAAAGGATGATATCAGGGCAATTGTGAGAGACGATATTGGCTCTAATGAACAAAATGTTGAATCATCGTGGGTGGAGATTAGAGACAGTAAGGGGAAAAAGTCACTGGTGGGCGTAGTTTATAGGCCCCCAAATAATTACTTCACGGTGGGGCGGACAATAATCAAGGGAATAATGGAGGCAAGTGAAAAAGGAACGGTAGTAATCATGGGGGAATTTAACCTGCATATCGATTGGTCAAATCAAATCGCACGGGTTAGCGTTGAGGAGTAATTCATAGAATACATACGGCATTGTTTCCTAGAACAGTATGTTACAGAACCTACAAGGGAGCAAGCTATCTTAGATCTGGTCCTGTGTAATGAGACAGGAATAATAAACGATCTCCAAGTAAAAGATTTTCTCGGAATGAGTGATCACATTATGGTTGAATTTGTAAAACAGATTGAGGGTGAGGAAGTTGTGTCTCAAACGAGCGTACTATTCTTAAACAAAGTGGACTAGAGTGGGATGAAGGCAGAGTTGAATAAAGTAGACTGGGAACAAAGACTAAACGGTGGCACAATTGAGGAACAGTGGAGGATTTCAAGGAGCTCTTCCATAATGCTCAACAAAAATATCTTCCAGTGAAAAAGAAGGGCAGTAAGAGAAGGGATAACTAGCCGCGGATAACCAAGGAAATAAAGGAGAGTATCAAATTGAAAACCAATGCGTATAAGGTGGCCAAGGATCGTGGGAAACTAGAAGATTGGGAAAATTTTAAACGACAGCAAAGAATGACTAAGAAAGCACTAACGATGGGGAAGATAGATTACAAATGTAAACTTGCGCAAAACATAAAAACAGATAGGAAAAGTTTTACCACTATATAAAACGGAAAAGAGTGACTAAAGTAAATGTAGGTCCGTTAGATGGTGAGAAGGGGGATTTAATAATAGGAAATGTGCTAATGGCTGAGGACTTAAACAATTATTTTGCTTCGGTCTTCACAGTGGAAGAAACAAAAACCATGCCAAAAATTGCTGGTCACGAGAATGTGGGAAGGGAGGAACTTCAGACAATCATTATCACTGAGGGGTTAGTTCTGGACGGGCTAATGGGACACAAGGTAGAAAAGTCCCCTGGTCCTGATCAAATACATCCCAGGGTACTAAAAGAGATGGCGGAAGTTATAGCAGATGCATTCGTTACAATCTACCAAAATTCTCTGGACTCTGGGCAGATGCCATGGGATTGGAAAGCAGCTAATGTAACGCCTCTGTTTAAAAAAGGGAGCAGACAAAAGGCAGGTAACTATAGGCCGGTTATTTTAACATCTGTAGTGGGGAAAATGCTTGAAGCTATCATTAAGGAAGAAATAGCGGGACATCTGGATAGAAATAGTGCAAGAAAGCAGAAGCAACATGGATTCATGAGGGGAAAATCATGTGTAACTAATTTACTGGAATTCTTTGAGTATATAACGAGCATGGTGCATAGAGGTGTACCGATGGATGTGGTGTATTTAGATTTCCAAAAGGTATTCGATAAGGTGCCACACAAAAGGTTACTGCAGATGATAAAGCTACGCGGAATCAGAGGAAATGTATTAACATTGACCGAAAATTGGCTGGCTAACCGAAAGCAGAGAGTCGGGATAAATCGGTCCTTTTCGTGTTGGAAATCGGTGAGTAGTGGTATGCCACAGGAATCGGTGCTGGGACCACAACTGTTTCAATATACATAGATGAATTGGAAGAGGGGACAGAGTGTATTGTAACAGAATTTGCAGATGAAACAAAGATTAGTGGGAAAGCGGGTTGTGTAGAGGACACAGAGATGCTGCAAAGCGATTTAGATAGGTTAAGCGAATGGGCTATGGATTGGCAGATGGAATACAATGTCGAGAAATGTGAGTTCATCCACCTTGGGGGAAAAAAACAGTAAAAGGGAATATTATTTGAATGGGGAGAAATTACAACATGCTGCTTTGCAGAGGGAGCTGGGGGTCCTTGTGCATGAATCCCAAAAATTTAGTTTGCAGGTGCAGCAGGTATTCAAGAAGGCGAATGGAATGCTGGCCTTCATTGCGAAAGGGATGGAGTACAAAAGCAGGGATGTCCTCCTGCAACTGTACAGGATATTGGTGAGGCCGCACCTCGAGTACTGCGTGCAGTTTTGGTCACCGTACTTAAGTAAGGATATACTAGCTTTGGAAGGGGTAAAGAGACGATTCACTATGCTGATTCCTGAGATGAGGGGGTTACCTTATGAAGATAGATTGAGTAGACTGGGTCTTTACTCGTTGGAGTTCAGAAGGATGAGGGGTGATCTTACAGAAACATTTAAAATAATGAAGGGGATAGACAGGATAGAAGCAGTCAGGTTGTTTCCACTGGTCGGGGAGACTATAACTAGGGGGCACTGCCTCAAAATATGGGGGAGCCAATTTAAAATAGAGTTGAGAAGGAATTTCACTCCCAGAGGGTTGTGAATCTGTGGAATTCTCTGCCCAAGGAAGCAGTTGAGGCTAGCTCGTTGAATACATTCAAATCACAGATCGGGAGATTTTTAACTAATAAGGGAATTAAGAGTTATGTTGAGCGGGCGGGTATGTGGAGCTGAATCCACGGCGAGATCAGCCGTGATCTTGTTGGCTGTCGGAGCAGGCTGGAGGGGCTAGATGGCCTACTCCTGTTCTTAATGCTGATGTTCTTATGTTCTTATGCGTGTTGGGGAAGTCCAGAATCAGGGGTCACAGTCTCAGGATAAGGGGTAAGCCATTTAGAACAGAGATGAGGTGAAACTTCTTCACCCAGAGAGTGGTGAACCTGTGGAATTCTCTACCACAGATGTTGTTGAGGCCAATTCACTGAATATATTCAAAAAAGAGTTAGTTGTAGTCCTTACTACTCGGGGGATCAAGGGGTATGGCGAGAAACGAGGAATGGGGTACTGAAGTTGCATGTTCAGCTATGAACTCATTGAATGGCGGTGCAGGGTCGAAGGGCCGAATGTCCTAATCCTGAACTTGTTTTCTATGTTTCCATGTTTCTATATCTTTCTCTTCCTGTCTCTGTCATTCTCTCACTCTATCTTTCCTTCTCTCTCTGTCTCTCTCTTTGTCGCTCTCTGTCTCTCTATGTGTCTCTCTCTCCCTCTCTACATATATCTATCTCACTCTATATCTCTCTATCTGTCTTTATCTCTCTGTATCTCTCTTTATCTCTCTATTTCTTAGTCGTCCACCGTCTCATTCTCTCTCTGTCTCTCTCTCTTTCTATATCTGTATCTGTCTCTCTTTCTCACTCTCTGTCTTTTCTTTCTTTGCCTCTCTCTCTCTCACTCTCTCTCACTCTTTCTGTCTCTCTCCTCTCTCTGTCGCTCCCTCTGTCTGTCTGACTGTCTCTATTTCTGTCTCTCAATCTCTCTGGCTCTCTCTCTCTCGATCTCTGTCTCTATCTCTCTCTGTTCCTCTCTCTTACTCTGTCTCTCTCTGTCTCCGTCTCTGTCTGTCTCTCGCGCTCTCTGTCTCAATCTCTCTCGCTCTCTGTCTCTGTCTCTCTGGTTGTCTGTCTCCCTCTCTGTGTTTCTCTCTCTCTGTCTCTCACGTTCTGTTTCTCTCTATCTCTGTCTTCTCTCTCTCTCTGTCTCTCTCTCTCTCTCTCTCTCTCTCTCTCTCTCTCTCTCTCTCTCTCTGTCTGTTTCTCTCTCTCTCGGTCTCTGTAATATGAATCCTGGTATAAAATGGCCAACACACATCTCATGTAAAATGGCTGCTCAATCTCACCCAAACTAAGCCCACTGCCCCGCTCTCTTCCCATAGCCCTTTATCAATGCCAAACTAATCCCACTGTCCTGCTCTCTCCCGATAACCCTGTATTAATCCCAAACTAATTCCACTGACCCACCCTCTCTCCTTAGACCTCTATCAATCCCCAAACTAATCCCACAGCCCCGCTCTCTCCCCTTCGCCCTGTATCAATCCCCAAACTAATCCCACTGCCCCGCTCTCTCCCCTTAGCGCTTTATCAATCCGCAAACTCATCCCAATGCCCCGCTTGCTCCCCACAGCCCTGTATCAATCGCAAACTAATCCCACTGTCCTACTCTCTCCGCTTAGCCCTATTTCAATCCTCAAACTAATCCCACTACCCTGCTTTCTCCCCATAGCCCTGTATTAATCCCCAAACTAATACCACTACCCCGCTCTCTCCAGATGCCCTCGTATCAATCTCAATTTAATCACACTGCCCCACACTCTCCCACTAGCCCTGTCTCAATCCCCCAAATATCCCACTGCTCCGCTCTCCCCGTAGCATTGTATCAATACCAGAAACTACGTAGAAAGAGAGACCGAAGAGAGAGACACAAAAAAATACACTCTCTCTCCCTCTCTGTCTCTAACTTTCTGTCTTTCTCTCTCTCTCGCTCTCTGTCTGTCTCCCTCTCTCTGTCTCTCTCTCACGATCAGTCTCACTTTATCACTCTGTCTCTCTCTATCTCTCTCTCTCTCTGTCTCTCACTCTCTCTCTCTCTCTCTCTCTCTCTCTCTCTCTCTCTCTCTCTCTGTCTCTCTCTCTCTCACTCTCTCTGTGTCACTCTGCCTGTCTGTCTCACTATCTCTCTCTCTATTTCTCTCTCTCTGTTCTCACTCGCTCGCTCTCTGTCTCGCTCTCTCTCTATCTCTCTATCTGTCTTTCTCTCTGTCTCACCGTTTCTCTTTCTCTCTCTGTCTCTCTCTCACTGTCAATCTCTATCCATCTCTCTGTCTTTCTCCATCTGTGTATCTCTCTCTCTCTATCTCTCCTTGTCTACCTACCTCTGACTCTCTCTCTCCATCTCACATTCTCTCTTTCTCGCTCTCTGTCTCGCTCTCTTTCTCTCAATCTCTCTTTATTTCTCTTTCTCTCTCTCTCTCTGTCTCATTCTCTCTGTCTCTTACTCTGTGTGTCTCTCTCACTATCTCGCTACCTCTCTCTCTGTCTCTCTCCCTCTCTGTCTCTCACTCTATATCGCTCTCTCTGTCTCTCTCTCTCTCTGACTCACTCTCTCTTTCTCTCTCTCTCTCTATCTATCTCTCTGTTTCTCTCTATCTCTCTGTCTCACTAGCTTTCTGACTGTCTCTCTTTCTGTCTCTTACTCTCTCTATCTCTCTGTCTGTCTGTCGCTCTATTTCTTTCCCTTTCTCTTTCTACCTGTCTCTCTCTCTCATTCTCTCTCTCTCTTTTTCTCTCACTCTGTCCGTCTGTCTGTCTTCTCTGTCTCTCTTTCTGTCTCTCACTCTATCTCTATCTCCATCTATCTCTATCTCTATGTCTCTCTCTCTCTATCTCTCTCTCTCTCTCGATCTGTGTCTCTCTGTCCCTCTGTCTCTGTCTCTCTCGATCTCTCACTCTCTGCCTATCTAGCGCTTTTGTCTTTCTCTTTCTCTCTCTATCTCTGTCTGTCTCCATCTCTGTCTCTCTCTGTCTCTCTCTCTCCCTCTCTCTCTCTCTCTCTCGCTATCTGTGTGTATCTCTCTCTCTCTTTGTCTCGTGTCTCTCTGTTTTTCTCTCTCTGACTTTCTCTCTCTGCCTCTCTAACTGTCTTTCCCTCTGTCTCTCTCTCTGTCTCTCTGTCTGTCTCTCTGTCTTTCTCTCTATCTCTGTGTGTCTCTCTCTCTCACTCTGTCTCTCTCTCTCGCTATGCCTATCTCACTCTCGATGTCTCTCGCACTCTATCTCTCTCTCTCTCTCTCTCTAACTCTTTCTCTCTCTCTCTCTCTCTCTCTCTCTGTCTCTGTCTTTGTCTCACTCTCATTCCCTCTGTACCTCTCTCACTCTTTCTGATTCTCTCACAGCCAGTCTCTCTCTCTCTCTCTCTCTCAATGCCTCTCTCTCTCTCTCTATCTATCTTTCTCTGCCTCTCTCTATATCCATCATTCCCTCATTCTCTCTGTCTCCCGCTGTCTCGATATCACTCTGTCATTCTCTCTCTGGCTCTCGCTCTCCCTCTCTCTGTCCCTCTCTGTCTGTATGTCTCTCCCTCTCGCTCTGCTTGTCAGCCTGTGTCTGTCTCTCTCTATCTGTCTATTGATCTCTCTCTCAGTCTCTCTCTCTTTATCGTTCTCTCTCTCTCTCTCTCTCTGCATTTCTCTCTCGCTGTTTCTCTGTCTTGCTTTCTCTCTCTCGATCTGAGTCTCTCTATTTATCGATCTGTCTCTCATTTTCTCTGTCTCTCTCTCTGGCTTTATATTTTTCTCTGTCGCTCTATCTCTCTCTGTCTCTCGCACTGCCTATCTCTCTCTGTCTCGCTCTCTGTCTCTGCTTCTATCTTTCTCTCTCACTCTCTGTCTCTCACTATCGCTATCTCTCTCTCTCTCTCGCTATCTTACGCTCTGTGTCTCACTCTCTCTCATTCTCTATGTCTCTCTCTCTCTCTCTCTCTCTGTCTGTCTCTCTCACTTTATCTACGTGACTCTGTCTGTCTGTGTCCCTCACTGCCTCTCTCTCTCTGTATCTCGTGCACTTTCTCTCTTCTCTGTCTCACTCGCTTTGTCTATCTCTGCCTCTGTTTTTTTCTCTCTGACTCTCTCTCTCTGTCTCTCTCTCTGTCTTTTCCTCTCTCTCTCTGTCACTCTCTGTCTCTCGTCTGTCTCTCTCGATCTGTGTGTCTCTTTCTTTATCTCTCCGTGTCTGCTTACCTCTGAATCTCTGTCTCCGTCTCTCATTCTCTCTTTCTCGCTCTCTGTCTCGCTCTCTGTCTCTCTCTGTCTCTTTATTTCTCTTTCTGTCTCTCTCTCTCTCTGTCTCTCTCTCTCTCTGTCTCTTACTCTGTGTATCTCTCTCTCTTTCGCTCTTTCTCTATCTTTCTCTCCCTCTCTGACTCTCACTCGCTATCGCTCTCTCTGTCACTGTCTCTATCTCTCTCTCTCTCTCTCTCTGTCACTCTCTCTCTGTCTCTCTCGCTCTCTGTTGCTCTCTCTCTTCTCTCTTTCAGTCTCCCTCTCTCTCACTCTCTCTGTCCCTCTCTCTCTGTGTCTCTATCTCTATCTCTCGCTGTCTACCTATCTCTGAATCTCTTTCGCTCTGTCTCTCTCTCTGTCTCTCTCTCTCACACTCCCTGTCTCTCTCTCTCTCTCTTTTTCACTCTCTCTGTCTGTCTCTCTCTCTCTCTGTCTCTCTCTCACTGTTTTTCACTCTCACTCTATCTCCATCTGTCTCTATCACTCAGTCTCTCTCTCTCTACCTGTCTCTCTCTATCTATCTGTATCTCTCGATCTCTATCTCTCTCCATCGCTCTGTCTCTGTCTCGCTCTACCTCTCTCGCTCTCTGTCTATCTGTCGCTCTATCTCTTTCTCTTTCTCTCTAACTGTGTCTGTCTCCCTCTCTATCTCTGTCTCTCTCTCCTGCAGCCTTCTGATTGGAGTCAGACACGCTACCGTTGTATCACGAATTCTACAATGCTGGCAGCGGATGTTTGTTCACATGAAGGTTACTCAAACACAGATTTATTTATCCTGCATCGGTGGAATAAAAATAGGTTACAATCTCCGCCCACTCCCACCGGGAATCACACCGCATCAGAAGCAGCGCTCAGCTATCAGTCTCCCTCACACGTCCGCTTTCATCACCTGCTTTCAGCAGACTGCAGCAAATCGAGAAATTAGAGATGTGGAGAGGTTTTAGGGACATAATTCCAGATCTTCTGATCCAGGAAGCCGAAGTCACGTCCATTAATTGTTGAGAAGTTATATTCAGGGAAGCTCAAGAGCGCAGAATTTGTGGAGCGCAGATATTTCGGGGGCTTGTGAGGCTGAAGCAGTCGACGATTATATTCAAATGAAAGAATGACTATCACATTGAAGTCAATGGGAATCAGGGGCGAGATTTTTCACTGGCTGGAGTGATACCTATCACAGAAGAAGATGGTTGCGGTTGTTGGAAATCAATCATCCCAGCCCCAATGCATCGCAGAAAGATTTCCTTCGGCCAGTGTCCTATCCGGAACCCTCTTGAGCCCCTTCATCAATGATCTTCACTGCCAAAAGTAGTCAGAAGTGGCTATGTTCACTGAAGATTGCACAGAGCTCAGTACCACACATATCTCCGCTGATAATGAAGCAGCCCATTCCCACATGCAGCAAAACCTGAACGATATTTCGGCTTCAGCTGATAAGTGGCATGTTACATTTGCACCATACAGTTGCCAGTCAATGCCTATCGACAAGAAGCAAGGGTTTGACGACCGCTCCTTGGCATTCAACTGCATTACCATCACCGAATTCCCCACTATCAACATCCGATGGCACACCATTGGACAGAAACATGACTGGACCAGCCACATAATTGTGCCGCAGCAAGAGCAGGTCAGAGGCTGGGTATTCTGGGGCGAGTGTCTCACCTCCTGACCATCCAAAGACTTCCCACCAGCTACAAGGCACAAGACAGCATCTTGGCGGAACACTCTCCACTTGCCTGGATGAGTGCAGCTTCAATTCCACTCCAGCAGCTCGACAACACTTAGGGCAAAGCAGCAGCGTGATGGGTACACCACCCACCACCTTAAACTTCCATTCACACTATCACCGACGGAACGTGGCTGCAGTGTTTGCTTTTGACAACTTGCACTGCGGCAGCTCATGGAGGTTTGTTCTGATGCAACTCCAAAACCCGCGACCTCTACCCCTTAGAAGGACAAAGGCAGCAGGTACCTGTTAATACCATGAAGTAGTAGGCCCCCGCCCCCTCCCGCAAGTAACATGCGATCCTGACTTGGAAGTACATCACCATTCCTTCATCATGAATGCCTCATAAATCCTGGAAATCCGTGCCTAACAGCACTGCAAGAGCACATTCACCACACAAACTTCAGCGGTTCAAGCAGGCAGCCCACCACCACCTCCTCAAGGGCAATACGGGATGGGCAATAAATGCTGGATTTGTCAGCGACGCCCACATCCCATCAACTAATATTTAAAAAGCACTGTATTTTATGAGTATAGCTCAAAATGTTTCATTTCTGGTGACACAAATATCTGGGCAATTTTTACAAATTTAACAGGACAAGTTACTGCTGCCATGCACAGAATTAGAATCAGTAATGAAGACAAAATCCCATGGTCCCCATTTAAAGATTCAACCCAGTAAGATTTTAAATAACGTGGAAAAATATTACTGCCTGGCGTTTTTGTTGTCATTTCCAATCCCCTTCTTTGACACCGAAACAAATTGCTCTTAACATTGCAGTGCGAGATTTTTAAAACACACCTATATTGAGTGACACAACCATTCATATCACAACAGCTACCCGAGTTCCATTCCCGGTTTGGCAAGTAACTTTGATGTCACCTTTTTTAATTAGAGTCAATTGATTTTATTAAATTACATGGAAGAAATGTTGCATTTCACAATGGTGTCAAAGGAATTTTTTGCAGAAAGTGGGATGCAGCATTTAAGCTGCAGCGGGGTAAATTCGTATTCTTCCCAAATTGATATTTTCTTTGCTGCCTCACAATAGGCTTGCTCTAAAGTCTGGCTCATTTTTTCTCCATGGTCTGATTGAACAGAGCCAGATAGACAGGCTGAATGGGGAAAGAGCTGGACATAGACAAGAGATACTGACAAGGAACAAAAGCACTCTGCGATAAGAAAATTGCCTGATTCCTTATGGTTAGTGAAAGGCCTTTTAATGGTTGATTTCATTGCACACCTTGAAATTCATTAGAAACTGCGTCATGCTCTGAAGAACACGTTGCTCCCCTGGGACTGAGCCAAAGGGCGCCTGGTTGTAATCAGGGACATCAACCTGCAGTTTATGCAGGCATGGCTAGCACAGTCGGTAAAACACGCGATTCTTAATCGCAAAGTCGTGGATTCGGAGCCTTCATTGAACGATTAATTTTTGTTGAACATTCTGATGCCTCCGATTCAGATGATTGGGAATGGTCGCGGAATTTGAGAATTTAATGACTTGAAAAAGCTCCAGTCAGAGAAAAGTTTGTCAAAGGAATTTTTTGCAGAAATCGGGAAGCAGCATTTCAGCCGCTCGCTGAACATTTCTCTCTGTTGTTGAGCTATGTTGCATTAGCAATGAACATGTTAAACCCGTCTACTGAAAGACAGACGGTGTAAAGTCAGGTCACCGATAACATTTCCTCCATGAGTGAAGTTTCACAAATTATTAAGGTTCAGTTGTTGAACTTTTGACCGTCCTCACTGACCATTTTAGCATTTCTTTCATTCTGCTAAGCAACGCTTATAACAGTAGAATTAAGCCATATTTCAAAACCGGAAACAACTCATTCATTATTTGCTCTTTTCCAGTTCCAGAGCACAGAAGGTATTTCTCCATCCCTCGGATGCAAGCTACCATGTTTCATGGAAACCTCCCCATACACCAAACACCGGCTCAGGAAAACCCCGGGGGCGATGTTATGCGGGTCACTGAGCCTCCAGCAGCATTGAAAAGTTTTTAGACTAAACCGTTCTCAAATAATAAGTTTAGACAGGGGCATTCAATAGTCAAGATGGCCAAGCGATGGCATTTGTAGCTGTGGATTCAAATCCCGCTTCTGACATCCTTTTTTTCTAACTACGAACTAATTTCTTTTCACACCACTCTGAAGAGCATTGGGTCATCTATGTCATTTAATTAAAGTTACGTCATTTTAATTAAAAACTGTGGTAGCACTGAGTGACATTCAAAACTTCCCTATCCCGTAATCGCTGTGGGTGGCAGTATCATTAGAAAGTGTTTTATTCGTTATTTAATGGAGCCTTCGAAAAATCTCACACTGCTAATATATAAGCACGTGTATAAAAAGAAGAATTAAAATAACAATACAATCACTGCGCCACATACGAAGTGAGAGAGAGCCGAACATTCTGATGAAGTTGACGCTGTGACGTAACCACTGAGCTACACCTGACGCTCAGAAACAAGGTCGAAACAACTCAATGTAATGGATAATCTCAGAAATATCAAGAGCCGTGCAGTCTGGTCAACGTCCAATCCCGCCCTTGTTATCTAAGAGAGGAAGAAGAGACATGAACGGGATTTGACGCCAAAAGTTAATTAGAACGAAATACAACTTGCACATAATTTCCAAAACATTTCACTAAAAATTGTTTAACCTTCTTTCAAATCGTAATGCGTTGAATATGAAAATGAGCATCACGAGATAGTATCGTCAATAATCATTCTATTACTCCTTGCACTGTAGGATTTACCTGTCCAGTTAAATTTGATAATAGTTGTTCTAGTTTCCTGGTGTCTTCAGCAATGAACATTATCAATCAGACTTCTAAAATGTATTGTATTTTATAAAGTGTGTTAAAAATTACAAGCCTGATGGCTCCGTGCCTCAATGCGAGAGTATTCGTAATAAGTTGTATGAATTAACTTCATAAGCAGCAATTGATGAATATGACATGAATGGCATCACGGAGACATGGCTCCAGGGTGACCAAGGCTTGGAACTCAACATTGAGGCGTATTCCACATTCAGGAAGGATGGACAGAAAGGAAAAGGAGGTGGGGTAGCTTTTCTGGTTGAAGAGGAAAATAACGCAATAGTAAGGAAGGACATTAGCTTGGATGATGTGGAATCTGTGTGGGTGGAGCTGCGGAATACGAAAGTGCAGAAAACACTGGAGGGATCTGTGTACAGACCACCAAACTGTATTAGTGCGGTTGGGGACAGCATCAAAAATGAAATTAGGGATGCATGCAATAAAGTTAGATCAGTTATCATGGGCGAACTTAATCTACATATAGATTGGGCTAACCAAACTGGTAGCAATATGATGGAGGAAGATTTCCTGGAGTGTTCTAGGGATGGTTTTCGGGACCAATATGTCGTGGAAACAATTAGAGGGCAGGCCATTCTCGACTGGATGATGTGTAATGAGAAAGGACTAATTCGCAATCATGCTCTGGGAGGCCCCTTGGGGAAGAGTGACAATAATATGATAGAATTTCTTTTTAAGGTGGAGAGATACACAGTTCATTCAGAGACGAGGATCCTGAACTTAAGGAAAGGTAACTTCGATGTTATGAGACGTGAATTGGCTAGAATAGACTGGGAAATAATACTTAGAGAATTGATGGTGAATAGATAATTGCAAACATTTAAAGAAATCATGGATGAACTTCAACAATTTTATATCCCTCTCTGAAGTAAAAAATAAACGGGGAAGGTGGTTCAACCATGGCTAACTAGGGAAATTAAGGATCGTGTTAAATCCAAGGAAGAGCCATATAAATTGGCCAGAAAAAGCAGAAAACCTGAGGACTGGGAGAAATTTAGAATTCATCGAGGAAGACACATCGTTCAATGAGCTGGGGGAAAATAGAGTATGAGAGGAAGGTTTCCATGAACATAAAAACTGACTGCAAAAGCTTCAACAGATATGTGAGGAGAAAAAGATAAGTGAAGACAAACGCAGGTCCCTTGCAGTCAGATTCAGGTGAATTTATAATGGGGCTCAAAGAAATGGCAGACCAGTTGACCAAATATTTTCATATTGTCTTCAGGAAGGAAGACGCAAATAATCTTTCGGAGGTCCTAGGGGACCGGGGGTCTAGCGGCAAGGAGGAATTGAATGATATCCTTATGGGCGGCAAATTGTTTGAGGGAAATTGAAGGCTTGAAAGCGGATAAATCCCCGGGGCCTGATAGTCTGCATCACAGAGAACATAAGGACGTGGCCATAGAAATAGTGGATGTATTGGTGATCATTTTCCAACGGTCTATCGACTCTGGATCAATTCCTATGGACTGGATGGAAGGTAATGTAAAACCACTTTTGAAAAATGGAGAGAGAGAGAAAACGAATAATTATAGACTGGTTAGATTGACATCAGTTTTGCGGAAAATGTTGGAATCAATTATTAACGATGAAATACAGCGTATTTGGAAAGCAGTGACAGGATTGGTCCACGTCAACGCAGATTTATGAAAGGGAAATCATGCTTGACAATCTTCCCGCATTTTATATGGATGTATCTTGTAGAATGACCAAGGGAAAACCAGTGGAAGTGGTGTATTTGGGCTTTCAAAAGGTTTTTGACAAGGTCCCACACAAAAAATTGGTGTGCAAAATTAAAGGACATTGTATTGGGAATAATGTACTGACGTGGATAGAGAACTGGTTGGCAGACATGAAGCAGAGAGTCGGGTTAACGGGTCCTTTTCAGTATTACTGGCGGTGATTCGTGGGGTGCCGCAAGACAAGGTTCTGGGACCCCAGCTTTTTTAATATATATTCATGATTTAGATCGAGGAATTGAGTGTAATAACTCAAAGTTTGCAGATGACACTAAACTGGGTGGTGGTGTGAGCTGCGAGGAGGAAGCTAAGAGGCTGCAGAGTGATTGGACAGGATTGCTGAGTGGCACATGCAGTGTTATGTGCATAAATGTGAGGCTATCCACTTTGGGGGCAAAACACGAAGGCAAAATATTATCTGAATGG
Organism: Pristiophorus japonicus; assembly: GCF_044704955.1. NCBI lineage: Eukaryota > Metazoa > Chordata > Chondrichthyes > Pristiophoridae > Pristiophorus > Pristiophorus japonicus. Next base: position 21,944 of record NW_027253324.1, read on the forward strand.
CGGCAGATTAGGAAAAGGGGTGGTGCAACGAGACGTGGGTGTCATGGTACATCACTCATTGAAAGCTTGCATGCAGGTACAGCAGGCAGTGAAGAAGGCAAATGGTATGTTGACCTTCATAGCTAGGGATTTGAGTACAGGGTTAAGGAGGTCTTTCTGCAGATATACATGGCCTTGGTGATGCCTCACCTGGAATATTGTATTCAGTTTTGGTTTCCTAATATGAGGAAAGACATGCTTGCTCTTGTGCGAGTGCAGCCAAGATTTACCAGACTGATTGCTGGGATGGCTGGACCCACCTATGAGGAGAGAGTGGATCGGCTTGGACTTTATTCACTGGAGTTTAGAAGGATGAGACGGCAGTTCATAAAAACATATACAATTCTGACGGGACAGGACAGGTTAGACACAGGAAGAATGTTCCCGATGTGGGGAAGTCCAGAACCATGGGACACAATCTAAGGATAAGGGGTAAGCCATTTAGGAGTGAGAGGAGGAGAAATTGCTTCACTCAGAGAGTTGTTTACCTTTGGAATTCCCTAAAGCAGAGATTTGTTGATGCCAGTTCGTTGGATATATTCAAGAGGGAGTTAGATATGGCCCTTACGTTAAAGGGATCATGGCGTATGGAGAAAAGCAGGTACTGATGTGAATGATCCGTCATATCCTTACTAAATGGTGGGCAGGCTCGAATGGACGAATGGACGACTCCTGCACCTATTTTCTACGTTTTTATGTTTCTATGTGCATGGAATCTGGGTACTTGTTTTCCATACCTAATTGCATTTGAGAATATGGCGCTGTGCCGTTTCTCGCTGAAGACTTCAAACCCCTCCGTACTTATTCAACAGCTAGAACCTGGTTGTTGGTGTATTGGCGAGGAGCGAGAGAGAGACTGGTTGTTTAGAGGTTTGGCGTGTAGCGAGAACCTTGAAGTTGGGCCGGGGTAAAGAGGTCCAGGTTGTTGGGAGGCGGGTAGAGAGAGCCTGGTTGTTGGGCGAGGGAGGGTAGAGAGATCCTGCTTCTGTCGGGGGTGCGGGAAATGGGAGCATGGTTCTTGCGGGGGGAGAGTGCCTGGTAGTTGGGGATAGGGGCAGAGAGCGAATATGGTTGTAGAAACATAGAAACATTGAAATTTAAAGCGCAGAAGGAGGCCGATTTGGCCCAGCGTCTCCATGCTGGCCAAAAAAAAGCCACACGGCCCTTGGTCAGCAGCCCTGAAAGTTCTCCATAAACGTAAGAACAATGGCGGAAATGTAAAGAGCACCAGTACAACCAGTCCACCACACACAACTGCCAAACCCCTGACACTGAAACATTCTACACTCCACCTCAACCGGAGAAATGGGATCCCTGGAAGATGCAAAAGTCAGTAAGAAACCAGGCCAATTCCGCGAAAAGTACTCTCCGACACTTCCAGGTGATCTAAACAATGCAGGAGATCACCCTGGTCGTATTCGCTTCCCTGCAGTACTTACCATTATAGCTGCCAGGTTACAAGAGGTTATCCAGGCCACGAGTTCAGGAGTTCGGGCAGCGTTGAGGAAGAGGCGACAGTCCGGGGTCGGAAACCTATAAAAATGCCACGAGATCAGGAGTTCCCGCAGCGTCGAGGAGGAGGCGACAATCCGGGGTCAGAGGCCTATAAAAAGGCCGTGAGTTCAGGAGTTCACGCAGCTTCGAGGAGGAGGCGACAATCCGGGGTCAGAGGCCGATAAAAAGGTCGCGAGTTCAGGAGTTCACGCAGCGTCGAGGAGTAGGCAAACTTGTGCAGCTACACGGAGAAGGCAAAAAAGTAGAAAGAAATAGAAAGCTGACGTCACAGCCAAGGGTTAAGTGATTGGCTGGTGATTGGTGAGTAGCTTTTCATTTTTCTCTTCTATATCAGTGAGTAAACTTTAGCATTGGTGTTGCCATTTTAAGTGTATCTAAGGGTTAAATTATGACAGGAGAGCCCGGTCGGGTGTTATGCTCCTCCTGTACCATGTGGGAACTAAGGGACACTTCCGGTGTCCCTGACGACTACGTATGTGGAAAGTGTATCCGCCTCCAGCTCCTGACGGTCCTCGCTGCGGAATTGGAGTTTAGGGTGGATTTACTCTTAAGCATCCACGATGCTGAGAATGACGTGAGTAGCACGTGTAGCGAGTTGGTCTTACCGCAGATGAATGGTCCACAGCCAGATAGGGAATGGAAGACCAGCAGCAAGAGCAGTGCAAGGAAGTTGGTGCAGGGGTCCCCTGCGGTCATCCCCCTGCAAAACAGTACACCGCTTTGAGTACTTTTGAGGGGGATGCTTCATCAGGGGAGGGCAGCAGCAGCCAAGTTCATGGCACCGTGACTGGCTCTGCTGCACAGGACGGCAGGAAAAAGAGTGGGAGAGCGATAGTGATAGGGGATTTGATTTTAAGGGGAATAGATAGGCATTTCTGCGGCTGCAACCGAGACTCCAGTATGGTATGTTGCCTCCCTGGTGCAAGGGTCAAGGATGTCTCGGAACAGGTGCAGGGCATTCTGAAAAGGGAGAGTGAACAGCCAGTTGTCGTGGTACACATTGGTCCAAACGATATAGGTAAAAAAAATGGATCAGGTCCTACAAGACGAAATTAAGGAGATCGGAGCTGAATTAAAACGTAGGACTTCAAAAGTAGCAATCTCAGGATTGCTATCAGTGCCACGTGCAAGTCAGAGCAGGAATCGCAGGATAGCTCAGATGAATACGTGGCTTGAGCAGTGGTGCAGCATGGAGAGATTCAAATTCCAGGGGCTTTGGAATCGGTTCTGGGGGAGGTGGGACCAGTACAAACCGGACCGTCTGCACCTGGGTAGGACCGGAACCAATGTCCTCGGAGGAGTGTTTGCACGTGCTATTGGGGATGAGTGAAACTAATATGGCAGGAGGATGGGAACCAATATAGGGAGACAGAGGGAAACAAAATGGAGACAGAAGCAAAAGACAGAAAGGAGATGAGTAAAAGTGGAGGGCAAAGAAACTCAAGGCAAAAAACAAAAATGGCCACTGTACAGCATAATTCTAAATGGTCAATGTGTAATAAAAAGACAAGCATGAAAGCTCGGTGCCTCAATGCAAGGAGTATTCGGAACACAGGAGAGGGCTCTGAGCTAGTTAGAGTGGGTGAGAGCTCAGATGAACAGGACCCCAATGAAGAATGCAAAAGGCAGGAGGCAACAGAGCAGAGCAACACTGGAGTAATTGTAAACCACAAGGTGAGAGGAAGGGACAATATGTATAAATGTCAGGGGCTGCAGGAGGGGTCAAAACTAAAAATCATGGTTTAAAAACTAGTATTAAAACAATCTACCTAAACGCACACAGCATTCGAAACAAAAGAAACGAGTTGACGGCAGAAATCATTACAAATGGGAATGATTTGGTCGCCATTACACAAACGTGGTAACAGGTTGGTCGAGACTGGGAATTAAACATTTCAGTGTATCTGACAATTCGGAAAGCTATAAAAGAAGGGAAAGGAGGTGGGGTAGCTCTGGTAATAAAGGATTGAGCAGACTGGGACTTTACTCGTTGCAGTTCAGAAGGATGAAGGGTAATCTTATCGAAATATTTAAAATAATGAAAGGGATGAAAAGATCGAAGCAGAGAGGTTGTTTCCACTGGTCGGGAAGACGAGAATTAGGGGGCACAGCCTTAAAATACGGGGGAGCCAATTTAAAACCGAGTTGAGAAGGAATTTCTTCTCCCAGAGAATTGTGAATCTGTGGAATTCTCTGCCCAAGGAAGCAGTTGAGGCCAGCTCATTGAATGTATTCATATTCCAGATAGATAGATTTTTAACCAATAAGGGAATTAAGGGTTACGGGGTGCGGGCGGGTAAGTGGAGCTGAGTCCACGGCCAGATCAGCCGATCAGCCATGAACTTGTTGAATGGCGGAGCTGGCGCGAAGGGCTAGATGGCCTACTCCTGTTCCTAATTCTTATGTTCTTATGTTCTTATGATATCAGGGCAGTTGTGAGAGACGCTATTGGCTCTAATGAACAAATTGTTGAATCATTTTGGGTGGAGATCAGAGATAGTAACGGGTAAAAGTCACTGGTGGTCGTAGTGTATAGGCGCCCAAATAATAACTTAACGCTGGGGTGGGCAATAATCAAGGATATAATGGAGGCATGTGGAAAAGTACCGGCAGTAATCATGGAGCATTTTAACCTACATATCGATTGGTCATATCAAATCGCACGGGGGAGCCTTGAGGAGGAATTAATTGAATGCATACGGGGTTGTTACCTCGAACAGCATGCTAGAGAACCTACAAGGGAGCAAGCTATCTTCGATCTGGTCCTGTGTAATGAGACAGGAATAATAAACGATCTCCTAGTAAAAGGTCCTTTCGGAATCAGTGATCACAGCATGGTTGAATGTGTCAGACAGATTGAGGGCGAGGAAGTAGTCCCTCAAACCAGCGTACTTTGCTTAAACAAAGGGGATTACAGTGGTCTGAGGGCAGAGTTGCCTAAAGTAGACTGGAAACACAGACGAAACGGTGGAACAATTGAGGAACAGTGGAGGACTTTTAAGGAGCTCTTTCATAGTGTTCAAAAAAAATATATTCCAGTGAAAAACATGGGTGGTAAGAGAAGGGCTAACCAGCTATGGATAACAAAGTAAATAAAGGAGAGTATCAAATTAAAAACCAATGCGTATAAGGTGGCTAAGTTTAGTAGGAAACTAGAAGATTGGGAAAATTTTAAACAACAGCAAAGAATGATTAAGCAAACAATAAATAAAGGAAAGATAGATTATGAAAGTAAACTTGCGCAAAACATGAAATCAGACAGCCCTGCTAGCCTGCACCGCCATTCAATGAGTTCATGGCTGAACATGCAAATTCAGTACCCCCTTCCTGCTTTCTCGCCATACAACTTGATCCCCCTTGTAGTAACGACTTCATCTAACTCCCTTTTGAATATATTTAGTGAATTGTCCTCAACTACTTTCTTTGGTAGAGAATTCCACAGGTTCACCACTCTTTGGGTGAAGAGGTTTCTCCTCATCTCAGTCCTAAATGGCTTACCCCTTAGCCTTAGTTTGTGACCCCTGGTTCTGGACTTCCCCAACATTGGGAACATACTTCCTGCATCCGACCTGTCTAAACCCGTCAGAATTTTAAACGTTTCTATGAGGTCCCCTCTCATTCTTCTGAACTCCAGTGAATACAAGCCCAGTTGATCCAGTCTTTATTGATAGTAAAAGGTAGATAGTAAAAGCTTTTACCGATATATAAAACGGAAAAGCGTGAGTAAAGTAAATGTTGGTCCCAAAGAAGATGAGAAGGGGGATTTAATAATATGAAATGTGGAAATAGCTGAGAAATTAAACAATTATTTTCCTTCGGTCTTCACTGTGGATGACACAAAAAGCATGCCAAAAATTGCTGGTCACGGGAATGTGGGAAGGGAGGACTTGGAGACAATGACTATGACTAGGGGGTAGTGCTGGACAGGCTAATGAGACTCAAGGTAGACAAGTCCTCTGGTCCTGATGAAATGCATCCCAGGGTATTAAAAGAGATGGCGGAAGTTATTGCAGATGCATTCGTTATAAACTACCAACATTCTCTGGACTCTGGGGAGGTACGATCGGATTGGAAAGCAGCTAATGTAACGCCTCTGTTTAAAAAAGTGGGCAGACAAAAGGGAGGTAACTTTCGGCCTGGTTAGTTTAACATCTGTAGTGGGGAAATTGTTTGAAGCTATAATTAAGGAAGAAATAGCGAGGCATTTAGATAGGAATAGTGCAACCAAGCAGATGCGACATGGATTCATGAAGGGGAAATCACGTTTAACTAATTTACTGGAATTCTTTGAGGACATAACGAGCATGGTGGATAGAGGCGTACAGATGGATGTGGTGTATTTAGATTTCCAAAAGGCATTCGGTAAGGTGCCACACAAAAGGTAACTGCAGAAGATAAAGTTACGTGGAGTCAGAGGAAATGTATTAGCATGGATAGAGAATTGGCTGGCGAACAGAAAGCAGAGAATCGGGATAAATGGATCCTTTTCGGTTTGGACATCGGTGGTTAGTGGTGTGCCACAGAGATCGGTGCTGGGACCACAACTGCTTACAATATAGATAGATGACCTGGAAGAGGGGACAGAGTGTAGTTTAACAGAATTTGCAGATGACACAAAGATTAGTGGGACAGCGGGTTGAGTAGAGGACACAGAGAGGCTTCAAAGAGATTTAGATAGGTTAAGCAAATGGGCTAAGTTTTGGCAGATGGAATACAATGTCGGAAAATGTGAGGTCATCCACCTTGGAAAAAACACAGAAAAAGGAAATATTATTTGAATGGGCAGAAATTACAACATGCTGCGGTGCAGAGGGACCTGGGTTTCCTTGCGCATGAATCCCAAAAAGTTAGTTTGCAAGTGCAGCAGGTAATCAGGAAGGCAAATGGAATGTTGGACTTCATTACGAGAGGGAAGGAATACAAAAGCAGGGAGGATTTGTGCAACTGTGCAGGGTATTGGCGAGGCCGCACCTGGAGTACTGCATGCCGTTTGCGTCACCTTACTTAAGGAAGGATATAATATCTTTGGATGGGGGTACAGAGACGATTCACTAAGCTGATTCCGGAGATAAGGGGATTACCTTATGATGATAGATTGAGTAGACTTGGTCTTTACTCGTTGGAGTTCAGAAGGATGAGGGGTGATCTTTTTTAAACATTTAAAATAATGAAAGGGATAGACAAGATAGAGGCAGAGAGGCTGTTTCCACTGGTCGGGGAGACTAGAACTTGGCGGCACAGCCTCAAAATACGTGGGAGCCAATTTAAAACCGAGTTGAGAAGGAATTTCTTCTCCCTATGTTTGGTATGCTGGTTTGTGGTCGAACTTGCTCGCTCTCCATGTGAATTTGAAATTCAACCCTGCTCTGATCACTCATCCCAAGGGGATCCTTTACTTTGAAATTCTTCATTAATCCTGTCTGATTTCACAGGACCTGATCTAAGATAGCATTTAGAGGCATCTCATTCAGAAGAATTTGAGCAGTCGCAGAAATTGGTGACTTTATTGACATGTAAAAGATCATTGTTGTTATTTACAGTCAGAGAAATGTTTGTCAAAGGAATTTTTTGCAGAAAATGGATTCAGCATTTGAGCTGCTCGCTGAACACTTCTCTCTGTGTGCTGATCAAATTTACATGAGCAATGAACATTTGAAACAAGTCACCTGAAAACAGACTGTTTATAATATCAAATCGGGGATAAAATGTCTCAATGATTACATTTTCAAGAATTATTAAAGTTCAGATGTTGAAGTTTTGTCTGTCTCTCGGTGACCATGTTAACAGGTCTTTCATTCATCTAAACAAAGCTATCGGCTAAAATCAGCAGTTCAGCGCCACATTTCAAGCCGTGAAGCAACTGATTAATAATTCACTCTTCCCGAGTTCTAGAGCTCAGAGGGTGATTCTCCATCCCTCGGAGACAAGATACCACGGACCTTGTTCAAACCTCCCCATACACTGAGCAGAGGCTCAGGAGACGCCGCGCGGAGATGATATACCAGTCACTGGGCCTTCCTGATGCATTGAACAAGCGCCTGGTGTGAACATTTCTGAAGTAATAATTTGCAACTGCATATTCCACCGTCAGTAATGCTGAGCGTTCTAAAGTGCCGAAATCAGGTCGCTGTCTCCTCCAGAGGATTTGGTTTGAATCGCACTTCCGAAATTTATTATGTTTAATTAAGAACTCATTTTTTTAGACAACATTGTGAAATGCTACGTTTCTTCCATGTAATTTAATTAAATCAATTTACTCTAATTAAACAGGGTGATATCAAAGTTACTTCCCAAACCGGGAATGGAACCCAGTTGCTGTTGTGATATGAATGGTTGTGTGATTCACGATAGGTGTGCTTTAAAAATCTCGCACTGCTACGTTAAGCACAATTGTTTCTGTGTCAAAGAAGGGGATTGGAAAGACAACAAAAACGCCAGGCAGCGCACGCAGTGCGACAGGTTAGAACTTCTGAAGAACTTGGTGCTGCGAAGGAACCGCTGAGCTAAAGCTGGCGCTGATCACAAGGCGAGAAACAACTCAATATAAGCAATGAGCTCAGAAATATCAGGAGCAGTGCAGTGCAGTCAATGTCAAAACCCTCCTTTGTCATTCAACAGAGGAAGAAGACACATGGACGGGAGTCAGACACCACAAAGTTTAATTAAAGGCACAAATACAAGGCACACTTATTCTCGAAACCGTTTCACTGTAACATTTTTCCACGTTATTTAAAATCTTATTGCTTTGAAACTGAAAATGAGGACCATGGGATTTTGTCTTCATTACTGATTCAAATTTTTGTGCATGGCAGCAGTAACTTGGCCTGTTAAATTTGAAAAAATTGCCCAGATTTTTGTATCACCATAAATGAACATTTTGAGCCATTCTCTGAAAATGCAGTGTTTTTTAAATATTAGTTCATGGCATGTGGGAGTCGCAGGCTGAGCCAGCATTTATTGCCCATCCCTTATTGCCCTTGAGAAGGTGATGGTGGGCCGCCTGCTTGAACCGCTGAAATTTGTGTGGTGCATGTGCTCCTGCAGTGCTGTTAGGGAGGGATTACCAGGATTTATGACCGATGCAGGATGAAGGAATGTTGATATACTTCCAAGTCAGGATCGCATTTTACTTGCGGGAGGGGGTCCGGGGCTTTCTGCATTAGGTGTTAAATTGAACCTGCTGCCTTTTTCCTGCTAAGGGGTACAGCTCGCGGATTTGGGAGGTGCATCCGAACAAACCTTCGTGAGTAGCCGCAGTGCATCTTGTAGATGGCAAACACTGCAGCCACGTTACGTCAGTGATAGAGTAAGCGAAAGTTTAAGGTGGTGGGTGGTGTACCAATCACGCTGTTGCTTTGCCCTAAATGTTGTCGAGCTTCTGGAGTGTAATTGAAGCTGCACTCATTGAGGCAAGTGGAGAGTATTCCGCCAAGATGCTGACTTGTGCATTGTAGCTGGTGGGAAGACTTTGGAGAGTCAGGAGATGAGACATTCGCCGCAGAATACCCAGCCTCCGACCTGCTCTTGCTGCCACACTATTTATGTGGCTGGTCCAGTCAAGTTTCTGGTCAAAGATGAGCCACAGGATGTAGATAGTGGGGGATTCTTTGATGGTAATGCAGTTGATTGCCACGGAGCGTTCGTCAAACCCTTGCGTCTCGTAGATAGGCATTGCCAAGCAACTGCATGGCGCTAATGTTACATGCCACTTATCAGCTGAAGCCTAAATGTCGTTCAGGTTTTGTTGCATGTGGGAAGGGGCTGCTTCATTATCAGCGGAGCTATGAGTGGTACTGAGCTCTGTGCAATCGTCAGTGAACATAGCCACTTCTGACTTCATGTGGCAGGGACGATCATTGATGAAGGAGCTGAAGAGGGTTCCGCATAGGACACTGCCCGAAGGAACTCTTTCAGCAATGTATTGGGGCTGGAATGGTTGATTTCCAACAACCACAACCATCGTCTTCTCTGCTTGGTAACACTCCAGCCAGTGGAAAGTCTCCCCCGTGATTCCCATTGGCATCAATGTGATAGTCATTCTTTCTTTTGAATAGACTCGTCGACTGCTTCAACCTCACAAACCACCGAGTTGTCTGCACTCCTCAAATTCTGCGCTCTTGAGCTTCACCAATTATACCTTCTCAACAATTAATGGGCGTGCCTTCAGCTGCCTGGGCCAGAAGATCTGGAATTACCACCCTAAACCTCTCTGCCTCTCTAACTTTCTCGATTTGCTGAAGTCCGCTGGAAGCTCGTGATGTAAGCGGGCGTGAGAGGGAGACTGATAGGTGAGCGCTGCTTCTGATGGTGTGTGGTTCCCGGTGGATTTGGGCGGGGATTGTCACGTATTTTTATTCCACATATGCAGCATAAATAATTCTGTGTTTGAGGAACCTTCATGTGTACAAACATCCGCTGCCGGCATCTTCGACCTCGTGATGCAACGGTAGCTTGTCTGACTCCAGATGAGAAGGCTGCAGATTTAAATCACGTCGGGTTCACGTTGCGTTTCGATATTGTGCTTCCAGAATTTATATTTTCTTTGCTGTTTCACATTTACCTAACCCTTGCGCTAATGTCCGTCTTACTGTTTCCAAAATGGCAAGTACACGTTAAAATGAACATTCTGAATCAGACGCCTCAAGTAAAGTGAAATTATTTTGAAATGACTTTGAAATGATTTGATTTTTAATATAACATAAGAACGTAGGATTTAAGCCCCTCGAGCCTGATCCGCCATTCAATAAGATCATGATTGATCAGGTTATGGCCTCAGCTCCACTTTCCTGCCGGCTCCCCATAATCCTTACATTTGAAACATCTGATTATCTCCACCATAAAGAGAAACAATGACCCAGCCTCCACAGCTGTCTGGGGTGCAGGATTCCAAAGTTTCACTACCCTCTGAGATCACAAATTCCTGCTCATTTCCGTTTTGAATGGGCGACCCCTTAGTCTGAAACTATGCCCCCTAGTTCTAGACCCCCCCCCGCGATCGGAAACTTCCTGTTTGCATCTACACTCTCAAGCCCACTCAGAGACTTAGGAGATTCCAAAAGTACACCTCTCATTCTTCTAATCGCCAATAAATTTAGGCACAATCTGCTCAACCTTTCTTCATAAGATAACCTCATGTATCTTATCTGACATGCCTCTAATGCAAGTATATCCCTCCTTCATAAGGAGAGCAAAACTGTGCGCAGTATTCCAGCTGTGGTCATCGAGTCATAGAAATTTGCAGCACAGATGGAGGCCGACTGTCCCATCGTGTCCGCACCAGCCAACCAAGAGCTATTCAGCTGAATCCCTTATTCTGAAACTATGCCCCCTAGTTCTAGCCCCCCCCCCCGCGATCGGAAACTTCCTGTTTGCATCTACCCTCTCAAGCCCCCTCAGAGACTTAGGAGATTCCAAAAGTACACCACTCATTCTTCTAATCGCCAATAAATTTAGGCACAATCTGCTCAACCTTTCTTCATAAGATAACCTCATGTACCTTATCTGACACGCCTCTAATGCACGTATATCCCTCCTTCATAAGGAGACCAAAACTGTGCGCAGTATTCCAGGTGTGGTCATCGAGTCATAGAAATTTGCAGCACAGATGGAGGCCGTATTGTCCCATCGTGTCCGCACCAGCCAACCAAGAGCTATTCAGTCGAATCCCACTCTCCAGCTGTTGGTCCGAAGTCTTTTAGGTTCTTTCATTTTAATTGCACGTCCAAGTATTTTTAAATGTGGTGAGGCTTTCTGCCTGCACCAACATTTCAGACAGTGAGCTCTAGATATCCGCCACCCACTATGTGATGATATTTAACTTCATATCTCAACTAAACCGCGCCCAATTACTTTAAATCTATGTCCCTGGTTGTTGGTCACGTGGCAAATGGAAACTGGTCCTTCCAATCCAATCTATCCAGGATCTTCATAATTTTGTACACCCCAATCAGATCTCCCACTCAGCCTCTCTTTTCCAAAATAACAAAGTAAATGTTGTCAATACTCAGCATTACAGGCAGTTACTGTGGAGAAAAAAAGGAGAGTTATTGTTTCAGGTCGGTCACCTTTCATCAAAACTGGAAAATGTTAACGATAGAACAGATTTCAATCAGGTGCAAATGTAGGGAATGTTGGGAGGGGAGGAAAGATCAAAAGGGAAGGTCTGTGCTTTGGTGGAAGGCAGGAGCGGTTAAATCCTGCCTCGACACCTGGTTAAAATCTGTTACATCTCTAACGTCTTCCAGTTCTGACGAAAGGTCACAGACCGATACTCTGTTTTTCTCTCCACAGAAGCTGCCTTATCTGCTGAGTAGTTCCAGCATTTTCGTTTAGGATTACAGCATTCTCTCTATTTCTCTCTATTTTGCAATTATGAACTAATTTATTTGGGATGTCTTTCCATTTTCCAAACAAGTCCGATTGTAAAATGTAAATTATATTTTGTCTTAAACGTCCAGTAGAATGTTAATAGAAATAAGAATTATGTAAATGTGTATAAACATGGCAGACGGCTACGTTAGAAGATTCCACAATTGTTTATAGAGAAACATTCTAATTACATTGATTAAACTGATAACATAATAATTTCGATTGGCTGTATATTTTTGAAATAGGAGATTAAAAACTGAGAGTATAATGAGGTTTATGTCCCACTAATTAATCAGGAGTACCTCATTCATTCAGCGAAAAACATGAGAAGAGAAATTCGTAAAATAATATCTTTACTACACCTTGTTAAAAAAATTTCGATGTTATTATGATTGGTTTCCAAACACAGGAAGACAGATGAATCGTTATTTTCGTTAACTCATAGCGTTCCCTGCATTTTGTTTTTAATTCGGTGAAGCACATTGTGTATGTTTTGATCTGCACTTGTGAATAAGTGATTCATTTCTGTCATGTTACATATGGTGGTATTGGTACAAGAAAAACACGTTTATTAATGGAGGTGATTGCAGTTGGAAATTCGGGTCAGTTTTGTTCAATTCTCTTTAATAGCCTGAACTAATGAGCCACGGCATTTTTATTTGCGGGTTGGTTGTTTGCATTATGAATAATATTCTACTTACTTACGTGGACGTTCTGGATTTCAGCACCATACGAATGGCAATATCCCTGCTGCTTGTGCAGATATTGATACGGTGAATGAGGGATAGGGTTAATACATTGAAAGCTTTAAAATTAATACAATTTGCACGCATACATATGACCCTTTCAGATCTCCTTGGGCTTTTGGCTAGTTTGTCGATGCATAACCATGTAACTGAGTGACGTTTCTGAAGTATTACCGCATATTTTGCAGTTCGTATCGTTCCCACACATTTCTGATTAGTTATATTTTTAAACAGATTTATCTACATGACGAACTAAAAGCTATTAATTAATTATACTGCAACCAAACATGCATAATGGGCTTGTAAATAACAAATGATTTTCTTAATAGATAAGAGTGCGCTGGTACCTCTTGGAAGGAGGGCTAAAAACCCTACCTAACTCTTGAAAATAAGAGCATAGATATGTTGGAAGTGCAAAGGGACCTTAGGGGTACACATACAAAAGTCACTTTGCAGCAATGGAGGATAAAAAAGCCATACACATGCAAATGTAGCACTGTAGTTCCTTTGGAGAGGATTAGAATTAAAAGGAGAGAAGTTATCTAAAACCTGTATCGAATCTTGTGTGATTGCCTAATGAGGTGAAATTGTGGTGTGCCGATATGTCATAACGCTATATATGATTTGAAGTGGTTGCTGGTGCTGTCGTTGTGGAAAATGCTGTTGTAAATATTGTTGTTGTAAATTATGCCTTCGAGTGAAAAGCTCAAACTAAAATAAGTTTCTGACCCGCTCATTACAACAAAATATAGAGAGAACATTGGTGGGAAGTAGCTGAGTAGATTTGGAGGGGAGGAGTTGAGCATAATAGATTGGGAGGGAAGCAGCTGAGGGTAATATATGCGGTAAGGAGCAGCTGAGAATACTTGTTGGGGTGGGGAGTAGCTGAGGATATTGGGAGTGGTGAGGAGGAGCTGAGGATAATCGGTCGGACGGAGAGGGTCTGAGGACATTGGTTGGAGTGGGGAGGAGCTGAGGATATTGCGTGGGGTGTGGAAGAACTGAGGATATTGGGTGGGGTGGGGAGGAGCTGAAGATATTGTGCTGGATGGATAGCGTCTGAGGATTTTCTGTGGGCTGGATCTGAGGATATTGGGTCCGGTGAGTAGGGTCGGAGGAAATTGGGGTGATGGAGAGGAGATAAGGATATTTGGTGCATTGTTACATGTGGAATGACACAAAGTGAGGCTGATGTAAATAGGGCGACGGTTCTTGTAGTTGCTATAAATAATATCTCCACCAACGTTCCTGAAAAGCAGCGGTACAAAGTGACATAACGTAAGAAATAGGAGAAGGAGTAGCCCAATTGGCTCCTCGAGCCTGCTCCGCGAATTAACCTTCCGAATTTCTCATCAAATTCCCAAACCTCACACAGCTATAGATGTCTGCCTTGACTGAACATTATTGCTTTTTAATCAATAAACAGTTGCTTTTCATCCTATATTGAAGACGGTTTTGTCTGAAGGAGATTCCCAGTAGACGATAGGAGACATGCAGCCTGTGCAGTTGTTGCAAGTGATCTTTACTGTACATGAATGCCAGATGATACACTTTCTTGGTAATCTGGATATATAAATGTAGAAATATCCAATTATTGTTGATGATGATACAGATTTTGAAAAGGCGTTTGACAAACTATCACTTTACAGACTAGTTCATAAATTTCTACCCCATAGGATTAAAAGGGCCAGGCCAGCATGGACATGAAAATGGCTGAGATATCGATAACAATGAGTATTGGTGACTGCTTGTTGTTCAGACTGAAGGGTTCTATACTGCTGTCCACCTCACGGATCGGTGACAGCAGGACTACTTTTTATGCATTTATTCATCAACTACATTTGCGTATATAGGTATTATTTTATAGTTCATAGATGATACAACATGAAGAAGTGCAGTGCACAATTCGGACAATAGTGATATACTGCAGGAGTTATTAGACAGACTGGTGAACATGAGAAAGATTAAGAAGATCATCGGTAAAAGGAACAATTAATTAACACTATACAACTGATTCTAATTACTGCCTGTCAATTAATCGCCTCACATTATTAACTGCTATATAATTAGCTTTGGTGGAGCAGCTGAAAACAATGAACGCGCTTGTTTTCATGTTTCGAGGGATAGAATTATAAAAGATTGAGGGGGGCAAAGAGACGATTCAGTTGGCTGATTCCGGAGATGAGGAGGTTACCTTATGATGATAGATTGAGTAGACAGGGTCTTTACTTTGGAGTTCAGAAGGATGAGGGGTGAACATATAGAAACATTTGAAATAATGAAAGGGACAGATAAGATAGAGGGAGAGAGGTTGTTTCCAGTGGTCATGGCGGCAAGACCTAGGGGGCACAGCCTCAAAATACGGGGGAGCCAATTTAAAACCGAGTTGAGAAGGAATTACTTCTCCCAACGGGTTGTGAATCTGTGGAGTTCTCTGCCCAAGGAAGCAGTTGCGGTTAGCTTACTGAATGAATTCAAATCACAGATAGATAGACTTTTAATCAATAAGGGATTAAGGGTTATGGGGAGTGGGCGGGTAAGTGGAAATGATTCCACGGCCAGATCAAGCATGATCATTTTGAATGGCGGAGTCGCATCGAGGGGCTAGATGACCTACTCATGTTCCTTATCTTATGTTCTTATGTTATTATGGATCACTGTTATAAATCTTCAATAAAGTAACCGAGGTGCTCGTGAAGGTGCAAAGTGATTACCTGATATGCGACCAGAACTGAGGGGGTATATCGATCAGGAAATTTCGAAAAGACCTGGATCTTTTCCTTACCAAAGGGAAGATGGCGCGAAGATCAGATTTTGTTCTTTCTGAATATGAAAGGCTTGGTAGGATAGAGGGAGACAAGATGTTTCAACTTGCGGGTGAGACCAAATCTCAGCGTCGTAGTTTACGACAGCCAAGCTCCAAGTCAGCATCGGTTTGTGAAAGGGAAATCATGCTTGACAAATCTTCTGAAATCTTTTGAGGATGTTTCCAGTAGAGTGGACAAGGCAGAACCAGTTGATGTGGTGTATTTGGACTTTCAGAAGGCTTTCGACATGGTCCCACACAAGCGATTACTGTGCAAAGTTAAAGCTCATGGGATTTGCGGTAGTGTGCAGACATGGATTGAGAACTGGTTGGCAAACAGGAAGCAAAGGGTAAGAGTAAATGGGTACTTTTCAGAATGGCAGGAAGTCACTCGTGGGGTACCGCAAGGTTCTGTGCTGGGGCCACAGCTGTTTACATTGTACATTAATGATTTAGACGAGGGGATTTAATGTAGTATCTCCAAATTTGCAGATGACGCTACGTTGGGTGGCAGTGTGAGCTGTGAGGAGGATGGTATGAGGCTGCAGAGTGACTTGGATAGGTTTGGTGAGTGAGCAAATGCATGGCAGATGAAGTATAGTGTGGATAAATGTGAGGTTATCCACTTTGGTGGTAAAAACAGAGAGACAGACTATTATCTGAATGGTGACAGATTTGGAAAAGGGGAGGTGCAGCGAGACCTGGGTGTCATGGTACATCAGTCATTGAAGGTTGGCATGCAGGTACAGCAGGCGGTTAAGAAAGCCAATGGCATGTTGACCTTCATAGCGAGTGGATTTGAGTGCAGGGGCAGGGAGATGTTACTACAGTTGTACACCTGAGGCCACACCTCGAGTATTCTGTACAGTTTTGGTCACCCAACATGAGGAACGACATTCTTGCTATTGACGCAATGCAGATAAGTTTCACCAGACTAATTCCCAGGATGGCCGGACTGACATATCAAGAAATACTGGATCAACTGTGCTTGTATTCACTGGAGTTCAGAAGAATGATAGGGGATCCCATAGAAACGTTTAAAATTCTGACGTGTTTGGACAGGTTAGATGCAGGAAGAATGTTCCCAATCTTGTGGAATTCTAGAACCAGGGGTCACAGTCTAAGAATAAGGGGTAGGCCATTTAGGACCGAGATGAGGAGAAACTTCTTCACCCAGAGAGTGGTGAACCTGTGAAATTCTATACCTCAGAAAGTTGTTGAGGCCAATGCACTAAATATATTCAAAAAGGTGTTAGTTGTAGTCCGTACTACTAGGGGGATCAAGGGGTATGGCGAGAAAGCAGGAATGGGGTACTGAAGTTACATGTTCAGCCATGAACACATTGAATGGCAGTGCAGGCTCGAAGGGCCGAATGGCTTACTCCTGCACCTATTTTCTTGTTTATGTGTTACTATTAATAAATTCAACAGGGAATACAAGGCATCTTGACACCGACGCACAAAATGAGGTTTTCGGATAGAATCTTGGTCAAATTTTTAATTTTAAGGAGTCTCTTAAAGGAGGAGGAAAGTTAGAAAGGAATGGATGTTTAGGGAGAGCACGCAGAGCTTTTTGGGGCCCAGGCAGCTGAAGGAGGAGGTGAGTTCGTGAGGTGGAGAGGTTTAGGAAGCGAATCCCAGAACTGGTAGCCCAGGCAGATGTCGGCGGATAGTTCGCGAGGTGGAAAGTTTTTGGGAGGGAGTCCCAGAGCTTGGGACCCAGGCAGCTGAAGGAGGAGGAGATTTCGCGAGGTGGAGACGTTTAGGGAGGGAATCCCAGAACTTGCAGCCCAGCAAGATGTAGGCGTAGAGTTTGCGATGTGGAGAGGTTTAGGGAGGGAGTCCCGGAGCTTGGGATCCAGGCAGCTGAAGGAATCGGAAATTTCTCGAGGTGGAAAGATTTACGGAGGGAATCCCCGAACTTGGGGCCCAGGCAGCTGAAGGAGAATAAGAGTTCGAGAGGTGGAAAGGTTTAGGGAGGACATCCCAGAGCTTGGGACCCAGGCATCAGAAAGCCCGTCTGCCTTTGGTGGAGCAGCTAAAATCGGAAGTCTGCAGCTAAATATTACATTTCTGGTCTGGAAACACTGTGGGGACCCGCCTCTGGGCTGCGCTCAGTTGTTCTGATTACAGAGTAATTGTATAATTGAGGTAACCAGATATATCACCGCGCCCTTCAACTGCTCTCTGAACTTGGACTTGGTCACCCTGTAAATAAATGGGTTTGTGCAGCAACATAACTTCCACAGCATAATTCCTGCTTGTGCAGAGATATACAAAGAACCATTGGTTTCATAGCCACCTGCTTCTGTAATAATATAATATGAGACATCAACAACATATACCAGCCACAGCAGTATGAAGCTGCCGGATATGGTGAAGAGTAAAATCATAGACTTCCTCCTGCTCTCCATCTCTGGGTCACTGCTATTCTCTCCCTTGCTCTCACCCCTCAGTCCTTTACGGACTCGGCTGGCCACAAAAATGTGCGATGTGCGACAAAATTAAACCGAATGGGTGCAATGGGTTTAAAACTGTATCAAATCAAATAAATCCCCACCATCCTGGCTCAGTAGAATAGGTTGGGATTGGGACACATAACCATGGCAGATTGTCGATTACCATCGCGGCTGTAAGTGTAAAATAGTTGGGGACGTTTTTTAAACCGAGTAGAATGCCGTTGTTGCCAGAAACACAGCCGCAGATTTCCCGATGCAATATTTGGTTCTCAGCTTCGGGCAAGAAATGGCCACAAAACGATCAAAGGTGAAAGTGACAGAAAATTGTGTCGGCGCATTGGAGAGGACAGCGATCACACTACACACAGGGTTAATATGCAGAAAACAGATTGGAAATAATACCAATTGAGCTGCCTCAGTGTGACCTCAGTGGTGACAGCACGTAGATCCGCCGCTGCGATAGGTAGCGAGTGGTGCACCTTAACAATCCGCACTTTCCCCGGGACAGGATCACAATCGCCACTAAATTCACTGTAATAAAGAGAAGAGAAAATAGACTGTAAGTTACTGAACAAACATACTCGGTGCCTGAGTGCAGGCAGTAAGGGCTGGATTGTAAAACAGAAAGCTTTGGGTTTGGGTTCGGATCATTCCTACTGAGTCCTGTTTCCGTTTCCTTCGATGGACTGGAAGTCCGAATATCAATCTGTCTGAATTCCAGCGTGTGCTACCCATCAGGGACAAAGGGCGTACACTGAGTATTTCAGTCTTCCCTACATCCTGTCCTCTGTCTATCCTGTCTGAAATTCCACTCCTACCCTTCCTTACACACACCGCCAACAGAACCCACCATGTAAATATACAGAGCCTTGTACATCTTGTCTGAAACTATGTTCCAACCCCTTCCTCATGCCCAGCGCCTACATAAGCCACCCTTGTTAATATCCATGCCTCAATATTTGAGCAAATTCAAAATACTGCAATAAATATAACTGAAAAGTAACAATGCTGAAAATATTCAGCAGATCAGGCAGCATCTTTGGAGTGAAAAACAGAGTTAACTTTTCATGTCGATAAGATTTGTTCAGAAATGGAAGATATTGGAGATGAACAGCATTAATGCGATGATAGAGACAGAGAACAGTGGGGTAGATGATGAGAGGTAAACGGGAAAGTCTGTGATTGGCTTTTGGGCAAGATTTATTCAACGATAAATGTGATGAAGGTGCAAAGCTAATGAGGCAATTAAAGGAATAGAAGTTGGCCCCATAGTTGATGTCACAGTCTCAGGATAAGGGGTAAGCCATTTAGGACCGAGATGAGGAGAATCATCTTCAGCCATAGAGTGGTGAACCTGTGGAATTCTCTACCACAAAAGTTGTTGAGGCCAATTCACTAAATATATTCAAAACGGTGTTAGATGTTGTCCTTACTACTAGCGGGATCAAGGGGTATGGCGAGAAAGCAGGAATGGGGTACTGAAGTTGCATGTTCAGCCATGAACTCATTGATTGGCGGTGCAGGATCGAAGGGCCGAATGGCCTACTCGTACACCTATTTTCTTTGTTTCTATGTTTCTTAATGTTTGCAGCAGATCTGCGAGAGCGTGCAGCATAACAAATGTGCAAAGAAATGTGGGTAGACCACACTGTGTGGCCCAGCCGTACCTGCATCAGGGATCCCCTCCAGCCCAAGTCCCAGCCCACATCTTGTCCACCCCCAGTTGTGTAGACAAGCCCGGGCGGCCAAAGCCAGGAATCCACAGAAGCAGCCCATAACTGCTCCACCCCCAGAGGTTAGAGTGCAGCAGTCCTCCATCAGCAGCAATTGTCGTCCGAGAAAGTGGAAGCGGAGGTTATGAACTGCAGTTTTGAAACTCAGTGTTGACTCCGATACGTATCAGAATGCCGAAACGAAAACATTGGTGCTGTTCCTCATTGTGTTTAATGGAGAAACAAGTTCGGAGACTGAGAATAGAGTAGGAGCTGGAGCATATTGTAGGCAGTTGCGAAAAGTGTACGAAGCTAAAAACCGGTGTTGGAGGGTGAGAAGAGTGAAGAATGCCAAGGACTGAGTAACAGCATAGGGGGCCAGGAACATTGAAGATGGCCGAGAACTGACGAGAAGTGGAAGACGCCAAGAACAGATGAACAATGTTGGCAGCAGAGAAGAGAGGAAAAATGTAGGAGGCCGAGTACAGCGGAACAGAGCAGGAGGCCAATTACAGTGAAATCGGCCGAGAACAGACGAACAGTGTTGGAGGCCAATAACAGTGAAGGAGACCGAGAACAGAGGAACAGAGTAGGAGGCCAATAACAGTGAAGGAGGCCGAGAACAGAGGAACAGAGTAGGAGGCCAATTACAGTGAAGGTGGCCGAGGACAGAGGCACTGTGTCGGAGACCAATTACAGTGAAGGATGCCGAGGACAGAGGAACAGTGTAGGAGGACAATAACAGTGAAGGAGGTCGAGAACAGAGGAACAGAGTAGGAGGCCATTTACAGTGCTGGTGGCCGAGAAATGAGGAACAGAGTAGGAGGCCAATTAAGGTGAAGGAGGCCGAGAACAGAGCTACTGTTTCTGAGGGCAATAACTGAAGGAGGCCGAGAACAGAGTAGGAGGCCAATTAAGTTGAAGGAGGTCGAGAACAGAGGAACAGTGAAGGAGGCCAATTACAGTGAAGGAGGCCGAGAACATCGGGAATATGGAGGAGACCACTTACAGTGAACGAGGCCGAGAACAGTTGAAGAGTGTAGGAGGCCAAGAACGGTGAAGAAGGGCGAGAACATAGGAACAGTGTAGGAAACCAGTACGTTGTATGGCGCCGCGAACTGATGAACAGTGCATGAGGACAGAATGGTGCATGAGGCTGAGAAAGGAGGAACAGTGCATGAGGCCGAGAACCGTGCAGAAGGCTAGGAACAGAGTAAAAGCAAAGGACACCTATAACGGAGGAACAGCGTCGGAATTTGAGAACAGATAAACAGTGTAGCGGACAGCGAGCAGCAACTCAGTGAAGGAGGCCGAGAACATAGACACAAACCTGGGTGCGGGATGTAAAATTAAATTAGCAAATGAGCTGAAGCTCAGTGTGAAGCTGGTGGATTGAACAGAGGCGTTCAGCAAAGCAATCACGCAATCTGCGTTTCGTCCTCCCCAGTGTACAGGAAACTGCATCCTGATCAGCCAATACAGGAAACCAAATTGATTGAAGTAAAAGTCTATCACTGTTTCATGTGGAAGCAATATTTGGGGCCATGGCTGTTGGAACGGAAAGAGGGGAAAGGCATGTATTGCATTTCCTGTGCTTGCAAAGCGAGTTGCTGGGGAAGGGGCGGATGTGTTGGGAGTGATGGAATAGTGGACAAGTGTATCGCGGGTGAAGGGAGCGCAGGGGAAGATAGGTTTGGTCCTGGTCTTAGCTGGCTGTGGCGAAAAAGTTGGAGGATAATTGGTTGGATGTGCAGGCGGGTGGAGTGGAAGGTGAGGTCAAGTTGAAAGCATATACGGTTCTTGCTGAAAAGGTGATGGCAGAAATGCAGGATTGACAGGGTCGCGGGCACTGTCCACCACAGAGGAGATGAGTCCTTGGATGAGAAGAATGAAGTCTTTTCAGATGCATAGAAACATAGAAACATAGAAAATAGGTGTAGGAGGAGGTCATTCGGCCCTTTAAGCTCTGCACCTCCATTCAATGAGTTAATGGCTGAACATGCAACTTCAGTACCCCGCTCCTGCTTTCTCGCCAGACCCCTTGATCCCCCTCGTAGGATCTAACTTATTTTTCAATATATTTATTGAATTGGCCTCAACAACTTTCTGTGGTAGAGAATTCCAAAGGTTCACCACTCTCTGGGTGAAGACGTTTCTCCTCATCAAGCTCCTAAATGGCTCTCCCCTTATCCTAATACTGTGACCCCTGGCTCTGAACTTCCCCAATATTGGAAACATTCTTCCTGCATCAAACCTGTATAAACCCGTCAGAATTCTAAACATTTCGATGAGATCCCCTCGCATTCTTCTGAAATCCAGTGAATACAAGCCCAGTTGATGCAGTATTTCTTGATATGTCAGCCCCGCCATCCGGGGAATCAGTCTGGTGAACCTTCGCTGCACTCCCTCAATAACAAGAATGTCCTTCCTCCAGTTAGGAGACCAAAACTGTGCACAATACTCCAGGTGTGGCCCGGTACAACTCGAGTAACTCCGCCCTGCCCCTGTACTCAAATCCGCTCGCTATGAAGGCCAACATGCCATTTGCTTTCTTAACCGTCTGCTGTACCTGCATGCCAACCTTCAATGATTGATGTGCCATGACACTCAGGTCTCTTTGCACCTCCACTTTTCCGAATCTGTCACTGTTCAGATAATAGTCTGTCTCTTGTTTTTCCCACCAAAGTGGATAACCTCACATTTATCAAATTATACTTCATCTGCCATGCATTTGGCCACTCACATAACCCACCCAAATAACGCTGCAGCCCCATAGCATCCTCCTCGCAGCTCACACTGGCACCCAACTTAGTGTCATCCGCAAGTTTGATACTACATTTAAACCCCTCGCCTAAATCATTAATGTACAATGTAAACAGCTGTGACCCCAGCACAGAACATAGCGGTAACCCACTAGTCACTGCCTGCCATTCTGAAAAGCATCCATTTACTCCTATTCTTTGCTTCCTGTCTGCAAACCAGTCCTCAATCCATGTCAGCACAGTACCCACAATCCCATGTGCTTTAACATTTACATCTTTAAAATTGAAGGCAGAACAACTTGGAAGAACTACAGATCAGTTCACATAATGGCGGTGCTGTGAAAGATAGTGGAATACTTCACAAATAATATAAAAAACAACGGGAAACACAAAGGTAATCACAGAATCATAGAATCATTGAAGTTTACAGCACGGAAGAAGGTCATGTATGCCCATCGTAACGAGCCGGCCAACAAAAGGTTATCCAGCCGAATCCTACATTCCAGCTCTGCTTAAGGCAGTTCAAGTGCACATCCAAATATTTTTCAATCAGTTTTGGGTTTCTGCCTCGCCCTTCCTTTTAGGCAGCGTGTTACAGTCCCCCACAACCCTCTGCGGTGAAGAAGTTTGCCCTTAAATCCCCACTACTCTTTCTTCAAAATACTTTGAATGTATATTCACCTGGTTGCTCACCCCTCGGTTAAGGGAAATAACCATATATCTAGGCCCCTCATTGAGCTTCCCCCTTTGTTTTAAGGAAAAGGAACCCAGCTTATCCTATATGTCCTCATAGCTAAGATTCACCACTCCCAGAAACATCCTCTTAAATCTCCACTGTGCCCTCTCCAGTGCAATCACGTCCTTCCTATCATGTGGTGACCACAACTGCACACAGTTCTCCAGCTGTGGTCAAACCAAAGTGTTATACAGTTCAAGAATAACCCATCTGCTATTATATTCTCTGCCTCGGCGAATAAAGGCTAGCATTCCGTATGCCTTCTTAATCACCTGATCCAATTGGTCTGCTACCTTCAGGGATCTGTGGACATCCACTTCCAGGTCCCTTTTTTCCTCTACACTTCTCAATGTGCCACCATTTAATGTGTATTCCCTTTTTGTTAGTTCTCCCCAAATGCATTAACTCACACTTCTCCGGATTAAATTTCATTTGCCACTACTCTGCCCACCCGACCAGTTGATTGATATCTTCCTGTCGTCCGCATATATTCCAAAAGCAAAGGTCATGCTTGACCAGTCTTCTTGAAATCTTTGAATATGGATCAGAAACAGTAGATGAGGGTAAGGCACTGGAGGCAATATGGATTGATTCATAAATATTCCTTCGATAAGGTACCACATTGCAGAGTCATGAATAATCACAAAGCAAGTGGAGTAAGACGACAACAACAGAATGGTTAGTGAGCTGCCGACACAAATAGAAAAAGGGAGTTAGGGATAAAGGCATTTACTCAGATTAGCATAACGTGAGAAGTGTTGTTTCACAAGGAGAGGAGCTGATAACTGTGTTGCTCAAAATTTACATTAACGATATTGAATCGAGCAGGAAAAACACAAATTCAAAATTTGCAGGTTTATACAGAGGAAGAATGCAGTTTGAGGCGCTGCATTTCGGTAGGAAGAAATATTGCTTGCTAAATTAGAGCCTGGAAGGGGTAGAGGGGCAATGATTTTCAGAGGCATAATTTCAAAAATCATTTCCTGCAGCAAAGCACGTGAACAAGGCCATCGAAATGCAAACAAAGCTCTGGGATTCGTTGCTGGTGGAATTTAATCAAAAACAAAGAGATTATTATACAATTGCATATAACCATGACTATATCATAATTAGCGCAATGTATTCAACTCTGGCCTCCATATTACCAATCCGATATAGAGACACTGGTGAATGTGCAAATCGTGTAAAAACATGATAACACAACTTAGATTATCATCATCATTCAAGGTTGCACAGGCTGGGCTGTTTTATTTACAAAGGAGAAGGCTGAGGGCTGGCCTGAAAGAGGCGTTTAACATTATGAAATGCGAACATAAGGTAAATATTTGCACTGATGACTTCAGCCCAACAATGTCGATAATCGATGTAAAATGTTCAAGAACAAATCAGTTAAGTAATTGATGAGAAATGTATTGACTTTGGGAAGGGTGAGAATGTGGAACTTATGACAAGTTGGAGTACTTGAAGTGATGAGCAGGTAACGGGGAGTGATACCAGTACACAGGGCCATTTAATGCTCTGTGAGGCCTAAGGCTAACAGGAGCGAAGGCCCTATATTAATACTATATATTGCATACAATTCATAAAATCATCAAACAAATATAATTGACTATTTATCCAAATTTAACAACTGACACAAATTAACGTTATGTACATTAAAAAATCAGCATACAATTCAAACAGAGAATAGTTTCTTCCTCGATTTAAACAGTGATAAAAACGGTAATTGGCAGAAAGACTGGTAAGATCCTGGTCTTGACTGTGGCAAACAAAGTGCAAAAATCAAAGTATTGTACATTAAAAATAACAGCACTAACATTATACATTTGAAGCAGAGATAGGATTCTTCATTGCTTCAACTGCGTATCAAACAGCAAATTCTCTGAATACGTCTCTTAAACCAAAGACTGGTTTCGTCCTGCACATTTGTCCTATGAACAGCATATGTAACTCTCCAGGTAATTTTTGGGAGGGATTTATAACTCATTCTGATTGTCACTTAATTTTATATACACCAAGAGCAGTAACGACATTATATTTTGTACATCTGAAGTTAGAACTTGCATTTATATATGACATTGCTTAACCAACCTTGTGTCAAAGATTTACAGTTACTTATATAAAAATTAGGGCCGCACATCGATGGCCTAAAAAATATGAGGGACGAAGGCCTCATTGGCCTTTGCAAGTACATGGGGTAGAATGCAATAGAGGTTTATGCTGATAGGGTTACATGAAGAGTGGTGGGAAGAGGCAAATCTGCAGCTTAAACGCTGGCATTAATTAATTAGAAGAATGGCCTGTTTTGCACTGAAATTTCTATGGACTTATTCGTATTTACGTACAAACTAACAACAGTCATCAATTATATCACAGCATTGCAGATATTCAAATGGTTTATTTAATGAACCATTGCACCATTTATTTCATTATTATCAATTTAATAATGTTATTATTTACCGGCCCCGGACGGACCATGTATTATGAAAACCCGATGTGTGTGTTTTTCAGTTATACGTAACTGTCCTCTCTTTGCTTAGGGCATCATTATCTGGGCGGAGACTTGAATCATAATTAGTAAGCGGTTCGTTAAATTTTAAACTGTTACAGCAGTGGAATAGTCAATAACATCAGCCCAATATTCATTCTGTGCAATAGCAGGATCACTAAATTCAGCACACATGAACCCACAGATTCTCAGGACCGTGTGGGGGGGTAGAACATTAATCAGCACCAAAAATGTAAAGTGTTGGCACTAACTATGCTTAAATGAAGAATAATTCAACATACAGTGTATTTGAATAATGTAACGTTGCTGTGATGCTCTGTAAATGTCAGTAGATAGTTAACATGTGCTTCTATTGGTTGAGTTCAATAGGAAAGAGAGCAATACCAATGCACGTATTCTCAACCATCTTCAACATTCTCATTTGACATCGACAACATTCATAAAATACACATACCGCTCTTTTGCATGCAGAGATCAGTCACCTAAAGCAATAACTGAAACGTAGAAGCAAATTACTTCACACCAGAAAGTGAGCCACACTCAGTACATCCAGCAGAGAAAGATGAGAGGGGATCGCATAGAAACATAAAATTATGAAGCGATTGGACAGGTTAGATGTGAGAAGAATGTTCCCGATGTTGCGGAAGTCCAGAAACAGTGGAGACAGTCTTAGGATTAGGGGAGGGCTTTTAAGACTGAGCTGAGGAGAAAACTCTTCAATCGGAGAGTTGTTAACTTGTGCAATTCGCTGCCACAGAGAGTGGTTGATGTCAGTTCATAGGATATATTCAAGAGGGAGTTAGATATGGCCCTTACGTCTAAAGGGATCAAGGGATATGGAGAGCACGCAGGAAAGGGGTACCGAGGGAATGATCCGCCATGATATTATCGAATGGTGGTACAGGCTCGAAGGGCCGAATGGCCTACTCCTGCACCTATTTTCTATGTTGCTGTACTCACAGTAATACATGATCACTGGGCTATGATGTTCAACACAGGTTAGTAATCAGCACTCAGTTCATCCGACAATGACAGACTCTCCCATAAATATATGGTCACTGGGATATGGCGTTCCACACCAGTTGGCGACCCACACTCAGTAAATTCCACATTGAACTACACTCCTATAAATACATGGTCACGGTATGTTTTACAGACGGGCTTGAGACCCTCACACAGTACAGCTGTGTAGGGACAGACACGGCCATTCCTACCTACTATCAGAGAGATGGGTACAATGAGGACTGATTCAAAAGTACACGGTATTCCACTAAGGGTAACAACTTGATAGTTAAACAAGCCTGTAGTTACAAACATGAATTTATATTCAGCTGAGTCAATGGAATCAAATCGCAGAGGATATTGAGAATGTTTGACGCAACAGAATGAATTCACGGAGCTCGTGTCTTTAAAATCGTGACCACTAAACCAGCGTGTAACATTACCAGTCATAGATCGAAATGAGAGACCAGCTCAGACACAGATTTACACAACTTCAATGGTTATATTCACTTGCCATAAACAATTACATAGTATATTTTCTTCGCACTGTAAAGTGTTTGATGCATTTTGAGTGTGAAGCGATGTGACCCTTTGTGCTGCAGGCAATCTCCAGGAATTATATTCTGAGATGATACATTCCCAGCGCCTTAAATTTATACCCTGCGGTATCTCCATGTTGACACTGAGGTTGCAATATCGCTCAACATAGTTATTTTAACAATTTGAACAAACAGATTACGACAAACAGATAGGTCTCTGTTGTCATGGAATATATTCAGTGTAGAGATTGAAATTTAAAACCCCAAAGACTGCACAATTCTGATCCAATTAATTAAACGTTGAAAATCGTCATCTGCATTCTGCCAGCAATGTGGTTGTTGTATAAAACACAATCAGGCCCATCTTTACATCGTATATTTTTTCAGTACAGTATTTCAATCTGCTGTGGCCGTTCAGTAATTCCAATCCCAATGTTAGAGTGGCCGGTCAGGCCTGTTGTATTCGACTCGAGGATGCAGCTGCCCTCCTTAACTCTGGCCGTTGAGACAAACAATAAAAGAGATTAATTTAAGTCAATCGTCCTCAAACGAATAAAGACACTCAAATAATAGAGTCCCTCAACCTAAGACATCCCCTCCAACTAATACAGCCGATCACACTAATGCAACGCCTCTAAACAATACCGCCACCCAGACTCGTACAGCACCTCACACGAACACTGCCCATCATGCTCATATATTGTCTCTTACTCATAGAGTAATCTAAAACTGATCCAGCACCTCAAACTCACACAGCATGTTCTACTCATACGGTACATCAAACTGATATTTCCAGTTGGCAAACAGTAGCAATTGGAGTGCCGGAGTGATTGGTGCTGGGACCTCATATACTTACAATGATTTGGATTCAAGGAACGACTGTAACGTATCCAAGTTTGTTGATCTTCCAAAAATGGGTGCGACAGCAAAGAAATCTTGAAACGGATAGAGAGAGGCTAAGTGATTGGGAAAACATTGGCACATAGAGAATAATGTGGGAAAAAGTTGAGATTTTCCACTTTGGCAGAAAAAATAGAAAAGCAAATTATAATTTAATTGGAGAAAAAGTGCAGAGTGCTGCTTTACAGAGACACCTGTGAGCCGCTGTGCATGAAGCACAGAAAGTTAATATGCAGGGAGAGCAAATAAGCAGGAAGGCAAATGGAATGTTGGCCTTTACTGCAAGGGGGATGGACTAAACAGCAGCGAGGTCCTTTTACAACTTATAGGGCATTGTGCAGGCCACACTAATGCACTGAGTACTGTTTTGGTCTCTGTTGGTGGGAAGAATATAATTGCATTGGAGGCTATTTCGAGACGGTTGATTCCGCAGATGGGGGGGTTTAATTTATCAAGTTAAGTTGAGTAGGTTGGGCGTATGCTCACTGGAGCACTGAATAATGAATGTTGATCTTATCGAAACATGTGAAATAATGAGGCACTCGACAGAGTGGATGCAGAGAGGATATTTCAACTCATAGCGGAAATAAATAGTTGGGTACATCGTCTCAGAATAACGTCGACTGATTAAAACTGAGATGAGGACGAATTCATTCACTCCAAGGGTTGCATAGCTGCGGAATACTCTGCCGCAGAGAGCTGTGGATGCTGCGCCATTGATTATATTTAACGCGGAGATAGACAGATTTTTCATGCAATATGCGAATGAGGAGTTATGGGTTAGCGGAAAGGTAAGTGCAGCTCACTCCTTTTTCAGAACTGCCACGATCTTATTAATTGGCGGAGCAGACTCGAGAGGCCAAGTGGCCCAGTCATGATTCTTTCTCTTTTGTTGTTATGTTCTTGAATCTAATACAGCCATTCAACTAATAAAGAACCTTAAATTAATACACTAGCATATACACTCAAACTAAAACTGAACCTCAAACTGATAGAGAACGTCAAACTAGTACAGATCGTCAAACTAACAGAGATGCAAAAACTAATACAGATCCTCAAACTAATACAGAAAGATAAACTAATAGAGAACGTGAATTTAATACAAATCCTCAAACCAATAGTGAACCAGAAAGTGATGGAGAACCTCAAAATAACACAGACCCACAAACTAATAGAGAACATAGAAACATTGAATCATTCAGAATTTTAGACAGCAGAAGGAGGGCATTTCGGCTCATCGTGTCCGCGCTGACGTCAATTATAAGAACTTACGAAATAATTGTCAGAGTAGGCCATACTGCCCCTCGAGCCTGCTCCGTCATTTAATAGGATTATGGCTGGAGACCAGGCACAGTCACAATTATACACACTCACACACACTCACGCACACTCACACGAACTCACACATATACTCACACACTCAGACACACACAGACACACACACACTCAAGTTCACACTCAAGCTCACATCTATCACACAAACCTTCACAGACACATTCACAGTCTCGCGCCGTCTTGCACACGCTCTCACACACTCTCACACACACATGCATATTCCCGCTCACACAAACATTCACACAAACAGTTACACTCACACACACACTCACACACGCTCTCTCACACACACTCACACTTCCACAGACTCACATGCACACAGTCACACACACACAGGCACGTACACTCACGCAATCACACTCACACACACACGCATATATTCTCACACACAAACACTCACACACACACAGTCACACTCACATACACACTCACACACGCTCTCCCACACACTCTCACGCAACCTCACACACGCACAATTTCACACACTCTCACACACACTCACACAAAAACTCTCACTCTGACACACACTCTCACAGACACAATCACACATACTCTCACACACCCTCACACACACAGATTCTCACACACTCTCACAAACTCACATGCACTCAGTCACACACACACATGCACGCACACTCACGCAATCACACTCACACACGCACGCAAACATTCTGACACACAAACACTCACACACACAGAGTCACACTCACACAGTCCCACTCACATAAGCTCTCTCACACACTCACACACTCACACACACAGTGATATTCGCACAATGACACTCACACACGGACACACGCACAAACACACACACACAGAAACACACACACACTGACACTCACACACACAGACACTCACACACACTCACATTCACAGATACACTGATGCATCCACTGACACAGACATACTCAGAACTACATTAACACACTTATACTCAAATATAAACACTCTCTCATGGGCATTGATTTTTGAAAGAGTTGCAGCCCGGTTGTGTTACTTTTGAGGGCGTCCCTTACTGGCAGTGGCTTCCATGTGTAATGAGGTTTCCTCTGGAGTGGACTGAACGAGACCCTCTCCCCAGCGGACCGACCGAGATCCTCTCCCCAGGGGACCGACAAGAACTTCCCAAGGGGACTGATCGAGACCTTCTACCCAGGGGACTGAATGAGACCCTCTCCAGAGTGGATTGTCCGAGTCCCCTTCCCCAGGGGTCATACCAAGTCCCCCTGCCCAGGGGACCGACTGGGAACCTCTCCAAATGAGACTGACACAGACCCCTGACCAGGGGACTGAATGAGACCTCGTCGACAGAGGACTGACCGGGACCCATCCCCAGCGGACAGACGGAGACCCGAACCAGAATTTGGACGCAAGGGGTTCACTTGAGTTTTCTGTGTTTATTACCTGGCGTTTAATTCTGTCTCTGGGCCCTTGTTTTGTTATCTCGGGTTAACATGTTGCAGATTGGATAGTCTGCATTTTCTTCTCATTGGAACAGAGGAGTTTGAGAGGAGACCTCATTGAAACATCGACACATAGAAATTACGTGCAGGAGCAGATCATTCGGCCCTTCAAACCTGCACCGCCATTCAATAAGGTCATAACTGATCATTCAACTTCAGAACCCCTTTCCTGCTTCTCTCCATACCCATTAATGCAGTTAACTGTAAGGGCCATATCTAAGTCCCTTTTCAATATATCGAACGAATTGGCCTCAGCAACATTCTGCGATCGTGAATTCCACACGTTAGACACTCTCTGAGTGAAGAAGGTTCTCCTCATCTTGGTCCTAAATTGCTTAATACTTATTCTTCAACTGTGGCCCCTGGTTCTGGAACTCGCCAGCAACGGGAACATTCTTCCTGCCTTTAACCTGTGCAATACCGTCAGAATTGTCTATGTTTCTATGAGACCCCCTCTCATTCTTTTAAACAAAGTGGATTCAAGCCCAGTTGATCCAGTCAGTCCAGCAATCCCAGGAACCGCCTTGTGAAGCTTCGCTTTACTACCTCAATAGCAAGAACGTCCTTCCTCAGATTAGCAGACCAGAGCTGAACACAATATTCCAGCCGTGGCCTCACCAATGGTCTGTACAACTGCAGTAAACGTCCCTGCTTTATGCTGAAATCCTCTAGCTGTGAATGCCAACATGCCATTTGCTTTCTTCACTGCCTGTTCTATCTGTATGTAAAACTATGTGTACAGGTGTACAAAATATTGAGCGGCCTGTATAGTGGAGAATAAGGGCCAATTTCCATTGGTGGAGTGACTAGTAAGCTGGAGCGACTAGTAAGCTGGAGCATAGTTTAAAGGTGGTTATTGAAAAGTTTAGAGGGGTTTTACGAGGTGTTTTTTTATGATCAGTATTGCGCGTATCTAGAACTCACGGTCTGAAAGAGCGATGGATGCAGAAACCTCACCGTATTTAAGACATGGTTGGATGAGAACTTAAAGTGCCGTAACCTGCAGGTTTACCGACGTGGAGCTGGTTCGTGCGATTAGACTGGATATCCTCTTGTTTGCCCGTTAAAGTACGATGGTAAGTACTGCAGATAATGGAATACGGCCAAGGCCATCTTCTGGACGAGTTTCGATCGCCTGCATTGGTTTGAGACGAATTTTCCCAGACTGCTTTCCACTAAATTGTCCTGGAGGTTTAAATCTGATTATTCCTCTACCAGTCGATCAAATGACTCGAGTTGGTGTGGAGAGCAGAATGTTTCAGTGTAAGGGTTTAAGGCGTGTCGCAGTTGTGTGGGCGGACTGGTTGGGCAGTGTGCTCCATGCCTTTCCGCCATTGTTCATTCTTCACAGCTGTATAGATAACATTTAGGGCCACTGACCGAGGGCCGAGTAGATATTTGACGGGCAGCGCAGATAAGATGGGCCGAACTGGCCTGCTTTTGCACTGTAAATTTCCAGGTATCTAAGTTTCTATTCGATTGCGGCCCTTGTGTTTTAAAGAGGTTAACGCCGGGCGTTAAATTGCTCGGCTGGCAATGTAAAAACACATGTTAACTCGCTGTCTGCTGAACAGGACCTGAGAGGAGAGTATGGATGGAAAGGTGAACGCATGGATGAAGAGTACAATGTAATGCACCTGTTTGGGAGTGAGGCGACAATCTGGAGGTGACATGGAGGCAACTTGAGGGGGTTTGATGGAGTAATTCGCGAGATAATATATCAAGTGGTAGGATGGTGGATAACCAAAGGAAACAGGTTTCCAACAATTGGCAAAGCAACCAGAGCAGAGATGAGGAGGATTTGTTTTATGCATTGTGTTGTTCTGCTCTGTACACTTGTTAAGAAATAGTTTGCAGGGCTACAGGGAGAGCGAGGCACTGATTGGTCCCTCAACCAAGCAGAGAGTGGATGGACCGAATGGCCTATATGATTCACTGAATTGTTGCAGGTTTATGGGGCTATTTCCCGGTAATCTGTGGGATGGTATTTTTAGAGTCGCAGCTCTTCTCTTCTGTTCCCACTCAGTCTCACCATCGTGTGTAAATTGCTTTTCCAGCCTTCGAGTAGGGCCCACAGGCGGACAGTTCATGTCGATAGGTCATTTGGAGAAGGAACCTTTATTTAATATATTCAAACTATGAAGCCAGTTGTGATAAAAATAACAAGCAGATCAGCCTCGAGCTGCAGTATGAGGTAGAGTTTTATTAAAACAACACAGGGACAAGAACGACTTGCATTTATATAGCGGCTTTATTGTATTGAAACTTTCCAACTTAAATCTGACACTGAGCCACGTAAAAAGATGTCGGACAGATTATCATAAGTTCAGTGAAAGTGGGAGGTTTTAGTCGCTTTTGAACGAGCAGGAGCTAGGTGGAGTAACGAAGAGATTTCAGTCGGGAATTCAGAGTTTAGGACCTTGGCAGCTGAAGTCATGGGCGCCAATGTGATGAACATCGAGAGCGCCCAACAGCTTACAGCAGTGAAGAGATCGCGGACGGTTGTCGGGACACTTCTTGCAGAGTCTGACTCCTCACTGGGAGTGACACACACTGTACAGAGGGACACTTGTTACACAGTCTGAATCCTCACTGGGAGAGACACACACTATAGACAGACACACTTGTTACACAGTCTGAACTCGACGTTGCATTATTTTGGCATGCATAACGCCCACTTATCGTCATTTTTTAACGCTGAAATGACGTGTAACGCCCATATGTCGTCCATTTTGCCTCAAAATATAAAGTAACGACCATTTTTTGGAGGTATACGACCGAGCGTTAATATCCGCATGTGTGTCTTCCTTCGTGAAGACAGAACCAAAGTATTTGTTCAATTGGTCTGGCATTTCTATGTTTCCCATTATAAATTCACCCGATTCTGACTGCAAGGGACCTAGGTTTGTCTTCACTAATCTTTTTCTCTTCACATATCTATAGAAAATTTTGCAGTCAGTTTTTATGTTCCCAGCAAGCTTCCTCTCATACTCTATTTTCCCCCTACTAATTAAACCCTTTGTCCCCCTCTGCTGAATTCTAAACTTCTCCGAGTCCTGAGGTTTGCTGCGTTTTCTGGCCAATTTATATGCCTTTTCCTTGCATTTAACACTATCTCTAATTTCCATTGTTAGCCACTGTTGAGACACCTTCCCCGTTTTATTTTTCCTGCAGACAGGGATGAACAATTGTTGAAGTGCATCCATGTGATCTTCAAATGTTACCCATTGCCTATCCACCGTCAAACCTTTAAGTATCATTCGCCAGTAAATTCCAGCTAATTCACGTCTGATACCATCGAAATTACCTTTCGTTAAGTTCAGAACCCTAGTCTCTGAATTAACTGTGTCACGCTCCATCTTAATAAAGAATACTACCATATTATGTTCACTCTTTCCCAAGGGGCCTCGCACAACATGATTGCTAATTAGACCTTTCTCATTAAACATCACCCAGTCGAGTTTGGCCAACACTCAAGTTGGTTCCTCCACATGTTGGTCGAGAAAACCATCACGCACATGTGATCATCTAGGCTACATGAACCGTCCAGGCGTTCGCACATGGCACAGTATTTGCACTCTATGGGATTGAGCTTCCACACCATGCTTCTACTTATTTGGCTATGAACTAAACTAGGAGCTTCAACTATTTGACTGTGATATAAACATAAAACTAGTAGACAAAAATACTCCCGCGCTACTCAACAATCAGCTGTTTTCCTTGAGCTGACGTCATTATGACAACACGCTTTAGAGTTTTGTATTCGATCGAATGTGAATGGTTCATGTTGGCTAGTTTTCTGCATAAGAGATGGTGAGTTTGCGCACTTTGGCTGTTTAATGCAGAAAGTGCGACGCTTCCAAACTAAAAGAGCTTGTTTTATCTTCAGTTCATGGATTAAATTTATCATAAAACTGTTATGACGACATTAAGTTCATGACATACAAATAAGTCAACGATACAATTCTTTATAAGAGTTTGGAAAAACATTTCGGTGTTTTGTCATAGAATCATCGAACCATAGAAGTTTTGAGCATGGACGGAGAACATTTCGGCCCATCGTGTCCATGCAGGCCACCAAGAGGCTATCCAGCCTAATCCCACTTTCCAGCTCTAGGTCCATATCCCTGCAGGTTATGGGAGTTCAAGTGCACATCCACGTATTTTGATATCTTGTGAGGAGTTCTGCCTTTAGCATGCTTTCAGCCAGTGTGCTGCAGACACCAACAACACTCTGCGTAAAAGAGTTTCCCCTCAAATTCCCTCTGAACCTTCTACCAAATATATTAAATTTATCCCTTGGTAGTTGACGCCTTATCGGTGAGAAATATGACGTTTCTATCCATTAAATCGAGGCCCATCATAATGTTATACACCTCAATGATGTGTCCCTTAATCTCGTCTGTTCCAATGAACATAAATCCAGCCTATCCAATCTGTCCTGATTACTTAAATTATTCATTTCCGCCAATATCATCCTAAAGCTCCGCTGTGCCCTCTCAGGGCATTTATGTATTTCTTGTAATCTAGTTACTTCAATTGCACACAGTAATCCAGCTGTGGCCAAACCAGTGTTTTATCCCATTGAAGCATAATCCCGCTGCTCTTGTATTCTGTGCCTCGGGCAACATCGGCAAACATTCCGGATGCCTTCTTAACCACCGTATCTAACTGGCGTGCTACTTTCAGGCATCTGTGGACATGCCCTCCAGCTCCATTTCCTCCTCTGCACTTCCCAGTATCCTACCATTTCATGTGTATTCCATTTCCTTATTAGCCCTCGCGAAATGCAATGCCTCACACATCTCAGGAAAAATTCCATTTGTCACTATGCTGCTAAACATGCTCTCAACTGAATAATGTACGTCGAGACGCACCGCTAAGTTTGTGGTGGTGGCCCTCGAAATCGTGGTCGAGGATCCACGATGCCGATGCGCGCCCATTGCTCTGAAAAATGTCTTGGTTGTCATGTATGTTTATTCAAAATGGATTGAAAGTGTAATATTTTCTGTTAGCAAGTCCACCGCCACCATCGAAAGCCGATGAGCCATCTTTGCAACACACGGCCTACCGGATGTATTAGACAGCGACGATGGGCCATGTTGCACCAGTGCTGAATTCAACGAATTCATGAGGCTCAATGGGATCAAGCACGTCTAATCTGCCTCATTCAAGCCCGCATCCAAAGGCCAGAGAGAAGAGGAAGTTCAGACCGTCAAGCAAAGCTTGAAACGCATGTCGCAAGGCTCCCTGAAGACCGGACCATCCCGAGTTCTGTGCAGCTACCGCACCAGAACCCTGTTGCTCACCTGGGTTCCCTCAGAAGATCTGCTCCCGAAAAGGGCGCTCAAAACTAGGTCCTCCCTTGTGTTCCCTGATGCCTGATCTCCATGATCAAGTAGAGGGCCGGTGGGACCAAAAAAAGTATGTATCATGATCGCGCAAATTTGTCACGCGATATTGGAGTCAATGATCCTGTGTTTGTAGTCAATTATGGACATGGTGCAAACGGCTCGCTGTCACGGTCACAGGCAAAGAAGGGAGTCTCGTTTTTCAGATCAAATTAGCCATTGGACTAACGTGCAGAAAACATTTGGACCAAATCGAATTTCGCTTCGCTAACAGCTCCGAGCAAACCGAAGAGGACACCACATACATTGACACGCCAAACTAAACGCAAAAGCTTCTATAGATATGTTAGGAGAAAAAGATTAGTGAAGCCAAACGTAGGTCCCTTGTCGTCAGAATCAGATGAATTTAAGATGGGGAACAAAGAAATGGCAGACCAATTGAAAAAATACTTTGGTTCTGTTTTCAGGAAGGAAGACACAAATAACCTTCTGGAAATATTGGGGACAGAGATTCGAGTGAGAAGGAGGAACTGAATGAAAACCATATTAGTCAGGACATTGTATTGGGGAAATTGACGGGATTGAAGGCCAATAATGCCCTGCGGCCTGATAGTTTGTGTCCCAGAGTATTTAATGAAGTGGCCCGAGAAATAGAGGATGGATTGGAGATCATTTTCCAACAGGCTCTCGACTCTGGATCACATCGTATGGACAGGAGGGTAACTAATGTAACACCACTTTTTTTTTAAAGTAGAGAGAGAGAAACCGTGGAATTACAGACCCGTTAGCCTGACATCAGTCGTGGGGAAAATTTTGCCATCAGTTACTGAAGTTGAAATAGCAGCTTTTTTGGACCCCAGTGACAGATCTGTCCAAGTCAGCATGGATATATGAAAGGGAAATCATGCATAATAAATCTTCTGGAATTTTTTGAGGATGTAACTATTTGAGCAGACAAGAGGAGAACCAGTGGATGTGGTCTTTTTGGAATTTCAAAAGGCTTTTGACAAGGTACCATACAAGAGATTTGTGTGCAAAATTCAAGCACATTATATTGGGAGTATTGCTGTGGATAGATAACTGGTTAGTAGACAGGAAGCAAAGAGTTCGGATTAACGGATCATTTTTAGAATGGCAGGGAGTGACTAGTGGGGTGCAGCAGGGCTCAGTGCTGGGACACGAGCAATTGCAATAAACATCAATGATGCAGATGAAGGAATTGAGAGTAATATCTCCAAATTTGCAGATGACACGAAGCTGAGTGGCGGTGTGAGCTGTAAGGAGGATGGTAAGAGGCTACTTGGTGATTTGGACAGGTAAGGTGAGTGGGCAAATGCACGGCAGATGCAGAGTAATGTGGAAAAATATGAGGTTATCCACTTTGGTGGCAAAAACATGAAGGCAGATTATTAGCTGAATGGCGGCAGATTAGGCAAATAGAAAGTGCACCGATAGCTAGTTACCATGCGACATCAGTCATTGAAGGATGGCATGCAGGTGCAGCAGGAGGTGAAGCAGGCAAATGTCATGTTGGCTATTCATAGCCAGGGGATTTGAGTAAAGGAGCAGGGATGTCTTACTCCAGTTATACAGGGTCACGGTAAGGCCTCACTTGGAATATTGTGTTCAGTTTTGGTGGCCTAATCTGAGGAAGGAAGGAATTGATATTTAGAGAGTGCAGCGATGGTTCACCACACTGATTCCCGGGATGGCAGTTCTGACATATTCGGAGAGACTGGATCGACTGGTCCTGTATTCACTTGAGCTGAGAAGAGTGAGAGAGTATCTCATAGAAACATACAAAATTCTTACGGGATTGGACTGATTAGATGCAGGAAAAATGAACCCGATGTTGGGGGAGTCCAGAACCAGAGGTCGCAGTCTGAGGATAATTTGTAAGCCAGTTAGGACCGAGATGAGGAGAAACTTATTAATTCAGAGAGTTGTTAACCTTTGGAGTTCACCACCGCAGAGATTTATTGAGGGCAGTCCGTTCGATATATTCAAGAATGAATTAGATTTGGCCCTTATGGGAAATGGGATCAAGAGGTATGGAGAGAAAGCAGGAAAGGGGTACTAAGTGAAAATTTAGCCATGAACTTATTGAATGGTGGTGCAGGCACGAAGGATCGAATAGCCACACTCATGCACTTATTTTCTATGTTTGAATCCATCTATAAATCCACGTCTTTCTTTTATAAAATCTATGGAGCACTAGATCCAAGGCAAATATATCCTTCCAAAGACAAGGAAAGGCGAAATCTGATTCATGGGATGGTTCTTACTATTTAAGATGATGATTTCCAGCATGCGTTTGAAAGGTTCCACACAATGGAATGTTGGAAAAAAACCAACACTGAGGCAATGTGTGAACATGGGCAGGGAATTGAGAGGAGGGATACTGGCGATGTTCCCCAATTGGCAGACTGTGAATGGTCGTGTCCAGCAGTGATCTGTATGAGTGCCTCAGATTTTCATTGTAAATAAAATGACTTAGAAGAAGCAATAGTGAATCATATTACCATGGTTACACTAAGTTGGTGGCTTCAAAGTAATGAGAAAGGAAGCAGATGATTTCAAATGAACAATGATTTTGTGGGCAAAACTAAACGCGTCTGATTCACAAGTTTTGGAGTGGATGCGGAAAATCGGGAGTTTAATGACATATTGATAACTTTTTCAATTAAATATATGTTTTGAGTATTTTCGGTCAGAGAAACGTATGTGAAAGACATGCTGTGCAGCAAGAGGGATGGAGCATTTCAGCTTGCCGCTGAACACTTCTCTGTGGGCGCTGACGTAAGCAAACGTTTCAGTCGTGTAACGGTTATCACTTTAGCATCACACGCAAAAGATGCCCGGTTCAAGCAAGGGCAGAAATATTAATTTAAACAATACATTTGCTGTGAATTACAATATAACATAAGTGACCCCTGGTTCCTTGTCGAATGAGCAATGACCATTAATAACAGACTCCTCAAATACAGAGTGTGTATCAGATAGGGGATAAAAATTAATCAATAATTTAATTTTCCCAAATTATTAAAGTGTAGTTATTCATGTATCCACTGTCCCTCAGTAACTATGTTAGCATCTATTTGCTAAACAAAGCTATTGGCAAATCAATAGTGATTAATCTCACCGCCCCCCCCACCCCGCCCACACCCCACACACTCACAGTATAATTTATTGCATGTCATTATTATAAAAGATTGTGAATTTAGTGTGTTGCTTTCCAATTCCTGGCTCCCTCTGTGTACGCCGAACAAACAAATGACCAGGAAACAAATTAAAGAGTTTATCAAAATTTACGACATTTCTTACGTTTTTTCTTGTCGTTTTTGAGCTCTTTGTTCTTTTTAGCTCATAATTCCGCATATTATCGTGATGAAAAATCAACAAAATACAATGTCTCCCATCGCGCCTCGGCTAATACCGGCAGATCGAAGCATCTCTTCCCCAGTTCCAGAGCTCAGAGGGTTAAATTCCATCCCTGGGATGCACGTTAGCGGATCCGGGCCCTACATACCCATACACCGTGCTCAGGCTCCGGAAAGTCCTGGGGGGAGAAAATCCCGCTCACGGGGCCGTCCAGCAGCACGGAATAACCGCCCATACTGAAAGGTTCTACATGTGCAAGTGATACGTTGCAATTATCGCCCTTTTCAGACAAGATGGCCGAGCGGTCTAAGGCGCTGCGTTTTAATCACAGTCTTCTCTGGAGGCGTGTGGACGATTCCACTTTTGACATTCATTAGATTTAATTGGATGCAGCCGTTTCTCTTATTGGTTCTCCATTGTGAGATCTCCACTTGCTGATTGGTTCCCTTGGACGAAATATCACACCTTGAAATTTCTCTTGAATTTTAAAATGCCAATGCTCAGCTGAACTTTGTACATTGTGAAATGATTCATTGGACTTCTGAAGTCAGAATGAACACATAGCTCAGACAACCGAAGTCCCTACTTACCCAGCGCAAGCGCCTCCCTCCCGCAGTCGTCGAGGTCCCTTACCGAAGTGCAAATTCATTCTTCCTCAGCCTAAGTCTCTGGGCCAAGCGCAAGTGCATCTTAAGCACCCCACCACCACCACAAACGACCCCCAACCCCGCCGCATACACCCGCACGCCGATAGATATGCGCAGTTTTATTTGTACCAAGTGTTGTGACCTCTGGATTACTTCCACTCCAACTATGTTGGGTTGGGTATAAAGGGGGTTGGAAGAACATGGTTTTCATTCCTCGAGTTTCCAGTGTCCCCACTCCCAAACCATGCTCTCTGGCCACAAAATAATCTCGCTCTCTCTCTCCCCGCAAAATCTCTCTCAATCTCTCTCCCCCTGTTCCGCCAACAACCAGGCTCTATCGATCCCCCCTACGTGAAGCTCGCTCTTCAACCGACCCCCAACAACCAGGCTCTCTCTCCACCCCCCGACCCCCCAACAAACATCATCATCATCATAGGCAGTCTCTTTAAATTGAGCAAGACTTGCTTGAACTCAAAAGTGAGTTCTTAGGTGACTGGACAGTCTAATACGAGAATAATAGTCTATGTCTCAGGTGCGATAGGATGGGTGTGGAATCTGGTTTGCAAAGCGTTCCTTCCACTGCTTGTGTTTGTTTATTGCATGCTCTCGATGACGTGACTCGATATACACAGCGCCCTCCCGAATGCTCTTCCTCCTCTTCGGGGAGTCCTTGGCCAGGGATTCGCATCTGCCTGTGGCGATGATGTATTTTATCAAGGAGGCTTTGAGGGTGTCTTTGAACGTTTCCTCTGCCCACCAGGGGCTCTATTGCCTTGTTGTTGATCAGAGTAGAGCGCATGCTTTGGGAGTCTTGTGTCAGA
Organism: Pristiophorus japonicus; assembly: GCF_044704955.1. NCBI lineage: Eukaryota > Metazoa > Chordata > Chondrichthyes > Pristiophoridae > Pristiophorus > Pristiophorus japonicus. The sequence goes on from NW_027253324.1 coordinate 63,035, forward strand.
CGTGCGAACAACGTTGCCCACCCACTTGAGCTGGTCAAGAATGGTCAGTGCGTCGATGCTGGTGATGTTGGCCTTAACGAGGACACTAATGTTGGTACGTCTGTCCTTCCAGTTGATTTGCACAATCTCGCGGAGATATCGCTGGTCTTATTTCTGCAGTGATTTGAGGTGTCTGCGATATATGGTCCACGTCGCTGAGCCAGACAGGAGGGCGGGTAACACTAAAGATCTGTAGACCACATGTTTATTGCCAGAGTTGAGTACCTGATCTTCGAACACTGCATTGACGCACTGGAGTTGGTGTTGACCCTCATCGTCGATGTCTGCCCTTGATGATAATAGGCTCCCGAGGTATTCAAAGTGGTCCAATTTGTGCAAGGCCATGCCGTGAATTTTGATGACTGTGCGATAGTACTGTGCTGCGGGGGTGATTTTGGTGGTTGACACTTGTCTTACGGTAGTATAGTGCAAGGCCCAAGCTTTCATATGTCTCGTTGAAGATGTAGACTATGACATTGAGTTCAGACACTTAATGTGCGAAGACACAAGCTTGGTGCACTGACTGTAACTCGCCAAAAGAGAATGGGACAGTCTTGAATCTGGCCTGCAAGCGACGAATGTTGAACAGGTTCCCACTGGTGAAATAGGTTACATCAATTCCAGAAGGTAGCTTGTTGAGTGTGAGGTGGAGCACTGCAGCGATTAAGATCAAGAAAAGGGTTGGCGCGATGACGCAGCCCTGCTTGACCCCGGTCCGGATATGGATTGTGGCTGTGGTGGATCCGTTGTTCAGTATCACGGCATGTATGTCGTCGTGGAGGGAGCAGATGATGGTGACAAACATTTGGGGGCAGTCGAAACGGAAGAGGACGATCCAAAGTCCATTGTGGTTAAGAGTGTGAACTGCCTTTGTAAAGTAAAAAAAAACACATGTACAATGGTTGGTGCTGATCACTGAATTTCTCTTGCAATTGTCATGCTGCAAATATCTTGTTTGTTTTACCCAGCAGTGGAGGAGCTCCACAGCCAGAGGGAGAAGGCGGTTGAGGAGGACTTTAGCGAAGATCTTGCCAGTGGCTGATAACAGGGAGATTTCTCTGTATTTGCCGCTGCACTTGTCCCCCTTTTTCTCTCCCCACCCAACAACCAGGATCTCTCTCTCCCCCACTATCCCCCAACAACCTGATTCGTTCTCCCTCACCCTCCCATCAAAGAGGCTCTCCCCCATCAACAACCAGCCTCTCACCAATCATTCAACAACGATGCTCTCTCTCTCATCCACCAGAAAATAGTTTCACACTCTCATCCCCCCATCAGGGCTCGATCTCCTTTAACTGCCCCACCTCCCCGACAACAAGGTTATGTCACACGAGAACATCAAGGCTCAATGTGCTCCGCATCCCCCCCCAAATACAGGCTCTCTCTCACACCCCCACCAACCAGGCCCTCTCTCCATCCCGCTCAACAACCAGGATCTCTCTCCACACTCACTCCCCCACAAGAATCAGGCTCTCTCTTCATCCTGTCCGAACAACCAGGCCCTTCCCACGCAACATCCAGGTTCTCACTAATTTCCCCCCGCCACTTTCATCTAGCCTCTCTCACACACACCCGACAGCCAGGCTTTCTCTCATTCCTTCCCGCCAAGCAACTAGTGTCTCTCTCCGCCCACCGCCCCCGCAACAACAAACAGGCTCCCACCCACGAACAGTGTTCCACCCTTAAACAAAAACCAGGCTCTCGACCACGACCCTGCTACAACCAAGCTGTCTCCCCCGGACTCCAACAACCAGGCGCTATCTTCCTACCCCGCCTCCAACAACCAGACTCGCTCCACACACACCCGCAAAAACCAACCAGGCTAATCCCGCGATGCCCCAAAAATCAGACTTCTCCATCTCCATTCTCCAACCAACCCTGCAGTTCTGTTCGCCTCATCGCAGGAAGAATGTGATTGCACTCGTGAGCGTGCAGAGGAGATTTACTCGGATGCTGCCTGGAATGGAGAAATTTTGTTTTGAGGACATATTGGATAACTTGCTTTGTTCTCATTGGAACAGAGAAGTTTGACGGGATACCTCATTGATGTTTACACAATATAGAGGGACGTGGACATAGTGGATAATAATGCCAATTTCCATTGGTGGAGAGATCTATTACGAAGTGGCATAGATTTAATGTGGTGAAGGAAGGTTGAGAGGGGATTTTAGTGGGGCTTCTTTCCGCAGAGGCTTGAACATATCTGAAAATCACTGCCTCGAAGAGTGGTGGTGCAGAATGCCTCACCACTTTTAAGAGATGGTTCGATGCACACTGAACATGCCGTAACATGCAGGGTTAGGGACCGAGAGTTGGTAATTGGGGTTAAGAACATAAGAAGATAATAATTGGGAACAGGTGGCGGCCATCTAGACCCTCGAGCTTGCTCCGCCATTCAACAAGATCTTGGCTGATCTTGCCTTGGACTCAATTTCACTTACCCGCCTGCTCCCCGTAACCCTTAATTCCCTTATTGGTTAAAAATCTATCTATGTGTGATTTGAATACATTCAATGAGCTAGCCTCAACTGCTTCCTTGTGCAGAGAATTACACAGATTCACAACCCGCTGTAAGAAGAAATTCCTTCTCAACTCGGTTTTAAATTGGCTCCCCCGTATTTTGAGGCTGTGGTCCCTAGTTCTAGTCTCCCCGACCAGTGGGTACAACCTCTATCTTGTCTATCTGTTTCATTACTTTACATTTTTCTGCAAGATCACCACTCATCCTTCTGAACTCCAACGAGTAAAGACCCAGTCTACTCAATCTATCATCATAAGGTAACCCCCTCATCTCCGGAATCAGCCTAGTGAATCGGCTCTGTACCCATTCCAAAGCTAGTGTATCCTTCCAAAAGTAAGGTGACCAAAACTGCACGCAGTACTTCAGGTGCAGCCTCACCAATACCCTGTAGGTTGCAGCAGCACCTCCCTGCTTTTGTACTCCATCTCTCTCGCAATGACGGCCAACATTCCATTCGCCTTCCTGATTACCTGATGCACCTGCAAACTAGCTTTTTGGGATACATGCACAAGGACCCCCAGGTCCCTCTGCACGGCAGTATGTTGTAATTTCTCCCCATTAAAATAATATTACATTTTGCTGTTTTTTTTTCAAGGTGGATCACCTCACATTTTATGACATTTTATTCCATCTGCCAAACCTCAGCCCATTCGCTTAACCTATCTAAATATCTTTGCAGCCTCTCCGTGTCCTCCACACAACACGCTTTCCCACTAATGTTTGTGCCATCTGCAAATGTTGTTACACTACACTCTATCCCCTCTTCCACTTCATCTATGTATATTGTGAACATTTGTGGTCGCACCACCGATCCCTGTGGCATACCACTCACCACCGATTTCCAACCCGAAAATAACCCATTTATCCCGACACTCTGCTTTCTGTCAGCCAGCCAATTATTTATCCATGCTAATACATTTCCATTGACTCCGCCTAACTTTATCTTCTGCAGTAACATTTTGTGTGGCACCTTATCGAATGCCTTTTTGAAATCTAAATTAAACCAATCCATCGGTTACGCCTCTATCCATCATGCTCGTTATATACTCAAAGAATTCCAGTAAATTAGTTAAACATGATTTCCCCTTCATTAATCCATGTTGCGTCTGCTTGATTGCACTATTCCAATCTCGATGTCCCGCTATTTCTTCGTGAATGATAACTTCAAGCATTTTCCCCACTACAGATGTTAAACTAACTGGCATATAGTTATCTGCCTTTTGTCTGCCCCCTTTTTCAACAGAGGCGTTACTTTTGCTGCTTTCCAATCCACTGGTACCTTCTCAGAGTCCAGAGAATGTTGGTAGATTATAACGAATGCATCTGCTATAACTTCCACCATCTCTTTTAATTCCCTGAGTTTCATTTCATCAGGACCAGGAGACTTGTCTACGTTGAGTCCCATTAGCTTATCCAGCACTACCCCACTAATGATCGTGATTATATCAATGTCTTCCCTTCCCACATTCCCGTGACCAGCAATTTTTGGCATGGTTTTTGAGTCTTCCACTTTGAAAACCGAAGCAAAATAATTTTTTAAGTTCTCATCCATTTCCACATTTCCCATTATTAAATCCCCCTTCTCATCTTCGAAGGGACCAACATTTACTTTAGTCACGCTTTTCTGTTTTATGTATCGGTAAAAGCTTTTGTTATCTGTTTTTATGTTTTGCGCAAGTTACTTTCGTAATCTACCTTTCCTTTCTTTATTGCTTTCTTAGTCATTCGTTGCTGATGTTTAAAATGTTCCCAATCTTCTAGTTTTCCACGAATCTTGGCCACCTTATTGGTTTTAAATTTTTATACTCTCCTTTAATCCTTGGTTATCCACGGCTGGTTGTCCCTTCTCTTACCACCCTTCTTTTTCACTGGAATATATTTTTGTTGAGCACTATGAAAGAGGTCCTTAAAAGTCCTCTGGAGTTCCTCCATTGTGCCACCGTTTAGTCTGTGTTTCCAGTCGACTTTAGCCAACTCTGCCCTCATCCCACTGTAATCCCCCTTTCTTAAGCATAGTACACTCGTTTGAGACACTAATTCCTCACCCTCAATCTGTATTACAAATTCAACAATACCGTGATTACTTATTCCGAGAGGATCATTTTCTCAGAGATCGTTTATTATTCCTGTCTCATTACACAGGAAAAGACATAAGATCGCTTGCTACCATGTAGGTTCTGTAACATACTGTTCTAAGAAACAATCCCGGATGCATTCTATGGATTCCTCCTCAAGGCTACCCCGTGAGATTTGATTTGACCAATCGATATGTTGGTAAAAATCCCCCATGATTACTGCCGTTCCTTTTTCACATTCCTCCATTATTCCCTTGATTACCGCCCGCCGTATCGTGAAGTTATTATTTGGGGGCCTATAAACAACGCCCACCATTGACTTTTTCCTCTTACTATCTCTAATCTCCACACACAATGATTTAACATTTTGTTCATTAGAGCCAATATCATCTCTCACAACGGCCCTGATATCATCCTTTATTAACAGAACTACCTCACCTCCTTTTCTTTCTTGTCCATCTTTCCTAATTGTCAGATACCCCTCTATGTTTAATTCCCAGTCTTGGCCTCCCTGCAACCACGTTTCTGTAATGGCCACCAAATCATACATATTTGTAAAGATTTGTGCCGTCAACTCATTTACTTTATTTCGAATGCTGCATTGCGTTTAGGTAGAGTGAATTAATAATAGTTTTTAAAACATGATTTTTCGTTTTGACCCCTCTTGCAGCCCCTTTATATTCATACATATTGTCCCTTTCTATCACCTTATGGTTTCACTTTCCCCAGTGCTACTCTGCTGTGTCGCCTCCAACCTTTTCCATTCGATCTTGGGCTCCTATTCATCTAAGCTCTCACCCGCTCTAACTAGCTCAGAGCCCTCTCCTGTGTTCCGAATACTCCTTGTACTGAGGCACCGAGCTTTCATGCTTGCCTTTTTATTACACTTTGACCCTTTAGAATTATGTTGTACAGTGGCCCTTTCTTTTTTTTGCCTTGAGTTTCCCCGCCCTCTACTTTTACTCATCATCTTTCTGTCCTTTGCTTCTGTCTCCATTTTGTTTCCCTCTGTATTCCTATATTGGATCCCATCCCCCTACCTTATTAGTTTAACTCCTCCACAGCAGCACGAGCAAACACCAGGACATTGGTTCTTGTCCTGCCCAGCTGCAGACCGTCCGATATGTACTGGTCTCACCTCTCCCAGAACCGGTTCCAATGCCCCAGGAATTTGAATCCCTCCCTGCTGCACCACTGCTCAAGCCATGTATTCATCTGAGCCATCCTGCGAATCCTACTCTGACTAGCACGTGGGACTTGTAGCAATCCCGAGATTTCTACTTTTGAGGTCCTACTTTTTAAATTCAGCTCCTTGCTCCTTAAATTGATCTTGTTGGACCTCATCCCTTTTTTCACCTTTCTCGTTGGTACCAATGTGCACCACGACAACTGGCTGTTCACCCTCCCTTTTCAGAAATCCCTGCACCCACTCCAGGTCATCCTTGACCCTTGCACCAGGGAGGCAACCTATCAACCTGGAGTCTCGTTTGCGCCCGCAGAAATGCGTTCTATTCCCCTTACAATCGAATCCCCTATCACTATCGCTCTCTCACTCTTTTTCCTGTCCTCCTGTGCAGCAGATCCAGCCACGGTGCGATGAACTTGGCTGCTGCTGCCCTCCTCTGACGAGGCATCGCCCTCAACTGTACTCAGAGCGGTGTATCTGTTTTGCAGGGGGATGACCGCAGGGGACCCATGCACTACCTTCCTTGCACTGCTCTTCCTGATGGTCTTCCATTCCCTCTCTGGCTGTGGATCCTTCACCTGCGGTAAGACCAACTCGCTACACGTACTTCTCGCGTCATTCTCAGCATCGTGGATGATCCAGAGTAAATCCACCCTAAGCTACAATTCCGCAACGCGGACCGTCAGGAGCTGGAGGCGGATACACTTTCCGCACAAGTAGTCGTCAGGGACACCGGAAGTGTCCCTGAGTTCCCTCAAGGTACAGGAGGAGCATATCACGTGACCGAGCTCTTCTTCCTTGACTTCACTCTCAGATAAACATAAATTGGCGACAACAATGCTAAAGTTTACTCACTGTTAAAGAAGCGAAATAAGAAAAGCTTCTCACCAATCACCAGCCAATCACTTACCCCCTTGGCTGTGACGTCACCTTTCTATTTCTTTCTACTTCTTTGTCGCCTCCTCCTCGACGCTGCCCGAACTCCTGAACTCGCGGCCTTTTTATAGGCCTCCGACCCCGGACTGTCGCCTCCTCCTCGACACTGCCCGAACTCCTGATCTCGCGGCCTTTTTAGAGGCCTCTGACCCCGGACTGTCGCCTCCTCCTCGACGCTGCCCGAACTCCTGAACTCGCGGCCTCGATAACCTCTTGTAACCCGGCTGCTATAATGGTAAGTACTGCAGGGAAGCGAATAAGACCAGGATGATCTCCTGGATTGTTTAGATCACCTGGATATGTCGGTGAGTAAGTTTCCCGGAAATGGCCTGGTTTCTAACTTGTGTTTGCATCTTCCAGGGATCCAATTCTCCGGTTAGGGTGGAGTGTAGAATGTTTCAGCTGAAGAGGTTTTGCAATTGTGAGGGATGGACTGGTTGTACTGGTGCTCTTTGCATTTCCGCCATTGCTCATACGTTTATAGAGAACTTTGAGGGCAGCTGACTGAGGGCCGCGTGGCTTTTACTTGGCCAGCATGGTGACGCTGGGTCAAAACGGCCTCCTTCTGCGCTTTAAATTTCTATGTTTGTATGTTTCTACAACCAGGCTCGCTCTCTGCCCCCATCCCCAACTACCAGGCACTCTCGCCCTGCAAGAACCATGCTCCCATTTGCTGCACCCCAGAGAGAAGCAGGATCTCTCTAACCGCTCTCCCCCAACAACTAGGCTCTCTCTCCCCGCCTCCCAATAACCAGGCTCTCTCTCCCCAACCAACAACAACCTGGCTCTCTTTCCCACCTGCCCAGCTTTAAGGTTCTCGCTCCACGCCCTCCCTCTTAACAACCAGTCTCTCTCTCGCTCCTCCCCCCCTCACCAACAACCACGTTCTAGCTGTTGAATAAGTACGGAGGGGTTTGAAGTCTTCAGCGAGAAACGGCACAGCGCCATATTCTCAAGGGCAATTGGGGATGGATAACAAGTGCCCAGATTCCATGCACATAGAAACATAGAAACATAGAAAATAGGTGCAGGAGAAGTCCATTCGACCCTTCGAGCCTGCCCACCATTCAATAAGGGCATGACGGAACATTCACCTTCGTACCCCTTTCCTGCTTTTTCTCCATATGCCTTGATCCCTTTAGCCGCAAGGGTCATATCTAACTCCCTCTTGAATATATCCAACGAACTGGCATCAACAATTCTCTGCGTTTGGGAATAAACAACTATCTTAATGAAGCAGTTTCTCCTCCTCTCAGTCCTAAATGGCTTTATCCTTATCCTTAGGTTGTCTCCCATGTTTCTGGACTTCACCAACATCGAGAACATTCTTCCTGTATCTAACCTGTCCTGTCCCGTCAGAATTGTATATGTTTTTTATGAGATGCCTTCTCATCCTTCTAAACTCCAGTGAATAAATGCCAAGCCGAACCAATCTCTCCTCATATGTCAGTCCAGCCATCCTGGCAATCAGTCTGGTGAACCTTCGCTGCACTCGCACAATAGCAAGCATGTTTTTCCTCATATTAGGAAACCAAAACTGAACACAATATTCCAGGTGAGGCCTCACCAAGGCCCTGTACAACTGCAGAAATACCTCCCTACTTCTATACTCAAATCCCTAGCTATGAAGGCCAACATAGCATTTGCATTCTTCACCTCCTGCTGTACCTGCATGCCAGCTTTCAATGAGTGATGTACAATGACACCCAGGTCTCGTTGCACCACCCCTTTTCCTAAGCTGCCGCCATTCTGATAATATTTTGCCTTCGTGCTTTTCCCCCCAAATTGGATAGCCTCACTTTTATGCACATTATCCTGCATCTGCCATGCATTTGCCCACTCAGCTAACCTGTCCAAGTCACTCTGCAGCCGCTTAGCTTCTTCCTCGCAGCTCATACCGCCACCCAGTTTAGTGTCATCTGCAAACTTTGAAATATTACATTCAATTTCAGCTTCTAAATCATTAGTATATATTATAAAATCTGGGGTCCCATCACTTTTCCTTGCAGCACCCCACGAATCACCACCTGCCATTCTGAAAATGACCCGTTTAACCTGAGTCTCTGCTTCCTGTCTGCCAACCAGTTCTCTCTGCACGTCAGTGCATTATCCCCAATAGAATGTGCTTTAATTTTGCACAACAATTTCTCATGTGGGACCTGGTCAAAAACCTTTTAAAAGTCCAAATGCACCACATCCACTGGTTTTCCCTTGCCCATTCTACAAGTTACATCCTCATAAAATGCGTGAAGATTTGTCTTGCAAGATTTCCCTTTCATAAATCTGTGTTGACTTGGACCAATTATGTCACTTCTTTCCAAATGCGCTGTATTTCATCGTCAATAATTGATTCCAACATTTTCCCCACAACTGATTTCAGTCTTACCAGTCCATTCTTATTCGTTTTCTCTCTCTCTCTCCTTTTTTAAAAAGTGGTTTTACAATAGCTACCATCCAGTCCATAGGAATTGATCCAGAATCGATAGATCGTTGGAAAATGATCAGCAATGCATCCACTGTTTCTATGGCCACGTCCTTATGTTCTCTGCGATGCAGATTATCAGACACCGAGGATTTATTGGCCTTCGATCCTTCAATTTCCCTGAAACAATTTGCCGCCAATAAAGATATCATTCAGTTCATTCTTCTCACTAGACCCTCGGGCCCCTAATCCGAAAGATTATTTGTGTCTTCCTTCGTGAAAACAATACGAAAATATTTAGTCAACTGGTTTGCCAATTCTTTGTGCGCCATTATAAATCAGAGTGATGTGAAAAGAAATTAGTTCGTAGTTTAAAAAAAAGGATGTCAGAACCGGGATTTGAATCCACACTTGCAAAGGAGATCGCTTGACCAACCTGACTATTGAATTACTCTGTTTAAACTTATTGTTTCAGAACGGCTTAGTCCAGACGCTTTTCAATGCTGCTGGAAGGCTGTGAGACCAACAAAACATTTCCCCGGGGTTTTCCTGCGCCTGTGTTTGGTGTATGGGGAGGTTGCCATGAAACTTGGTATCTTGCATCCCAGGGATGGAGAATAACCCTCTGAGCTCTGGAAATGGAAAAGAGCATAAGATTAATGAGTTTTTTCCAGTTTTGAAATGTGGCTTAATTCTACTGTTATAAGCGTTACTTAGCAGAATGAAAGAAATGCTAAAATGGTCACTGGGTACGGTCATATGTTCAACAACTGAACCTTAATAGTTTGTGAAACTGCACTCATGGAGGAAGTTTTGTCGTCTATCTGATTTTACACAGTCTGTATTTCATGAGACGGGTTTAACATGTTCATTGCTAATGCAACATAGCTCAACAGCAAAGAAACATTTTCAGCGAGCAGCTGAAATGCTGCTTCCCACTTCTGCAAAAAATAGCTTTGACAAACATTTCTCTGACTGGAGCTGCATAAAAAAAAATGTTCCTTTCCAAGTCATTAAACTCACAATTTCCGCGAACATTCCCAATCATCTTAATCGGAGGCCTCAGAATGTTCAACAAAAAATAATCGCACAATGGAAGCTCCGACTCCACGACCTTGAAATTAAGAATCGCATGTTCTACCAACTGAGCTAGCCAGGCTTGCGTAAACTGAACCTTGATGTTCCTGATTACAACTAGGCGCCCTTTGGCTCCGCCACAGGGGATTAACTTGTTCTTCAGAGCATGACCCAGTTTCAACTGAATTCCAAGGTGTGCAACGAAATCAACCATTAAAAGCCCTTTCACTAACCATAGGAAATCAGGCAATTTCCTTATCGCAGAGTGATTTTATTTCTTGTCAGTACCTCATGTCTATTTCCAGCTCTTTCCCCATTCAGCCTATCTATCTGGCTCTGTTCAATTAGACCATGGAAAAAAATGAGCCAGACTTTCGAGCAAGCCTGTGGTTATTGTGAAGCAGCAAAGAAAATATCAATTCTGGAAGTATACGAATTTAACCCGATGCAATTTGAACACGGAGCCTTTTAATTTGAAGCCAGATGCGCTACTGATGCGCCACGATGTCGCGTAAATTCGCATGCAAGGAGGTTTCTCAACCACATTTCATTTATCCTGCATTGGTGCAATAAAAGTGCATTAAAATCCCCGCCTACTTCTACGGGGTTTCAGAAAGCATCAGAAGCAGCATTCACCTGTCAGTTACCGTCTGACGGCCGCTTTCATCAGACGTTTCCAGCAGATTTCAGAAAATCCATTTAATCGCTGGGAAGGTCGAATAATTATTGCGTTGTTTCCAGCTTTGAAATGCGGCTTAGATCTGCTGGGATTAGTCGATAGCTTTGTTTTGCAGACTAAAACAAATGCTGACATTGTCTCTAGCAGAAGGCAAGTAATTGCTTTTGAGAAAGCCAGAAACATTTCATGATCCACCAAGCTGATTCTATTGTATAACTCATGTAAATGACTTGTGCTATCATGTGATTCATCGTCATACAGAATCGGGTGTGTATTACAAAAAGCTAACATTGCGGGGAAGTTGCAAACTGTCACCTATGCCTCCAGGAGGTTGTTTTCGGCAGAGAGGGCCGACAGCATCATTGAAAAAGAGGCTGAGGATGTCGTGAACAACACGTTGATTGAGTTGAACACACCGCAGTGTAATATGTACACAGCGAGAAAGGGGATGGGTGACCAACAGGAGAGCAGTGGAAGGAAGGTCGTGCAGGGGTCTCCTGTGGTCATCCCCCTGCAAAGCAGATACACCGCTTTGGGTACTGTTGAGGGGTTTGACTCTACAGCGGAGAGCAGCTGCAGCCAGGTTCATAGCATCGTGGGTGGCTCTGCTGCACAGGAGTGAAGAAAAAGAGTGGGAGATCTATATAGGTAGGGGATTCTATTGTAAGGGGAGTAGATAAACGTTTCTGCGGCCGCAGTCAGTACTCCAGGATGCTATGTTGCCTCCTTGGTGCTTGGCTGAAGGATGTCTCGGAGCGGCTGCAGGACATTTTGAAGAGGGTGAGAGAACTGCCTCAATATGAGGAGTATTCAGAATAATGTGGACACATTAACTGCACAGATAGCTGTGAACGGATATGATATAATTGGCATCGCGGACTCATGGCTGCAAGTTGACCAAGTCTGGGAACTCAACATCCAGGAGTATTCAAGATTCAGTAAGGATAGACAAAAAGTAAAAGGAGGTGGGGTATTGTTGCTGGTAATGGAGGAAATTACCGCAATTGTAATGAAGGACATTCGCTTGGATGATGTGGAATCGGTATGGGTTGAGCTACGGAATACCAGATGGCAGAAAACGCTAGTGGGAGTTGTATACAGGCCACCAATCAATAGTCGCGATTTTGCAGACAGCATCCAACCAGAAATTAGGGATGCGTGCGAAAAAGGCACAGCAGTTATCATGGGCGACTTTACTCGATATATAATCCACAAACTCTTAGCAATGCCATGGGGGAGGATTTGCTGGAGTGTAATAGGGAATGTTTTGCAGAACAATTTGTCGAGGAACCAACTAGATGGCTGGCCATCCGAGACTGGGTAATGTGTAAGGAGAAATGAATAATTAGCAATTTTGTTGTGCGAGGCCCCATTGGGAAGAGTGACCATAATATGTTGCAATTCTTTATTAAGATGGAGAATGAAACACTTAATTCTGAAACTAGGGTCCTGAACTTAAGACAAGGTAACTTCGATGCTATGTGATGTGAATTGGTTAGAATAGACTGGCGAATAAATTTCTCCCTGTCCTCAGGTTTGGTGCTTTTTCTTCCCCGTTTATATTCCTCTTCTTTGGATTTAAAACTATGATTATATTTCCTTGTTAGCCATGGTTGAGCCATATTCCAGTTTTATTATTACTCCAGCCATGGATGTACCAATGTTGAAGTTCAGCCAAGTGATATTTAAATGTTTTCCATTACCGATCAACCGTCAACACTTTAAGTATCATTCGCCAGTCAATTCGAGCAGAAGAGGACAAAGGCTTTCGTTAAGAGGGGAGAAATAGAGTATGAGAGGAAGCTTGCTGGGAAAATAAATACTGACTACAAAATCCTCCATAGATATGTGATGAGAAAAACATTAGTAAAGACAAACGTAGGTCCATTACAGTCAGATGCAGGTGAATTTATAATGGGGAAAAAAGAAATGGCGGCCCAGTTGAACAAGTTCTTCGGTTCTGTCTTTACGAAGGAAGATAAAAAAAAAAGTCCCGAAATACTGGGGGACAGAGTGTCTATTTCGAAGGAGGAACTGAATTAAATCCTTATTAGGCTGGAAATTGTGTTTCGGGAATTGATGGAATTGATGGACGATAAATCCCCGAGGCCTTATAGTCTGCAGCTCAGAGTACTTAAGGAAGTGGCCCGAAAAATAGTGGATGCATTGGTGATCATTTTCCAAAGGTCTATCGGTTCTGCTCAGTTCCTATTGACTGGATGTGAACTAATGTAACACCATTTTTAAGAAAGGAGGAAGAGAGAAAACGGCTCATTATAGACTGGTAAGCCTGAGATCAGTAGTGGGAAAAATGTTGGAATCAATTATTAAAGATGAAATAACAGTGCATTTGGAAAGCAGTGACCAGATCGGTCCAAGTCAGCATGGATTTATCTAAGGGAAGTCAAGCTTGACAAATCTTCTAGCGTTTTTTGCTGATGTAACAGATAGAACCAGTGGATGTGGTGTATTTGGGCTTTCAAGAGGCTTTTGACAAGGCCCCACACAAGAGATTGATGTGCAAAATTAAAGCACATGGTATTGGGGGTAATGTACTGACGTGGATAGAGAACTGGTTGTTAGACAGGAATCAAAGATTCTCAATAAACAGGTACTTTTCAGAATGTCAGGCATTGAATAGTCCGGTGCCGGAGGGCTCAGTTCTGAGAACAAAGCCATTTACAATATACATCAATGATTTAGATGAAGGAATTGAGTGTAATATCTCCAAGTTTGAAGATCACACTAAGCTGGGTTGCGGTGTGAGCTGTGAGGAGGACGCTAAGCGGTTGCAGGCTGATTGGACAGGTTAGATGAGCGGGCAAATGCATGACGGATGCAATTTAATGTGGATAAATGTGAGGTTATCCAAGTTTGGTGGCAAAAACACAAAAGCAGAATATTATCTGAAAGGCGGATGATTCCGAAAAGGGGCAACGAGACCTGGGTGTCATAATACACCCGTCATTGAAAGTTGGCATGCATGTGCAGCAGGCGTTGAAGAAGACAAAATGTATGTTGGCCGTCATAGCTAGGGGATTTGAGGATAGTAGCAGGAAGGTGTTACTGCAATTGTACAGGGCCATAGTTTTGGTCTCCAATTCTGAGAAAGGACGTTAATGCTATTGAGCGAGTGCAGCGAATGTTTACCGAACTGATTCCCGGGATGGCAGGACTGACGTATGAGGAGAGACTGGATCGACTGTGACGATATTCACTGGTGTTTAGAAGGATGAGAGGGGATCGCATAGAAACATAATAATTCTGATGGGACTGCACAGGTTAGATGCAGGAATAATTTTTACTGGTGTTGGGGAAGTCCAGAACAAGGGGCCACAGTCTTAGGATAACGGGTAAGCCATTTAGGAATGTGATGAGGAGAAACATCTTCAATCAGAGAATTGTGAATCTATGGAATTGCCTACCACAGAGAGTAGTTGATGTCAGTTTATTCGATATATTCAAGAGGGAGTTAGACATGGCCCGTGCGGCTAAAGGGATCAAGGGGTATGGAGAGAAAGCAGGAAAGGGGTAATCATGTGAATGTTCAGCCATGAACTTATTGAATAGTGGCGCGGGCTCGAAGGGCCCAATGTGCTACTCCTGCACCTATTTATTATGTTTCTATGTTTCTATGTACAGTGTGTGTCTCTCCCAGTGAGGAGTAAGAATATGTAACATATGTCCCTGTGTACAGTGTGTGTCTCTGCCAGTGAGGATTCAGACTCTAACAATTGTGCCTGTGATCAAGTGGTGCCTCTCCCAGTGAGGAGTCTGACTCTATCACAATGTCCATGTGTACAGTGTGTGTCTCTCACAGTGAGGAGTCTGACTCTGTAACACGTGTCACTTTGTACAGTATGTGTCTCTCCCAGTGAAGAGCCAGACTCTGTCACAAGTGTCACTTTGGACAGTGCGTGTTCCTCCCAGTGAGGTTGCAGACTCAGTAACAAGTGTCCCTCCGACCGTCCGAGATCTCTCCACTCCTATGAGCTGTTGGGCACCCTCGATGTTCAACACATTGGCGCCCATGACATCAGCTGCCAAGGCCCCATACTCTGGAATTAACTACACTTCGTCGTTCCGCCTCGCTCCTCCTCGTCCAATCGCTTCTGAAATCTCCCGCTTTCACTAAGATTATCATAATCTGTCCTAGCATCTCTTTATTGGGCTCAGTATCACATTTTGCCTTGTGACGTTTCATTACATTAAAGCCACTTTATAAATTCAAGTTGTTGTTGTCTCGGTGTAGTGTCAATCAAACTCTACTGCTTACTGCAACTCATTGTTTGAAGATATTAAATAAAAGTTCCTTCTCTAACTGACTGCATTAACTCGATCTGTCCGCCTATGGGCCTTACTCGGGGTTGGATAAGCAATTTGCACACGAAGGTGAGACTGAATGGCAAAAGAAGTGTGCAGCTGGGACTCTCAACATACTGCTTCACAGGTTAATGGGAAATTGCCCTATAAACCTGCAACAAATCGGAGCATCATACAGGACATTCGGTCCATCCTGCCAGTGCCTGAAAGTGCGATCCATTGACTGCCTTTCTCTCCCCGTAGCCCTGCAAACTGATTTTTTTAAGTGTACAGTGCATACCAACGCACTGCATGAAACAACTCCTCCACATCGCTGCACTGGTTGTTTGCCAATTATTGGAAACCTGTCTCCTTTGGTTCCCCACGCTCCTGCTACTGGAAATAGTGTTTCCAAAATTACTCTATCAAACCCAGTAAAATAGCCTCCATGTCCGCTCCAAATTGTTGCCTCGCTCTGAAGCACGAGCATTACGTTGAGTGTCCATCTACGAGTTCACCTTTCCCTCCTTAATTTCCTCCCAGCCCCTGTTCAGCACACAGCGAGTTAAAATGTGTTTGTTGCATTGTGAGCCGGGAAACTGAGAAAGGCCATCCCACGCCCATAGAGGGCAAGCGTCACCTGTCTAACGCAGCAATGGTGGAACAGAGGGCAACTGTCGACCGCAGAGGTTTAAAAGGAACCGGAGGCATAGAACGGGAGCACGGCGGTGATATTTATGGCGAAGGTCACTGATGTCCTGAAATTGCTGCCAGGCTGCAGATGTGGCCTGATGAGCTGCAAGATTCCTGCGATCAGCACTTTGTGGAAACACAGTCTGCAAAGGGAGGTGTTCTTCGAACGTTGAGCTCACTGCGCTTCTCCATGAAAGGGCGGGGTGTGTATGTTCTGGGCCACACCTTGAGTCAGACACATTGTCAATTGGACACATAATTCTATGCATCAGACCTTCTGCCATTTTGACTCTGCAGCATCTACGTTGTTACCAAATCTGGCTTCGTAATGGATGGCCCCATTGAAATAAAAGTATAATGCCGATTGGTTAGAAGAAAATAATTACAGCGCTAAAAGCCACGAAAAATTTGACACAATCGTACAATGGGTGAAGAAATGTCGTTCAGGTGGTTATTTCACTTGAGTATAACTCCAGAGTCAACCCGAACTCCCAGCGAAGTTGAAGCAGCCTTTTCAATGAAGCGACGTGCGAGATGAAAATGTGGCGTCCACACCGCTGTGATTTGGTGAGAACAGTTCCACTTTTCAAGAGCGCTGTTCGGGCGAGCAATATTGTGGGAGAGATCTGTTTGAGGTCGGGAAAATGAAGCTGGCCGATGTCCTGGTCTTTGCATTCATCAAATTTGATTTTTACGACAAAGAAAGTGGGCATGAGGTATTATTGAATCTAGATGTTAATAACACATCAAAAGTAACGCAGGGCAATATTATGGGCGTTAATTTCGCACGATCTGATGACGTCGCCCCAAAATTGTGAGCGGACAGTAATATTTTTCGTCACCGTTTCGTACATGGGGATATTAACGCTCGGTGATATATTTCCAAAAAATGGTCATCTGTTTATATTTTGGGGAGGCAATGGGCGACATATGGGCGTTACATGTCATTTCAGCGTTAAAATTGACGATAAGTGGGAGTTATGCACGCCAAAATAATGCAACGTCAAGCTCAGACAATGTAACAAGTGTCCCTGTGTATCGTGTGTGTCTCTCCCAGTGAGATTTCAGAATGTGCAACAACTGTCCCTGTGTACAGTCTGTGTCACTCCCAGTGAGGAGTCAGACTCTGTAACAAGTGTCCCTGTGTACAATGCGTGTCACTCACAGTGAGGAGTTAGACTCTGTTGCAAATGTCCCTGTGTACAGTGTGTTTCTCCCAGTGGGGAGTCAGACTCTGTAAAAAGTGTCCCTGTGTACAGTGTGTGTCTGTCAACAATGAGGGGTCAGGCTCTGTAAGAAGTGTCCCTAAAACCGTCCGCGATCTCTCCACTGCTTTAAGCTGTTGGGCGTTCTCGATTTTTATCACGTTGGCGCCCATGACTTCAGCTGCCAAGGTCGAAAACTCTGAATTCCCTCCTGAAACTTCTTCGTAGCTCCACCTCGCTCCTGCTCGTTCAAACGCGACTTAAACTTCCCGCTTTCACTGAATTTATGATAATCTGTCCTAACATCTTTTTACGTGGCTCAGTGTCAAATTTAGCCTTGTGTTTTTCAATACATTAAAGCCGCTATATAAATGCAAGTTGTTGTTGTCCCGGTGTTGTGTTAATAAATCTCTACCGCTTACTGCAGTTCGAGGCTGATCTCCTTGGTATTTTCATCACAACTGGTTTCATTTTTTGAATATATTAAATAAAGGTTCCTTCTCCAAATGACCTATCGACACGCACTGTCCTGTTAGTCCGACTCTCAGGATGGATAAGCAATTTACACACGATGGTGAGACTGAGTGAGAACCGAAGAGCAGAGCTGGTACTCTGAAAATACCATCCCACAGATTACCGGGAAATAGCCCCATAAACTTGCAAAAAATCAGAGAATCATACAGTCCATTCGGCCCGTCCTCTTTCTGCTTGATCGAGGGATCCCATCAGTGCCTCGCTCTGCCCGTAGCCCTGCAAAATATTTCTTAACAACTGTAGAGAGCATAACAACACAATACAAAAACCAACTCGTCCTCATCTCTGCTCAGGTTGTTTTGCAAACTATTGCAAACCTGTTTCCTTTGGTTCCGCACCCTCCTACCACTCGATATATTATCTCGCAAATTACTCCATAAAACCCCCTCAAATGCCATCCATGTCCCCTCCAAATTGTCGCCTCACTTGCAAACAGGAGCTTTATATTTTACTCTCCATCCACGCCTCGCCTTTCCAACCTACCTCTCCTCTCAGCTCCTGTTCAGCAGACAGAGAGTTAACATGTGTTTGTAGCATTGCAGCCGGGCAACTTAAACCCGGCGTTAACCTCTGTAAAACATAAGGGCCGCAATCGAATAGAAACATAGATACCTAGAAACTTGCAGTGCAAAAGGAGGCCAGTTAAGCCCATCGTATCCGCGCTGCCCGTCAAACAGCCACCCGGCCCTCGGTCAGTGGCCCTGAATGTTACATATAAACCTGTGAACAATGAACACTGGCGGAAAGGTAACGAGCACCCTGCCCAACCAGTCACCCTACAAAACTGCGACACCCCTTACACCGAATGATTCTGCACTCCACCCCAACCGGAGCCATGTGATCTCCAGGGAGAGGCAAAAGTATGATAAAAACCCACAGTCAAATTTACCGGAAAGAACTCTGGGAAAATTCCTGTCGAACCTATCCAGGCGATTGAAACTAGTCTAGGATATCATCGTGGCCGTATTCTATTCCCTGCAGTACTTACCATCCTACCTTCACTGGCCAACAAGTGGATATCCAGCCTAATCTCACTAACCAGCTCCACGTCTGCAACCCTGCAATTCCCATCCAACCATGTCTTAAATACGGTGAAGATTTCTGCATCAACCGCTCATTCAGACAGTGAGTTCCAGATTCGCTGAACTCTGATCATAAAGAAACAACTCGCAAAACCCCTCTAAACTTTCCAATAACCACTTTAAAACTATGCCCATTCTTACTGGTCACTCCACCAATGGAAATTGGCCCTTACTCTCCACTATGTGCATGCCGGTCAATATTTTGTACACCTGTACACACAGTTTTGCATGCAGATACAGCAGGCAGTGAAGAAGGCAAATGGCATGTTGGCATTAATGGCTCGAGGATTTCAGCATAAAGCAGGGAGGTCTTCCTGCAGTTGTACAGAGCGTTGGTAAGGCCACAGCTGGAATATTGTGTTCAGCTTTGGTCTGCTAATCTGAGGAAGGATGTTCTTGCTATTGAGGTAGTACAGCGAAGCTTCGGAAGGTTGTTTCTGGGATCGCTGGACTGACATACGAGGAGAGACTGGATCAACTGGGCTTGTATCCATTGGCGTTTAGAAGAATGTGAGGAGGTCTGATAGAAACATATAACATTCTGACGGGATTGGACAGGTTAGAGGCAGGAAGAATGTTTCCGTTGCTGAGGAGTTCCAGAACCAGGGGTCACAGTCTAAGAATAAGGGGTAAGCAATTTAGGACCGAAATGAGGAGAAACTTCTTCACTCAGAGAGTATTTAGCGTGTGGAACTCTCTACTGCAGAATGTTGCTGAGGCCAGTTCGTTAGATATATTAAAAAGGGAGTTAGATATGGCCCTTACGCTCAAAGGCATTGAGGGGTATGGAGAGAAGCAGTAAAGGGGATCTGAAGTTGAATGATCAGCTATGACCTTATTGAATGGCGCTGCAGGTTCGAAGTGCCGAATGCCCTGCTGGTGCAACTAATTTCTATGTTTCTATATTTCAATGAGGTCTCCTCTCAACCTCCTCTGTTCCAATGAGAACAAAATCCAGACTATCCAATCTGCAACTTGTTAACCCGAGATAACAAAACAAGGGCCCAGATACAGAATTAAACGTCAGGTAATAAACACAGAAAATTCAAGTGGCCCCCTTGCGTCCAAATTATGGTTAGGGTCTCTGTCAGTCCGCTGGGGAGAGGGTCCCAGTCATTCCTTTCTCGACGAGGTTTCGTTCAGTCCCCTGGTCAGGAGTCTGTGCCAGTCTCATGGGGAGAGTTTTCCAGTCAGTCCACTGGGCAGGGACTTGGTATGTCCCCTGGGAAGGGAACTCGGCCAATCCACTCAGGAGAGTGTATCTGGGGAGAGGGTCTCGATCAGTCCCCTTGGGAGGTTCTTGGCCGATCCGCTGTGGAGGGGATCTCGGGCAGTCCCCTGGGTAGACGGTCTCATTCAGTCCACTCGAGAGGAAACCTCATTACCAATGTAAGCCACAGCCAGTAAGGGACATCGTCAAAAGTGACACAGCCGGGCTGTAACTCTTTCAAAAATCAATGCTCATGAGAAAGTGTTTATGTGTGAGTATAAATGTGTTAGTGCATGTGGAAGTATGTCTGTGTCAGTGTGTGCATCAGTTTATCTGTGAATTTGAGTGTGTGTGAGTGTCTGTGTGTGTGATTGTCAGTGTGTGTGAGTGATTGTGTGTGTGTTTGTGCGTGTGTCCTTGTGTGAGTGTCAGTGTGCGGGTATCAGTGTGTGTGTGAGTGTGTGAGTGTGTGAGTGTGTGAGAGAGCTTATGTGAGTGTGACTGTGTGTGTGTGACTGTTTGTGTGTCGGAATGTATGCGTGTGTGTGTGAGTGTGTTTGCGTAAGTGTGCGTGAGTGTGTGTTTGTGACTGAGTGTATGCGAGTGTGTTAGAGTGTGTGAGTGTGTGTGAGAGTGTGTGTGAATGTGTGAGAGTGTGTGATAATGTGTGTGTGTGAGGGTGTGTGAGAGTGTGTGTGAGTGTGTGTGAGTGTGTGTGAGTGTGAGAGTGTGTGTTTGACGGTGTGAGAGTGTGTGAGAGTGTGCATGTGTGAGAGTGTGTGGGAGAACGTGTATCCGTGTGTGTTTGTGTGTGACTGTGTATGTGTGAGTGTTTGTGTGTCAGAATGTATGTGTGTGTGTGAGTGTCATTGCATGAGTGTGCGTGCGTGTGTGTGTGTGTGATTGAGTATATGTGAGTGTGTGAGAGTGTGTGAGAGTGTGTATGTGAATGTGTGTGTGAGATTGTGTGGTAGAACGTGTCTGCGTGTGTGTGTGAGTGTGATTGCGTGAGTGTACTTGCCTGTGTGTGTGTGACTTTGTGTATGTGAGTGTGTGAGACTGTGTGAGAGTGTGTGAGAGAGCGTGTGTGAGTGTGTGTGTGAGTGTGACTGTTTGTGTGAGTGTTTTTGTGAGATGGAATATGCGTGTGTGTGTGTGTGAGAGAGTGCGTGAGAGCGTGTGCAAGTTTGCGCGAGACTGAGTGTGTCTGTGAAGATGTGTGTGATAGAGTGTGAGCTTGAGTGTGAGCATGAGTGTGTGTGTGTGTATGTGTGTGTGAGTGTGTGAGTGTATGTGTGAGTTTGTGTGAGTGTCCGTGAGTGTGTGTGTGTGTGTATGTGTGTAATTATGACTGTGCCTGCTCTCCAACCATAATCCTATTAAATGACGGAGCAGGCTCGAGGGGCCGTATGGACTACTCTGACCACTATTTCGTAGATTCTTATGATTGACGTCAGCGCGGACACGATGAGCCGAAATGACCTCTTTCTGCTGTCTAAAATTCGGAATGATTCCATGTTTCTATGTTCTCTATTAGTTTGAGGGGCTGTGTTATTTTGAGATTCTCCATCACTTTCTGGTTCACGATTGGTTTGAGGATTTGTATTAAATTCAGGTTCTCTATTCGTTTATCTTTCTCTATTAGTTTGAGGATCTGTATTAGATTTTGAATCTCTGTTAGTTTGACGATCTGTACTAGTTTGACAGTTTGATGTTCAGTATACGTCTGATTGGATCTGCTAGTTTCAGGGACTTTATAAATTTCAGGTTCTTTATTAGTTGAATGGCTGTATTAGATTCAAGGCTTGTATTGAGTGTACAGAAGTGCATAAGAACAAAAGAGATAGAAGCATGACTGGGGCACTTGGCCTCTCGAGTCTGCACCACCAATTAATAAGATCGTAGCAGTTCTGATAATGGACTGAGCTGCACTTCCCTGTCCGCTAACCCATAACTCCTCATTCCCATATCGCTCAAAAATCTGTCTATCTCCGCGTTAAATATAATCAATGGTCTAGTCTCCACAGCTCTCTGCGGCAGAGTATTCTGCAGATTTGCAACCCTCGGAATCCAGGAATTCCTCCTCATCTGAGTTTTGAACAGTCGACGCCTTATTCTGAGACGATGCTCCCAACTATTATTTTCCCCTATGAGATGAAATATCCTCTCTGCATCCAGTCTGTCGAGCGCCTCATTATCTCGCATGTTGCCATAAAATCAACATTCATTATTCTGTGCTCCAGTTAGTATATGCCCAACCTACTCAACTTAACTTGATAAATCAAACACCCCCATCTCCGGAATCAACCGTCTCTGAATCGCCTCCAATGCAATTCTATTCTTCCCATCAACAGAGACCAAAACAGTACTCAGTACACTCGTGTGGCCTCGACAATGCCCTGTACAGTTGTAAGAGCACCTCGCTGCTGTTTCGTCCATCCCCCTTGCAATAAAGGCCAACATTCCATTTGCCTTCCTGCTTAATTGCTCTCCCTGCATATTAACTTTTTGTGCTTCATGTTCAGGGGCTCACAGGTCTCTCTGTACTGCAGCACTCTGCAAATTTTCTCCAATTAAATAATAATTTGCTTTTCTATTTTTTCTGCCAAAGTTGATAATCTCACATTTTCCCACATTATTCTCGATGTGCCAATTTTTTTTCCCACTCACTTAGCCTCTCTCTATCCGTTTAAAGATTTATTTGCTGTCGCATCCATTTTTGTAAGATCAACAAACTTGGATACGTTACACTCGGACCCTGCATCCAAATCATTGTAAGTATTTCAGGCCCCAGCACC
The DNA here is from genome assembly GCF_044704955.1 of Pristiophorus japonicus. Taxonomy (NCBI): domain Eukaryota; kingdom Metazoa; phylum Chordata; class Chondrichthyes; family Pristiophoridae; genus Pristiophorus; species Pristiophorus japonicus. The sequence continues at coordinate 85,794 of NW_027253324.1, forward strand.
AATCACTCCGGCACTTCACTTGCTACTGTTTGCCAACTGGAAATATCAGTTTGATGTACTGTATGAGTTTAACATGCTGTATGAGTTTGAGTTGCTGGAACAGTTTTATGTTACTCTATGAGTAAGAGGCAATATATGAGCATGATGGGCTGTATTTGTGTGAGGTGCTGTATGAGTTTGGGTGGCGGTATTGTTATGAGGCGTTGCAATAGTGTGATCGGCTGTATTAGTTGGAGGGGATGTATTAGGTGGAGGGGCTCTATTATTTTAATGTCTTTATTCGTTTGAGTACGATTGACATAAATTAATCTCTTTAATTGTTTGTCTGAACGGCCAGAGTTCAGGAGGGCAGCTGCATCCTCGATTCGAATACAACAGGTCTGGATGGCCACTCTAACATTGGGTTTGCAATGACTGAATGGCCAAAGCAAATTGAAGTTATGTTGCGAAAAAATATGAGATGTAAAGATGGGCCTGATTGTGTTTCATACAACAACCACATTGCTGGCAGAATGCAGAGAACGATTTTCAACAGTTAATTAATTGGATCGGAATTGTGCAGTCTTTGGGGTTTTAAATTTCAATCTCTGCACTGAATATAGTCCATGACAACAGAGACCTATCTCGGCTGTCGTAATCTGTTTGTTAAAATTGTTAAAATAACTTTTTTGAGCGATGTTGCAACCTCAGTGTCCCCATGGAGATACCGCAGGTTATAAATTTAAGGCGCTGGGAATGTATCGTCTCAGAGAATAATTCCTGGAGATTGCCTGCAGCACAAAAGGTCACATCGCTTCTCACACAAAATGCATCAAACACTTTACAGTGCGAAGAAAATATACTATGTGATCATTGCCGTTATTGGTGTTCCTAGTAAGTGAATATAAACATTGAAGTTGTGTAAGTCTGTGTGTCAGCTGGTCTCTGATTTCGAACTATGTCTGATAATGTTACACGTAGTGGTCACGATTTTAAAGACACGAGCTCCGTGAATTCATTCTGTTGCGTGAAGCTTTCTCAATATCCTCTGCGATTTGATTCGATTGACTCAGCTGAATATAAATTTAAGTTTATAACTAAAAGGGTTGTTTAACTATCAAGTTATTGCCCTTAATGGAATATCGTGTACTTTTGAATCAGTCCTCAGTATACCCATCTCTCTGATAGAAGGTAGGAATGGACGTGTCTGTCCCTACACAGCTGTACTGTGTGAGGTTCTCAACCCGGTGTGTAAACCATACCCTGACAATGTATTTATAGGAGTGTAGTTCAATGTGGAATGTACTGAGTGTGGGTCACCAACTGGTGTGGAACACCATATCACAGTGATCATATATTTATGGGAGTGTCTATCATTGTGGGATGAACTGAGTGCTGATTACTAACCTGTGTAGAACATCATACCCCAGTGATCATGTGTTACTGTGAGTATAGCAACATAGAAAATAGGTGCAGGAGTAGGCCATTCGGCCCTTCGAGCCTTACCACCTTTCGATAAGATCATGGCTAATCATTCCCTCGGTATCCCTTTCCTGCGTGCTCTCCATATCCCTTGATCCCTTCAGATTAAAGGGCCATATCTAACTCCCTCTTGAATATATCAAATGAACTGACATCAACCACTCTCTGTGGCAGCGAATTGCACAAGTTAACAACTCTCCGATTGAAGATGCTTCTCCTCATCTCAGTCCTAAATGGCCTCCCCTAATCCTAAGACTGTCTCCACTGTTTCTGGACTTCCGCAACATCGAGAACATTCCAACCGCATCTAACCTGTCCAGTCCCGTCATAATGTTATGTTTCTATGCTATCCCCTCTCATCTTTCTCTGATGAATGTACTGAGTGTGGGTCACTTACTGGTGTGAAGTAATTTGCTTCTACTTTTCAGTTATTGCTTTAGGTGACTGATCTCTGCATGCAAAGGAGCGATATGTGTGTTTTATGAATGTAGTCGATGTCAAATGAGAATGTTGAAGATGGTTGAGAATACGTGCATTGATATTCATCTCTTTCCTATTGAACTCAACCAATTGAAGCACAAGTTAACTATCTACTGACATTTACAAAGCATCACAGCAACGTTACATTATCAAAAACACTGTATCTTGATTTATTCTTAATCTAAGCATAGTTAGTGCCAACACTCTAAATTTTTGGTGCTGATTAATGTTCTTCCCCCCCACACGGTCCTGAGAATCTGTGGGTCATGTGTGCTGAATTTAGTTATCCTGCTATTGCACATAATGAATATTGGGCTGATGTTATTGACTATTCCACTGCTGTAACAGTTTAAAGTTTGACGAACCGCTTACTAATTATGATTCAGAGTCTCCGCGCAGATAATGCTGCCCTCAGCAAAGAGAGGACAGTTACGTATAACTGAAAAACACACACATCGGGTTTTCATAATACAGAGTCCGTTTGGGCCAGTAAATAATAACATTATTAAATTGATAATAATGAAATAAAAGGTGCAATGGTTCATTAAATAAACCATTTTAATATCTGCAATGTTGTGATATAATTAATGACTGTTGTTAGTTTGTACGCAATTACGAATATCTCCATAGAACTTTCAGTGCAAAACAAGCCATTCTTCTAACTAATTAATGCCGGTGTTTAACTGAATATTAGCCTCTTCCCACCACTCTTTATGTAACTCTATCAGCATCAACTTCTACTGCTTTCTACCTTATGTAGTGCAAAGGCTAATGACGCCTTAATCCCTCATATTTTTTAGGCCATCGATGTGCGGCCCCAATTTTTATATAAGTAATTGTAAATCTTTGACACAAGGTTGGTTCAGCAATATCATATATAAATGCAAGTTATAACTACAGATATACAAAATATTATGTCGTTATTGCTCAAGGTGTGTATACAATTATGTGACAATCAGAATGAGTTATAAATGCCCCCCAAAAATTGCCGGAGAGTTACGTATGCTGTTCATAGGACAAATGTACAGGAAGAAACCAGTCTTTGGTTTAATAAACGTATTCAGAGAATTTGTTGTTTGATATCGCAGTTGAAGCAAGGAAGAATCCATTCTCCGCTTCAACTGTATAATGTTTGTGCTGTTATTTTTAATGTACATGGCTTTAATTTTTGCACTTTGTTTGCCACAGTCAAGACCAGGATCTTCCCAGTCTTTCTGCCAATTTCCGTTTGACATCACTGTTTAAATCGATGAAGAAAGCATTCTCTGTTTCAAATGTATGCTGATTTTTTAATGTACATAAATTTAATTTGTGTCAGTTGTAAAATTTGGATAAATAGTCAAATATATTTGTTTGATGATTTTCTGAATTGTATGCAATATATTGTATTAATATAGGGACTTCGCTCCTGTTAGCCATAGGCCTCTCAGAGCCATAAATGGCCCTCTGTACTGGTATCACTCCCCGTTACATGCTCGTCACTTCAAGTACTCCAACTTGTCGTAAGTTCTATATTCTCACCCGTCTCAAAGTCAATACATTGCTCCTCAATTGCTTAACTGATTTGTTTTTGAACATTTTACATCGATAATCGACATTGTAGGGCTGAGGTCATCAGTACAAACATTTAACTTATGTTCGCCTTTCATAATGTTAAACGCCTCTTTCTGGCCAGCCCTCAGCATTCTCCTTTGTAAATAAAACAGCCCAGCCTGTGCAACCTTGAATGATGATGATAATCTAAGTTGTGTTATAATTTTTTTACACGATTTGCACATTCTCCAGTGTCTCGAGTTCGGATTAGTAATATGGAGACCAGAGTTGTATACATTGCGCTAATTATGATATAGTCATGGTGATATGCAATTGTATAATAATCTCTTTGTTTTTGATTAAATTCCTCTAGCAACGAATCCCAGAGCTTTGTTTGTATTTCGATGGCCTTGTTCACATCCTTTGCTGCAGGAAATGATTTTTGAAAATATGCCTCTGAAAATATTTGCCCCTCTACCCCTTCCAGGCTCTAATTTAGGAAGCAATATTACTTCCTACCGAAATGCAGCGCCTCAGACTGAATTCTTCCTCTGTCTAAATCTGCCAATTTTGAATTTGTGTTTGTCCTGCCTGATTCAATATCGTTTATGTTAATGTTGAACAACACAGTTATCAGCGCCTATCCTTGTGAAACAACACTTATCGAGTTATGCTAATCTGAGTAAATGCCTTTCTCCCTAACTCCCTTTTTCTATTTGTGTAGCCAGCTCCCGAACCATTCTGTTGTTGTCGCCTAATTCCACTTGCTGTGTGATTGTTCATGGCTCTGCAATGTGGTATCTTAACGAAGGAATATTTATGAATCAATTCATATTGCCTCCAGTGCCTTACCCTCATCTACTGTTTCTGATGCTTAATCAAAGATTTCAAGAAGGCTGGTCAAGCATGACCTTTGCTTTTGGAATATCTGCGGACGACAGGAAGATATCAATCAACTGGTCGGGTGGGCAGCCCAGTGGCAAATTAAATTTAATCCGGAGAAGTGTGAGTTAATGCATTTGGGGAGAACCAACAAAAAAAGGGTATACACATTAAATGGTAGCACATTGAGAAGTGCAGAGGAAAAAAGGGACCTGGAAGTGGATGTTCACAGATCCCTGAAGGTAGCAGACCAATTGGATCAGGTGATTAAGAAGGCATACGGAAAGCTTGCCTTTATTAGCTGAGGCATAGAATATAATACCAGATGTATCATGCTTGAACTGTATAAAACTTTGTTTCTCTGTACTCGGCCTCCTTCATTGTTATTGGCCTCCTACACTGTCTCTCTGTTCTCGGCCTCCTTCACTGTTATTGGCCTCCGACACTGTTCGTCTGTTCTCGGCCGATTTCACTGTAATGGGCATCCGACTCTGTTCCTCTGTTCTCGGCATCCTACATTTTTCCTCTCTTCCCTGCTGCCAACATTGTTCATCTGTGCTTGGCGTCTTCCACTTCTCGTCAAATCTCGGCCATCTTCAGTGTTCCTGGCCCCCTATGCTGTTACTCAGACCTCGGCATTCTTCACTCTTCTCATCCTCTTACACCGGTTTTTAGCTTCCTACACTTTTCGCAACTGCCGACAATATACTCCAGCTCCTACTCTATTCTCAGTCTCCTAACTTGTTTCTCCATTAAACTCAATGAGGAACAGCACCAATGTTTTCGATTAGGCATTCTGTTACCTGTCGGATTCAACACTGAGTTTCAAAGCTATAGTTCATAACCTCTGCTTCAGCTTTCTCGGACGACAAGTGCTGGTGATGGAGGACTGCTGCACTCTAACCTCTGGGGGTGGAGCAGTTATGGGCTGCTTGTGTGTATTCCTGGCATTGGCCACCCGGGATTGTCTACACAACTGGGGGTGAAGAAGATGTGTTCTGGGACTTGGGCTGAGGAGATCCCTGATGCAGGTAGGGCTGGGCCACACACTGTGGTCCACCTACATTTCTCTGCATATTTGTCATGCTGCATTCTCTCACAGATCTGCCGCAAATATTAAGAAACATAGAAACAAAGAAATAGGTGTAGGAGTAGGCCATTAGGCCCTTCGAGCCTGCACCGCCATTCAATAAGTTCATGGCTGAACATGCAACTTCAGTACCCCATTCCTGCTTTCTCACCATATCCGTTGATCCCCCGTATAGTAAGGTCTACATCTAACTCCGTTTTGAATATATTTAGTCAATTGGCCTCAACAACGTTATGTGGTAGAGAATCCCACAGGTTCACCACTCTCTGAGTGAAGACGTTTTTCCTCAGCTCGGTCCTAAATGGCTTACCCCTTATCGTGAGACTATGACATCAACTCAGGGTCCAACTTCAATTTCTTTAATAGCCTCATTAGTTTTGCACCTTCATCACTTTTGTCGTTGAATAAATCATGCCCAACAGCCAATCACAGAGTTTCCCCGTTTTCCTCTCCTCATCCTACCCCACTGTTCTCAGTCTCTATCATCGCATTAATGCTGTTCATCTCTGATATATTCCATTCCTGACCAAATCTTATCGACATGAAAAGATAACTCTGTTTTTCTCTCCATAGATGCTGCCTGACCTGCTGACTATTTACAGCATTTTTACTTTTCAGTTATATTTATAACAGTATTTTGAATTTGCTCAAATATTGAGGCCTGGATATTAAAAGGGTGGCTTATATAGGCGCTGGGCATGAGGAAGGGTTAGGAACATAGTTTCAGACAAGATGCACAAGTGTCTGGATATTTACAATGTGGATTAAGTAGGCGGTGTATGCAAGGAAGGGTGGGAGTGGAATTTCAGACAGGATAGACGGAGGTCTGGATGTTGGGAAGACTGAAATCCTCAGTGTACTCCCTTTGTCCCTGATGGGTAGCACACGCTGGAGTTCAGCCAGATTAACATTCGGACTTCCAGTCCGTCGTAGGAAACGGAGACAGGACTCAGAAGGACTGATCCGAACCCAAACCCAAAGCTTTCTGTTTTACAATACATCCCTTACTGCCTGCACTCAGGCACCGAGTATGTTTCGTCAGTAACTTATAGTCTAATTTCTCTTCTCTTTATTACAGTGAATTTAGTGGCGATTGTGATCCTGTCCCGGGAAAGTGCGGAATGTCCAGCTGCACCACTCGCTACCTGGTGGCCTTGGCAGCGGCAGATCTACTGGTTGTCACCGCTGAGGTCATACTGAGGCAGGTCAATTAGTATTATTTCCCAATCTGTTTTCTGCATATTACCCCTGTGTGTAGAGTGATCGCTGTCCTCTGCAGTGCGGCTACAGACTGTTCTGTCTGGTTCACCGTCACTTTCAACTTTGATCGATTTGTGGCCATTTCTTGCCCGAAGCTGAGAATCAAATATTGCACCGGGAAATCTGCGGCTGTGGTTCTGGCAACAATCGGCAATCTACTCTGTTTAAAAACCGTTCCCAACTACTTTACACTTACAGCCGCGATGATAATCGACAATATGCCATGGTTATGTATCCCAATCCCAGCCTATTCTACTGATCCAGGATGGGGGGGCTTTATTTGGTTTGATACAGTTTTAAACCCACTGCTCCCCTTCGGATTAATTTTGTCGCTCAACGCTCTGACAGTAATGCACATTTTAGTCGTCAGCCGAGTCCGTAAAGGACTGAGGGGTGAGAGCAAGGGAGAGAATGGCAGTGACCCAGAGCTGGAGAGCAGGAGGAAGTCTATGATTTTACTCTTCACCATATCCGGCAGCTTCATACTGCTGTGGCTGGTATATGTTGTAGATGTCTTATATTATATTATTACCGGGGCAGGTGGCTATGATACCAATGGTTCTTTGTATATTTCTGCACAAGCAGGAATTATGCTGCGGAATTTATGTTGCTACACAAACACATTTATTTACGGGGTGACCCAGTCTAAGTTCAGAGAGCAGTTGAAGAGCGCGGTGATAAATCCAGTTACCTCAATTCTACAAACACTCAATAATCAGGACAACTGAGCGCAGCCCAGAGGCGGGTCCCAGTGTTTCCAGTCCAGGAATGTAATATTTAGCAGCAGACTTCAGATTTTAGCTGCTTCACCAAAGGCTGACGGGCTTTCTGCTGCCTGGGTCCCAAGCTCCGGGACTCCCTCTCTAAGCCTCTCCACCTTGCGAACTCTCCGCCTACATCTGGCTAGGCAACAACCTCTGGGATTCCCTCCCTAAACCTATCCACCTCACGAACTCTCCTCCTCCTTCAGCTGCCTGGACCCCAAAAAGCTCTGCGATACTCTCCCTAAACATCTATTCCTTTCTAACTCTCCTCCTCCTTTCAGAAGCTTCTTAAAACAAGATATTTGACCTAGTTTCTTTCCCAACACCTCCTTTTGTGCGTCGGTGTAAAGATACCCTGTATTCCCTGTTGGATCTATTAATACAAACTTAGAAAAAGGAAAATAAGTGCAGGATTAGGCCATTCGGCCCTTCGAGTCTGCACCGCCATTCAATGTGTTCATGGCTGAACTTGCAACTTCAGTACCCCATTCCAGCTTTTTTGCCACACCCTTTGATCCCCCCAGTAGTAAGGACTGCATCTAATATCTTTGTGACTATATTTACTGAATTGGCCTCAACAACTTTCTGTGGTCGAGAATTGCACAGGTTCACCACTCTCTGCGTGACGAAGTTTCTCCTCATCTCGGTTAATGCAAGTAGTATCCGTAATAAAGTGGATGAATTAACTGTGCAAATAGATGTTAACAAATATGATGTGATTTGGATTACACAGACGTGGCTCCAGGATGATCTGGGCTGGCAACACAACATCCAGGGGTATTCAACATTGAGGAACGATAGAACAAAAGGAAAAGGAAGTGGGGTAGCATTGCTGGTTAAAGAGGAGATTAATGCAATAGTTAGAAAGGACATTAGCTTGGATGATGTGGAATCTATATGGGTAGAGCTGCAGAACACCAAAGGACAAAAAACGTTTGTGGGAGTTGTGTACAGACCTCTAAACAGTATTAGTGATGTTGGCGAAGGCATCAAACAGGAAATTAGGGTTGCATGCAATAAAGTTGCAGCAGTTATAATGGGTGACTTTAATATGAACATACATTGGGCTAACCAAACTGGAAGCAATACGGTGGAGGAGGATTTCCTGGAGTGCATAAGGGATGGTTTTCTAGACCAATATTTCGAGGAACCAAATAGGAGGGAGGCCATCTTAGACTGGGTGTTGTGTAATGAGAGATGATTAATTAGCAAACTCGTTGTGCGAGGCCCCTTGGGGAAGAGTGATCATTATATGGCGAAATTCTGCATTAGGATCGAGAATGAAATAGTTAATTCAGAGACTATGGTCCAGAACATAAAGAAGGGTAACTTTGAAGGCATGAGGCATGAATTGGCTCGGATAGATTGGCGAATTATACTTAAGCGGTTGACTGTGAATGCGCAATGGCTGAAATTTAGAGACCGCATGAATGAACTACAACAATTGTACATTACTGTCTGGCATAAAAATAAAAAAGGGAAGGTGGCTCCACCGTGGCTATCAATGGAAATCAGGGATAGTATTAAAGCCAAAGAAGGGGCGTAGAAATTGTCCAGAAATAGCAGCGAACCCGGAGACTGGGAGTAATTTAGAACTCAGCAGAGGAGGACAAAGGGCTTGATGAGGGCAGGGAAAATGGAGTACGAGAAGAAGCTTGCAGGGAACATTAAGACGGATTGCAAATGTTTCTATCGATATGTAAATAGAAAAAGGTTAGTAAAGACAAACGTCGGTCCCTGCAGTCAGAATTAGGGGAAGACATAACGGGGAACAAAGAAATGGCAGACAAATTGAACAAGAACTTTGGTTCCGTATTCACTAAGGAGGACTCAAACAACCTTCCGGATATAAAAGGGGTCAGAGGGTATAATAAGGAGGAGCAACTGAGAAAATCCTTATTAGTCGGGAAATTGTTTTGGGCAAATTGATGGAATTGAAGGCCAATAAATCCCCTGGGCCTGATCGACTGCATCCCAAAGTACTTAAGGAGGTGGCCTTGGAAATAGCGGATGCATTGACAGTCATTTTCCAACATTCCATTGAATGTAGATCTGTTCCGATCGAGTGGAGGGTAGCCAATTTTTCCCACATTTCCAAAAAGGAGGGAGAGAGAAAACAGCGAATTATAGACCGGTCAGCCTGATCTCAGTAGTGGGTAAAATGATGGAATCAATTATTAAGGATTTCATAATAGCGCATTTGTAAAGAGATGACATGATAGGTCCAAGTCAGCATGGATTTGTGAAAGGGAAATCATGCTTGACAAATCTCTGGAATTTTTTAAGGATGTTTCCAGTAGAGTGGACGAGGGAGAACCAGTTGATGTGGTATATTTGGAATTTCAGAAGGCTTTCGACAAGGTCCCACACAATAGATTAATGTGCAAAGTTAAAGCACATAATATTGGGGGTAATGTGCTGAAATGGATTGAGAACTGGTTGTCAGACAGGTAGCAAAGTGTAGGAGTAATTGGCTACATTTCAGAATGGCGGGCAGTGACTACTGGGGTACTGCAAGAATCTGCGCTGGGGCCCCAACTGTTTACACTGTACATTAATGATTTAGACGAGGGGATTAAATGTAGTATCTCCAAATTTGCGGATGACACTAAGTTGGGTGGCAGTGTGAGCTGCGAGGAGGATGCTATGAGGCTGCAGATTGACGTGGATAGGTCAGGTGAGTGGGCAAATGCATGGCAGATGAAGTATAATGGGGATAAATGTGAGGTTATCCACTTTGGTGGTAATAACAGAGAGACAGACTATTATCTGAATGGTGACAGATTAGCAAAAATGGGAGGTGCAACGAGACCTGGGTGTCATGGTACATCAGTCATTGAATGTTGGCATGCAGGTACAGCAGGCGGTTAAGAAAGCAAATGGCATGTTGGACTTCATAGCGAGGGGATTTGAGTAAAGTGGCAGGTAGGTGTTACTACATTTGTACAGGGCCTTGGTGAGGCCACACCTGGAGTATTGTGTACAGTTTTGGTCTCCAAAGCTGAGGAAGGACATTCGTGCTATTGAGGGAGCGCAGCGAAGGTTAAACAGACTGATTCCTAGGATGGCAGGACTGACCTATCAAAAAAGACTGGATCAACTGGGCTTGTATTCACTGGAGTTCAGAAGATAGAGAGGGGACCTCATAGAAACGTTTACAATTCTGATGGGTTTAGACAGGTTAGATGCAGGAAGAATGTTCCCAATGTTGGGGAAGTCCAGAACCAGGGGTCACAGTCTAAGGATAAGTGGTAAGCCATTTAGGACCGAGATGAGGAGAAAATTCTTCACCCAGAGAGTGGTGAACCTGTGGAATTCTCTACCACAGAAAGTTTTGGGGCCAATTCACTAAATATATTCAAAAAGGGGTTGGATGAAGTCCTTACTACTTGAGGGATCAAGGTTTATGGCGAGATAGCAGGAATGAGGTACTGAAGTTACATGCTCAGCCATGAACTCATTGAATGGCGGTGCAGGCTAGAAGAACACATGGCCTACTCCTGCATCTATTTTCTATGTGTCTATGTTTCGATGTCCTAAATTGTTTATCCCTTATCCTTAGACTGTGACCCCTGATTCGGAACTTTTCCAACATTGGGAACATTATTCATGCATCTAACCGGTATAAACCCATCAGAATATTAAACGTTTCTGTGAGATCCCCTCTCATTCTTCTAAACTCCAGTGAATACAAGCCCAGTTGATCCATTCATCCTTGATACTTCAGTCCAGCCATCCTGCGAATCAGTCTGGTGAAACTTCGCTGCATTCCCTCAATAGCAAGAATGTCCTTCCTCATGTTAGGAGACCAAAACTGTGCACAATACTCGAAGTATAGCCTCCCGTGTACAACTGTATTAACATCTCCCTGCTCCTGTAATCAAATTCCCTCGCTATGAAGGCCAACATGCCATTTGCTTTCTTAACCGCCTGCTGTACCTGCATGCCGACCTTCAATGACTGATGTACCAGGACACCCAGGTCTCGTTGCACCTCCCCTTTTCCTAATCTGTCACCATTCAGATAATAGTCTGTATCTCTGTTTTTACCACCAAATTGGTTAACCTCACATTTATCCACATTATACTTCATCTGCCATGCATTTGCTCACTCACCAAACCTATCCAATTCACTCTGCAGCCTCATAGCTTCCTCCTCACAGCTCACACTGCCAGTCAACGGAGCGCCATCCGCATACTTGGAGACTATACATTTAATCCCCTCATCTAAATCATTAATGTACAATGTAAACAGCTGGGGCCCCAGCACAGAACCTTGCGGTACCCCACTAATCAGTGCCTGCCATTCTGAAAAGTAACAATTTACTCCTATTTTTTTCTTCCTTTTTGCCAAACAGTTCTCAATCCAGTCTGCACACTACCCCAAATCCCATGTGCTTTAACTTTCCACAGTAATCTCTTGCGTGGGACCTGGTCGAAAGCCTTCTGAAAGTCCAAAAGCACCACATCAATTGTTTCTCCCTTGTCCACTCTCCTGGAATCAAAAGATTCCAGAAGGTTTGTCAATCATGATTTCCCTTTCACAAACCCATGCTGACTTGGACATTGGCTGTCGTAAATCTATGACATTGAGATTTGGTCTTGCCGCAAGTGGAAACATCTTGTCTTACTCTACCCTATCCAGACCTTTCATATTTAGAAAGAACAAAATCTGATCTTCCCTCCGTCTTCCCTTTTGTAAAGAAAAGATCCAGGCCTTTTCGAAATTTACTGATCGATATACCCCCTCAGTTCTGGTTAAATATCAGGTAATCACTTTGCACCTTCTCGAGCACCTCGGTGTCCTTATTAGAAGATTTATAACAGTCACCCATAAGAACATAAGAACATAAGAATTAGGAATATGAGGAGGCCATCTAGCCCCTCGAGCCTGTTCCGCCATTCAAAAAGATCATGGTTGATCTGGCCGTGCATTCAGCTCCACTTACCCGCCCACTTCCCATAACCCTTAATTCCCTTAATGGTTAAAAGTGTAATTATCTGTGATTTGAATACATTCAATGAGCTTGCCTCAACTGCTTCCTTAGGCTGAGAATTCCACAGATTCATAACCCTCTGGGATAAGAAATTCCTTCTCAGCTCGCTTTTAAATTAGCTCGCCCGTATTTTGAGACTGTGCCCCCTAGTTCTAGCCTCCCAGACAAATGAAAACAACCTCTCTACCTCTCTCTTTTCTATCCCTTTCATGATTTTAAATGTTTCTCTAAGATCACCCCTCATCCTTCTGAACTCCAACGAGTAAAGACCCAGTCTACTCAATCTATCATCATAAGGTAACACACTCATCTCCGGAATCAGCCTGGTGAATCGTCTCTGTACCCCATCAATCTTTTATAATTCTATCCCTCTAGATATGAACACAAGCGTGTTCTTTGTTTTTAGCTGCTCCACCAAAGCTAAATATATATCAGTTAATAATGTGAGGCGATAAATTGAAAGGCAGGAATCAGAATCAGTTGAATAGCGTTAATTCATTGTTCCATTTGCCGATGATCTTCTTAAACTTTCTCATGTTCACCAGTCAGTCAATTACCTCCTACAGTATCTCATTATTGTCCTCATTGTGTACTGCACTTCTTCATGTTGTATCATCTATGAACTATAAAATGATACAGTATATACGCAAATGTAGTTGATGAATAAATGTATACAAAGTAGTCCTGCTGTCACCGACCCCTGAGGTGGACAGCAGTATTGCACCCTTCAGTCTGAACAAAACACAGTCACCAATACTCTCTGTTGTCTGTCTCTCAGCCATTGTGATGTCCATGCTGTCCTGGCCCTTTAATCCAATGGGGTAGAAATTTATGAACTAGTCTGTAACGTGATATTTTGTCAAACGACTTTTCAAAATCGGTATCGTCATCAACATTAACTGGATATATCTACATTTATATATCTCGATTCCCAAGAAAGTTTATCATCTGGCATTCGTCGACATTAAAGATCACTTGCAAATACCGGAAAAAGGCTGCATGTCTCCTATTGTCTGCTGTGAATCTCCTTTAGAGAAACGCCTCTTCAATAGAGGATGAAAAGCATCTGTTTATTGATTAAAAAGCAATAATGATCAGAAAACGCAGCCATCTATAGCTGTGTGAGGTTTGGGAATTTGATCTGAAATTCGTCGGGTTAAATCACGGAGCAGGCTCTCGGAGCTAATTGGCCTACTCCTGCTCCTATTTCTTACGTTATGTCACTTATTACCGCTGCTTTTAAGGAACGTTGGTGAAGATATTATTTATATCAACTGCAAGAAGCGTCGCCCTGTTGATATCAGCCTCACTTTGTGTTACTCCATATCTAACAATGCACCAAATATCCTTAGCTCCTCTCCATCACCCCAATTTCCTCTGACCCTACTCACCACACCCAGTATCCTGAGATCCATTCCACAGAAAACCCTCAGACGCTATCCATCCGCACAATACCTTCAGCTCCTCTCCACCCCACCCAATATCCTCAGTTCCTCAACACCCCACGCAATATCCTCAGCTCCTCCACACTCTACCCAATATGCTCAGACCCTCTGCACCCAACCCAATATCCTCAGCTGCTCCTCACCGCACATATTACCCTCAGCTTCTTCCCTCCCAATCTATTATGCTCAGCTCCTCCCCTCCAAATCTAATATCCTCAGATACTTCCCAGCAATGTTCTCTCTATTTTGTTGTACTGAGCGGGTCATAAACTCATTTTAGTGTGAGCTTTTCACCCGAAGGCATATTTTACAACAACCATATTTAAAACAGCTTTTACAACAACGACAGCACCAGCAACCACTTGAAATCATATATAGCATTATGACATATCGGCACACCACAATATCACCTTATTAGGCAATCACACAAGGTTCGATACAGGTTTTAGATAACTTCTCCCCTTTGAATTCTAATCCTCTCCAAATGAACTACAGTGCTACATTTGCACGTGTATGGCTTTGTTAAATTCCATTGCTGCAAAGTGACTTTTGTATCTGTACCCCTAAGATCCCTTTGCACTTCTAACATATCTATGCTCTTATTTTCCAAGGGTTAGGTAGGTTCTTTAGCCCTCCTTGCAAAAGGTACCAACGCACTTTTATCGATTAAGAAAATCGCTTCTTATTTAAGAAGCCCATTATGCATGTTTGGTTGCAGTAGAATTAATTAATAGCTTTTAGTTCGTCATGCAGATAAATCTGTTAAAAAATATAACAACTCAGAAATGTGTGTGATTTCTAGGAATTGCAAAATATTCGGTAACACTTCAGACACGTCACTCAGTTACATGGTTATGCATCGACAAACAAGCCAAAAGCCGAAGGAGATCTGAAAGGGGCATATGAGTTCTTGCAAATTGTATTAATTTTAAAGTTGTCAATCTATTAACCCTAACCCTCATTCACCATATCAATATCTGCACAAGCAGCAGGAACATTGCCATTTGTATGGTGCTGAAATCCTGAACGTCCACGTAAGTAAGTGGAATATTATTTATAATGCAAACAACCAACTCGCAAATAATAATGCCATGGCTCTTTAATTCAGGCTACTACAGAGAATTGAACAAAACCAACCCGAATTTCCAACTGCAATCACCTCCATTATAAACGTGTTCGTCATGTACCAATACCATACCATGTAACATGTCAGAAATGAAGCAATTATGCACAAGTGCAGATAAAAACATACACAATGTGCTTCACCGAATTAGAAACACAAATAAGGGAACGCTATGAGTTAACGAAAATAACGACTCAACTTTCTTCCTGTACAGGGGAATCAATCAGAATAAGATCGAAATTATTTTAACATGGTGTCGTAAAGTTACTAATTGACGAATTTCTCTTCTCATGCTTTCGGTGAATGAATGAGGTACTCCCGATTAATTGATGGGAAATAAACCTCATTATACTCTCAGTTTTTTATCTCCTGTTTCAAAAATATAAAGCAAATCGAAATTGTTATGTTATCAATTTAAATAAAGTAATTTGTGTGTTTCTCTATAAACAGTTGTGGAATATTCTAACGTAGCCACCTGCCATGTTTATTTATATTTACATAATTTTTATTTCTATTTGCATTGCACTGGACGTTTAAGAGGAAATCTAATTAAATTTTTACTCGGACTTGTTTGGACGATGGAAAGACAGACCAAATAAAATAGTTCACAATTGCAAAATAGAGAGAAATAGAGAGAATGCTGTAATCCTAAATGAAGACAGAAAATGAGAGAACTAATCAGCAGATAAGGCTTCTGGGGCGAGAGAAACAGAGTTAACGTTTTAGATCTGTGAGCGTTCGTCCGAACTGGAAGACGTTAGAGATGTAACAGATTTTAACCAGGTGTCGAGGCAGGATTTAACTGCTCTGCGATACACCATAACACAGACCTTCCCTTTTGATCTTTCCTCCCCTCCCAACTTTCTCTGCCTCTGCACTCGATTGAAATCTGTTCTATAGTTAACATTTTCCAGTTTTGATGAAAGGTGACAGACCTGAAATAATAACTCTTTTTTTCTCCATAGTCACTGCCTGTAATGTTGAGTATTTACATCATTTTCTTTAATTATTTTAGAAAAGAGATGGCTGAGTAGAGATCTGATTGAGGTGTATAAAATTATGGCGATCCTGGATAGATTGGATTGGAAGGACAAGTTTCCATTTGCCACGGGACCAGCAACCAGGGGTAACCTACAAGGTTGCGGACCAAGAGCTGGAAAGTGGGATTCGACTGAATACCACTTGGTTGGTTGGTGCGGACACGATGGAGAAAACGGCCTCTATCGGAGCTGCAAATTTCTATGATTCTATGACCACACCTGGAATACTGCGTACAGTTTTGGTCTCCTGATGTAAGGAGGGATATACTTGCATTGGAGACAGGTCATATAAGATACATGAGGTTATCTATGAAGAAAGGTTGAGCAGATTGTGCCTACAGTTAATGGAGATTAGAAGAATGAGAGGTGTACTTTTGGAATCTCCGAAGGCTATGATGTGGCTTGAAACGGTAGATACAAACAGGAAGTTTCCTCTCGTGGGGGCGTCCAGAACTAGTGTGCATAGTTTCAGAATAAGGGGTCGTCCATTCAAAACTGAATTGAGGAGGAATTTCTGATCTCAGAGGGTCGTAAACTTTTGGAATTCTCCACCCCAGAGAGCTGTGGAGGCTGGGTCATTGTACATATTTAAGGTGGAGATAAACAGTATTTGCAACGATATGGATTATGAGGAGCAGGCAGGAAAGTGGAGCTGAGGCCAATATCTGATAAATCATGACCTTATTGAATGGCGGAGCAGGCTCGTGGGCCAAAATGGCAGACTCCTGCTCTTAAATCCGAACTTCTTCTGTTATGTTGACTGTCACATTATTTGAAAGTTATTTCAAAAACATTTCACTTTACTTGAGGCGTCTGATTCAGAATGTTCATTTTAACGCGTAAATGCCATTTTGGAAACAGAAAGATGGACATTAGAGCAAGAGTTAGGTTTATGTGAAACAGCAAAGAAAATATAAATTCTGGAAGCGCAGTATCGAAACGAAATGTGAACCCGACGTGACTTAAACCTGCAGCCATCTGATCTGGAGTCAGTCACGCTACCGTGTATCACGAGGTCTACAATGCCGGCAGCGGATGTTTGTCCACATGAAGGTTACTCAAACACAGATTTATTTATCCTGCATTGGTGCAATAAAAATACGTTACAATCCCCGCCCACTGCCACCGGGAATCACACAGCATCAGAAGCAGCCCTCGCCATTTAGTCTCCATCTCACGCCCGCTTTCGTCACTTGCTCCCAGCGGACTGCAGCAAATCGAGAAAGTTAGAGAGGCGGATTGGTTTAGGGAGGTAATTCCAGATCTTCTGTCCCAGGCAGCTGAATGCACGTCCATTAATGCATTAATGGTTGAGAAGTTATGATTAGGAAAGTTCAAGAGCGCAGAATTTGAGGAGCGCAGTTATCTCGGGGGCTTGTGAGGTTGAAGCAGTCGACGAGTATTTTCAAAAGAAAGAATGACTATCACTTTGAAGTCAATGGGAAATCAGAGTGGAGAATTTCCACTGGCTGGAGTGAAACCGAGCACAGCAGAAGATGGTTATGGTTGTTGGAAGTCAATCCTCCCAGCCCCAATACATCGCTGAAAGAGTTCCCAATGGCAATGTCCTAGGCGGAACCATCTTCAGCCCCTTCATCATGATCTTCTCTGCCACATGAAGTCAGAAGTGGCTATGTTCACTAAAGAGTGCACAGAGCTCAGTACCACTCATTGCTCCGCTGATAATAAAGCAGCCCATTCCCACATGCAGGAAAATCTGATCGATATTTCGGCTTCAGCTGCTAAGTGGCATGTAACATTCGCGCCATACAGTTGCCAGGCAATGCCTATCTACAAGAAACAAGGGTTTGACGACCGCTCCTTGGCATTCAACTCCATTACCATCACCGAATCCCCCACTATTAACATCCTATGGGTTATCATTGATCAGAAACGTGACTGGACCAGCCACATAAATAGTGTGGCAGCAAGTGCAGGTCAGAGGCTGGGAATTCTGCGGCGAGTATCTCACCTCCTGACTCTCCAAAGTCTTCCCACCAACGACAAGTCAGCATCTTGGCGGAGCACTCTCCACTTGCCTGGATGAGTGCAGCTTCCATTGCACGCCAGAAGCTCAACAACATTTCGGGTAACGCAGCAGCGTGATTGCTGCACCACCCACAACCTTAAACTTTCACTCCCTCCACCACCGACGTAATGTGGCTGCAGTGTTTGCCTTCTAAAAGATGCACTGTGGCAACTCACGAAGGTTTGTTCGGATGCACCTCCCAAACCCGCGATCTCTACCCCTGAGAAGGACAAGGACAGCAGGTTCATGGGAACAGCATGATGTAGAAGGTCCCCCGCCCCCTCTCGCAAGTAACATGCGATCGTGACTTGGAAGAATATCACCATCCTTCATCGTGAATGGCTCATAAAACCTGGAAATCTCTCCTTAACTGCACTGCATGATCACATTCACCACACAAACTTCAGCGGTTCAAAAAGGCAGCCCACCATCACCTTCTCAAGGGCAATAAGGGATGGGCAATAAATGCTTGCTCTGCCAGCGAGCCCACATCCCATGAACTAATATTTAAAAAACACTGTATTTTATGAGTATGGCTCAAAATGTTCATTTCTGGTGACAGAAAAATCAGGGCAACTTTTTCAAATTTAACAGGACAAGTTACTGTTGCCATGCACAGAAATTAGAATCAGTAATGAAGACAAAATCCCGTGGTCCTCATTTTCAGATTTTAAAAAGTAAGATTTTAAATAACGTGGAAAAGTGTTGCAGTGAAACAGTTTCGAAATTCATTGTGACTTGTATTTGTGCCTTTAATTAAACGTTGTGGTGTCTGACGCCCGTTCATATCTCTTCTTCCTCTGTTGAATGAGAAAGGAGGGTTTTGACATTGACTGCTCCTGATATTTCTGAGCTCATTGCTTATATTGAGTTGTTTCTCACTTTGTGATCAGCGCCAGCTTTAGCTCAGCGGTTACTTCGCAGCACCAACTTATTCAGAAGTTCGAAACTGTCTCACTGCGGGCGCTGCCTGGCGTTTTTGTTTTCATTTCCAATCCCCTTCTTTGACACCGAAACACATTGTTCTTAACATAGCAGTGCGAGATTTTAAAATCGCACCTGTATTGAGTCACATAACCCATTCATATCACAACAGATACCCGGGTTCCATTCTCGCTTTGGGAAGTAACTTTGATATCACCTTTTTTAATTAGAGTCAATTGATTATATTAAGTTACATGAAAGAAACCTAGCATTTCACAATGTTGTCAAAAAATGGGTTCTTAATTAAAAATAATACATTTCATAATTGCGATTCGAACCAAAGCATCTGGAGCAGAGAGCGACCTGAATTCGGCACTTTAGAACTCTCAGCAATACTGACGGTGGAATATGCAGTTGGAAGTTATTACTTCAGAAATGTTCACTCCAGGCGCTTGTTCGATGCTGCTGGAAGGCCCAGTACCAATATATCATCTCAGCCCGGTGTCTCCTTAGCCTTTGCACGGTGTATGGGGAGGTTTGACCCTGGTCCGTGTTATCTTGTCTCCTTGGGATGGACACTAACCCTCTGAGCTCTGGAACTCGGGAAGAATGAATTATTAATCAGTTGCTTCAGTGTTTGAAATGTGGCGTTGAACTGCTGATATTAGCCGATAGCTTTGTTTAGCAGAATGAAAGACATGCTAACATGGTCACTGAGAGACAGACAAAAGTTCAACAACGGAACTTTAATAATTCTGGAAATGTATTCATTGAGAACTTTTTTCACCTATTTGATTTTATAAACAGTCTGATTTCAGGAGACTGGTTTAAAATGTTCATTGCTCATGCAAATTTCATCAGCACACTTAGAGAAGTTATCCGAGAGTAGCTCAAATGCTGAATCCATTTTCTGCAAAAAATTCATTTGACAAACATTTCTCTGACTGTACATAACAACAATGATTTTTTCCATGTCAATATGCTCAACAATTTCTGCGACTGCTCAAAATCTTCTGAATGAGATGCCTCTAAATGTATCGTAGATCAGGTCCTGTTAAATCCGACAGGATTAATGAAGAATCTCATAGTAAAGGATCCCCTTGGGAAGAGTGATCAGAGCAGGGTTTATTTCAAATTCAGATGGAGAGCGATGAAGTTCGTTGTCAAACCAGCACACCAAACTTACATAAAGGAGATTGCAAAGGTACTTCAGACGTTGCTAAAGTGGATTGTTAAACTAGATTACATTGTCGGACGGTTGATGAACAGTGGTATACTTTTAAGGATATATTTTATAACTCTCAAGAAAAATATATTCCAATGAGGAGGAAAGGTTGCAAAAGCAAACATAGCCATCTGTGGTTAACGAAAGAAGTTATGAGCCACTGCTTTTGGTCTTTCGTGTCTCTTAATTGCCTGGTATGAACTTCATCCGGGCCTGAAGATGTGTCCACTTTCAAAACTGTTCATCTCCTTAATATTTGCTCTATCCCTATGTATATCTCGTCAAATATTTCAAAGTTCTTCTACCTCATTGCAAAGCCTGCATTGTCCCTCTCTTTTTTGGTAAAAGAGTCCAAGTATCCATTAAGAATCTTACCCACGTCTTCTGCCTCCACAAACAGATTTAGATGTTTAAAGAAAATAATTCGCTAACGTGAGGTTCAAAACCATTATTTTGTAATAAAATGTCTCATTTTCACTGAGCTATCTGGACTTGCTTAAGGTGAATGTCTTTGTCGTTGATTTCAGCCAGGCGCATGTTGGCTGCACCACATGGGGTTACCTTGAATTTCAAATCTTGAACGAGGTTCTCCTGAATTCCATGGGTTGGAAGGAAATCAACCATCAAAAGCAATTTCATTAACCACAGCGATTATGGCAAATTTCTGATCGTAAATCGCTATCAGTTCTTGGCCATGTCCAGAAAATTGCAGACGCGGAAATTTGGGAGTTTAATGACTTTTAATGAAACATTTTCGCTTTGTGCAGTTTCGATGAGAGAAATATTTGTGATCGGAAATTTTTTCCAGAAAGGGTTTCAGCATTTCAGGTTTTCGTGTAACACTTCTCATTGGGTGTTTAGTTAAGCAGGGTTTTATTTAGTGCAGCAGTTATCACTATCGCTGCGCATGCGAAAAGTCCCCCGGGCGGAAACATTATTTTTTTTAAAATCTTTTGTGCATTGTAACTAAACAAAAGCAATCCATGCTAGATTGTCGCATAGGCAATAAGCATTAAATACCAGTCTCCAAAAATACAGACTGTGTACAGTCCGTTAGGGGATAGTACTTCATCTATGATTAAAGAATCCCAAATTATTAAATTAAGTTATCTCAGAGGGTCGTGAACATTTGGAATTCTCCACCCCAGAGAGCTGTGGAGGCTGGGTCATTGTACATATTTAAGGTGGAGATAAACAGTATTTGCAACGATAAGGATTATGAGGAGCAGGCAGGAAAGTGGAGCTGAGGCCAATATCTGATAAATCATGATCTTATTGAATGGCGGAGCAGGCTCGTGGGCCAAAATGGCAGACTCCTGCTCTTAAATCCGAACTTCTTCTGTTATGTTGACTGTCACATCATTTGAAAGTTATTTCAAAATCATTTCACTTAACTTGAGGCGTCTGATTCAGAATGTTCATTTTAACACGTAAATGCCATTTTGGAAACAGAAAGATGGACATTAGAGCAAGAGTTAGGTTTATGTGAAACAGCAAAGAAAATATAAATTCTGGAAACACAGTATCGAAACGAAATGTGAACCCGACGTGATTTAAACCTGCAGCCTTCTGATCTGGAGTCAGACACGCTACCGTGTATCACGAGGTATACAATGCCGGCAGCGGATGTTTGTCCACATGAAGGTTACTCAAACACAGATTTATTTATCCTGCATTGGTGTAATAAAAAGACGTTACAATCCCCGCCCACTCCCACCGGGAATCACACAGCATCAGAAGCAGCCCTCACCATTTAGTCTCCATCTCACGCCCGCTTTCGTCACTTGCTCCCAGCGGACTGCAGCAAATCGAGAAAGTTAGAGAGGCGGATTGGTTTAGGGAGGTAATTCCAGATCTTCTGTCCCAGGCAGCTGAATGCACGTCCATTAATGGTTGAGAAGTTATGATTAGGAAAGTTCAAGAGCGCAGAATTTGAGGAGCGCAGATATCTCGGGGGCTTGTGAGGTTGAAGCAGTCGACGAGTATTTTCAAAAGAAAGAATGACTATCACTTTGAAGTCAATGGGAAATCAGAGGGGAGAATTTCCACTGGCTGGAGTGAAACCTAGCACAGCAGAAGGTGGTTATGGTTGTTGGAAGTCAATCCTCCCAGCCCCAATACATCGCTGAAAGAGTTCCCAATGGCAATGTCCTAGGCGGAACCATCTTCAGCCCCTTCATCATGATCATCTTTGCCACATGAAGTCAGAAGTGGCTATGTTCACTAAAGATTGCACAGAGCTCAGTACCACTCATTGCTCCGCTGATAATAAAGCAGCCCATTCCCACATGCAGGAAAATCTGATCGACATTTCGGCTTCAGCTGCTAAGTGGCATGTAACATTCGCGCCATACAGTTGCCAGGCAAGGCCTATCTACAAGAAACAAGGGGTTGACGACCGCTCCTTGGCATTCAACTCCATTACCATCACCGAATCCCCCACTATTAACATCCTATGGGTTATCATTGATCAGAAACGTGACTGGACCAGCCACATAAATAGTGTGGCAGCAAGTGCAGGTCAGAGGCTGGGAATTCTGCGGCGAGTATCTCACCTCCTGACTCTCCAAAGTCTTCCCACCAACGACAAGTCAGCATCTTGGCGGAGCACTCTCCACTTGCCTGGATGAGTGCAGCTTCCATTACACTCCAGAAGCTCAACAACATTTCGGGTAACGCAGCAGCGTGATTGCTGCACCACCAACAACCTTAAACTTTCACTCCCTCCACCACCGACTTAATGTGGCTGCAGTGTTTGCCTTCTAAAAGATGCACTGCGGCAACTCACGAAGGTTTGTTCGGATGCACCTCCCAAACCCGCGATCTCTACCCCTTAGAAGGACAAGGACAGCAGGTTCATGGGAACAGCATGATGTAGAAGGTCCCCGGCCCCCTCTCGCAAGTAACATGCGATCGTGACTTGGAAGAATATCACCATCCTTCATCGTGAATGGCTCATAAAACCTGGAAATCTCTCCTTAACTGCACTGCATGATCACATTCACAACACAAACTTCAGCGGTTCAAACAGGCAGCCCACCATCACCTTCTCAAGGGCAATAAGGGATGGGCAATAAATGCTTGCTCTGCCAGCGAGCCCACATCCCATGAACTAATATTTAAAAAACACTGTATTTTATGAGTATGGCTCAAAATGTTAATTTCTGGTGACAGAAAAATCAGGGCAACTTTTTCAAATTTAACAGGACAAGTTACTGTTGCCATGCACAGAAATTTGAATCAGTAATGAAGACAAAATCCCGTGGTCCTCATTTTCAGATTTTAAAAAGTAAGATTTTAAATAACGTGGAAAAGTGTTGCAGTGAAACAGTTTCGAAATTAAGTGTGACTTGTATTTGTGCCTTTAATTAAACTTTGTGGTGTCTGACGCCCGTTCATATCTCTTCTTCCTCTGTTGAATGAGAAAGGAGGGTTTTGACATTGACTGCTCCTGATATTTCTGAGCTCATTGCTGATATTGAGTTGTTTCTCACCTTGTGATCAGCGCCAGCTTTACCTCAGTGGTTACTTCGCAGCGCCAACTTATTCAGAAGTTCGAATCTGTCTCACTGCGGGCGCTGCCTGGCATTTTTGTTTTCATTTCCAATCCCCTTCTTTGACACCGAAACACATTGTTCTAAACATCGCAGTACGAGATTTTAAAATCGCACCTATATTGAGTCACACAACCCATTCATATAAGAACAGATACCCGGATTCCATTCTCGCTTTGGGAAGTAACTTTGATATCACCTTTTTTAATTAGAGTCAATTGATTATATTAAGTTACATGAAAGAAACCTAGCATTTCACAATGTTGTCAAAAAATGGGTTCTTAATTAAAAATAATACATTTCATAATTGCGATTCGAACCAAAGCATCTGGAGCAGAGAGCGACCTGAATTCGGCACTTTAGAACTCTCAGCAATACTGACAGTGGAATATGCAGTAGGAAGTTATCACTTCAGAAATGTTCACTCCAGGCGCTTGTTCGATGCTGCTGGAAGGCCCAGTGACCAATATATCATCTCAGCCCGGTGTCTCCTGAGCCTTTGCACGGTGCATGGGGAGGTTTGACCCTGGTCCGTGGTATCTTGCCTCCTTGGGATGGACACTCACCCTCTGAGCTCTGGAACTCGGGAAGAATGAATTATTAATCAGTTGCTTCAGTGTTTGAAATGTGGCGTTGAACTGCTGATATTAGCCGATAGCTTTGTTTAGCAGAATGAAAGACATGCTAACATGGTCACTGAGAGACAGACAAAAGTTCAACAACGGAACTTTAATAATTCTGGAAATGTATTCATTGAGAACTTTTTTCACCTATTTGATTTTATAAATAGTCTGATTTCTGGAGACTGGTTTAAAATGTTCATTGCTCATGCACATTTCATCAGCACACTTGGAGAAGTGATCCGGGAGTAGCTCAAATGCTGAATCCATTTTCTGCAAAAAATTCATTTGACAAACATTTCTCTGACTGTACATAACAACAATGATTTTTTCCATGTCAATATGCTCACCAATTTCTGCGACTGCTCAAAATCTTCTGAATGAGATGCCTCTAAATGTATCGTAGATCAGGTCCTGTTAAATCCGACAGGATTAATGAAGAATCTCATAGTAAAGGATCCCCTTGGGAAGAGTGATCAGAGCAGGGTTTATTTCAAATTCAGATGGAGAGCGATGAAGTTCGTTGTCAAACCAGCAAACCAAACTTAAATAAAGGAGATTGCAAAGGTACTTCAGACGTTGCTAAAGTGGATTGTTAAACTAGATTACATTGTCGGACGGTTGATGAACAGTGGTATACTTTTAAGGATAAAATTTATAACTCTCAAGAAAAATATATTCCAATGAGGAGGAAAGGTTGCAAAAGCAAACATAGCCATCTGTGGTTAACGAAAGAAGTAAAGAGCCACTGCTTTTGGTCTTTCGTGTCTCTTAATTGCCTGGTATGCACTTCATCCGGGCCTGAAGATGTGTCCACTTTCAAAACTGTTCAACTCCTTAATATTTGCTCTATCCCTATGTATATCTCGTCAAATATTTCAAAATTCTTCTCCCTCATTGCAAAGCCTGCATTGTCCCTCTCTTTTTTGGTAAAAGAGTCCAAGTATCCATTAAGAATCGTACCCACGTCTTCTGCCTCCACAAACAGATTTAGAAGTTTAAAGAAAATAATTCGCTAACGTGAGGTTCAAAACCATTATTTTGTAATAAAATGTCTCATTTTCACTGAGCTATCTGGGCTTGCTTAAGGTGAATGTCTTTGTCGTTGATTTCAGCCAGGCGCATGTTGGCTGCACCACATGGGTTACCTTGAATTTCAAATCTTGAACGAGGTTCTCCTGAATTCCATGGGTTGGAAGGAAATCAACCATCAAAAGCAATTTCATTAACCACAGCGATTATGGCAAATTTCTGATCGTAAATCGCTATCAGTTCTTGGCCATGTCCAGAAAATTGCAGACGCGGAAATTTGGGAGTTTAATGACTTTTAATGAAACATTTTCGCTTTGTGCAGTTTCGATGAGAGAAATATTTGTGATCGGAAATTATTTCCAGAAAGGGTTTCAGCATTTCAGGTTTTCGTGTAACACTTCTCATTGGGTGTTTAGTTAAGCAGGGGTTTATTTAGTGCAGCAGTTATCACAAACGCTGCGCATGCGAAAAGTCTTCCGGGCGGAAACATTATTTTTTAAAAAATCTTTTGTGCATTGTAACTAAACAAAAGCAATCCATGCTAGATTGTCGCATAGGGAATAAACATTAAATACGAGTCTCCAAAAATACAGACTGTGTACAGTCCGTTAGGGGATAGTACTTCATCTATGATTAAAGAATCCCAAATTATTAAATTAAGTTATCTCAGAGGGTCGTGACCTTTTGGAATTCTCCACCCCAGAGAGCTGTGGAGGCTGGGTCATTGTACATATTTAAGGTGGAGATAAACAGTATTTGCAACGATAAGGATTATGAGGAGCAGGCAGGAAAGTGGAGCTGAGGTCAATATCTGATAAATCATGATCTTATTGAATGGCGGAGCAGGCTCGTGGGCCAAAATGGCAGACTCCTGCTCTTAAATCCGAACTTCTTCTGTTATGTTGACTGTCACATCATTTGAAAGTTATTTCAAAATCATTTCACTTAACTTGAGACGTCTGATTCAGAATGTTCATTTTAACACGTAAATGCCATTTTGGAAACAGAAAGATGGACATTTGAGCAAGAGTTAGGTTTATGTGAAACAGCAAAGAAAATATAAATTCTGGAAGCACAGTATCGAAACGAAATGTGAACCCGACGTGATTTAAACCTGCAGCCTTCTGATCTGGAGTCAGACACGCTACCGTGTATCACGAGGTCTACAATGCCGGCAGCGGATGTTTGTCCACATGAAGGTTACTCAAACACAGATTTATTTATCCTGCATTGGTGTAATAAAAATACGTTACAATCCCCGCCCACTCCCACCGGGAATCACACAGCATCAGAAGCAGCCCTCACCATTTAGTCTCCATCTCACGCCCGCTTTCGTCACTTGCTCCCAGCGGACTGCAGCAAATCGAGAAAGTTAGAGAGGCGGAGTAGTTTAGGGAGGTAATTCCAGATCTTCTGTCCCAGGCAGCTGAATGCACGTCCATTAATGCATTAATGGATGAGAAGTTATGATTAGGAAAGTTCAAGAACGCAGAATTTGAGGAGCGCAGATATCTCGGGGGCTTGTGAGGTTGAAGCAGTCGACGAGTATTTTCAAAAGAAAGAATGACTATCACTTTGAAGTCAATGGGAAATCAGAGTGGAGAATTCCCACTGGCTGGAGTGAAACCTAGCACAGCAGAAGATGGTTATGGTTGTTGGAAGTCAATCCTCCCAGCCCCAATACATCGCTGAAAGAGTTCCCAATGGCAATGTCCTAGACGGAACCATCTTCAGCCCCTTCATCATGATCTTCTCTGCCACATGAAGTCAGAAGTGGCTATGTTCACTAAAGATTGCACAGAGCTTAGTACCACTCATTGCTCCGCTGATAATAAAGCAGCCCATTCCCACATGCAGGAAAATCTGATCGACATTTCGGCTTCAGCTGATAAGTGGCATGTAACATTCGCGCCATACAGTTGCCAGGCAATGCCTATCTACAAGAAACAAGGGTTTGACGACCGCTCCTTGGCATTCAACTCCATTACCATCACCGAATCCCCCACTATTAACATCCTATGGGTTATCATTGATCAGAAACGTGACTGGACCAGCCACATAAATAGTGTGGCAGCAAGTGCAGGTCAGAGGCTGGGAATTCTGCGGCGAGTATCTCACCTCCTGACTCTCCAAAGTCTTCCCACCAACGACAAGTCAGCATCTTGGCGAAGCACTCTCCACTTGCCTGGATGAGTGCAGCTTCCATTACACTCCAGAAGCTCAACAACATTTCGGGTAACGCAGCAGCGTGATTGCTGCACCACCCACAACCTTAAACTTTCACTCCCTCTACCACCGACATAATGTGGCTGCAGTGTTTGCCTTCTAAAAGATGCACTGCGGCAACTCACGAAGGTTTGTTCGGATGCACCTCCCAAACCCGCGATCTCTACCCCTTAGAAGGACAAGGACAGGAGGTTCATGGGAACAGCATGATGTAGAAGGTCCCCCGCCCCCTCTCGCAAGTAACATGCGATCGTGACTTGGAAGAATATCACCATCCTTCATCGTGAATGGCTCATAAAACCTGGAAATCTCACCTTAACTGCACTGCAGGATCACATTCTCCACACAAACTTCAGCGGTTCAAACAGGCAGCCCACCATCACCTTCTCAAGGGCAATAAGGGATGGGCAATAAATGCTTGCTCTGCCAGCGAGCCCACATCCCATGAACTAATATTTAAAAAACACTGTATTTTATGAGTATGGCTCAAAATGTTCATTTCTGGTGACAGAAAAATCAGGGCAACTTTTTCAAATTTAACAGGACAAGTTACTGTTGCCATGCACAGAAATTAGAATCAGTAATGAAAACAAAATCCCGTGGTCCTCATTTTCAGATTTAAAAAAGTAAGATTTTAAATAACGTGGAAAAATGTTGCAGTGAAACAGTTTCGAAATTCATTGTGACTTGCATTTGTGCATTTAATTAAACTTTGTGGCGTCTGACGCCCGTTCATATCTCTTCTTCCTCTGTTGAATGAGAAAGGAGGGTTTTGACATTGACTGCTCCTGATATTTCTGAGCTCATTGCTTATATTGAGTTGTTTCTCACTTTGTGATCAGCGCCAGCTTTAGCTCAGCGGTTACTTCGCAGCACCAACTTATTCAAAAGTTCGAATCTGTCTCACTGCGGGCGCTGCCTGGCGTTTTGTTTTCATTTCCAATCCCCTTCTTTGACACCGAAACACATTGTTCTTAACATAGCAGTGCGAGATTTTAAAATCGCACCTATATTGAGTCACATAACCCATTCATATCACAACAGATACCCGGGTTCCATTCTCGCTTTGGGAAGTAACTTTGATATCACCTTTTTTAATTAGAGTCAATTGATTATATTAAGTTACATGAAAGAAACCTAGCATTTCACATTGGTGTCAAAAAATGGGTTCTTAATTAAAAATAATACATTTCATAATTGCGATTCGAACCAAAGCATCTGGAGCAGAGAGCGACCTGAATTCGGCACTTTAGAACTCTCAGCAATACTGACGGTGGAATATGCAGTTGGAAGTTATTACTTCAGAAATGTTCACTCCAGGCGCTTGTTCGATGCTGCTGGAAGGCCCAGTGACCAATATATCATCTCAGCCCGGTGTCTCCTGAGCCTTTGCACGGTGTATGGGGAGGTTTGACCCTGGTCCGTGGTATCGTGTCTCCTTGGGATGGACACTCACTCTCGGAGCTCTGGAACTCGGGAAGAATGAATTATTAATCAGTTGCTTCAGTGTTTGAAATGTGGCGTTGAACTGCTGATATTAGCCGATAGCTTTGTTTAGCAGAATGAAAGACATGCTAACATGGTCACTGAGAGACAGACAAAAGTTCAACAACGGAACTTTAATAATTCTGGAAATGTATTCATTGAGAACTTTTTTCACCTATTTGATTTTATAAACAGTCTGATTTCAGGAGACTGGTTTAAAATGTTCATTGCTCATGCAAATTTCATCAGCACACTTAGAGAAGTGATCCGGGAGTAGCTCAAATGCTGAATCCATTTTCTGCAAAAAATTCATTTGACAAACATTTCTCTGACTGTACATAACAACAATGATTTTTTCCATGTCAATATGCTCACCAATTTCTGCGACTGCTCAAAATCTTCTGAATGAGGTGCCTCTAAATGTATCGTAGATCAGGTCCTGTTAAATCCGACAGGATTAATGAAGAATCTCATAGTAAAGGATCCCCTTGGGAAGAGTGATCAGAGCAGGGTTTATTTCAAATTCAGATGGAGAGCGATGAAGTTCGTTGTCAAACCAGCACACCAAACTTACATAAAGGAGATTGCAAAGGTACTTCAGACGTTGCTAAAGTGGATTGTTAAACTAGATTACATTGTCGGATGGTTGATGAACAGTGGTATACTTTTAAGGATATATTTTATAACTCTCAAGAAAAATATATTCCAATGGGGAGGAAAGGTTGCAAAAGCAAACATAGCCATCTGTGGTTAACGAAAGAAGTAAAGAGCCACTGCTTTTGGTCTTTCGTGTCTCTTAATTGCCTGGTATGCACTTCATCCGGGCCTGAAGATGTGTCCACTTTCAAAACTGTTCAACTCCTTAATATTTGCTCTATCCCTATGTATATCTCGTCAAATATTTCAAAATTCTTCTCCCTCATTGCAAAGCCTGCATTTTCCCTCTCTTTTTTGGTAAAAGAGTCCAAGTATCCATTAAGAATCGTACCCACGTCTTCTGCCTCCACAAACAGATTTAGAAGTTTAAAGAAAATAATTCGCTAACGTGAGGTTCAAAACCATTATTTTGTAATAAAATGTCTCATTTTCACTGAGCTATCTGGACTTGCTTAAGGTGAATGTCTTTGTCGTTGATTTCAGCCAGGCGCATGTTGGCTGCACCACATGGGGTTACCTTGAATTTCAAATCTTGAACGAGGTTCTCCTGAATTCCATGGGTTGGAAGGAAATCAACCATCAAAAGCAATTTCATTAACCACAGCGATTATGGCAATTTTCTGATCGTAAATCGCTATCAGTTCTTGGCCATGTCCAGAAAATTGCAGACGCGGAAATTTGGGAGTTTAATTACTTTTAATGAAACATTTACGCTTTGTGCAGTTTCGATGAGAGAAATATTTGTGATCGGAAATTTTTTCCAGAAAGGGTTTCAGCATTTCAGGTTTTCGTGTAACACTTCTCATTGGGTGTTTAGTTAAGCAGGGTTTTATTTAGTGCAGCAGTTATCACTAACGCTGCGCATGCGAAAAGTCTCCCGGGCGGAAAAATTATTTTTAAAAAAATCTTTTGTGCATTGTAACTAAACAAAAGCAATCCATGCTAGATTGTCGCATAGGGAATACACAGTAAATACCAGTCTCCAAAAATACAGACTGTGTGCAGTCCGTTCGGGGATAGTACTTCATCGATGATTAAAGAATCCCAAATTATTAAATTAAGTTATCTCAGAGGGTCCTGAACTTTTGGAATTCTCCACCCCAGAGAGCTGTGGAGGCTGGGTCATTGTACATAGTTAAGGTGGAGATAAACAGTATTTGCAACGATAAGGATTATGAGGAGCAGGCAGGAAAGTGGAGCTGATGCCAATATCTGATTAATCATGATCTTATTGAATGGCGAGCAGGCTCGTGGGCCAAAATGGCAGACTCCTGCTCTTAAATCCGAACTTCTTCTGTTATGTTGACTGTCACATCATTTGAAAGTTATTTCAAAATCATTTCACTTTACTTGAGGCGTCTGATTCAGAATGTTCATTTTAACGTGTAAATGCCATTTTGGAAACAGAAAGATGGACATTAGAGCATGAGTTAGGTTTATGTGAAACAGCAAAGAAAATATAAATTCTGGAAGCACAGTATCGAAACGAAATGTGAACCCGACGTGATTTAAACCTGCAGCCTTCTGATCTGGAGTCAGTCACGCTGCCGTCCATCACGAAGTCTACAATGCCGGCAGCGGATGTTTTCCACATGAAGGTTCCTCAAACACAGATTTATTTATCCTGCATTGGTGCAATAAAAAGACGTTACAATCCCCGCCCACTCCCACCTGGAATCACACAGCATCAGAAGCAGCCCTCATCATTTAGTCTCCATCTCACGCCCGCTTTCGTCACTTGCTCCCAGCGGACTGCAGCAAATCGAGAAAGTTAGGGAGGCGGAGAGGTATAGGGAGGTAATTCCAGATCTTCTTTCCCAGGCAGCTGAATGCACGTCCATTAATGGTTGAGAAGTTATGATTAGGAAAGTTCAAGAGCGCTGAATTTGAGGAGCGGAGATATCTCGGGGGCTTGTGAAGTTGAAGCAGTCGACGAGTATTTTCAAAAGAAAGAATGACTATCACTTTGAAGTCAATGGGAAATCAGAGGGGAGAATTTCCACTGGCTGGAGTGAAACCTAGCACAGCAGAAGATGGTTATGGTTGTTGGAAGTCAATCCTCCCAGCCCCAATACATCGCTGAAAGAGTTCCGAATGGCAATGTCCTCGGCGGAACCATCTTCAGCCCCTTCATCATGATCTTCTCTGCCACATGAAGTCAGAAGTGGCTATGTTCACTAAAGATTGCACAGAGCTCAGTACCACTCATTGCTCCGCTGATAATAAAGCAGCCCATTCCCACATGCAGGAAAACCTGATCGACATTTCGGCTTCAGCTGATAAGTGGCATGTAACATTCGCGCCATACAGTTGCCAGGCAATGCCTATCTACAAGAAACAAGGGTTTGACGACCGCTCCTTGGCATTCAACTCCATTACCATCACCGAATCCCCCACTATTAACATCCTATGGGTTATCATTGATCAGAAACGTGACTGGACCAGCCACATAAATAGTGTGGCAGCAAGTGCAGGTCAGAGGCTGGGAATTCTGCGGCGAGTATCTCACCTCCTGACTCTCCAAAGTCTTCCCACCAACGACAAGTCAGCATCTTGGCGGAGCACTCTCCACTTGCCTGGATGAGTGCAGCTTCCATTACACTCCAGAAGCTCAACAACATTTCGGGTAACGCAGCAGCGTGATTGCTGCACCACCCACAACCTTAAACTTTCACTCCCTCTACCACCGACGTAATGTGGCTGCGTTCTAAAAGATGCACTGCGGCAACTCACGAAGGTTTGTTCGGATGCACCTCCCAAACCCGCGATCTCTACCCCTTAGAAGGACAAGGACAGCAGGTCCATGGGAACACCATGATGTAGAAGTTCCCCAGCCCCCTCTCGCAAGTAACATGCGATCGTGACTTGGAAGAATATCACCATCCTTCATCGTGAATGGCTCATAAAACCTGGAAATCTCTCCTTAACTGCACTGCCGGATCACATTCACCACACAAACTTCAGCGGTTCAAACAGGCGGCCCACCACCACCTTCTCAAGGGCAATAAAGGATGGGTAATAAATGCTTGCTCTGCCAGCGAGCCCACATCCCATGAACTAATATTTAAAAAACACTGTATTTTATGAGTATGGCTCAAAATGTTCATTTCTGGTGACAGAAAAATCAGGGCAAATTTTTCAAATTTAACAGGATAAGTTACTGTTGCCATGCACAGAAATTAGAATCAGTAATGAAGAGAAAATCCCGTGGTCCTCATTTTCAGATTTTAAAAAGTAAGATTTTAAATAACGTGGAAAAAAGTTGCAGTGAAACAGTTTCGAAACTCATTGTGACTTGTATTTGTGCCTTTAATTAAACTTTGTGGTGTCTGACGCCCGTTCATATCTCTTCTTCCTCTGTTGAATGAGAAAGGAGGGTTTTGACATTGACTGCTCCTGATATTTCTGAGCTCATTGCTTATATTGAGTTGTTTCTCACCTTGTGGTCAGCGCCAGCTTTAGCTCAGCGGTTACTTCGCAGCACCAACTTATTCAGAAGTTCGAATCTGTCTCACTGCGGGCGCTGCCTGGCGTTTATTGTTTTCATTTTTCAATCCCCTTCTTTGACACCGAAACACATTGTTCTTAACAAAGCAGTGCGAGATTTTAAAATCGCACATATATTGAGTCACATAACCCATTCATATCACAACAGATACCCTGGTTTCGTTCTCGCTTTGGGAAGTAACTTTGATATCATCTTTTTTAATTAGAGTCAATTGATTATATTAAGTTACATGAAAGAAACCTAGCATTTCACAATGTTGTCAAAAAATGAGTTCTTAATTAAAAATAATACATTTCATAATTGCGATTCGAACCAAAGCATCCGTAACAAAATAGATGAGTTGATTGGCTTAAATAAATACAAATGAGTATGACAGGAAGGACAGACAGAAAGGAAGAGGAGTCGAGGTAGCTCTATTGATGCATAATGGAGGCTCTGCAACAGTGAGAAACTAAATTAGCTCAAATGATCTGGATGGTCAACAATTTTGATGGAGATAAGGAATAATGAGGGGAAAAGTTCTCTGGAGGGCGGAGTCTATAGGTCGATAATGGTAGCAAATCTGTTGGTCGTTACTGACAGTATGAGTGAGGACAGTGATATATCAGGTTGGGTGGTGACAGTTATGAGTGAGGACAGTGATGTATATCGATGTGTATTGAAAGTATGAGTGAGTACAGTGATGTAACTGGATTTATAAAGACAGTATGAGTCAGGTCACTGTTGTATCTGTACGGCTAGTGACAGTATGAGTGAGCTGAGTGATGCATCTGGATGGTTAGTGAGAATATGTTTGAGGTCAGTGATGTATCTGCATGTGTAGTGACAGTATGAGTCAGGTCAATGAAGTATCTGGATGGGTAGTGGCAGTAAGAGTGAGGTCACTGCTGTAACTGGATGGGTAATGACAGTATGAGTGAGATCAGTGATGTATATGTTTTTCTATTGAGAGTATGAATGAGATCAATGATGTAACTTGAGTGTAGTGACTGTATTTGGGAAGCCAGTGTTGTATCTGGATGGCTAGTGACAGCATGAGTGAGGTCAGTGATTATCTGGATGGGTACTGACAGCATGAGTGAGGTTAGTGATGTATCTGGATGGGTAGTAACAGTGTGAGTGAGGGAAGTGATGTATCTGGATGGGTAGTGAGAGTATGAGTGAGATTAGTGATGTATCTGGATGGGTAGTAACAGTATGAGTAAGGTCAGTGATTATCTGGATGGGTAGTGACAGTACGAGTGAGATTAGTGATGTATCTGGATGGGTAGTGACAGTATCATTCAGAACAGTGATGTATCTGGATAGATAGTGAGAGTATGTTTGAGGTCAGTGATGTATCTGGATGTGTAGTGACAGTATGAGTGAGGTCAGTAATGTGCCTGGATTGACAGTGACAGTAGGAGTGATGCCGCTACTGTATCTGGATGAGTAGTGACAGTATGAATGAGTTCAGTGATGTGCCTGGATGGGCAGTGACAGTATGAATGAGTTAAGTGATGTATATGTTTTTCTATTGATAGTATGAATGAGGTCAATGAAGTAACTTGAGTGCTGTGACGGTATGTTGGAAGCTTGTGTTTCATCTGGATGGCTAGTGACAGTATGAGTGACGTCAGTGATTAAACTGGATGTGTAGTGGCTTTGGGACTGATGTCGGTGATGTATCTGGAAGTGTAGAGACAGTATGTGCGAGGTCAGTGATGTATCTTGATGGGTAGTGACGGTAATAGTGAGATCAGTGATGTGTCTGGATGGGCAGTGATAGCATGAATGAGGTCAGTGTTGTATATGTTTTTCAATTAAAAGTATGAGTGAACCAGTGATGTAACTTGACTGTAATGTCTCTATGTGCGAAGCCAGTGTTTTATTTTGATGGCTATCGATAGTACGAGTGAGATCAGTGATGAATCTGGATATGTAGTGATAGTAGCAGTGAGGACAGTGATGTATGTGGATGTGAAGTGCCAGTATGAGTGAGGTCAGTGATGTATCTGGATTGGTGATGACAGTATGAGTGAGGTCAGTAATGTACTGGATGGGTAGTGACAGTATGAGTGAGGTCAGTGATGTCATCATCATTATAGGCAGTCCATCGGATTCGAGCAAGACTTACTTCCACTCATAAAGTGTGTCCTTTGGTGGGTGAACCGTCCAATGCGAGAGCCACAGACCCAGTCACATGTGGGCAGATATTCGTCGGGGAAGAGCTTTGGTTCCCTCACCCTTACGCTCCATCCACTGCCTGCAACTGACCTATTCACGCTCACGACGTTGCGATTCGAAGAGCACAATTCCCCCCCGGATGCACTTGCTCCACCTAGGGCGGTCTTCGGCCAGGGACTCCCAGATGCCAGTGGTGATGTCGCACTGAATGGGCGAGATTTTAAGGGTATCCTTGTAACGTGTCCGCTGCCCACCTTCGGTTCATTTGCTGGAAGGAGCTCCGTATAGGGCCTCTTAGGGATCCTCATGTCTGGCATGCGAACTGTGCACCCTGCGCAGTGGAGCTGATCTAGAGTGGTCAGTGTTTCAATTCTGGGGATGTTAGCCTGGGCGAGAACACTGATATTGGTGCGCCTGTCCTCACAGATGTTTTCCAGGGTCCTGCGGAGATATTGTTGGTGATATATCTGCAAAGACTTGAGGTGTCTTCTGCACATTTCCGATGCCTGTGAGCCATAAAGGAGAGCGCTTATTACTGCAGCCCTGTAGACCATGAGCTTGCTATGTACATTTGAGGGCCTGGTCTTCGAATACTCTTTTCCTCAGACGACTGAAGGCAGCTCTGATGCAATGGAGGCAATGTTGAATCTACGCATCAATATCTGCCTTTGTTGATTAAAGGCTCCCGAGGTATGGGAAGTGGTAGACGTTGTCGAGAGCCGCGCCATGAAATTTGATGACTGGGGGGCAGTGCTCTGCGATGAGGACAGGCTGCTGGAGGACCTCTCTATTATGGACGTGAAGCATAAGGCGCATGCTTTAATATGCCTCGGTGAATACATCGACTATATCCTGTAGTTCAGCCTCAGAATGTGCACAGATGCTCCAGCGGGGAGCTTGTTGACTGTGAGGTGGAGCATGGCAGCGATTGAGAATTTTGTTGGAGCGATGACGCAGCAATATTTGTCCCAGGTCCGGACGTGGATTGACGCTGTAGCGGTAAGGTTGGTGAGGATCACAGCCTGCATCTCGTCGGGGAGGAGGAGAATGATGTTGAGCAACATTTGGGGCAGCCACAACAGAGGAGGATGCTCCATGTGCCCTCAGTGTCAAAGGCCATTGTAAGATCGAGGACGGACATGTATCAGAGTTGGCGTTCTCACTTTATTTTTCATGCAGCCTTCGCGCTGCAAAGATAATTTCCGTTGTGTTCCGCAGAGGACGGACTCCGCACTGCGATTCCGGCAGGAGCTCATCGGCCACAGGGAAAAGCGGTGGAGGAGAACCCGAGCCACAAAATACCCAGTGTCTGATAGCAGGGAGGCGCCCCTGTAACTGGCGTCCTCGGACATTTCCCCCTTTTTAAAGATGGTCACGATCATGCATCTCTGAGATGTCCCGACATGCTCTGCTCCCTCCAGATGAGAGAGAAGAGGTCATGAATCCGCGCCAGCAGTGCCTCTCCGCCATACTTTAGCGCCTGATCAGCAATTCAATCTGCTACCGGAGCGTTGTTATTCTTGTGCTTTTTTATGGTTTTTCCAACCTCGTGCAATGTTGGAATTTCACAGAGATGGTGGCGATTCGCATGCTGCGGGATGGTGTCGTGTACACTACAGTCAAAGGGAGAGTTATTGATTGAGGACATCTTTAAAATGCTTCTTCCAGCGGGACCTGACAGCCTTGGTGTCCTGTATGAGTGTTTCACCGTTCTTGGCCGGGAGTTGGGTGGGGCCTTGGGAGTTTGGCCAATAGCTGCCTTCACTGCAGTGAAGAATCCGAGCATTTCATGGCTGTCGGCCATTTGTTGTATCTCATGTGCCTTCTCTACCCAGCACCTGTTCTTTCGGTGCCAGGTTTTTTGTTGAACCTCAGCCTTGACACGCCTGGAATTCCAGAGTTTGGTTGTTGCTTGAGGCTCAGAAATGCTCTGTGCTTAAGAGCTATTAGTTATTTGATCTCCTGGTTACTTTCATCAAAGCAGTCCTGTGATTTCCAGTTAATTAACCAAGTGCCTCTTCAAAGGCGCTGTAATTTAAACCTGGAGGGCAGAACATGCGCTGTGAATTTCAGCATCTCAGGCTCATCAAATAATGCTAGATTAGCTGTGAGGCGCTGGCTGCATCGAGCTCTCTTAGCTGGGTATTTAAGTGCCACGGCATTAATATCTTTGCGGCACTGATTCTGCTGTTCCCTCTGCTTTGGGGCTATGGTAATACCGATGATGGATCGGATTAGCGGTAGTCCGTCCAGCAGTCGTCAGCTCCTGTCCTGGCGCGAGTGATGCTTACATTCTTGTGATCCCTTGCCTAGAGGATGAAGTCGTCAAGCAGGTCCCAGTTTTTGGAGCGAGGGTGTTACCACAATATATAGTATTTGTCCCTCTGGCGGAACAGATTGTTGGTGATGAGGAGTTCGTTTTCATGACATTTTGTCAGGAGTAGGGTACCACAGGAGTTAACTTTAACCATCCACTCTCTGCAAATCACGCCTCCTCAGAGGGCTGTGTCTTTGCTGACCGTGGAAATCAAATCACCTATGAGGATCAATTTGTTGCCTGCGGGGACATGGGGAACGGATGTCTCGAGGTTGGAATAAAAACCCTCTTTAGCCTCATCTGTTGCATCGAGTGTTGGGGCTTACGCACTGATGACTATGGCGCATTCGTTCCGGGATAGGGGAAGGTGAAAAATGTCTTTGAGGCGGTCGACCAGTTCATTTTTGATGGCGACGCCAAATCCTTGAAGGCTGCGTTTTTTTCTCTGGTTTTCGTTCCAGAAAAAGGTGTAATCTACACCATGTTCCTTCAGCTGACATTCCAATGCCCGCCGGGTCTCACTTAGGTTGGCGTTAGCATTGGAAATAGCGGATGCATTGACCGTCATTTTCCAACATTCCATAGTCTCTCGATCATTTCCAATGGAGTGGAGGGTTGCCAATGTAATGCCACTTTTTAAAAAAGGAGGGAGAGAGATAACCGGAAATTATAGACCGGTCATGCTGACATCGGTAGTGGGTAAAATGATGGAAACAATTATTAAGGATTTCATTGCAGTGCATTTGGAAAAAGGTGACATGATTGGTCCAAGTCAGCATGGATTTGTGAAAGGGAAATCATGCTTGATAAATCTTCTGGAATTTTTTGAGGATGTTTCCAGTAGAGTGGGCAAGGGAGAAGCAGTTGATTTGGTGTATTTATACTTTCAGAAGGCTTTCGACATGGTCCCACACAAGAGATTAATGTGCAAAGTTAAAGCACATGGGATTGGGGGTAGTGTGCTGAAGTGGATTGAGAACTGTGTGGCAGATAGGAAGCAAAGAATAGGAGCAAGTGGGTACTTTTCAGAATGGCAGGCAGTGACTAGTGGAGTACCACAAGGTTCTTTGTTGGGGCCCCAGCTGTTTAGATTGTACAATAATGATTTAGACGAGGGGATTATTGCAGTATCCCTAAATTTGAAGATGACACTAAGTTGGGTGGCCGTGTGAGCTGCGAGGAGGATGCTATGAGGCTGTGGAGTGACTTGGATAGGTTAGGTGAGTGGGTAAATGCATGGCAGATGACATATAATGTGAATAAATGTGAGGTTATCCACTTTGGTGTTTAAAACAGAAAGACAGACAATTTTCTGATTGGTGACAGATTAGGAAAAGGGGAGGTGCAACGAGACCTGGATGTCAAGGTACATCAGTCATTGAAGGTTGGCATACAGGTACAGCAGGTGGTTAAGAAAGCAAATGGCATGTTGGACTTCATAGCGAGGGGATTTGAGTACAGGGACAGGGAGGTGTTACTACAGTTGTACAGGGCATTGGTGACGCCATAACTGGGGTATTGAGTACAGTTTTGTTCTGCTAACTTGAGGAAGGACATTCTTGCCATTGAGTGAGTGCAGCGAAGGTTCACCAATCTAATTCACGGGGTGCAGCAGCTGACATATCAAGAAAGACTGGTTCAACTGAGCTTGTATTCACTGGAGTTCAGAAGAATGAGAGGATATCTCATAGAAACGTTAAAAATTCTGATGGATTTCGACAGGTTTGATGCATGAAGACTGTTCCCAATGTTGGGAAAGTCCAGAACCAGGTGTCACAGTCTAAGGATAAGAGGTAAGCCATTTAGGGCCGAGATGAGGAGAAACAACTTCACCAAGAGAGTGTTGAACCTGTGGAATTCTCTACCACAGAAAGTTCTTGCGGCCAATTCACTAAATATATTCAAAAAGTTGTTAGATGTAGTCCATCTTATTGGGAGATCAAGAGGCATGGCGAGAAAGCAGGAATGGAGTACTGACGTTGCTTGTTAGCCATTAACTCATTGATTGGCGGTGCAGTCTCGAAGGGCCAAATGTCCTACTCCTGCACGTATTTTCGACTTTTCTATGTTTCTGTGTCTATGTCAAAACGTCTACGTTTCTGGGCAATGACGGTGCGGCGTTCCGCCCAGTTGCGGTTGGAATTATCCATGAGGCTCCAGACGGTCCAGGTCCCGAATGTCATATTAGCCAAGTCATAGTTGACTGTGCGTGAGTTCTTTTAATGTGGAGTGGCAGCTGCACAACTCCAACCATACGTGCTTAGCTGAGAAAGACCTTGGTCCAGTGCCAAAGGGGTCCAAGGCGACTGGAGTCCAGGCATTTCTCCATAAGCTTAATTACATATGGCGAATTGTTGGCCGCAAGCTCAGCGCCGAGTCGCGCCATTGTTGTTAGGTGGCCTTTAGATTTATTGGGGGGCAGACATTGGGCAGTTCAGATATCTCATCCGGCAGGTGTTTAAATGTTTAAGAAGATAAAAGTATTTCTAACTTATTTATTTTTAAATTTAAACAAGTTGATAGAAGATTTAGTGAGTGTATAATTGAGGTCAGTGACCTTTCTGGCAGGGTAGTGACAGTATGAGTGAGGTCATTGATGTAACTAGATGGGCAGTGACAATGTGACTGAGGTCAGTGATGTATGTGGATGGGTCGTGATAGTATGAATGAGGACAGTCATGTATCTGGATGGGTAGTGAAAGTATTAGTGAGATCAGTGATGTATCTGGATTGGCAGTGAATGTATGAGTGAGGTCAATGATCTACCTGGATGGGTAGTGACAGTATGAGTGAGGTTAATGATGTATCTGGATAGGCAGCGACAGTATGAGCGATATCATTGATGTATCTGGCTGGGTCGTGAGAGTCTGAATGAGGCCAGAGATGACACTGGATGGGTAGTGACAATATGAGTGAGGTAAGTGATGTATCTGGATGTGTAGTGACAGTCTGAGTGAAGTAAGTGATGTATCTGGATGGGTAATGATAGTATGAGTGAGGTCAGTGATGTATGTGCAATGGTAGTGACAATATGAGTGAGGTCAGTGATGTATCTGGATGGGTAGTGACAGTCTGAGTGAGTTAAGTGATGTATCTGGATGGGTAGTGACTTTTTATTGACTCTGCATCATTTCCTATGGATTGGAGGGTAGCTGATGTTACCATACTTTTTAAAAAGGGACGGAGAGAGAAAAAACGGAATTATAGACCGTTTAGCCTGACATCGGTTGTGGGGAAAATGACGCGCATTTGGAAGGCAGTGACAAGATCGGTCCAAGTCAGCACGGATTTATTGAAGAGGAATAATGCTTGACGAATCTTGAATTTCTGAGGGAGTAACTAATAATGTGGACAGGGGAGAACGAGTCTATGTGGTGTTTTTGGACTTTCAAAAGGCTTTTCACAAGGTCCCGCACAAGAGATTAGTGTGCAAAATGGCGGCACTGGGTGTAATGAATTCACGTGGATAGATAACTGCTTGGCAGACAGGAAGCGACGAGTATGAATAAACGGTTCCTTTTCAGAATGGCAATCAGTGACCAGTGGGGTGCTGCAGGGTTTAGTGCTGGAATACTAGTTATTTACAATATACATTAATGACGTAGACGAAGGAACTGAATTTACTACCTCCAAGTTTGCTAATGACACTAAGTTGCATGAGAGTGTGAGCTGTAAGCAGAATGATAAGAGGCTGCAGCGTGAATTAGACAGGTTGTGTGATTGGGCAAATGCATGGCAAATGCAGTATAATATCGATAAATGTGATGTTATCCACTTTGGTGGCAAAAACAGAAAGGAAGACTGTTATCTGAAAAGTGACACATGAGTAAAAGGGGAGGTGCAAAGAGACCAAGGTGTCATGCTACACCAGTCATTAAAAGTTGGTATGCAGGTTAATCAGCCTCGGAAGATGGCAATTGGCATGTTGGCCTTCATAACGAGAGGATTGGAGTACAGGAGCAGGTTGGTCTTACTGCAGTTGTACAGGACCTTGGTGAGGCTATACCTTGAAAATTGTGTACATTTTTGATCTTCTAATCTGAGGAAGGACATTCTTGGTATTTGAGGGAGTGCAATGAAAGTTTACCAGATTATTCCCGGGATGGCAGGATTGACATATGAGGAAGAACTGGATCGGCTAGGTTTATATTCACTTGAATTTAGAAGAATGATAGGGGATCTCATTGAAACATATAAAATTCTAACGGGATTGGACAGGTGAGATGCAGGAAGAATGGCCCCGATGTTGGGGAACTCCAGACCAGCGGTCACAGTCTAAGTATTAATTGTAAGCCATTTATAACCGAGATGAGGAGAAAATTCTTCATTCAGAGAAATTTGATGGCTTTAGACAGGTTAGATGCAGGAAGACTGTTCCCAATGTTGGGAAAGTCCAGAACCAGGTATCACAGTCTACGGATAAGAGGTAAGCCATTTTAGACCGAGATGAGGAGAAACAACTTCACCAAGAGAATTTTGAACCTGTGGAATTCTCGAGCACAGAAAGCTGTGGAGGACAATTCGATGGATATATTCAAAAGGGATTTGGATGTGGCCCTGATGGCTAAATAATTATTCACTCAACCACCCACTCACCCACTCACTTACCCACTCACTCACCCACTCACTCACCCACTCACCCACTCACCCACACACTCAGCCACTCACCCAACAACCCACTCACTCACCCACTCACTCAACCACTCACCCACTCACTCACCCCTCCACTCAACTACTCACCCACTCACCCACTCACTCACCCCTCCACTCTTCCCACCAATCACCCACTCACTCACTCACCCACTACCTCACCGACTCACTCACCCCTCCACTCACCCACTCACCCACTCACCCACTCACTCACCCCTTTACTCACCCCTCCACTCACCCACTCACCCACTCACCCACTCACTGATTCACTCACCCCTCCACTCACCCCTGCACTCACCCACTCACTAACTCACCCAATCACACACCTACTCACTCACCCCTCCACTCACCCACTCACCCACTCACCCACTCACACACCCCGCCACTCACTCACTCACACACTCACCCACTCACTCAACCACTCACTTACACACTCACCCACTCATCCACTCACTCACCCACTCACTCACCACTCCACTCACCCACTCAGCCACTCATCCATTCACTCACTCACTCCTCCACTCACCCACTCACTCACTCACTCACCCCTCCACTCACTCACTCACTCACTCACTCACTCACTCATCCACCCACCCACCTACTCACTCAGACAATCACTCACCCATCCACTCACTCGTTGACTTACTCACACAATCACAGCAGCCCAGCATTGAAAAGACTTGATACATATTTATACATATATATAAAATTTTGGATTATCAAAAGACATGACATGACATGGGCATGAGCTGAGCTGAGCTAAAGAAGGGGGACACGCTGCCTGCGGGAACCTGGCTCACATTGTTTGGGTGCCTAAATAAAACATTGTTTGAAGTGGCCTTGTTGCGAAGAAGCGTACTGTTGTATTTTTCCAGGGTGCACTACAGTAGGATCCGACTGTGTGGCTCCTGCTGCCAAACTGCCACTGTCCACAAGGTAAGCCTGCAGCAACCCACACCCGCCCAACACACACACAATCCAGAGGGGAGCCCTGTGGAATAGCTGGCTGGCTGGCTGCATTCCACAGGGGCCCGCATCAAGCATTGCCAGCTTCCCCAGCAGCAGCAGCAGCAGCCCCAGCAGTCCAACATTGAAAAACAATTTATATATAGGGATTTGGATGTGGCCCTGACGGCTAAATAGTTATTCACTCAACCACCCACTCATCCACTCACTCACCCAATCACTCACCCACTCACTCACCCACTCACCCACTCACCCACGCACTCACCCACTCACCCACTCACCCACTCACTCAACCAGTCACTCACCCACTCACTCACCCACTCACCCACTCACCCACACACCCACTCACTCACCCACTCACTCACCCACTCACTCACCCACTCACCCACTCACTCACCCACTCACTCAACCACCCACTCATTCACCCACTGACTCACTCACTACTCCACTCACCCACTCACCCAATCACTCACTCACCCCA
Organism: Pristiophorus japonicus; assembly: GCF_044704955.1. Classification (NCBI taxonomy): domain Eukaryota; kingdom Metazoa; phylum Chordata; class Chondrichthyes; family Pristiophoridae; genus Pristiophorus; species Pristiophorus japonicus. Next base: position 129,708 of record NW_027253324.1, read on the forward strand.
TGCACTCACCCACCCACTCACTCACCAACTCACTCATCCACTCACTCAACCACCCACTCACCCACACACTCACCCACTCTCTCACCCCTCCACTCACCCACTCACCCACTCACCCACTCACTCACCCCTCCACTCACCCACTCATTCACCCACTCTCCCACTCACTCACACACTCACTCACCCACTCACTCACCCACTCACTCACCCACTCACCCACTCACTCACCCCTCCACTCACCCCTCCACTCACCCACCCACTCACTCACCCACTCACTCCCCCACTCACTCACCCTTCCACTCACCCACTCACCCATTCACACACCCCTCCACTCATCCCTCCACTCACCCACTCACCCAATCACCCACTCACTCACTCACACACCCCTCCACTCACCCCTGCACTCACCAACTCACTCACTCACCCACTCACTCACCCACTCACCCACTCATCAACTCACTCACCCACTCACTCACCCACTCACCCACTCACCCATTCACTCACTCACTCCTCCACTCACCCACTCACCAACTCACTCACTCACCAACTCACTCACCCCTCCACTCACTCACTCACTCACTCACTCATCCACCCACCCACCCACTGACTCACACAATCACTCACCCATCCACTCACTCGTTCACTCACTCACTCAATCACAGCAGCAGCAGCCCAGCATTGAAAAGACTTGATACATATTTATACATATATAAAATCTTTGATTATCAAAAGACATGACATGACATGAGCATGAGCTGAGCTAAAGAAGGGGGACACGCTGCCTGCGGGAACCTGGCCCACCTTGTTGGGGGGGGGCCTAAAACACACCCCTGGATGACGTCCCCTTGTTTCCAACAGGCGGACTTTGGGATTTGTCCCAGATCCCAAAATCTTATCTCCCCGCCCACTGCCACTCCCCTTGTCCCGCCCACTGCCACTCCCCTTGTCCCGCCCACTGGCACTCCCCTTGTCCCGCCCACTGCCACTCCCGTTATCACGCCCACTACCACTCCCCTTGTCCTGCCCACTGTCACTCCCCTTGTCCCGCCCACTGACACTCCCATTGTCCTGACCACTGCCACTCCCCTTATCCCGCCCACTGCCACTCCCCTTGTCCAGCCCACTGCCACTCCCCTTGTCCAGCGCACTGCCACCCCCTTGTCCCGCCCACTGACACTCCCCTTGTCCCGCCCACTGCCACGCCCATTGCCCTGCCCACTATCCCGCCCACTGCCACTCCCCTTGTCCCGCCCACTGACACTCCCCTTGTCCCGCCCACTTCCACTTGCCTTGTCCCGCCCACTGCCACTCCCGTTATCCCGCCCACTGCCACTCCCCTTGTTCCGCCCACTGCCACTCCCCCTGTCCCGCCCACTGACACTCCACTTGTCCAGCCCACTGCCACTCCCCTTGTCCCGCCCACTAACACTCCCCTTGTCCAGCCTACTGCCACTCCCCTTGTCCCGCCCACTGCCACTCCCCTTGTCCAGCCCACTGCCACTCCCCTTGTCCAGCCCACTGTCACCCCCTTATCCCACCCACTGACACTTCCCTTCTCTGGCACACTGCCACGCCTCTTGTCCCGCCCACTGTCCCGCACACTGCCACTCCCTTTGCCCCGCCCACTGGCACTCCCCTTGTCCCGCCACTGCCAATCCCCTGGTCCCACCCACTGACATTCCCCTTGTCCCGCCCACTGAAACTACACTTGTCCCGCCCACTGCCAAGCCCCTTGTCCAGCCGACTGCCACTCCCCTTGACCAGCCCACTGCCACTCCCCTGGTCCCGCCCACTGACACTCCACTTGTCCCTCCCACTGACAATCCCCTTGTCCCGCCCACTGAGGATGGGAGTCTGGGCCTCCATACCCCCAGGGTAGGTAGGGAGATTGGGCCTCATTACCAAGAGGACAGGAAGGATGGAGGGAGTGAGGGCCTCAGTACCCAAGGGCAGTGAGGGAGGGTGTTTAGTCCTCAGAACCCCAGGGTAGGGAGGGAGAGAGAATGTGTGGGCCTCCATACCTCCAGGGCAATGAGAGAGGGCGTATGGGCCTCAGTATCCCAGGGCAGGGAGGGAGGGCGTGTGGGCCTCAGTACCCCTAGGGCAGGGCAAGGAGGGCGGGAGTTTGGGCCTAAGTACCCCCAGGGCAGGGGGGGTGGGAGTGTGGGCCTCAGTATCACCAGGGCAGGGAGGGAGGGATTGTGGACCTCAGTACCTCCAGGGCAGGGAGTGAGGGAGAGACTGTTTGCCTCAGTAACCCCAGGGCAGGGAGTGAACGAGTGTGGGCCTCAGTACCCCGATGATAGGGAGGGAGGGAATGAGAGTGGGCATCAGGACCCCCAGGACAGGGAGTGAGTGAGTGTGACCCTCAGTACCTCCAAGGATGGAGTGAGGAAGTATGGGCCTCAGTACCTCCAGGGCACAGATGGAGTGAGGGCATCAGTTCCTCCAGGGAGGGAGTGAGGGAATAAGTACCTCCAGGGAGGGAGGGGGGGCGTGTGTGTCTCCGTACCACAAGTGCAGGGAGGGAGTTAGGGCCTCAGTACCTCCAGAGAGGGAGAGAGGGAGGGAGTGTGAGTCTCAGTACACCCAGGGCACGGAGAGAAAGTGCGCCTCATTACCCATGGGCAGCGAGGGAGGGCGTGCGGTCCTCAGTACCCCCAGGGCAGGTAGGGAGGGAGTGTTGGCCTCAGAACCCCCAGAGCAGGGAGAGAGAGTGGGCCTCAGTAGCCCCTGTGCAGGTGTGGAGGGCGTGTGGGCCTCATTACCTCCAGGGCAGGGAGTGAAGGTGTGTGGGCCTCAGTACATCCAGGGCAGAAAGGCATTGTCGGCATCAGTAGCCCCAGGGCAGTGAGGGACGGAGTGTGGTACTCAATACCACATGGCCATAGAGGGAGGGAGTGTGAGCCTCATTGCCCACAGGGCTGTGATTGTGGGTGTCTGGGCCTCAATACACTGAGGGCAGAGAGCGTGGAAAGGCGTGTGGGTATTACTAACCCCACAGCAGGGAGTGTGGGCCTCAGTACCCCCATGGCAGGCAGTCAGGGAGTGTGGGCTTCAGTACCCCCATAGCAGTGTCTGTGGGCCTCAGTACCCCAAATGCAGGGAGGCAGGGAGTGTGGGCCTCATTACCCCCAGGGCAGGGAGAGAGAGAGTGAGGGATGTGTTTGCCTAAGTAACCCCTGGGCAGGGATAGAGGGAGTGTGGGCCTCAGTACCTCCAGGGCAGGGAGGGTGGGAGTGCGGAATGAGTTTGCCTCTGTACGCCCAGGGCAGGGATGGAGGGAGTGTGGGCCTCAGTACCCCCTGGGCACGGAGGCAGTGAATGTGGGCCTCAGTACCCTCATAGCAGGGAGTATGGGCCTCAGTACCACCATGGCAGGGTGGCATTGAGTGTGGTCCTCAATACCCCCAGGGGAGGGAGGGAGGTAGTGAGGAATGTGTTTGCCTCGATACACCCATGGCAGGGATGGATGGAGTGTGAGCCTCAGTACCCCCAGGGCATGGAGGCAGGGAGTTTGGGCATCAGTACCCCCACAACAGGGAGTGTAGGTCTCCGTACCCCCATGGCAGGCAGGCAGGGAGTGTCGGCCTCAGTACCCCCATAGTAGGGTGTGTGGGCCTCAGTGCCCCCATGGCAGGGAGGCAGGGAGTGTGGGCCTCAATACACGCAGGGCAGGGAGAGAAGGAATGAGGGATGTGTTTGCCTCAGTAGCCCTGGGCAGGGATAGAGGGAGTGTGGGCCTCAGTATCCCCAGGGCAGGGAGTCAGGGAGTGTGGGCCTCAGTACCCCCATAGCAGGGAGTATGGGCCTCAGTACCCCCATGGCAGGGAGGGAGTGAGTGAGGGATGTGTTTGTCTCAGTACCCTCAGGGCACGGATGGACGGTGTGTGTGCCTCATTACCTCCAGGACAGGGAAGGAGGTAGTGAGGAATGTGTTTGCCTCTGCACACCCAGTGCAGGGAGGCAGGGAGTGTGGGCCTCAGTACCCCCAGGGCAGGGAGAGAGATTTGGCCTCAGTACACCGTGTGCAGGTAGGGAGGGAGTGTTGGCCTCAGTACCACCAGGGCAGGGAGGGAGGGAGCGTGGGCCTCAGTATCCTTAGGCTTGTGACGGGAGGAGTGTGGGCGTCATTAAACAGAGAGAGGGAGGGAGTGTCGGCCTCAGAACCCACAGTGCAGGGAGGGAGGGATTGTGGGCCTCAGTATCCCCAGTGCAGAGAGGGAGGGAGTGTGGGCCTCAGTACGCCCACCAAAGTAAGGGAGAGTTTGTGGGCTTCAAATCTACTGGGATAGGGAGGGAGGTAGTGTGGACCTCAGTGCTTCCAGCGCAGGGAGATAGGAAGTTTGCGCCTCAGTTCCCGCAGAGAGGGATTGAGAGTGGGCCTCTGTATCCCCAGGGCAGTGAATGAGCGACTATGGGCCTCAGTACCCACAATGCAGCGAGGGAGGGAGTGAGTGTAAGCCTCATTACTCCCAGGTCAGAGTGTGAGGGAGTGAGGCCTAATTACCCGAATGGCAGGGAGGGTGGGCATATGGGCCACAGTACCCCCACAGGGCAGGGAGGCAAGGAGTGTAGGCCTCAGTACCCAGAGGGAGGGCGTGTGAGCCTCAGTACCCCCAGGACAGGGAGTGAGTGAGGGCCTCCGTATCCCAATAGACAGGGAGGGAGGGAGTGTGGGCCTCAGTGCCGCCGGGACAGGAAGCGATGGAATGAGTGTGGGTCTCAGTACCCTCAGGAAGGGAGGGTGGGAGTGTGGGCCTCAGCAACCCAGGGCACTGAGGGAGTGAGTGCGGGCCTCAGTACTCCCAGGGCAGGGATGGAGGTAGTGAGTGTGGGCCGCAGGACCCCTCCGGCAAGTAGGGAGAGAGTGTGGGCCTCAGTAGCTGGAGGGAGGAAATGAGGGCTACAGCACCTCCAGGGCAGTGAGAGACGGTGGAACTCAGCACTCCCAGCTCAGGGAGGGAGGGATATTGGGCCTCGGAACCACCAGGGCAGGGAGAGAGGGAGTATGGGTTCAGGACTCATGGGGCAGGGAGGATGGGAGTGTGGGCCTCAGTACTCCCAGGGCAGGGAGGGAGTGAGTGTGGCCTCAGTACCCCCAAGACAGGGAGTGAGTGACTGTGGGCCTCAGTACCCCAGGACAGGGAGAGAGGGAGGGTGGGCCTCCGTACACTCGGGGCAGAGAGGAACGGAGTTTGGGGCTCAGAACCCTCAGATAGGGAGGGAGTGTGGACCTACGTACCCGCAGGGCAGGGCGGGAGGGAGTGTGGTCCTCAGTAACCCCAGGGCAAAGAGGGAGCGGGTGTGGGCCTCAGTACCTCCAGGACAGTAAGCGAGGGAGAAACTGTGGTCCTCAGTACCCGAGGCCAGGGAGGGAGAGAGATAGTTTGGGCCTCAGTACTCGAGGGCATCGAGGGAGGGAGTGAATTTGGGCCTCAGTATCCCCATGGCAGGGAGGGAGTTTGGTCCTCAGTCTTCCCAAGGTAGGGAGGAATTGTGAGCCTCAGTAGCACAAGAACAGGAAGGGAGGGAGTGAGAGTGGGCCTCAGGATCCCGAGGGCAGTGAGAGAGAGTGACTATGGGCCTCAGTACCACCAGGGCAAGGAGGGAGGGTGTGTGGGCCTCAGTATCCCCATGGTATGGAAGGAGGGAGTGTGAGCCTCAGTACTCCGAGGGCAAGTTGCGAGCGAGTATGTGTCTCCGTACCCCCAGGGCTGGGGGGGAGGAAGATTGGGCCTCAGCACCTCCAGTGATGGGAGGGATGGAGTGGGGCCTCATTACCCCAGGGCAGGAAGGAAGGAGGGATTGTGGGCCTCAATAGTCAGAGGGGCGAACACGTGTGGGCCTCAGTACCCGAAAGGCAGAGAAGTAGGGATTGTGGGCCTCAGTTCCACGGGGACAGGGAGGGAGGGAGTGTGGAACCCAATACCACCAGGAGGGAGGGAGTGTGGGCCTCAGTACCACAGGGCAGGGAGGAAGGAGGGAGTGTGGGCCTCAGTTCCACGAGGACAGGGAGTAAAAAAGTGTGGGCCTCAGTACCTCCAGGGCAGGGAGTGAGGGAGTGTGTGCCTCAGTACCAGGAGGGATGGAGTCTGAACCTCAGTATCCCCTTGCCAGTGAGGGAGGGAGTGAGGGCATCGGTACTCTGAGGACAGGGAGGGAGTGAGTGAGAGTGGCCCTCAGGACCCTCAGGGCAGGGAGGGAGTGAGGGCCACAACACCTCCAGGGAGGGAGCGAGGGAGGGAATGTGTGCCTCCGTACACACAGGGCAGGGCGGTAGGGAGTGTGTGTGGGCCTCAGTAACGTCAGGGCAGGTAAGGAGGGAGTGTGGGCCTCAGTTGCTCCAGGTTTGGGACGTTGAGTTTGTGGGCCTCAGTTCTTCCTTGTTGGGGAGGCTGGGAATCTGGGCCTCTGTACATGCAGGGCAGGGAGGGAGCGTGGGCCTCATTACCCCAGGGCAGGCAGGGAGGGAGGGAGTGTGGGCCTCAGTAGTCAGAGGGGGGGATCACGTGTGGGCCTCAGTACCCGAAGGGCAGAGACGGAGGGATTGTGGGCCTCAGTTCCACGGGGACAGGGAGGGAGGGAGTGTGGGACCCAATACCACCAGGAATGAAGGAGTGTGGGCCTCATTACCACAGGGCAGGGAGGAAGGTGGGAGTGTAGGCCACAGTACCCAGAGGGGGGATCGAGGATGGGCCTCAGCACCCGAAGGAGAGAGAAGGAGGGATTGTAGGCCTCAGTTCCACGAGGACAGGGAGGGAGGGAGTGTGGGCCTCAGTAAACCCAGGGCAGGGAGGGAGTAAAAGAGTGTGGGCCTCAGTACCTCCAGGGCAGGGAGGGAGTGAGTGTGTGCCTCAGTACCAGGAGGGAGGGAGTCTGAACCTCAGTATCCCCTTGCCAGTGAGGGAGGGGGTGAGGGCATTGGTAGCCTGAGGACAGGGAGGGAGTGTGTGAGAGTGGCCCTCAGGAGCCTCAGGGCAGGGAGAGAGTGAGGGCCACAACACCTCCAGGAAGGGAGCGAGGGAGGGATTGTGTGTCTCCGTACACCCAGGGCAGGGCGGTAGGGAGTGTGTGTGGGCCTCAGTACCTCCAGGGCAGAGAGGGAGGGAGTGTGGGCCTCAGTTGCTCCAGGTTAGGGACGTTGGGTTTGTGGGCCTCAGTTCTTCCTTCTTGGGGAGGGTGGGAGTGTGGGCTTCTGTACATGCAACGCAGGGAGGGAGTGTGGGCCTCAGTACCCCAGGGCAGCCAGGGAGGGAGGGAGTGTGGGCCTCAGTGCACCCAGGACAAGGAGGGAGGGAGGGAGTGCGTGTGGGCCTCAGTAACCCCAGCTCAGAGTGTGAGGGAGTGTGGGCCTCAGTACCCGCAGGGCAGTGTGGGAGGGAGTGTGGGCCTCAGGATCCCCAGGGCAGGGATGGAGGGAGTATAGGCCTCAGGACCACCAGGGCATGGAGGGAGGGAGTTTGAGCCTCAGTACCCCCATGGAAGGGAGGGAGGGAGTATGGACCTCAGTACCTCCAGGGCAGAGAGGGAGTGAGGATGTGTGGGCCGAAGTAACCCCACGGCAGTGAGGCAGGGTGTATGGGCATCAGGACCCACTGGGCAGGGAGGTAGGGTCATGGACCTCAGTACCCCAAGGGCAGGGAAGTAGGGAGTGTGGGGATCAGTACCCCCAGGACAGGGAGGGATGGAGTGTGGGCCTTAGAACCCCCAGATAGGGAGGGAGTGTGGACCTCAGTACCCGCAGGGCAGGGAGCGAGGGAGGTTGGGCCTCAGTACCACGAGGCTTTGGAAAAGAGGGAGTGTGGGCCTCAGTAACTCCAGCGCAGAGAGGGAGGGGGTGTGGGCCTCAGTACCTCCAGGGCAGGGAGGGAGAGGGTGCGGACCTCAGTACCTTTAGTACAGTGAGCAAGGGAGGGACTGTGAGCCTCAATACCCGTGGGCAGGAAGGGAGGGAAGGAGTTTGTGCCTCAGTCCTCGAGGGCAGAGAGGGAGGGAGGGAGTGTGGGCCTCAGTACTCCCAGGGAAGGGAGGAAGTGTGAGCCTCAGTAGCCCGAGAACAGGGAGGAAGGGAGTGAGAGTGGGCCTCAGGACCACGAGAGCAGGGAGGGAATGTGTGGGGGCCTCAGTTCCTCCAGTGCAAGAAGGGAATGAGTGTGGGACTCAGGACCCCGAGGGCAAGGAGAGAGGGAGTGTGGGCCTCAATACCCGAGGGCAGAGAGGCAGGGAGTGTGGGCCACACTACCCTCGGGGCAGGGAGGGAATGAATGTGAGCCTCAGTTCCCCCAAGCAGGGAGGGAGGGAGTGTGGGCCTCAGTACCCACAGGGAAGCGAGGGAGTGTGTGTTGGCCTCAGTACCCCCAGTGCGGGGAGGGAGGGAGTGTTGGCCTCAGCACCTCCAGTGCTGGGAGGGAACGAGTGTGGGCCTCAGTACACTAGGTCAGGGAGGGAGGGAGGGAGTTTGGGCCTCAGTACCCCAAGGCAGGGAGGAAGTGAGTGTGGGCCTCAGTACTTTCAGGGCATGGGGTGGGAGTGTGGGCCTCAGTGCCAGGAGGGAGGGAATGTGAGCCTCAGAACACTGAGGCCAGTGAGGGAGGGAATGAGGGCATCGGTACCCCGAAAACACGGACGGAGTGGCCCTTACAACCCATAGAGCAGGGAGGCAGTATGGACCTCAGAACCCACAGGGCAGGGAGGGAGGGATCATGGACCTCAGTACCCCCAGGACAGGGAGGGAGGGAGTGTGAGCCTCAGTACCTCCAGGGCAGGGAGGGAGTGAGGATGTTTGGGCCTCTGTACCCGTACCGGTCAGGGAGGGAGGAATCCTGGACCTCAGTATCCCCAGGGCAGGGAGGGTGGGAGTGTGAGCCTCAGTACCCCCAGGACAGGGAGGGAGGGAGTGGGGCCTCAGGACCCACAGGACAGGGAGGGAGGGAGTGGGGCCTCAGTACCTTCAGGGCTGAGAGGGACGGAGTGTGGGCCTCTGAAATCCCAGATAGGGAAAGAGTGTGGGCCTCAGTACTCGCAGGGCAAGGAGAGAGGGAGTGTGGGCATCAGTACCCCAAGGATATGGAAACCAGGGAGTGTGGGCCTCAGTAACCCCAGGGCAGAGAGGGATGGGGTGTGGGACTCAGTTCCACCAGGGCAGTGAGCGAGGGAGGGAGTGTGGGCCTCAGTACCCGAGGGCAGCGAGGGAGCAAGGGAGTTTGCGCCTCAGTACCCGAGGGCAGGGAGGAAGGGAGGGAGTGTGCTCCTCAGTACCCCCATGGCAGGGAGGGAGGGAGTTTGGGCCTCAGTACCCGAGGGTAGGGAGGGAGGGAGGGAGTTTGGGCCTCAGTACTGCCAGGGTAGGGAGGGAGTGTGTGCCTCAGTAGCCTGTGCACAGGGAGGGAGGGAGTGAGAGTGGGCCTCAGGACCACGAGGACAGGGAGTTAGGGAGTGTGGGCCTCAGTACCTCCAGTGCAAGGAGGGAATGTGTGTGGGCCTCGTGACCCCGAGGGCAGGGAGAGAGGGAGTGTCGGCCTCAGTACCCAAGGGCAGAGAGGCAGGGAATGTGAGCCTCAGTACCTCCAGGGCAGGGAGGGAATGAATGTGGGCCTCAGTTCCCCCAAGCAGGGAGGGAGGGAGTGTAGGCCTCAGTACCCCAGGGCAGGGAGGGAGTGTGTGTTATTCTCAGTACTCCCATGGCAGGGAGGGAGGGAGTGTGGGCCTCAGCACCTCCAGGGCACGAGGGAGAGCGTGTGGGCCTCAGTACGCAACGGGCAAAGAGGGAGGGTGTGTGGGCCTCAGCACTCCCACGGCAGGGAGGGAGGGAGTTTGGGCCTCAGTACCCGAGGGCAGGGAGGGAAGGAGGGTGTTTGGGCCTCAGTACACTCAGGGTTGGGAGGCAGTGTGAGCCTCAGTAGCCCGAGAGCAGGGAGGGAGGGAGGGAGTTTGGGCCTCAATACCTCCAGTGCTGGGAGGGAGTGAGTTTGGGCCTCAGTACCCCAGGGCAGGGAGGGAGGTTGGGAGTGTGGGCCTCATTACACCCATGGCAGGGAGGGAGTAGTGAGTGTGGGGTTCAGTACCGGGAGGGAGGGAGTGTGAGCCTCAGTATACCCTGGCCAGCGAGGGAGGGAGTGAAGGCATCGGTACCCCGAGAATAGGGAGGGAGTGAGTGAGAGTGGCCCTCAGAAACCTAAGGGCCGGGAGGGAGTGAGAGACTCAGCACCTCCAGGGAGGGAGCGAGGGAGAGATTGTGGGCCTCCGTAACCACAGGGCAGGTAGGTAGGTATGATGTTATGGCCTCAGTACCCTCAGGGCAGGAAGGGTGGCAGTGTGGGCCTCAGTTCCTCCAGGTTAGGGAGGGTGGGAGTGTGGGCCTCAGTTCTTCCAGGGTAGGGAGGGTGGGAGTGTGGGCCTCAGTGCAGCAGGGCAGGGAGGGAGTGAGTGTGGGCCTCAGGACCTCTATGGCAGGGAGGAAGGGACGGAGGGAGAGTGGGTCTCAGTACCCCAGGGCAAGGAGTATGGGAGGGAAAATGGGCCACGGTACCCCTCGTGCAGGGAGGGAGGGAGGGAGCCTGGGCCTCAGTACTCTCAAACCAGGGAGTGAGTGAGTGTGGGCCTCTGTACATGCAGGGAAGGGAGGGAGTTTGGGCTTCAGGAGAACCAGGACCGGGAGGGAGGGAGGGAGCGTGGGCCTCAGTACCCCCAGGGCAACTAGGGAGGGTGGCAGTGCGTGTGGGCCTCAGTAACCCAAGGTCAGAGTGTGAGGGAGTGTGGATTTCAGTACCCGCAGGGCAGGAAGGGAAGGGAATGTAGGGCAGTGAGGTAGGCAGTGTGGGCCTCAGGACCCCCAGGGCAGGGAGGGAGGGATTGTGGGTCTCAGTACCCGCAGTGCATGGAGAGAGGGAATATGGGCCTCAGTACCCCCACAGCAGGAAGGGAGGGAGTGTGGGCCTCAGTACCTCCAGGGCACGGAGGGAGTGAGGATGTGTGGGCCTCATTACCCCACGGCAGTGAGGGAGGGAGTAAGGGTCTCAGGACCCACGGGGCAGGGAGGGAGGGATCGTGGACCTCAGTACCCCCAGGCAGGGAGGGAGGGACTCTGGGCCTGAGTACCCCCTGTGCAGGGAGGAAATGAGTGTGGGCATCAGTTCCCCCAAGCAGGGAGGGAGGGAGTGTGGGCCTCAGTAACCCCAGGGCAGAGTGAGAGGAGGTATGGACCTCAGTACCTCCAGGGCATGGAGGGAGGGGGTGTGGGCCTCAGTACCTCCATGGCTGGGGGGGCGGGTGTGAGGGCCTCAGTACCCGAGGGCAGGGAGGAAGTGAGGGAGTTTGGGCCTCAGTACTCACTCAGTAGGGAGGGAGTTTGAGCATCAGTTGCCCGTGAACAGGGAGGGAGCGAGTGACAGTGGGCTGCAGGACCACGAGGGCAGGGAGGGAGGGAATGTGGGCATCAGTACCTCCAGTGCAGGGAGGGAATGAGTATGGGCCTCAGTACCCCCAGGACAGGGAGGGAATGAATGTGGGCCTCAGTTCCCCAAAGCAGGGAGGTTGGTGTGTGGACCACAGTACCCCCAGGACAGGGAGGGATGGTAGGGACTGAGTGTGGATCTCAGTAGCCACAGGGCAGGAAGGGAGGGTGTGTGGGCCTCAGTACCCCCAGGTCAGAGTGTGAGGGAGTATGGTCCTCAGTACCACAGGGCTTAGAGCGTGGGAGTGTGGGCCTCATTACCAGCAGGGCCGGGAGGGAGTGAATGTGAGCCTCAGTACACCCAGCACAGTGAGTGAGCGAGTGTGGACCACAGTACACCCGGGGAGGGACGGAGGGAGTAAGATTGGTCCTCAGGAACCCGAGGGTGGGGAGGTAGCGAGTGTGGATCTCATTACCTTCTGGATAGGGTGGGAGGGAGTGTGTGCCTCAGTATCTCCAGGACACGGAGGGATTGTGGGCCTCAGTACCCCCAGGAATGGAGGGATGGAGCTAGAGTGGACCTCAGTACACCCAGGTCAGGGAGAGAGAGTGGGATCCAGTACCGCGAGGACAGGGAGGAACGGAGTGAGAGTGGGCCTCAGGACCCCCAAGGCAGGGAGGAAGGAAGTGTGAGCCTCAGCACCCCGAGGACAGGGAGGGAGTGAGAAAGTGTGGGCCTCAGTATCCGCAGGGCAGAGAGAGAGGATCTGTGAGCCTCAGTACCCCCAGATAGGGAGCGAGTATGGGCCTCAGGACTCCCAGCTCAGGGAGGGAGGGAGATTGGGCCTCAGTACCCCCAGGGCAGGGAGGGAGGGAGTGTGTGCCTCAGTAGCCCCAGTGCAGGGAGGGAGGGAGTGTGGGCTTCAGTACACCCAGGGCATGGAGGGCTGTAGTGTGGCCTCAGTACCCCGAGGGCAGGGAGGCAGGAAGTGTGGAACTCCATACCCCCAGGGCAGGGAGGGAGGGAATGTGTGCGTCAGTACACCCAAGGCAGGGTATGAGGGAGTATGGGCCTCAGTAACCCCATGGCAGGGAGGGAGGGAGTGTGGGCCTCAGTACCCTCAGGGCAGGGAGGGAGGGAGGGCAGGCCTCAGTACAGCAAGGGAAGGGAGGGAGGGAGGGAGTGCAGGCCTCATTACCCCCACGGCCAGGAGGGAGGGAGAGAGCGTGGGCCTCAGTACCCCCAATCAAGGAGGGAGGGAGTGTGCGCCTCATTACAACCAGGGCAGGGAGGGAGGGAGTGTGAGCCTCAGTACCCCGAGGACAGGGAGGGAGTGAGGGCCTCAGTAACCTCCAGTGAGGGTATGATGGAACGTGACCCTCAGAAACCCCAAGGCATGGAGGGAGGTAGTGTGGACCTGTACTCCCAGGACAGGGAGCGAGGGAGTGTGGGCCTCACTACCCCCAGGGCAGGGAGGGAGAGTGGGCCTCACTACACCCAGGGCAGGGAGGGAGTGTGGGCCTCAGTACCCCCAGGGCAGGGAGGGAGGGAGTTTGGGCCTCAGCACCTCCAGTGTAGGAAGCGAGTGGGGGCCTCAGTACCACCACGGCCGGGAGTGGGGGAGAGAGTGTGGGCCTCAGTACACCCAAGACAAGGAGGGAGGGAGTGTGGGCCTCATTATCCCCAGAGCAGGGAGGAATGATTTAGATGAGGGGATTGAGTGTAGTATCTCCAAGTTTGCGGATGACACTAAGTTGGGTGGCAGTGTGAGCTGCGAGGAGGATGCTGTGAGGCTGCAGAGCGACTTGGATAGGTTAGGTGAATGGGCAAATGCATGGCAGATGAAGTATAATGTGGATAAATGTGAGGTTATCCACTTTGGTGGTAAAAACAGAGAGACAGACTATTATCTGAATGGTGACAGATTAGGAAAAGGGGAGGTGCAAAGAGACCTGGGTGTCATGGTACATCAGTCATTGAAGGTTGGCATGCAGGTGCAGCAGGCGGTTAAGAAAGCAAATGGCATGTTGGCCTTCATAGCAAGGGGATTTGAGTACAGGGGCAGGGAGGTGTTGCTACAGTTGTACAGGGCATTGGTGAGGCCACACCTGGAGTATTGTGTACAGTTTTGGTCTCCTAACCTGAGGAAGGACATTCTTGCTATTGAGGGAGTGCAGCGAAGGTTCACCAGACTGATTCCCGGGATGGCGGGACTGACCTATCAAGAAAGACTGGATCAACTGGGCTTGTATTCACTGGAGTTCAGAAGAATGAGAGGGGACCTCATAGAAACATATAAAATTCTGACGGGGTTAGACAGGTTAGATGCAGGAAGAATGTTCCCAATGTTGGGGAAGTCCAGAACCAGGGGTCACAGTCTAAGGATAAGGGGTAAGCCATTTAGGACCGAGATGCGGAGGAACTTCTTCACCCAGAGAGTGGTGAACCTGTGGAATTCTCTACCACAGAAAGTTGTTGAGGCCAATTCACTAAATATATTCAAAAAGGAGTTAGATGAGGTCCTTACTGCTAGGGGGATCAAGGGGTATGGCGAGAAAGCAGGAATGGGGTACTGAAGTTGAATGTTCAGCCATGAACTCATTGAATGGCGGTGCAGGCTAGAAGGGCCGAATGGCCTACTCCTGCACCTATTTTCTATGTTTCTATGTTTCTATGAAGGGAGGGCATGTGGGTCTCAGTACCACCAGCGCACAAGTGTGTGCCTCAATACCACCAGGGCAGGGAGGGACTGAGTGTGGGCCTCAGTACCTCCTGGTCGGGGAGGGAGTGAGGGACTCAGTACGTCCAGGAGGGTGGGATTGAGTTTGGGCCTCCGTACCCTCAGCGCCGGGAGGCAGTGTGGGCTTCAGTACCTCCAGAGAGGGAGTTAGGGCCTCAGTACCCCCAGGGAGGGCGGGAGGGAGCGAATGTGGGACTCCGTACCCCCAGGGCAGGAATGGAGGGAGAGAGTTTGGGCCTCAGTACCCCAAGAGCAGTGATGGAGGAAGTGTGGGCCACAGTATCCCCAGGGAGGGAGAAAGAGAGTATGGGCCTCAGTACGCCCAGATAGGGAGGGAATGCGGACCGATGTGACCCCAGGGAGGGAGAGAGAGTTTGTCGGCCTCAATACTCACAGTGCAGGGAGGAAGTCTGGGCCTCAGTACCCGCAGGGCAGGGAGGGTGGGAGAGTGGGCTTCAGTACCCCCAGGGCAGTGAGTGAGAGAGTTTGGGACTCAGTACCCTCAGGGAAGGGAGGGAGTGTGGGCCTGAGTACCCCACAGGGCAGTGAGTGAGAGAGTGTGTGCCTCAGTACCCGCAGGGCAGGGAGGCATGGAGCGTGGGCCTCAGGACCCCCAGTGCAGGGAGGGAGGGAGTGTGGGCCTCAGTGCACTCAGGGCAGGAAGGGAGTGGGGAAGTGTGGGCCTGAGTACCCACAGGCAGGGAGAGTGGGCCTCAATACCCGGCGGGCAGTGAGGGAGGGAATGTGGGCATCAGTACCCAGAGAGAGGGCGCGCTGGCCTCAGGACCACAAGGGCAGGTAGAAATGGGGGTGTGAATCCACAGTACCCCCAGGGCAGGGACTGAGGGAGTCTGGGCCTCAGTAGCCCCAGGGCAGATAGGGAGGGAGTGAGGGCCTCAGTACCCCCAGGGCAGGGACGGAGGGAGAGTGGGTCGCAGTATCCCCAGGGCAGAGTGAGGGAATGTGGGCCTCAGTACCCCCAGGACAAGGAGGGACGGAGTGCGTGTGGGCCTCAGTACCCCCAGGACAGGGAGGGGGGAGTGAATGTGGGCCTCAGTACCACCAGGGCAGGGAGGGAGGGAGTGTGGCCCTCAGTACCCGGAGGGCAGGGAGGGAGGGAGTTTAGGCCTCAGTACCTCCAGTGCTGGGAGGGACGGAGTGTGGGCCTCAGCACCCCCAGGACAGGGAGGGACGGAGTGTGGGCCTGAGTACCCCGAGGGCAGGGAGTGTGGGAGTTTTGGCCTCAGTCCCCCCAGGAAAGGAGGGAGAGTGTGTGGGCCTCAATACACCCAAGACAAGGAGGGAGGAAGTGTGGGCTTTATTATCCCCCGGGCAGGGAGGAAGGGAGGGCATATGGGCCTCAGTATCACCAGGGAAGGCAGTGTGGGCCTCAGTACCACCAAGGCAGGGAGGGACTGAGTGTGGGCCTCAGTACATCCTGGACAGGGGGGGAGTGAGGGCTTCAGTACCTCCACAGAGGGAGTTAGGGTCTCAATACCTCCATGGAGGGAGGGAGGGAGGGAGTTTGGGCCTCAGCACCTCCAGTGCAGGGAGGGAGGGAGTGTGGGCCTCAGCACCCCAAGGACAGGGAGGGAAGGAATGTGGGCCTTAGTAATGCGAGGGCAGGTAGTGAGAGAGTTTGGGCCTCAGTCCCCACAGGAAAGGGAGGAAGGGAGTGTGGGCCTCAGTACCCCCAGGACAGGGAAGGAGGGAGGGAGGGAGTGTGGGTCTCAGTGCAGGGTGCGAGTGAGACTGGGCCTCTGGAATCCCACGGCTGTGAGGGTGGGAGTGTACGCCTCAATACCCTCAGGGCAGCGAGAGAGAGTGGGCCTCAGAACCCCCTGGAAACGGAGGGACGGCGTGTGGGCATCAGCACTCCATGGGCAGGGAGGGAGGGAGTGTGGACCTCAGTACCTCTAAGGCAGGCAGCGAGGTAGCTTGTGTGTGCGTCAATACCCCCAGGGCAGGGAGGGTGGGAGTGTGGGCCTCAGTAGCCCGAGGACTGGGACTGAAGGAGTGTGGGACTCAGTGCCCCAGGGCAGGCAGGGAGGGAGGGAGTGAGTATTTGCCTTAGGGCCCGCAGGGCAGGGAGGGAGGGAGTGTGGGCCTCAGCACCCCAAAAGTAGGGAAGGAAGGAGTGTGGGTCTCAGTACCCCCAGGACAGGAAGGGAGTGTGTGCCCCAATACGCTCAGCGGAGGAAGAGAGGGAGTGTGGGCCTCAGTACCCCCAAAGTAGGAAAGGAGGGAGTGTGGGTCTCAGTACCCCCAGTGCAGGAAGGGAGTGTGGGCTTCAATATCCTCAGGGCAGGGAGGGAGGGAGTCTGGGCGTCAATACCCCCAAAGCAGTTAGTGAGGGAGTGTGGGCCTCAGGGCGGGAAGGGAGGTCGTTTGGGCCTCAGTACCTCCAGTGCAGGGAGGGAGGGGAGTTAGAGTGGGCCTCAGGACCCAGAGGGTCGGAGTGAGTGATTGTGGGCCTCAGTACCTCCAGGGCAGAAAGGGAGGGAGTGTGGGCTTCCGTAACCCCAGGGCAGGGAGCGAGGGTGTCTAGGCATCAGTACCCCTGGGCAGGGAGGGAGGGAGTGTGGGCCTCCGTACCCACAGGGAAGGGAGAGTGGGCCTTAATACCCCTCGGGTAGGGAGGGAGATTGGGCCTCAGCATCCCCAGGGCAAGGAGGGAGGATGTGTGGGCCTCAGTACACCCAGGGCATAGTAGCAGGGAGTGTGGGACTCATTAACGCCACGACAGGGAGGAAGGGAATGTGGGCCTCTGTACCCCCAGGGCAAGGAGGAAGTGTGGGACTCAGAACCCCCAGGGCAGCCAGCGGGAGAGCGTGGGCCACAGTACCCCCATGAATGGGAGGGAGGGAATGTGGGCCTCATTACCGCCAGGATAGGGAGGGAGGGAGTGTGGGCCTCAGTACCACGCAGGCAGGAAGAAAGGGAGGGAGTGTGGGCCTCAGTCCCAGCAGGGCAGGAAGGGAGGGAGGGGATGTTGGCCTCCATACCCCTAGGCCACGGAGGGAGGGAGGGTGTGCGGGTCTCAGTACATTCAGGGCAGGGAGGGAGTGAGTGTGGGCCTCAGTACCCCTCGCGCAGGGAGGGAGGGAGTGTGGGCCTCAGTACCCCTCGGGCAGGGAGGGAGGGAGTGTGAGCCTCAGTAACCCCATGGCTGGGAGGGAGGGTGGGAGGGAGGCGCTCAGGACCTTCATGGAACAGAGGGAGTGAGGGCCTCACGACCTTTAAGGAGGGAGAGAGGAAGTGTGAGCCTCAGTACCTCCAGGGCAGCGAGGGAGTGTGGGCCTCCGTACCCCGAGTGCAGGGAGTGGGAGAGGGAGTCTGGGCCTCATTTTCCCCAGGGCAGGGAGTTAGTGAAGGCCTCAGTATCCCCTGGACAGGTAGGGAGGGAAAGTGGGCCTGAGTTCCTCCAGGGCAGGAATGGCGTATGGGCACCGTTCCCCCAGGGAGGCAGGGAGGGAGTCTGGGCCTCAGTACGTCCAGGTTATGGAAGGAGTGTGGGCCTCAGTACAAACAGGGCATGGAGGTAGATGTGCCTCAGTACCCCCAGGAAGGGAGCGAGTGTTGGCCTCAGTACCGCCAGGATAGGGAGGGTGCGAGTGTGGGCCTCAGTATCCCCAGGGCAGGGAGGAAGGGAGTGTGGGCCTCAGTACCTCCAGGGCAGGTAGGTAGGGAGTGTGCACCTCAGTACACTTAGGTAGGGAGGGAGTGTGGGCCTCAGCAACCCCAGATAGGGAAGGATTGAGTGCCTCAGTACCCCCATGGCAGTGAGGGAGGGTGTGTGGGCCTCAGGACCCCCAGGCCAGGGAGGGAGGGAGGGAGGGAGTGTGGGCCTCAGTAACCCAAGGACAGAGAGAGAGAGAGGGTGTGGGAGTCTCTGTTCCCCAAGGGCAGTGTGGGAGGCAATGTGGGCCTCAGTACCCCAGGGCAGGGAGGGAGGGATGGCATGTAGGCCTCAGTATGCCCAGGACAGCGAGTGTGGGCCTCATTACACCTGGGCCAAAAAAGGGAGGGAGTAAGTGCCTCAAAACCCCGAGGGCAGTAGGGAAGAATGTGGGCCTCAGTACCCGGAGGGAGAGACTGTGAGCCTCAATACCCCCAGGGCAGGGAGTGAGGAAGTGAGGGCCTCAGTACCCCGAGGACACGGAAGGAGTGAGTGAGAGTGGGCCTCAGGACCCTAAGGACAGGGAGGGGGTGAGTGTGGGTCTCAGTTCCTCCAGGGCAGGGTGGGAATGAGGGCCTCAGTAAATCGAGGGCAGGGAGTGAGGGCCTCAGTACCTCCACGGCAGGTAGGGAGGGAGTGTGGGCCTCAGTACCCCCAGTTAGGGAGTGGAGTGTGGGACTCAGTACCCCCAAGGCAGTGAGGTTGGGAGGAAGTGCAGGACTAAGTACACCCTGATAGGGAGGGAGTGTGCGCGTCAGTACCCCCAAGGCAGTGAGGGAGGGAGTGTGCGCCTCAGGACCCCCAGAGCAGGGAGGGAGGGAGGGAATGTGGGCCTCAGTACCTGCAGGGCAGGGAGAGAGAGTAGGCCTCAGTACCCCTGAACAGGTAGGGAGGGAGTGTGGGCCTCAGTATCTCCAGCGCAGCGAAGGTAGAAGTATGGGCCTCAGTACCGCAAGGGCAGGGAGACAGTGAGTGTGAACCTCAGTATCCCCAAATAAGGAGTAAGTGTGTGCCAAAGTACACCCAAGGCAGTGAGGGGTGGAGTGTGGGCCTCGCTACCTCTAGTGCCGGGACGGTGGGTGTGTGGGCCTCAGTAACCCCAGGGAGGGAGTGAGAGTGGGCCTCAGTACACCCAGTGCCGTGAGGGAGGGAGGGAGTGTGAGCCTCATTACCCCCAGGTCAGAGTGTGAGGGAGTAAGGGCCTCAGTATGCACAGGTAAGGAGGGAGGGCATGTGGGCCTCAGTACCCCCAGGGCAGGGAGGCAAGGAGTTTTGGTCTCAGTACCCAGAGGGAGGGAGTGTGAGCCTATGTACCCCCAGGGCAGGGAGGGAGTGAGGACCTCCGTACCCCAAAGGGCAGGGAGGGAGAGATTGTGGGCCTCATTACCTATGGAGCAGGGAGGGTGGGAGTATGGTCCTCCGTACACCCAGGGGAGGGAGGGAGGGAGAGCGTGTGAGCCTCAGGTCCCCCAGCGCAGGGAGAGAGATTGGGCCTCAGTACACCTGGACAAGTAGGGTGGGAGTTTGGTCCTCAGTACTTCTACGGCAGTGAGGGACAGAGGGAGTGCTGGCCTCAGTACCTCCAGGGCAGGGAGGGTGTGAGTGTGGGCCTCAGTACTCCCAGTGCAGGGAGGGAGGGAGTGTGGGCCTCAGTACCTCCAGGGTAGAGAGGGAGTTAGAGTGGGCCTCAGTACCCCAGGGCAAAGAGGGAGTGAGTGTGGCCCTCAGTACCTCCATGGAAGGGAGAGAGAGAGTGTAGGCCTCAGTATCCAGAGAGAGGGAGGGACTGTGGCCCTCAGTACCCCCGGAGCAGTGAGGAGGGTGTGTGGGCAACACTAACCTAAGGACAGGGAGGGAGGGAGTGAGTGTGGGGCTTAGTATCACCAGGACAGGGAGGGAGTGTGGGCCTCAGTACCCCCAGGGCAGAAATGGATGGAGTGTGTGCCTCAGTACCCCCAAGGCAGTGACGGAGGGTGTGTGTGCCTCAGGACCCCCAGGGCAGGAAGGGAGTTTTGGCCTCAGTACCTCCAGTGTCTGTAGGGAGTGTGTGCGGGCTTCAATACATCCAGGGCAGGGAAGTTGGGAGTGAGGGCCTCAGTACACACAGGGCAGGGAGTGAGGGACAGAGTGTGGGCCTCAGTACCCTCAGATCGGGAAGGAGTGTGGACCTCAGTACCCGCATGGCAGTGAGGGAGTGAGTGTGGGCGTCAGGACCCCCAGGGATGGGAGGCAGTCCGTATGGGCCTCAGTACCCCCAGGGCAGATAGGGACGGAGTGTGGGCCTCAGTACCCCCAGATAGGGAGTGATTGTGGGGTTCTGTACCTCCACGGCCGTGAGGCAGGTAGTGTGGGGCTCAGGACCCCCAGGGCAGGGAGGAAGTGAGTGAGTGTGGGCGTCAGTACACTGAGGTGAGAGTGTGAGGGAATGCGGGCCTCAATACCTCCAGGGCAGGTAAGGAGGGAGTGTGGGCTTCAGTACCCCAGGACAGGGAGGGAGATAGGGAGTGCAGGCCTCTGTACCAAAAGGGCTGGGAGGTAGGGTGTGTGGGCCTCAGTAACTCCAGGGCACGGAAGGAGGGAGTGAGGGCCTCAATATCCCCAGGACTGGGAGGGAGGGAGGGAGTATTGGCCTCAGAACGGCCAGGGCAGGGAGGGAGGGAGGTTGCGCCTCAGGATCCCCAGGACAGGGAGGGAGGGAGAGAGTGCGGGCAGACCAATTGAATAAGTACTTTGGTTTGCTATTCACGAAGGAGGACACAAACAAGCTTCCGGATATAAAAGGGGTCAGAGGCTCTAATAACAAGGAGAAACTGAGGAAATTGTGTTGGGGAAATTAATGGGGTTGAAGGCCGATAAATCCCCAGGGCCTGATGGACTGCATCCCAGAGTACTTAAGCAGGTGCCCTTGGAAATAGCGGATGCATCGACAGTCATTTTCCAACATTCCATAGAATCTGGATCAGTTTCTATCGAGTGGAGGGTAGCCAATGTAACACCACTTTTTGAAAAATGAGGCAGAGAGAAAACAGCCTTTCATCGGTCGTGGGTAAAATGATGGAATCAATTATTAACGATGTCATAGCAGCACATTTGGAAAGAGGTGACATGATAGGTCCAAGTCAGCATCGATTTCTGAAAGGGAAATCATGCTTGACAAATCTTCTGGAATTTTTTCAGGTTGTTTCCAGTAGAGTGGACAAGGGAGAACCAGTTGATGTGGTGTATTTGAACTTTCAGAAGGCTTTCGACAAGGTCCCACACAAGAGATTAATATGCAACGTTAAAGCACATGGGATTGGGGGTAGTGTGCTGATGTGGATTGAGAACTGGTTGTCAGACAGGAAGCAAAGAGCAGGAGTAAATGGGTACTTTTCAGAATAACAGGCAGTGACGAGTGGGGTACCGCAGGGATTAGTGCTGGGGCCCCAGCTATTTACATTGTACATTAATGATTTGGACGAAGAGATTAAATGTAGTATCTCCAAATTTGCGGATGTCACTAAGTTAGGTGGCAGTGTGAGCTCCGAGGAGGATGCTATGAGGCTGCAGAGCGACTTGGATAGGTTAGGTGAGTAGGCAAATGCATGGCAGATGATGTATAATGTGGATAAATGTGAGGTTATCCACTTTGGTGGTAAAAATAGAGACAGACTATTATCTGAATGGTGACAGATTAGGAAAAGGGGAGGTGCAACGAGACCTGGGTGTCATGGTATATCAGTCATTGAAGTTTGGCATGCAGGTACAGCAGGCGGTTAAGAAAGCAAATGGCATGTTGGCCTTCATAGCGAGGAGATTTGAGTACAGGGGCAGGGAGGTGTTACTACAGTTGTACTGGGCCTTGGTGAGGACAAACCTGGAGTATTGTGTACAGTTTCGGTCTCTAACTTGAGGAAGGACATTCTTGCTATTGAGGGCGTTCAGCGAAGGTTCACCAGACTGATTCCCGGGTTGGCGGGACTGACATATCAAGAAAGATTGGATCAATTGGGCTTGTATTCACTGGAGTTCAGAAGAATGAGAGGGGATCTCAGAGAAACACATAAAAGTGTGACGGGTTTAGACAGGTTAGATGCAGGAAGAATGTTCCCAATGTTGGGGAAGTCCACAACCAGAGTTCATAGTCCAAGGATAAGGGGTAATCCATTTAGGACGGCGATGAGGAGAAACTTCTTCGCCCAGAGAGTGGTGAAACTGTTGAATTCTCTACCACAGGAAGTTGTTGAGGCCAATTCACTAAATATATTCAACAAGGAGTTAGATGTAGTCCTTACTAATGGGGCGAACAAGGGGTACGATGAGAAAGCAGGAATGGGGTACTTAAGTTGTATGTTCAGCCATGAACTCATTGAATGTCGTTGCAGGTTCGAAGTGCCAAATGGCCTACTCCTGCACCTATTTACTATCTTTCAAGTTTCTCCCCATCTCTCACCCTTCCCCTCCTCGCTCCAATCCGCCTTGTCGACGAGCACCTCAAACGATGCCTCAGTTGGAGGGACGAAGGAAGAGCCGAGGGAAACGAGGTGGGATCATTCTCGTATCCAGCAGCAGGATCGTTCTAATGACGCGCATGTGTCATTGGGACTGCGGCTAGGGGCGGGGGGGTGCTGAAACTAGCAGTGGCGTGTCGCGTTCCGGGGCCAGTGTGAGGCCTGTGCCAGCAGAGTCCCTGGCTATCCCCTCCAGGGCCTCGGCCATCCATTGATGGTGTCGGAGACTCTGGCCAGCTGTTGGGATATGCCCCCAATGCTTCTAGTAGCTGGTTACCTATGGTCTACAGTCATCCTCAACAAGCGTACCATCTCTCCGTTCTCATCTGTCGCTGGTGTACGAGACCTGTGCATGGTTGCTGTTAGCCTGCGGACAAACGGGGTTGCATTGTAGCGAGGTTCCTTTTGTGTCCGATACCTCCACACTGGAGCTGGGAGTTGTTGGAAGGATCACGAGATATATCTTGGAGGAGAATGCCTGCTCGACCATGGCGATGCAGGCTCCTGGAAGTCCGCACTCCCCTCCATCCGCAAGAGAACAAACGGATAGACGGGCGAGAATCGGACATCCTCCAGACGAGATGTCGGTTCATCCACCAAGACAGGCCCCTTGCCCCCAGCTTCTGGCCTCTGTGGTCTTGACCAATCAACACAGTTTGCATTGCAACGATTCTCACTGGGCCTGCATTATTTGTGGGACGACCTTAGCAACCAACGATCATATATTATTGCTCGGGTATGAGTTCATGTTGCACCAATTCAATTCAGATCGTGCAATGGTGTATACTTGGCTCACGTCCGATCACTTCAGGTTCTGGAGACCTAGGCCTGGCTCTCCGACTGTTCCTCCCAACGGGTATGATCACCTGCTCCTCCGTGGCAGTGATGTGGCTAGTGACTGGTGGCCCCACCATCAGTTGTACACTCCTCGGACCTCATCGTCGATAACTTCTCCTGTGAAATGTAACCGAGCGACATGTCAGTAGGTGGTTGCGTGATATTATTGCTGGATCGTGTCACAGACAGAGACTGATACAACACTTAACCGACAGATGCAATCATGATTATGATCAGAATGATGATTTGTTACCTAAAGACGTACACCGTGACTGCAGGAATTGAGTAAAACATTCCCAATAGTAAGACGATCTCACATGTGATAGTCACTTATGAATCTTACAAATCAAATTCATAACTATATAAGTGAGTGTAAATAAACGTGATACTTATTCTTGCCGATTTCACAACTTCTTTCCATTGCTTGCGGCATTGGTTGTCTTCACGCTCCACGTTATAGCCTCCGAAACCACCTCTCTATCTCGCTCCAGATCCTCATGTAGACCTTTGCGGCTGGATTCCCACCTCGCCGGCACCAGTCCCTGGGTCAACTCACCCCAGCGTGACTCGAACTCCCACAGGAGGGAAGCATTCGCCTCGTCCGAGAACCTCATCGCTCTCTTTGGTCCTCCAATTGTCCTCATCTCCCAGCTCACTGCTCTCACCAGCGTGAGTTGACACCTCCACTCAGCCATGATCTTGTTGAGTGGCGGAGCAGGCTCGAGGTGCTAGATGGCCTCCTCCTGTTCCGAATTATGACGTTCTTCTGTTCTCCCTCCATTATCGTCGCGGAATTCTTGCCGCTAACGGCTGACACTTTTGCCAAATTTGCTGCAAAGCTCGAAGCGCTCCCTCCTTCCTCCCAAAGCCACAACACCCTACTCACACACACCTCAATTCAATCTCAACACCCTCACCCTTCTGCACAAGTCAGAGTGAGCACTGAGCTCCTGAATCGTGGGACGCGAGTATGGCCATGTCAGTGCAATGACGGCGACACTCGACAGCAGAAGATGAGAGAGATTTAACGTTAATGCTCCAATGGTATCAGTCACGCTAACGCTCGTTTTCAAAAACGCAGACGAGTAAAAACCTTTTGCGCATCTTTAACGCCGATTTTACCGCTGAACTGATGTATAACCCCCATTTGTAAACAGAAATAAACCGACGGGGCATTTTTCAAGACCTGATCGCCAAGCGTTGCATGTGCTTTAGCCATGTGCTTAACGCCGGGACAAAATATTACAGCCCGCCCACTTTTGCAGGGCAGATTGGACAAAATCGGCGGCCGTAATATCGCCCGAGCGTGACATTCCACAACGATTTAACGCTCAAGTTCGCTATTAGCACCTCGGCCACATTTGCAGTTCGTGAAGAGCACGTTTGGGGAAAGTAACGCCGAGGAGATCGCCGGCTCTCCGTTTCCCCACACAGTGCACAGATACAACCCGCAATATCGCTTCCAGAAAAAAACGCCCACAATGGGAGTAACATTTCTGAACCAACGCCAGCGGTGTGGCTGGCGTTTTTGCAATCTTAGCTCTCTCATTCAAAGGGCTGCCTGAAATTGAGCGGAGCTCCTGCCTGATCTTGAGCAGAGCTTACTTTGACTCCGGAGTTCGACTCAGTTGACCTGGACATGGCAACAGACATATTTTCAGTCTCTGGACTGCTGGGGTTTAAGTTTACTCCGCAGTGTTTAATGGTGAAGCTATCAGCGGCAATGCACTTCAAGTTTCCATGCAAGAAAATACGATTTGTAACAACATAGGTCTGAAATAATAATTAATGTGAAAAGTTAAATCACATGGGATTGGGGGTAGTGTGCTGACGGGGATTGAGAACTGATTGTCAGACAGGAAGCAAAGAGTAGGAGTAAATGTGTACTTTTCAGAATGGCAGGCAGTGACTCATGGGGTAGCGCAGGGGTCAATGCTGGGGCCTCAGCTATTTACATTGTACATTAATGATTTAGATGATGGGATTAAATGTAGCATCTCCAAATTTGCGGATGACACTAAGTTGTGTGGCAGTGTGAGCTGCGAGGAGGATGCCATGAGGCTGCAGAGTGACTTGGATAGGTCAGGTGAGTGGGCAAATGCATGGCAGATGAATTATAATGTGGATAAATGTGAGGTTATCCACTTTGGTGGTAAAAACAGAGAGACAGACTATTATCTGAATGGGGACAGATTAGGAAAAGGGGAGGTGCAACGAGACCTGGGTGTCATGGTACATCAGTCATTGAATGTTAGCATGCAGGTACAGTAGGCGGTGAAGAAAGCAAATGGCATGTTGGCCTGCATAGCGAGGGGATTTGAGTACAGGGGCAGGGAGGTGTTGCTACAATTGTACAGGGACTTGGTGAGGCCACACCTGCAGTATTGTGTACAGTTTTGGTCTCCTAACTTGAGGAAGGACATTCTTTCTATTGAGGGAGTGCAGCGAAGGTTCACCAGACTGATTCCCGGGATGGTGGGACAGACCTATCAAGAATGACTGGATCAACTGGGCTTGTATTCACTGGAGTTCAGAAGAATGAGAGGGGACCTCATAGAAACATATAAAATTCTGACGGGATTAGACAGGTTCGATGCAGGAAGAATGTTCCCAATGTTGGGGCAGTCCAGAACCAGGGGTCAAAGTCTAAGGATAAGTGGTAAGCCATTTCGGACCGAGATGAGGAGAAACTTCTTCACCCAGAGAGTGTTGAACCTGTGGAATTCTCCACCACAGAAAGTTGTTGATGCCAATTAACTAAATATATTCAAAAAGGAATTAGATATAATCCTTACTACTACGGGGATCAAGGGGTATGGCGAGAAAGAAGGAATGGGGTACTGAAGTTGCATGTTCAGCCATGAACTCATTGAAAGGCGGTGCAGGCGAGAAGTGCTGAATGGCCTACTCCTGCTCCTATTTTCTACGTTTCTATATTTCTATCACTTGCAATGACAGCCAACCGCTGACCAGACCCCTCTTTTTCCACGATTGACAGCAAACAAATGACCAACCTCTCCAGCAACACAGAATATAAAGGGGAACCAGGAGGGGGGTCGAGGCCCCCCATCCAATTCATCAAATTGCATCCACCCAGATGGAGATATCATGCAGCCATCACAAGCTGAAATGCAGCTCACTCAAAGAACCTTCATCTTGCAACCTCTAGCCCTTCCCTTCCTCGCTCCATGGTGCGTGGCCGTGAAATTACTCAGGCGTTTCCTCATTGGGGGATGGAGGCAGATGTGTTCGTTGCACGAGTCCGGGAGTGGGGGCGTGGGGGCTTACATCTCTGATGCAGAAGCAGCATCTTGGTCCTGGCGCTCATCCGTCATTGGCAGTGGGGGCGCAGAGACTTGGCTTGGAGAGAGAGAAGGCGAGAAAGGGAGAGAGGGAGAGAAGGCGGGAGAGAGAGAGACAGAGACAAAGTAACAGAGAGTGAAGGTGAGAAGTGAGAGAGAGAGAGAGACAGACAGAGAGAGAGAAGGCGAGAGAGAGAGAGAGAGAGAACACGACAGAGAGAGAGAAGGCGGGAGAGAGAGAGACAGAGACAGAGAAAGAGAGAGGGAAAGAGAGAGAGAGAGAGAGTGAGAGAGGGAGAAGCTGGGAGATTGCGAGAGAGAAGGCGGGAGAGAGAGCGAGAAGGCGAGAGAGTGAGAGAGAACGCGAGGGAGAGAGAGACAGGGAGAGAGAGAGAGAGAGAGAGACAGAGTCAGAGAGAGAGAGAGAGAGACAGAGACAGAGACAGAGAGAGCGAGAGGGCAAGAGAGAGAGAGAGAGGGGGAGAAGGCAAGAGATAGAGAGAGAGAAGGCAAGAGAAGGAAAGAAGGCGAGAGCGAGAGAGAGAAGGTTAGAGAGAGAGAGAGGGAGAAGGTGAGAGAGTGCAAGAGAGAGAGAAGGCGAGAGAGAGAGAGAGAGAAGGTGAGAGAGAGCGAGAGAGAGAGAAGGCGAGAGAGAGCGAGAGAGAGAAAGAGAAGGCGAGAGAGAGAGAGGGCGGGAGAGAGTAGAGAGAGATGGAACGCGAGAGAGAGAGTGAGACAGAGGCAGTGAGAGAGAGAGGGCAAGAGAGAGAGAGAGAGTGAGAGAGAGAGAGCGAAAGAGAAGGAGAGAGAGAGGGCAAGAGAGAGAAGGCCAGAGAGAGACAGAGCGAAAAGGTAAGAGAGCGCGAGAGGGAGAGAAGGCGAGAGCGAGAGAGACAGAAGGCGAGAGAGATGTTCCTGGCTATCGCATCCTCGGTCTCCGCCATCTGGTCATTGTGGCCAGCTGTCGGGACATGACACCCAATGCTTCGATGAGCTGGTCACCAATGTCTCCAGTCCTCCTGGACAACCGTACCGTCTCGTCGCTGTCAGTTGCTGCTCGTGGGACAGATTGGCACGATCGCGAACTCATGGGGACAAACGGGGCACCTTGCGGTGAGGAGTTTGGGCAAGGTACCACCAGAGTGGCCAGATGGGAGAATCACTAGCTGGCTTTGTGACCCGTGAAGATGCATGTTCCTTGATACTTTCACTCTTATCCATGGACAACAGATTCAGCGGATTGACAGGCGACAATCGCAGGTCCTCGCACCAGGTGTAGTCAGATCATCCTACGACACATGGCCCACGCCCCCATCTTGTACCCTCCGTCGTCTAGCCTGGGGGCATGCTGCTGGCTGAGCTACAATACAGAATTGAGTTTCTTCGAGGAGAAAGGGGTTGCTCGTCTCCCAACTTGAGTCCAGTGCTGCATACAGCGTGTACACGTCAAAAACACCACCGCACTCAAAGTCATCGCGGACATCACATTTCATGACCACCAATACTTTGGTAATGCTATAATTTTCTTTCGTCCATCATTATTTCGATTACAATTTGAGAAACCATCTATCAAATATGATTTTCCGAATATGAGTGGTTTGCGGCCTCGAATGAATTCACATTACGCAATGGCATAATATTTTCTCACTTCAGGGTCTGCAAATGCATCCGTGGCTGTTTGCGGGTGCTGTCGCACGAGTGCGAACACACGCCTCTCCGTCTCAGTGATGTCGCAGAGGGATGGTAGGCCCCACACCCGTTAATCTCGGCACAGACCATGTCATCGAGAATTTCCTCAATAAAAGGTGACTGGACGACAAGGCGAGAGAACATTGCGTGATATCATTGCTCGGTCCTGTCACAGATACTGATACAACACATAACCAACAGATGCAATCAGGATTATTATGATAATTATTTTTCATGACATAATGATTCAAACCGTGACCGCAGGCTTTGAGGAAAACATTACCGGAAAAGTGAAAGAGTTTATGTGATCGAAACATAGAAATATAGAAACATAGAAACATAAAAAATAGGTGCAGGAGAAGGCCATTCAGCCCTTCGAGCCTGCACTGCCATTCAATGAGTTCATGGCTGAACATGCAACTTCCGTAAGCATTCCTGCTTTCTCGCCGTACCCCTTGATACCCCTTGTAGTAAGGACTACATCTATCTCCTTTTTGCATATATTTAGTGAATTGGCCTCAACAACTTCGTGTGGTTGAGAATTCCACAGGTTCACCACTCTCTGGGTAAAGAAGTTTCTCCTCATCTCGGTCCTAAATGGCTTACCCCTTATCCTTAGACTGTGACCCCTGGTTCGCGACTTCCTCAACTTTGGGAACATGCTTCCTGCATCGATCCTGTAGAAACCTGTCAGAATTTTAATGTTTCTCTGAGATCCCCTCTCATTCTGTTGAACTCCAGTGAATACAAGCCCAGTTGATCCAATCTTTCATGATACGTCATTCCCGCCATCCCGGGAATCAGTCTGGTGAACCTTCGCTGCACTCCCTCAATAGCAAGAATATCCTTCCTCAAGTTAGGAGACCAAAACTGAACACAATACTCCAGGTGTAGCCTCACCAAGGCCCTGTACAACAGTAGTAACACCTCCCTGCCCCTGTACTCAAAACCCCTCGCCATGAAGGCCAACATGCTATTTGCCGCCTTCTCCGCCTGCTGTACCTGCATCCAACCTTCAATGACTGATGCGCCTTGACACTCAGGTCTTGTGGCACCTCCCCTTTTTCCAATCAGCCGCCATTCAGATAATAGTCTATCTCTCTGTTTTGTACTACCAAAGTGGATAACCTCACATGTATCCACATTATACTGCATCTGCCAGGCATTTGCCTACTCACCTAACCAATCCAAGTCACTCTGCAGCCTCATAGCATCCTCCTCGCCTGATGAGAGGCTGTTACAAATCAAATTATGTGAATACATAAGAAAATCTAAATCAATTTGCTACTTAATCTTGCGCATCACACAAGTTCTTTCCATCGTTTGCGGCATTGGTTGCACTCACAAACCTTGTTGGTTGCCAGCAACACCAACTATGCTATCTCGGTCCATATCCTTTGTATTGAGCTTCCCATCCCCATCCTGTGTCAAATCACCCCAGCCTAACTGTACTTCCTGCAGGAGCGAGGTTGCCTCTTCCGAGAACCACTGGCTCTTTTGCGCCTCCAACGTGTTCCTCTCCCAACTCATTATTCTCTCTAGCGTCAGAGTCCAAAGCGTGGTGTGATGCATCGTCCTGGCTCTCCATTATAAGCCAAACTGAGGCAAATATGTGGCTGGCGGCGACTAATTTTTATTTCCCTACTTGCTGTGAAGCTCCAAAATCTCTCTCCCTCCTCCCAAAGTAGTCACATGACACCCAGACACGCCTTCAGTCCCACAGAGCACCCTCTCTCCCCAACTCCTCTTCCGTTCATGTCGCGATGACTCTTGACTTCCAGAACCGCTGGAACCAAGTGTTGCCATGCTGTTGCGAAGGACGGCCACACTTTACGCAGAAGGTCAAAAAGAACTTGAATTCGCCGGGTGTCACGCACATTTTCTAAAAACGAAACTAGTGTCTTTGCGAATGGACGAGAAGCCAGCGATCTGAAAACACATTGTTAACGCCCACGCTGGAAATTACGCCCATTTTTGGGGCGAAAAGCACAAAAGTGGAGGTTGTAAGGACTTTGAGAATAGGCGAGTATCCGGCGATCTCAAAACACTTTGTTAACGCCCACGCCGGAAATTACGCCCATTTGTGGGGCGATAAGCACAAAAGTGGAGGTTGTCAGGACTTTGAGAATAGGCGAGTATGCCGAGATCTGAAAACACATTGTTAACGCCCACGCTGGAAATTACGCCCATTTTTGGGGCGAAAAGCACAAAAGTGGAGGTTGTAAGGACTTTGAGAATATGCGAGTATCAGGCGATCTCAAAACACTTTGTTAACGCCCACGCTAGAAATAACGTGCATTTTTGGGCTATCTGCACAAAAGTGTAACATCCAACCCAAAGCATCGAATACAAGGTTGAGGTTGTTCCAAAGGGAAATGAGTAGAAAGATACGGAATAATAATCTCGTGAAATTTCAACTATGCAATTTTAATTGGACAGAAGCGATAGGGAAGAGGATGAGGGAATGGAGTTCCCACAATGCGTACATGATTCCTTTTGACTCCAATCGATAAGAAGACCAACAAGGAAGTGTCCGCTATTGGATGTCGTAATAGGGAATAAAGCAGAGCAGATAAGAGAACTAAAAGTTGGGTACATCTATGCAATAATAATATAATATGCTGTAAGGTCATAATTGAAATGGAGATAAGTATGACGGAGAGCAGTTTAATTGAGAACAGAAAAGTTGGATTTGCGAATAGAACGTGGGGAAATATAATGACCAGCAATATTGGAAAAACATGACAAGAATTTAAAGGGGAACATTTGAAACGCTGTGCAGCATAATTCGTGAAAATAGATATTCTGCTAAAAACATGAACATACTGAGCACTAATGATGAATAAAGATATACAGAAACAAATTCGGTTAAGGATAGAGGCATGCACTAATTCCATGGACAGCGGCAGTCAGCATGATAAGGGAGAAAATGGAGAGATTAGGAATGAAGTCAAAAACTATTAGAAAGGCAGAGAGGAATTGTGGCCTTAAATTATCAAGGAACAAAGAAGAAATAGAAAAGAGTACATCTATTAAAAAGGAAGGTTGGAATGGGAATATGACCACAGAGGATTGGAGAGGCAGCAATAGAGAGATGGCAGAAATATAAAGTAATTGCCTTGCTTCGTTATTTATCAGGGCAACAGAGCAGGTGAACATGAGATTAGACGATGAGATTAATAAGGAGTTAATTTCATTTAAAATAAAAAATGGAGAGCTATTAAATAACCGAAGCAAACTCAAAGAGAATAAAACCCGGCTCCAGACGGATTACATCTGCACAATTTAAACCAATTTAATGTAGAGATCGCAGAGGCACTGGTTTCGTTAATATAACGTGTACAACCAGAACACAGCCAGATAGCTAACGTCATATCCATATTTAAGAAAGGAGATAGAACATGCACATGACACTGTAGAACAGACAGCTTAACGTCGGTGGTTGGAAATATAATGGCACGACGACTCAAGTGGAACATAGAACATATTGGCCATGGGGGATTCAACATAATGCTGTTGGATTTAAAGAACTGCATTAGCTTCCCTCGCGTTCACGTGACTTTAGAATTCGATCTCGATTAATTTAACATAGCTGAAACGAATTAGGCATTCGATGGGCTCGGTGGAGGAAAACTATATCCTCTGGAGTGGAATCCAGAACAATAGGGCTCCTCCCTAAAATTACAGGTCGGATATTCACAGAGAATACAGGAGTGGGCTTTGTCCCACTGTGAATCGGATATATATACAGGTAGGGCAGAGGTCTGTCAGACTGCGACCCGAATACAATATACATAGATGACCTGGAAGAGGGGACAGAGAGTAGTGTGACAAAATCTGCAGATTACACAAAGATTAGTGGGATAAGCGGGTTGTGCAGAGGTCACAGAGAGGCTGCAAAGAGATTTTGATAGTTTAAGCGAATGGGCTAAGGTTTGGCAGATGGAATAAAATGTCTGGAAATTGTGAGATCATCCACCTTGGGAAACAAATAACTAAAAGGGAATATTATTTGAATGAGGGAGAAATTACAAGATGCTGCGGTGCAGAGGGACCTGGGGGTCTTTGTGCATGAATCCCAAAAAGTTAGTTTGCAGGTGCAGCAGGTAATTGGGAAGACGAATGAAATGTTGGCCTTCATTGCGAGAGGGATGGAGCACAAAAGCAGGGAGGTCCTGCTGCAACTGTACATGGTATTGTTGAGGCCGCACCTGGAGTACTGCGTGCAGTTTTGGTCACCTTACTTAAGGAAGGATATACTAGCTTTGGAGGTCGTACAGAGACGATTCACGAGGATGATTCCAGAGATGAGGGGCTTAACTTACGATGATAAATGGAGTAGACTGGGTCTTTACTCGTTGGAGTTCAGAAGAATGAGGGGTGATCTTATAGAAACATTTAAAATAATAAAACGGATAGACAAGTTGGAGGTAGAGAGCTTGTTTCCACTGGTTGGGGAGACTAGAACTAGGGGGCATAGCCTCAAAATAAGGGAGAGCCAATTTAAAACGGAGTTGAGAAGGAATTTCGTCTCCCAGAGTGTTATGAATCTGTGGAATTTTCGGCCAAGGAAGCAGTTGAGGCGAGCTCATTGGATGTATTGAAATCACACATCGATAGATTTTTAATCAGTAAGGGAATTAAGGTTTACGGGGAGCGGGCGTGTAAGTGGAGCTGAGACCATGGCCAGATCAGCCATGATATTGCTGAATGGCGAAGCAGGCTCGAGGGGCTAGATGGCCTACTCCTGTTCCTAATTCTTATGTTCTTATGTTCTTGTGTTTAATTTCAGTGATAACCACTTTGTGGATGCGCAGTTTCCGAACGCAGGTGTGCTTGGTAAGTCGATGTAAGACCTCTTCTCCCTGTAAGTGCGGAGTGAGTATGGTCTGGACCTCCTGCGCTGTCTGGCACGTCATACAGTGCACCTCTGCCTCATTCAGTTTCTCACTTTCTAATCTAGTGCTGAGCATACTCACCAGCACTCACTGGTTTGGCCGAATAGCCTGATTCTCTGCTCTATGTTCTATATAATATAACCCACTGAACTTGAGCTCAGCCTTACCTGCCTACCTACTGTCGAGCCTCTCGTTCTGGAAGATGCAATGTCTAGCTGCACTAAATAGCTGCAGTGACCCGTTACAGAAGAGCTCAGAGTGAATGCTCGTATGGTACTTTCTCAAAAGACCATGTGGGAATTTTCAATGAGAAATATGGCCGTGCCCGACACACAGTGCTTGCCCCGCCGCTGGGTGTATGATCAGATCACCAGCCATTACTGGTTTAATTCAATGGATGGAATTCTGCTGCTAAATATTACATTCCTGGACTGCAAACACTGGGACCCGCCTCTGGGCTGCGATCAGTCGTTCTGTTTATTAATTAATTGTACAATTGAGGGAACCGGATATTTCACCACGCTCTTCAACTGCTCACTTAACTTGGACTGGGTCACCCCGTAAATAAATGTGTTTGTAGAGCAACTTAATTTCCGCAGTATAAATCCGACCTCTGTAAATTGATAGAAAGAATAACTGTAATCACTGGGATTTATTCCTGTAATGCTAAAATAAAAGAAATCTATAACAATTATCAGCCACAGCAGTATGAAGCTGCCGGATATGGTGAAGAGTAAAATGACAGACTTCCTCCTGCGCTGCATTATTTTTATTACTATTATTAATAATATTAATATTAATAATAACTATTATTATTAATAATATTAAAAACCTTTATTTATATTGCGCCTTTAACGTAGTTAAAGGTACCAGGTCTCTTCAAAACAATGTTAACAGGACAACACAGATACCTATGACACCGATACAAAAAATAAAAAATTAACGGCATATGACCAAAAGCTTGGCAAAAGAGGGTGATTTTAAGGAGCGTCTTTAAAATGGAAAGATGGTTAGAGAATCGGAAAGGTTTACGGAGGGGTTTCCAGAGTTTAGGGTCCAAACAGCTGAAGGTAAGGCCACCGATAGTTGAGCAGTACAATGAGGGATATTCGAGAGGGAAGAATCTGAAGAGCGGAGATATCTTGAGGGGTTGTGAGGATAAAAAAGAGTACAGGGGTAGGGAGGTGAAAGGCCATGGAGAGATTTGTGAACAAGGATGATAATTTTCAAAATCGTGGCGTTCTTTAACCGGGAGCCAATGTCGGTCAGAAACATAGGGGTGAGGTGATGGGTGATAATGACTTTGTGCGAGTTAGGACATTTTCAAGTTCATGGCTAGAAAAGGATATTGCGCGACCACAGTCATCAATGTACCCGAAAAATATGTGAAAAATAAATCAGGAGTAGAATAGCAACATCGAAGATTCCCCCGTATCCCAAGAAAAGGCCGCATAGCTAGGAACCATCCGAGCTCCGGAGTGTGGGGATGGAACATTGTTCAGACCAGATTTCCAGCACTTGTACTTTCAGCAGGGGCAATGCACTGGGGTCAGGATCAGGATCAGCAACCTGCAACGGCTTTCATCCCAGCCCAAAGCCAGTGAGAGCGAGAGGACTTCCACCGTGAATGACGAGTGTATTAAATTGCAAATGGGGTGCTCAGAATGTATCAGCGGCGATAGGCGCAGGGAAACTCACCATCCGCTCTGAGTTTCAGGGGAGCTCGGGTTTACTGGGCTATGCATTGTACATTGTGGACCATTTTCCATACCTCGGTAGCCTCCTGTCAACAAAGGCAGACTTTGATGGCAAAGTCCAACACTGCCTTCAGTGTGTCAGTGCAGCCTTCGGACGGCTGAGGAAGGTCGTGTTTGAAGACCAGGACCTCACACCCCGCAATAAGCTCATGGTCTACAGGGCAGTAGTGATACCCGCCCTCCTTTAAGCTTCAGAGACATGGAATATTTACAGCAGGCACCTCAAAGCACTGGATAAGTACCAACGCTGCCTCCGCAAATTCCTGCAAATTAATTGGCCGGAGTGGTGCACCAATGTTAGTGTTCTCGGTCAGGCCAACATCCCCAGCATTGAATCACTGACCACAGTCGATCAGCTCCGTTGGGCGGCCACATCGTCTGCATGCCTGACATGTGATTCAAAAAGTAAACAGTTTACTCACTGATTCGTTATTTTAAGCGAGCCACAGGTAGGCAGAGGAAACGTATCATGACACAGTCAAAACCTCTTTGAATAATTGCAACGTCTCCACCTACACCTGGCAATCCCCGGGCCCAAGCCAGCCCAAAGTGGAGGAAAAGCATCCGCACTGCGCAGAGCACCTCGAGGCTTATCGCCGAGAGCATGCTGAAGCCAAGTGTAGATCGCGGAAGGAGCACGGAGCAATCCAGGCACCCCATACTCCCGTTTCTTCAACTAACGCCTGACCCACCTGTGACAGAGAATGTTGGTGATGCAATGGCCTCTTCAGCACTCTGGTAAATAAATTTATCGTGGATTCGAGTCATCCTCGAGTCCGAGGATAAGCCTCAGAAGCGGAAGTAGAAGAAATAGTGACCCACACTGCGTACATCCTGCAATGACAGACATTCCCAGTAATACATGGTCACTGTGGTGCAGTGTTCCACACTGGTTAGTGACACAAACTCAGTATATCCGACAGTGACACACACTCCCAGTAATACATGGTCACTGGGGTACAGTGTTCCACACCGGTTAGTGACAAACACTCAGTATATCCTGCAGTGACACACACTCCCAGTAATACATGGTGACTGGGGTATGGTGTTCCACACTGGTTAGTGACCCACACTCAGTACATCCTTCAGTGACACAGACTCCCAGTAATACATGTTTACTGGGGTACAGTTTTCCACACCGGTTAGTGAGCCACACTCAGTGTATCCGACAGTGACAGACACTCCCAATAATACATGGTCACTGGGGTACGGTGTTCCACACCGGTTAATGACCCACACTCAGTATATCCTACAGTGACGCACACTCCCAGTAATACATGGTCACCGGGGTACGGTGCTCCGCACCAGTTGGTGACCCACACTCAGTGTATCCTGCAGTGACACACACTCCCAGTAATACATGGTCACTGGGATTCGGTGTTCCACACCGGTTAGTGAAACACACATGATACATCCTGCAGTGTCAGACACTCCCAGTAATACATGATCACTGGGCTAAGCTGCACCCCACCTGTTCGTGACCAACACTCGGTATATTCTACAGTGACTTCCTCGAATACATGATCACAGAGGGACGGTGTTCCACACCGGTTCGTGGCACTCACTCAGTCTATCCTACAGTGACACACACTCCCAGTAATACATGATCACTTGGAGTATGATGTTCCACGTGAGGTAGTGACTCACACTCAGTATATCCTACAGTGCAGACACGGCTACTCATACCTTCTGATAGGTAGTTGCGCGGAACAAGGACTAATTTAAAATACACAATATTCCACTCAAGACAATAGCTGAATAATTTAAGCAGCCTTTTCGTTTCAAACACAAGTTTATGTTCAGATGTTGCAATGGAATCAAACCGCAGTGGTTATTCAGGAAATTTGACTGAACGGAATGGTATCACAGTTCAGGTTTCTATACCCGTGACCAAAGTCCAGGATGTAAAATTATCAGTCACAGAGCAAAACCAGAGACCAGCTCACAAACAGATTTGCACAATTTCAAACGCTACATAAGAACATAAGAACATAAGAACATCAGAATTAGGAACAGGAGTAGGCCATCGAGCCCCTCGAGCCTGCTCCGCCATTCAAAAAGATCATGGCTGATCTGGCCGTGGACTCAGCTCCACTTACCCGCCCGCTCCACATAACCCTTAATTCCCTTATTGGTTAAAAATCTATCTATCTCTGATTTAAATACATTCAATGAGATAGCCTCAACTGCTTCCCTGGGAAGAGATTTCCACAGATTCACAACCCTCTGGGAGAAGAAATTCCTTTTAATTTGGCTCCCCCGTATTTTGAGGCTGTGTACCCTAGTTCTTGTCTCCCCGACCAGTGGAAACAACCTCTCTGCCTCTATCTTGTCTATCCCTTTCATTATTTTAAATGTTTCTATAAGATCACCCCTCATCCTTCTGAACTCCACAGAGTAAAGACCCAGTCTACTCAATCTATCATCATAAGGTAACCCCCTCTTCTCCGGAATCAGCCTAGTGAATCGTCTCTGTACCCCCTCCAAAGCGAGTATATCCTTCCTCAAGTAAGGTGACCAAAACTGCACGCAGTACTCCAGGTGCGGCCCCACCAATACCCTGTATAGTTGCAGCAGGATCTCCCTGCGTTTTTACTACATCCCTCTTGCAATGAAGGCCAACATTCAATTCGCCTTCCTGATTCCCTGCTGTACCTGCAAACTAACTTTTTGGTATTGATGCACAAGGACCCCCAGGTCCCTCTGCACCGCAGCATGATATAATTTCTCCCCATTCAAATAATATTCCCGTTTACTGTTTTTTTTTTCCAAGGTGGATGACCTCACATTTTGCCACATTGTATTCGATCTGCCAAACCTTAGCACATTCGCTTAACCTATCCAAATCTCTTTGCAACCTCTCTGTGTCCGCTTTCCCACTAATCTTTGTGTCATCTGCAATTTTGTTACACTACACTCTGTCCCATCTTCCAGGTCATCTATGTATATTGTAAACAGTTGTGGTCCCAGCACGGATGCCTGTGGCACACCACTCACGACCGATTTCTGACCTGAGAAGGATCCATTTATCCCGACTCTCTGCTTTCTGTTCGGCAGTTAGTCACTTACCAGGAACACCAATGACAGAAATGATCATGTAGCATATTCGCTGGGCATATTGAATTGGAAGCATTTTGTGCGTGAAATGATGTGCCCCTTTGTGCTGCACGCAATGTCCCTGAATTATACTCTGAGGCGGTACAATTCCAGCGCCTTTAACTTATACCCTGCGGGCTCTCCACGGGGACATTGAGGTTGCAACATCGCTCAAAATAGTTATTGTTAAAACTTGAACAAACAGATTACGGCAGCCAATTTATGTCCCTGTTGTGATTCAAATTTGAAACTGCAAAGACTGGACAATTCTGTGCACATTAATTAACAAATGAACGCTTCCAGCTGTATTTTCCCAGCAATTGGGTTGTTGTTTCAAAAACCATCAGGCCAAACTGGAGATCGCATATAGTTTCTGGTAATATCTTTTGCACTGCTGTGTTCATTCAGAAATTACATTCCCAATGTTAGAGTTTCCCTCTCAGTGCTGCTCTACTGCAATCTGTGCTGTGGCTGCCTTCTTTAACTGTAGTTATTCAGTAATTACATTCCCAATGTTATACTTTTCCTCTCAGGGCTGCTCAACTGCACTCTGTGATGTGGCTGCCTTCTTTAGCTGTAGTTATTCAGTAATTACATTCCCAATGTTATACTTTTCCTCTCAGGGCTGCTCAACTGCACTCTGTGATGTGGCTGCCTTCTTTAACTGTCGCTATTCAGTAATTACATTTCCAATGTTCGAGTTTCCCTCTCAGGGCTGCTGTACTGCACTCTGTGATGCGGCTGCCTTCTTTAACTGTAGCTATTCAGTCATTACATTTCCAATGTTCGAGTTTCCCTCTCAGGGCTGCTGTACTACGAAGGGGGTCATGGCTGCACCTTTCAATGCAGGCATTCAGTACATAAATTACAAATGATAGAAAGTCCTTCTCAAGGCTGTTTTCGTGCGGTCTAGGAAATGACTGAACACTTTAACTTTGGAAATCCAGTTAAACAAAATAAAGTGATGAATTTCTATGATAGT
Source organism: Pristiophorus japonicus (assembly GCF_044704955.1). Classification (NCBI taxonomy): domain Eukaryota; kingdom Metazoa; phylum Chordata; class Chondrichthyes; family Pristiophoridae; genus Pristiophorus; species Pristiophorus japonicus. Next base: position 168,571 of record NW_027253324.1, read on the forward strand.
TCTCAAACGAGTGTAGGCCCTCATCTTCATTAAGCCTCTCATACCCATACAGCACCTCATACACATGCGGTGCCTTATGCTCGTAGATTACCTAAAAATAATACAGCACAGCAAACTCATACACCAAAAACAATAAAAACTAATATAGCATTTCTCATCATACAGGCACTGAAAATAACACAGCACATCAAACTAATAGAGAACCTCAAACTAGTACATCCCCACAAATCAAGAGAACCTCAAAATAAAACAATCCTTTAATATTACAAAGTACCTCAAACTAAAACTAAAACTAATACAACCCCTCAAACTAAAAGAGAACCTCAAAGTAATAGAGAACCTCAAACCAGTAAAGAATATCAAACTAAATTTTAATAAATCGATAGATAACCGCAACATAACATGGACACTCAAAATACTAATGAATCTGAAATTAATACAGACCCTCAACAAAACAGAGACTCTGAAATTATTAATGAAACTCACACGAATATTAAAATGCAAATTTTGAGTGAATCTGAAACTGATAAACTCAAAGTAATAGCGAGCCTCAAAATAATCCACTCAAACTAATAGAGAAATTAAAACTCATAGGGAGGATCAAAAAACCCAAATATACAAGCTAAGAGTAAAAATCAAACTAACACTCACCGTCAAACTAATACACTCTCTCAAACTAATACAGACCCTCAAACAAATACAGTCCCTCAAACTAATACAGACCCTCAAACAAATACAGTCCCTCAAACTAATACAGCACCTCAAACTAATATAGTCCCTCAAACTAATACAGCCCCTTAAATTAATATAGCCCCTCAAACTAATACAGTCCCTCAAACTAATACAGCCCCTCAAACTAATATAGCAACTCAAACTAATACAACCCCTCAAACTAATACAGACCGTCAAACTAATAGAGAACCTCAAACTCATCGAGAAACTCAAACTAATACAGTCCCTCAAACTAATACAGTCCATCAAGCTCATAGCGAACCTCAAACTCATCGTGAATCTCAAACTAATACAGCCACTCAAACTAATACAGCCCAAAAAACTAATACAGACCCTCAAACTAATACAGCCCCTCAAACTTATATAGCCCCTCAAACTAATACAACCCCTCAAACTAATACAGACCGTCAAACTAATAGAGAACCTAAAACTCATCGTGAATCTCAAACTAATACAGACCCTCAAACTAATACAGTCCCTCAAACAAATACAGCCTCTCAAACTAATACAGACCCACAAACTAATACAGCCTCTCATAATAATACAGTCCCACAAACTAATGCAATCCCTCAAACTAATGCAGTCCATCAAACTAATACAGACCCTCAATCGAATACAGTCCATCAAATTAATACAGTCCCTCAAAATAATGCAGCCCTCAACCTAATACAGTCCATCAAACTAATACAGTCCCTCAAACTCATACAGCCCCTCAATCTAATACAGTCCATCAAACTAATAAAGTCCCTCAAACTAATACAGCCCCTCAAAATAATACAGATCCTCAAACAAATACAGCCCCTCAAACTAATACAAACCCTCAATCGAATACAGTCCCTCAAACTAATACAGTCCCTCAACCTAATACAGACCCTCAAATGAATACAGCCGCTCAAACTAATAAAGAACCTCATATTAATAGATGTACTACTACCTGTCGTGGACCTTGGACAAATACAGCCGCTTAAAATAATACAAGAATATAAACTTTTCCAGAAGCTCAAATTAATATATTTCCTCAAATTAATAGAGAAGCTCAAACGAATGCAACCGCTGAAGGTATTGGAGAACTCAACATAATAGAGAACCTCAAACTCATAGAGAACCTCTAATTAATGCAGACCCTTAAACTAATAGAAAATCTCAAAATAATACAATAAATAGAGAACGTCAAACTAACAGAGAACCTCAAGCTAATAGAGGACCAAACCCAATACAGCAACTCTAATAGACACAGAAAGTTATATTCATACAGCCATTGAAACTCGCACAGCATTTCCGATAAAACAGTCCATCAAACTAATACAGCCCTTAGAACTAATAGAGAACGTGAAACAAATACAGCCCCTAAAACAATAAAGATCCGCAAACTAATAAATAACCGCAAACTACTAGAGAACCTCAAAATACGACAGCCCACGAAACTGATAAATACCATCAAATTAATACAGAATTTCAAATAAATACAGTAGCGTCAAATAATATAACATTTCCACCATTTTTCGAAACTCAAGCTAATATACAACCTCAAACTATGAAAGAAACTCAAACCAAAATGAGAACCTCAAACAAATACAGCCATCTAAAATAATACACCCCAAACTATTAGAAAAACTGAAACTAATACAGCCCTTCAAATTAATACAGCCCCTCAAACTATTATAGAACCTCATACTAATAGAGAACGTGAATGTAATAAAGAAACTACAATTAATAGATAATTAATAGCGCAGGAGATTTAGCATCCAGCCGACAATCACGAAGTGGGTGGATTTTTCAGTGGAGTGGAACCGGTGGCCCAAGGTCTTATTCCACTGAAAGCCAAGAACAGAGAACTGCTCATCAAGGACAGTGAGGCTGCCGGTGATGGCTGGAAAGAAGACTTCGAGGATCTTGGCAACAAAGAATCCGCCTTCGACGTGAGTGTCCTTGACTTCATCCCACAGCATGCTACCCATCACCTCCTTGTCACAATCGCAGCTCGGCACGAGTTTGCAAAGGCCTCCCGACAACTAAATACAAGAAGGCCTCAGGAGCAGAATGAATCCCCATGGAAGTACTGAAGCTTGGCGGCGAAGCACTAATGGCACGTATTCATGACCTTATCTGGAAGGAGGAGATCATGCCAGGAGATCTCGGAGTAGCTTTAATTGCGATGATGTTGAAGAGAGGTGACTGCGGTAACGACAGAGGAATGTCGCTGCTCTCAACCAAAGGCAAAGTCATCGCAAGTATTCTTCTCAACCACCTTCTCCCTGTGGCTGAAGAACTCTTCCCAGTTTCGCAATGTGGATTCTGCCCACTAATTGGCACAATGGATATTATCTTCACCACACGGCAGTTACTAGAGAAATGCAGCGAAAAGCACCAAAACTTGGAAATGACCTGTTTAATCTCACGAAAGCATCCAACGCTGTCAACCATGAGGGTTTATGGAGCGTCCTCCTCAGATTCGGCTGCACTTCAAGGTTTGTCACCATGCTCCACCTTCTGCATAATGAAATGCGAGCCATGCTCCCGGTCAAGGCATTCACCAGAGAACCATTCCATATACGGACCGGGGTCAAGCAAGGCTGTGTCATCGCAGCCCGAGCGGAAGGCAGCAGCATCCAAGTTCCTGGCACCGTGGGTGGCTCTGCTGCACAGGAGGGCAGAATAAAAAGTGGAAGAGCAACAGTGATAGGGGATTATATTGTAAAGGGAATAGTTAGGCGTTTCTGCGGTCGCAACCGAGACTCCAGGATGGTATGTTGCCTCCCTGGTGCAAGGGTCAAGGATGTCTCGGAGCGGATGCAGGGCATTCTGAAGAGGGAGAGTGAAAAGCTAGTTGTCCTGGTGCATATAGGTACCAATGATATCGGTAAAAAACGGAATGTGGTCCTACGAGAAGAATTTAGGGAGCTCGGAGCAAATTAAAAAGTGAGACCTCCAAGGTAATAATCTCAGCATTGCTACTAGTGCCACGTGGTAGTCAGTGTCGGAATCGCAGGATAGCACAGATGAATACGTGGCTTGAGGAGTGGTGCTTGATGGAGCGATTCAAATTGCTGGGATATTGGAACCTGTTCTGGGGGAGGTGGGACCAGTCCAAACCGGACGGGCTGCACCTGGGCAGGATCAGAACCAATGTCATGGTGGGGGTGTTTGGTCGTGCTGTTAGGGAGGGTTTAAACAAATATGGCGGGGGAATGGGGACCCAAACAGGGATTCAAAGGGAAGTAAAATGGGGGCAGAAGCAAAAGATAGAAAGGAGAATAGCAAAAGTGGATGGCAGAGAAACCCAAGGCAAACATGAAATGGACCACATTACAGAAACAATTCGAAATGGAAAAAGAGTGTTAAAAAATAAGCCTGAAGGCTCTGTGCCTCAATGCGAGGTGTATTCGGAATAAGGTTGATGAATTAACTGCACAGGCAGCTATTAATAATTATGATATTATTGGGATTACGGAGACATGGCTCCAGGGTGACCAAGGCTGGGAACTCAACATCCAGGGATATTCAACATTCAGGAAGCACAGACAGAAAGGAAAGGGAGGTGGATTGGCGTTGCTTGTTCAAGAGGAAATAAGCGAAATAGTAAGAAAGGACATTAACTTGAATGATGTGGAATCTGTATAGTTATAGCTACGGATTACCAAAGGACAGAAAACGCGAGTGAGAGTTGTGTCCAGACAACCAAACAGTAGTAACGAGGTTGGAGATGGCATCAAACATGAAATTAGGTATGTATGCAATAAAGGTACGGCAGTTAACATGGGCGGCTTTAATCTACAGATAGATTGGGCTAACCAAACTGGTAGCAATGCGGTGGAGGAGGAATTCCTGGAGTATATTAGTGATGGCTTTAGAGACCAATATGTCGAGAAATCAACGAGAGAGCTGGCCAACCTAGACTGGGTGTTATGTAATGAGAGAGGACTAATCAGCAATCTTGTTGTGCGAGGCCCCCTGGAAGGGTGACCATAATATGGTAGAATTCTTTTTAAGATGGAGAGTGAAATGTTAATTAATAGACTAGGGTCCTGAATTTAAGGAGATGTTACTTCGAAGGAATGAGACGTGGATTGGCTAGGATAGACTGGCAAATGATACTTAAAGGTTTGACAGTGGATACACAATGGCATACATTTATAGATTACATGGATGAACTTCAACAATTGTACATCCCTGTCTGGAGTAAAAATAAATAGGGGAAGGGAGAACAACCGTGGCTAACAAGGGAAATTAGAGATAGTGTTAAATCCAAGAAAGAGGCATATAAATTGCCGAGAATAACCAGCAAACCTGAGGACTGTTTGAAATTTAGAATTCATCAGAAGACAAAGGGTTTAATTAGGGGGATTACAATACAGTATGAGAGGAAGCTTGCTGGGAATATTTAAACTGACTGCAAAAGCTTCTATAGATGCGTGGAGAGAAAAAAGATTAGTGAAGACCAACGTAGGTCTTTTGCAGACGGAATCAGATGAAGTTAAATTGGGGAACAAAGAAATGACAGAGCAATTGAACAAAAACTTTCGATCTGTCTCCACTTACGAAGACGCAAATAACCTTTCAGAAATATTAGTGTTTCGAGGGTCTAGTGAAAAGGAGGAAGGGAAGGAAATCCTTATTAGTCAGGAAATTCTGTTAGGGAATTTGATCGGATTGAAGGACGATAAATCACCAGGGCCTGATATGCTGCATCCCAGAGTAATAAAGGAAGTGGCACTCGAAATAGTGGATGCATTGGTGATCATTTTTCAATATTCCATTGATTCTGGATCAGTTCCTATGAATTGGAGGATAGCTAATGCAACACCACTTTTTAAAATAGGAGGGAGAGTGATAACGAGAAATTATAGATCGGCTTGCCTAAAATCGGTGGTGGGGAAAATGTTGGAATCATTTATTACAAATGAAATAGCAGCCGCTTTGGAAGCAGTGGCAGGATCGGTCCTAGTCAGCATGGAATTATGAAAGGGAAATCATGCTTGACAAATCTTCTAGAATGTTTTTAGTATGTAACTAGTAGAGTGGAAAAGAGAGAACCAGTGGATGCGGTGTATTTGGACCGTCAAAAGGCTTTTGACAAGGTCCCACACAAGAAATTAGCGGGTAAAATTAAAGCACATTATATTGAGGGTAATGTATTGACGTGGACAGAGAACGAGTTGGCAGGCAGGAAGGAGCGAGTCAGAATAAACGGGTCCTTTTCAGAAATGCAGGCAGTGGCCAGTGGGGTGCCGCAGGGTTCAGTGCTGGGACACCAGCCTTTTACAATGTAAATCAATGATTGAGATGAAGGAATTGAATGTAATATCTCCAAGTTTGCAGATGACACTAAGCTGGGTGGCGGTGTGAACTGTGAGGATGATGCGAAGAGACTGCAGGGAGACCTGGACAGGTTCATTGAGTGGGCAAATGCATGGCAGATGCAATATAATGTTGATAAATGTGAGGTTATCCACTTCGGTGGCAAAAACAGGAAGACGGAATATTACCTGAATGGTGACAGATTAGGAAAAGTGGAGGTGCAACGAGACCTGGGTGTCATGGTACATCAGTCATTGAAGTTTGGCATGCATGTACAACAGGTGGTGAAGAGGCAAATGTCATGTTTGCCTTCATAGCAAGTGGAGTTGAGTATTGGAGCAGGAAGTTCTTACTGCAGTTGTACAGGGCCTTGGTGAGGACACACCTGGAATATTGTGTTCAGTTTCGGTCTCCTATCTCAGCAAGGATGTTCTTGCTTTCGAGGGAGTACAGCGAAAGTTCACCAGATTTATTCCTGCGATTACAGGTCTGACATATGTGGATCAACTGGGCTTGTATCCACTGGAGGTTAGAAGAATAGAAACATAGAAACATAGAAACTTAGAAAATAGGTGCAGGAGTAGGCCATTCGAACATTTTAACCTGCACCAACATTCAATGAGTTCATGGCTGAACATGCAACTTCAGTACCCCATTCCTGCTTTCTCGCCATACCCCTTGATCCCCCTAGTAGTAAGGACTTCATCTAACTCCTTTTTGAATATATTTAGTGAATCGGCATCAAAACTTTCTGTGGTAGAGAATTCCAGAAGTTCACCACTCTCTGGGTGAAGAGGTTTCTCCTCATCTCGGTCCTAAATGGCATAACCCTTGTCCTTAGACTGTGACCCCTGGTTCTGGACTTCTCCAACATTGGGAACATTCTTCCTGCATCTAACCTGTCCAAACCCATCAGAATGTTAACGTTTCTATGAGAGCCCCTCTCATTCTTCTGAACTCCAGTGAATACATGCCCAGTTGTTCCAGTCTTTCTTGATATGTCAGTCCTGCCATCCCGGGAATCAGTCTGGTGAATCTTCGCTGCACTCCCTCAATAACAAGAATGTCCTTCCTCAAGTTAGGAGACCAAAACTGTACACAATACTCCAGGAGTGGCCTCACCAAGGCCCTGTACAACTGTAGCAACACATCCCTGCCCCTGTACTCAAATCCCCTCGCTATGAAGGCTAACATGCCATTTGCATTCTTAACCGACTGCTGTACCTGCATGCCAACCTTCAATGACTGATGTACCATGACACCCAGGTCTCGGTCCACCTCCCCTTTTCCTAAGCTGTCACCATTCAGATAATAGTCCTTCTCTCTGTTTTGTACCACCAAAGTGGATAAACTCACATTTATCCACATTATACTTCATCTGCCATGCATTTGCCCACTCACCTAGCCTATCCAAGTCACTCTGCAGCCTCACAGCATCTTACTCGCAGCTCACACTGCCACCCAACTTAGTGTCATCCGCAATTTTGGAGATACTACATTTAATCTACTACTCTCCATCATTAATGTACAGTGTCATCAGCTGGGGCCCCAGCACAGAACCTTGCGGTACGACACTAGTCACTGCCTGCCATTCTGAAAAGTACCCATTTACTCCTACTCTTTGCTTCCTGTCTGACAACCAGTTCTCAGTCCATGTCAGCACACTACCCCCAATCCCATGTGCTTTAATTTTGCACATTAATCTATTGTGTGGGACAATGTCGAAAGTCTTCTGAAAGTCCAAATATACCACATCAACTGTTTCTCCCCTTGTCCACTCTACTGGAAACATCCTCAAAAAATTCCATAAGATTTGGCAAGCATGATTTCCCTTTCACAAATCCATGCTGACTTGGACCCATCATGTCACCTCTTTCCAAATGCGCTGCTATGATATCCTTAATAATTGATTCCATCCTTTTACGCACTACTGAGGTCAGGCTGACCGGTCTATAAGTACTTGTTTTCTCTCTCACTCCTTTTTTAAAAAGTGGGGTTACTTTGGCTACCCTCCATTTGATCGGAATTGATCCAGAGTAGAGGGAATGTTGGAAAATGACTATCAATGCATCAGCTATTTACTTAAACACTCTGGGATGCAGTCCATTAGGCTCTGGGGATTTATCGGCCTACAGTGCACTCCCAGAGGGATCACAGACCTGTCCCAAAGGCATCACAGCCCTGTCCCACAGGGATCACAGTCAAGTCCCACAGGGGTCACAGTCCAGTCCAGTACCACAATGATCACAGTCCTGTCCCACAGGGATCACAGTCCAGTTCCACTGGGATCACAGTGCAGTACCAAAGTGATCACAGTGCAATCCCACAGGGGTCAAAGTCTAGTACCACAGGGGTCACAGTCCAGTCCCACAAGGATAACAGTCCAGTCCCACAGGGGTCATAGTCAAGTCCCACAGGGATCACAATCCAGTCCCACGTGGATTACAGTCCAGTCCCACAGGGATCAAAGTACGGTCCCACAGGGATCACAGTCAAGTCCCACAGGGGTCACAGTCCAGTCCCACAGGGGTCACAGTCCAGTCGCATAGGGATCACAGTCCATTCCCACAAGGATCACAGTCCAGTCCAACAGGAATCACAGTCCAGTCCACAGGGTTCGGAGGCGAGTCCCATAGGGGTCGCAGTTCAGTCCCACACGGGTCAAACTCCGGTACCACAGGGATAGCAGTTCAGTCCCACAGGGGTCACAGTCCAGTCCCAAAGGGATCACAGTCCACTCCCACAGGGATCACAAACCAGTCCCAGAGGGATCACAGTAACGTCCCTCAGCGATCACAGTCCAGTCCCACAGGGATCACAATCCATTCCCACACGGATCACAGTCCAGTCCGACAGGAATCACAGTGCAGTCCCTCAGGGATCACAGTCCAGTCCCACAGGTATCACAGTCCAGTCCCAAAGGGATCACAGTCCAGTCCCAAAGGGATCAAAGTCCAGTCTCACAGGAATGACAGTCCAGTGCCACAGGGATAACAGTCTAGTCCCACAGGGATCACAGTGCAGTCCATCAGGAATCACAGTCCATTCCCACAGGGATCACAGTCCAGTCCCACAGGGATCACAGTCCAATCCCACAGGGGTCAAAGTCCACTACCACAGGCGTCACAGTCCAGTCCCACAGGGATCAAAGTCCAGTCCCACAGGGGTCACAGTCAAGTCCCACAGGGATCACAATCCAATCCCACGGAGATTACAGTCCACTCCCACAGGGATAAAAGTACGGTCCCACAGGGATCACAGTCAAGTCCCACAGGGGTCACAGTCCAGTCCCACAGGGGTCACAGTCCAGTCCCACAGGGGTCACAGTCCAGTCGCATAGGAATCACAGTCCATTCCCACAAGGCTCACAGTCCAGTCCCACAGGAATCACAGTTCAGTCCACAGGGATCGAAGGCGAGTCCCATAGGGGTCGCAGTTCAGTCCCACATGGGTCAAACTCCGGTACCAGAAGGATAGCAGTTCAGTCCCACAGGGGTCACAATCCAGTCCCAAAGGGATCACAGTCCAGTCCCACAGGGATCACAGTCCACTCCCACAGGGTCACAGTTCAGTTCCACAGGGATCACAGTCCAGTTCCACAGGGATCACAGTCCAGTCGAACAAGGATCATTGTGCAGTCCCACTGGGATCACATTCCAGTCCATCAGGGGTCACAGTCCACTCCCACAGTGGTCACAGTCCAGTCCCACAGGGATCACAGTCCAGTCCCACAGGGATCGCAGTCCAGTCCCACACGCATCACGGTCCAGTCCCACAGGGGTCAGAGTCCTGACCCACAGCAGTCAGAATCCACTCCCACAGGGATCACAGTCCACTCCCACAGGGTCACAGTTCAGTTCCACAGGGATCACAGTCCATTCCCACACGGATCACAGTCCAGTCCGACAGGAATCACAGTGCAGTCCCTCAGGGATCACAGTCCAGTCCCACAGGGATCACAGTCCACTCCCACAGGGTCACAGTTCAGTTCCACAGGGATCGCAGTCCAGTTCCACAGGGATCACAGTCCAGTCGAACAAGGATCATTGGCCAGTCCCACTGGGATCACATTCCAGTCCAACAGGGGTCACAGTCTTGTCCCACAGTGGTCACAGTCCAGTCCTACAGGGATCACAGTCCAGTCCCACAGGGATCACAGTCCAGTCCCACACGCATCACGGTCCAGTCCCACAGGGGTCAGAGTCCTGACCCACAGCAGTCAGAATCCACTCCCACAGGGATCTCAGTCCACTCCCACAGGGTCACAGTTCAGTTCCACAGGGATCACAGTCCAGTTCCACAGGGATCACAATCCAGTCCCACAGGGATCACAGTCCAGTGCCACAGGGATCACAGTCCAATCCCACAGGGGTCAATGTCCACTACCACAGGGGTTACAGTCCAGTCCCACAGGGATCACAGTCCAGTCCCACAGGGGTCACAGTCAAGTCCCACAGGGATCACAATCCAGTCCCACGGAGATGACAGTCCACTCCCACAGGGATCAAAGTACGGTCCCACGGGGATCACAGTCAAGTCCCACAAGGGTCACAGTCCAGTCCCACAGGGGTCACAGTCCAGTCGCATAGGACTCACAGTCCATTCCCACAAGGATCACAGTCCAGTCCCACAGGAATAACTGTTCAGTCCACAGGGATCGAAGGCGAGTCCCATAGGGGTCGCAGTTCAGTCCCACCTGGGTCAAACTCCGGTACCAGAGGGATAGCAGTTCAGTCCCACAGGGGTCACAGTCCAGTCCCAAAGGGATCACAGTCCAGTCCCACCGGGATCACAGTCCAGTCCCAAAGGGATTACAGTAACGTCCCTCAGCGATCACAGTCCAGTCCCACAGGGATCACAGTCCATTCCCACACGGATCACAGTCCAGTCCGACAGGAATCACAGTGCAGTCCCTCAGGGATCACAGTCCAGTCCCACAGGTATCACAGTCCAGTCCCTCAGGGATCACAGTCCAGTCCCACAGGGACCACAGTCCAGTCCCACAGAGATCACAGTCCAGTGCCACAGGAATCACAGTCCAGTCCCACAGGGATCACAGTCCAGTCCGACAGGAATCACAGTGCAGTCCCTCAGGGATCACAGTCCAGTCCCACAGGGATCACAGTGCAGTCCCTCAGGGATCACAGTCCAGTCCCACAGGGACCACAGTCCAGTCCCACAGAGATCACAGTCCAGTGCCACAGGAATCACAGTCCAGTCCCACAGGGATCACAGTCCAGTCCGACAGGAATCACAGTCCAGTCCCACAGGGATCACAGTCCAGTCCCACAGGGATCACAGTCCTGTCCCACAGGTGTCACAGTCCAGTCGCACAGAGACTACAGTCCAGTGCCACAGGGATCACAGTCCAGTTCCACGTGGATCCCAGTCCATTCCCGCAGAGACTACAGTCCAGTCCAACAGGGATCATAGTCCAATCCTACAGGAATCACAGTGCAGTCGCACAGGAATCACAGTCCAGTCGCACAGGGATCACAGTCCAGTCCCACAGGCGTCACAGCCCAGTCGCACAGAGACTACAGTCCAGTCCCACAGGGATCACAGTCCAGTTCCACGTGGATCCCAGTCCGGTCCCACAGAGATCACAGTCCAGTTCCACAGGGATCACAGTCCAGTCCCAAAGGGGTCACAGTCCAGTACCACATGAATCACAGTCCAGTCCCACAGGGGTCACAGTCCAGTCCCACATGGATCACAGTTCAGTCCCACATGGATCACAGTCCACTTCCTCAGGGATCACAGTTCAGTCCCACAGGGATCACAGTCCAGTCCCGCAGCGATCACAGTACAGTCCCATTTGGATCACAGTCCAGTCCCACAGGGATCACAGTCCAGTCCCACACGCATCACGGTCCAGTCCCACAGGGGTCAGAGTCCTGACCCACAGCAGCCAGAATCCACTCCCACAGGGATCACAGTCCACTCCCACAGGGTCACAGTTCAGTTCCACAGGGATCAAAGTCCAGTTCCACAGGGATCACAATCCAGTCCCACAGGGATCACAGTCCAGTGCCACAGGGATCACAGTCCAATCCCACAGGGGTCAAAGTCCACTACCACAGGGGTCACAGTCCAGTCCCACAGGGATCACAGTCCAGTCCCACAGTGGTCACAGTCAAGTCCCACAGGGATCACAATCCAGTCCCACGGAGATTACAGTCCACTCCCACAGGGATCAAAGTAAGGTCCCACAGGGATCACAGTCAAGTCCCACAGGGATCACAGTCCAGTCCCACTGGGATCACATTCCAGTCCAACAGGGGTCACAGACCTGTCCCACAGTGGTCACAGTCCAGTCCCACAGGGATCACAGTCCAGTCCCACAGGGATCACAGTCCAGTCCCACACGCATCACGGTCCAGTCCCACAGGGGTCAGAGTCCTGACCCACAGCAGTCAGAATCCACTCCCACAGGGATCACAGTCCACTCCCACAGGGTCACAGTTCATTTCCACAGGGATCACAGTCCAGTTCCACAGGGATCACAATCCAGTCCCACAGGGATCACAGTCCAGTGCCACAGGGATCACAGTCCAATCCCACAGGGGTCAAAGTCCACTACCACAGGGGTCACAGTCCAGTCCCACAGGGATCACAGTCCAGTCCCACAGGGGTCACAGTCAAGTCCCACAGGGATCACAATCCAGTCCCACGGAGATTACAGTCCACTCCCACAGGGATCAAAGTAAGGTCCCACAGGGATCACAGTCAAGTCCCACAGGGATCACAGTCCAGTCCTACTGGGATCACATTCCAGTCCAACAGGGGTCACAGTCCTGTCCCACAGTGGTCACAGTCCAGTCCCACAGGGATCACAGTCCAGTCCCACAGGGATCACAGTCCAGTCCCACACGCATCACGGTCCAGTCGCACAGGGGTCAGAGTCCTGACCCACAGCAGTCAGAATCCACTCCCACAAAAATCACAGTCCACTCCCACAGGGTCACAGTTCAGTTCCACAGGGATCACAGTCCAGTTCCACAGGGATTACAAAACAGTCAAACAGGGATCATTGTCCAGTCCCACGGGGCTCACAGTACAGACGCACAAGTATCACAGTCCTGTCCCACAGGGATCACATTCCAGTCTCATTGGGATCACATTTCTGTCTAACAGGGATCACAGTCCAGTCGCACAGGGATCACAGTCCAGTCCCACAGGGGTCACAGTCCAGTCTCACAGGGACTACAGTCCAGTCCCACATGGTCACAGTCCTGTCATAGAAACATGGCATGGAAGCATAGAAAATAGGTGCAGGCGTAGGCCATTCGGCCATTTCATCCTGCACCACCATTCAATGAATTCATGGCCGAACATGCAACTTCAATACCTCATTCCTGCTTTCTCGCCATACCCCGTGATCCCCCTTGTAGTGAGGACTACATCTAACTCCTTCTTGGATATATTTCGTGAATTGGCCTCAACAACGTTCTGTGGTAGAGAATTCCACAGGTTCACCACTCTCTGGGTGAAAATGTTTCTCCTCACGTCGGTCCGAAATGTCTTTCCCCTTGTACTTCGACTGTGACCCCTGGTTCTGGACTTCCCCAACATCGGGAACAGTCTTCCTGCATCTAAGCTGTCTAAACCCATCAGAATTTGAAACGTTTCTATGAGATCCCCTCGCATTCTTCTGAACTCCAGTGAATACAAGCCCAGTTGATCCAGTCATTCTTGATATGTCAGTCCCGCCATCCCGGGAATCAGTCTGGCGACCCTCCACTGCACCCCGTCAATAGCAAGAATGTCCTTCCTCAAGTTAGGAGACCAAAACTTTACACAATACTCCAGGTGTGGCCTCACCAATGCCCTGTACAACTGCAGTAACACCTCCCTGCCCCTGTACTCAAATCCCGTCGCTGTGAAGGCCAACATGCCATTTGCTTTCTTAACCGCCTGCTGTACCTGCATGCCAACCTTCAATGACTGATGTACCATGACACCCATGTCCCGTTGCACCTCCCCTTTTCCAAATCTGGTCACATTCAGATAATAATGTGTCTCTCTGTTTTTACCACCAAAGTGGATAATCTCACATTTATCCACATTATACTTCATCTGCCATGCATTTCCCACTCATCTAACCTATCCAAGTCACTCTGCAGCCTAACAGCATCCTCCTTCAGCTCACACTGCCACCCAACTTAGCGTCATCCGCAAATTTAGAGATACTACATTAAATCCCATCGTCTAAATCATTACTGTACAATGTAAATAGCTGGGGCCCCAGCATAGAAACTTGCGGTACCCCACTAGTCACTGCCTGCCATTCTGAAATGGCCTGCCACTCCTACTTTTTGCTTCCTGTTTCACAACCAGTTCTGAATCCACGTCGGCACAGTACCCCCCAATCCCATGTGCTTTAACTTTGCACATTAATCTCTTGTCTGGGACCTTGTCGAAAGTCTTCTGTGAGGCCAAATAGACCACATCAACTGGTTCTCCCTTGTCCACTCTGCTGGAAACATCCTCAAAAAATTACAGAAGATTTCCCTTTCACAAATCCATGCTGAATTGGACATATCATTTCACCTCTTTCGAAATGCGCTGCTATGGCATCCTTAATAATTGATTCCATAATTTAACCCACTATCAATGTCAGGCTAACCGGTCTATGATACCATGTTTTCTCTCTCCCTCCTTTTTTAAAAAGCGGGGTTACATTGGCTTCCCTCCACTCCATAGGAACTGATCCAGAATCTATGTAATGTAGGAAATAACTGTCAATGCACCCTCTATTTCCAAGGCCACCTCCTTAGGTACTCTAAGATGCAGTCCATCAGACCCTGGGGATTTATGGGCCTTCAATCCCATCAATTTCCCCAACACAATTTCCCGACTAATCAGGATTTACCTCAGTTCCTCCTTCTCAATAGATCCTCTGACCCCTTTTATATCCGTAAGTTTGTTTGTGTCCTCCTTAGTGAATACCGAACCAAAGTACTTGTTCAATTGGTCTGCCATTTATTTGCTCCATGTTATGACTTCCACTGATTCTGACTGCAGGGGACCTACATTTCTCTTTACTAACCTTTTTCTCTCTACATATCTATAGAAGCTTTTGCAATCCGTCTTAATGTTCCCTACAAGCTTCCACTTGTACTCTATTTTCCCTGCCGTAATCAAAACCTTTGTCCTCCTCTGCTGAATTCTAAATTTCTCCCAGTCCCCCGATTCACTGCTATTTCTGGACAATTTGTATGCCACTTCCTTGGCTTTAATCCAATCCCTGATTTCCCTTGATAGCCCCGGTTGAGCCACCTTCCTTTTTTATTTTTTATGCCAGACAGGGATGTATAATGGTTGTAGTTCATCCATGCGGTCTCTAAATGTCTGCCATTGCCCATCCACTGTCAACACCTTAAGTTTCATTCGCCAATCTATCCTAGCCAATTTACGCCTCATACCTTCAAAGTTACCCTTCTTTAAGTTCTGGAACATGGTCTCTGAATTATTAACGGTTTCATTCTCCATCCTAATGTAGAATTCCACCATATTATGGTCACTCTTCCCCAAGTGGCCTCGCACAATGAGATTGCTAATTAATCCTCTCCCATTCTAAGATGGCCTCCCCCCTAGTTGGTTCCTCGACATATTGGCATAGAAAACAATCCCTTATGCACTCCAGGAAATCCTCCTCCATCGTATTGCTTCCAGTTTGGTTCGCCCAATCTCTATGGATGTTAACGTCAACCATGTTAACTGCTGCACCTTTATTGCATGCACCCTTAATTTCCTATTTCATGCCCTCCCAAACATCACTACTGCAGTTTGGAGGTCTGTACACAACTGCCACTAACGTTTTTGGCCATATCCCTTGATCCCCCAGTCGTAACATAAGGACATAGAACATAAGAATTATGAATTGGAGTAGGGCATCTAGACCCTCGAGCCTGCTCCGCCATTCAACAAGATCATGGCTGATTTGGCCGTGAACTCAGCTCCACTTACCCGCCCGTTCCCCATAACCCTTAATTCCCTTATTGGTTAAAAATCTATCTCACTTTGATTTGAATATATTCAATGAGCTAGCCTCAACTGTGTCCTTGGGCAGAGCATTCCACAGATTCACAGCCATCTGGGAGAATAAATTCCTTCTCAACACGGTTTCCAGTTGGCTCCCCCGTATTTCAAATCAGTGCCCCCTAGTTCTAGTCCCCCCAACCAGTGAAAACAAACTCTCTGCCTCTATCTTGTCTATCTCTTTCAATATTTTAAATGTTTCTATAAGATCACACCTCATCCTCCTGAATTCCAACAAATAAAGACCCTGTCTACTCAATCTAACATCATAACGTAACCCCCTCATCTCAGGAATCAGCCTAGTGAATGTTCTCTGTACCCCCTCCAAAGCTCGTCTCTCCTTTCTGAAGTAATGTGACCAAAACTGCACACAGTACTCCAGGTGCGGCCTCACCAATACGCTGTACAATTGCAGCAGGATCTCCCTGCTTTTGTACTCCATCCCTCTCGCAATGAAGGCCAACATTCCATTCGCCTTCATGATTACCTGCTGCACCTGCAAACTATTTGTTGGGTTTCATGCACAAGGACACGCAGGTCCCTCTGCACCGCAGCATGTTGTAATTTCTCACCATTCAAATAATATTCCCTTTTACAGTTTTTATACCAAGGTGGATGGCCTCACATTTTGCGACGTTGCATTCCATCTGCCAAACACTAGCCCTTTCGCTTAACCTATCTAAATCTCTTCGCAGCCTCTCTGTGACTTCCACACAACGCGCATTCCACTCATCTTTGTGTCATCTGCAAATTTTGTTACACTACACTCTGTCACATCTTCCAGATCATCTCTGTACATGGTAAAGAGTTGTTGTCTCAGCACCTATCCCTGTGGCACATCACTAACCACAGATTTCCAACCCGAAAAGGACCCATTTATCCCGACATTTTGCTTTCTGTGAGCCAGCCTATTCTCGATCAAGCTAATACATTTCCTGTGACTCTGCGTATCTTTAACTTCTGCAGTAACCTTTTGTATGGCACCTTATCGAATGCCTTTTGGAAATCTAAATACACCACATCCATCGGTACACCTCTATCAACCATGCTCGTTATATCCTCAAAGAATTCCAGTAATTAGTTAAACATGATTTCCCCTTCATGAATTCATGTTGCGTCTGCTTGATTCCACTATTCCTATCTCGATGTCCCGCGATTTCTTCCTGAATGATAGCTTCAAGCATTTCCCCCATTGCAGATGTTAAACTAATCGGCCTATAGTTACCTGCCTTTTGTCGACCCTCTTTTTTAAACAGAGGCGTTACATTAGCTGCTTTCCAATCCCATGGTACCTCCCCAGAATCCAGAGAATTTTGGAAGATTATAACGAATGCATCTGCTATAACTTCCGCCACCTCTTTTAATACCCTGGGATGGATTTCATCAGGACCCAGGGACATGTCTACCTTGAGTCCCATTAGCCTGTCCAGTATTACAACCTAGTGATAGTGATTATCTCAAAGTCCTTCCTTCCCACTTTCCCGTGACCAGCAATTTTTGGCATGGTTTTTGTGTCTTCCACTGTGAAGACCGAAGCAAAATGATTGTTTAAGGTCACAGCCGTTTCCATATTTCCCATTATTAATACCCCTTCTCATCTTCTAAGGGACCAACATTTACTTTAGTCACTCTTTTCCATTTTATATATCGGCAAAATATTTTACTATCTGTTTTTATGTTTTGCGCAAGTTTACTTTTGTAATCCATCTTTCCTTTCTTTATTGCTTTCTTCGTAATTCTTTGCTGTCGTTTAAAATGTTCCCAATCTTCTAGTTTCATACTAACCTTGGCCACCTTATACGCATTGGTTTTTAATTTGATACTCTCCTTTATTTCCTTGGTTATCCACGACTGGTTATCCCTTCTCTTACCGCTCTTCTTTTTCACATAAATATATTTTTGCTGACCACCATGAAAGAGCTCCTTTAAAGTCCTCCACTGTTGCTCAATTGTGCCACAGTTTAATCTGTGTTCCCAGTCTCCTTTAGCCAACTCTACCCTTATCCCACTGCAGTCCCCTTTGTTTAAGCATAGTACGCTCGTTTGAGACACTACTTCCTCACCCTCTGGGCATTAGTTTCTTTAAAAAACTGTATTCTGAGCATTGATGTCATAAAAACATGGGCGGGCGGTTAAATTAACTCTCGGCGTTAACTTGATGCCTAAACTAATGCTGGTAGTAAATGGGTAATAAATGGGTGATAAATAGATGTTAGTTACCATTTTTTGGGTAAATAGAAGATAAACAGGCGTTATAGCATCAGAGCGTTTAAATGGCTGGTAAGTGGTCGGTAACGGGCAGAAAGTAATGGGCAGTCTAGCCCTAATTCATTGATGTATAAAAAAAACGCAAGGGACCTATTACTGAGCGCAGCCGAACCCCACTGGAAACAGTCTTGCAGTCACAAACACCCGTCAACCATTACCCGTTGCTTCCTGCCAGTGGGACAGTTATGGATCCAACTTGACACTTTCCTTTCGATCCCAAGGTTTCTAATTTTATTCCATGTGGGAGTTTGTTGCAAGCAATGGATAAAATCCATGCAGGCTACATCAAACGCACTGCCCTCATAGATTCTCCTTGTTAGCTCCTCAAAAAATGCAATCAAATTAGTTAGGCATGACTGTCACTTAACAAATCCATGATGACTGTCCTTGATTAATCCGTGCCTTTTCACATGATGATTAATACTGTACCTCAGACTTTTTTCCAATTATTTTCCCACAGTCTATGTTAGGCTCGGTGAATCCCTTTCTCCATTTTAAACAATGGTGCAACTTTAGCAATCCACCAGTGTTCCGGCACCACACCTTTACCCAGCGCGGATTGGAAATTGATGGTCAAAGCCTAAGCTATTTCCTCCATTGATTATCTTAACAGCCTGGGATACATTTCTTCTGAGCCTCGTGAAGTATCTTCTTTCATATATGATTAACTCCTTTACATTTCCTTTCTCACTTCGTTCATCTAATCTAATATTTCACACACCAACCTCTTAACTGATATGTCTGCATCGTGTCCCTTGTGAAGACTGGTACAAATTATTAATTGAGGAACATTCCCACGTCTTCCAAATCCATACAAATGTTACTTTTGTGTTCTCTAATAGATCATACACTGTCTTTAGCTAGGCTTTTGCCCTTTCTGTATTTATAAAACATATTTGTGTTATCTTTGATTGCACTTGCCAATGTTTATTCATGCTTTCTCAAATTCCTTTTTAATTCCACGTTCTACACTCCGCTTGGCTTTCTGCAGTATTTAGATTTCTGTATCTGCCATAAGCTTCCTTTTTTGCATTATCTTATTAATTGACATACAGGAAGCTCTAGATGTTGAGTCTCACGCTTTTTCATTATAGGAAGATATTTTCTCTGAACCCTCACTATTTCCTCATTGAATGCCTCACAATATTCCGATACTGATTTACCTTCAGTAGTTTCCAGTACACGTTCCATCAATCACATCCCACCTCAGTAAAATTGGCCATTCCCCAATTGAAAATCTATCTCCTAGTCTATCTTTCTCCTTTTATATAACTACTATAAATCTTACTGAATTATGATCAATACCACCAAAATACTCTCACTCATCCACCCAACTTCATTCACTAAAACTAAGTTCAGAACTTCTCCCTGTCTTGTTTGTCTTGCTAAGTGCTGGATAAAAATGCTCACCTCAATATATTTTACAAATAACGCACCCTTTATACATTCACAATAATTCTATGCCAATTAATACCCCGGATTTTGAGGTTGGTGGCAAAAGAAAGCTTTCACCCCTGGCCAGAATATAAGTATCTAGCAACCTCTGTGTCGAGAATTTCGAGTCCTCCGACGTGTAATACAAATCAGCGGATGTAAGTGGGGAACCCTAGATTTTTTTTATTCATTATGGTCATCGCAGGCAAAGCCAGCATTTATAGCCCATTGCGTAATTACTCTTGTGAAGGTGGTGGTGAAGCGTCTTCTGGATCTGGTACTAAAAGTACTATTGGGGAGTGAGTTGCAGAATCTTGACTCTGTGACGATGGAGGAACAGCAAAATATTACCATATCAGTTTGCTGTGTAGCTTGGAGGGGGACTTCCAAGTGATGATGTTCCAATGCACCTGCTGCCCTTGTCCTTCTAACTGGTAGATGTTGCGGGTTTGCGAGGTGCTTTCAAAGAAGCCTCGGCGAGTTGCTGCTTGCATCGTGTAGATGGCACACACTGCAGCCACGGTCCACTGGTCTTGGAGTGAGTGAATCTTTAGGTGGTGGATGCTTCGCCAATCAAACTGGCTGCTTTTTACTGAATGGTTTCGAGCTTTTTGAGTGTTGTTGAAGCTGCACTCATCCAGGGCAAGTGGAGAGTATTCCATCACACACCTGTCATGTGCCTTGTAGATGGTAGATAATCTGATTGAGGAGGTGTGAAACACGCCAAGAATACCCAGCGTCCTACGTGCTGTTGATGCCACATTATTTATGTAGCTGGCCAAGTTAAGTTTCTCCTCAATAGTGACCCCCAGGATTTGATAGTCGGGGAATCCGCGATAGTAATGCTTTTGAATGTCAAGGGAAGGTGGTTCGACTCTCTCTTGTTGGAGGTTGACATTGCACGCCACTTTTGTTTTGCAAAAGGCCAGTCTGGCAGCTATGACCTTCAAGACCCGTCCAGCACGGTCAATAATGGTGCTACTGAGCCACTCTTGGTGATGGTCATTGAAGTCCCGTACCCAGATTATATTCTGTGCCCATTGTATGCTCAGTGCTTCTTCCAAGTGTTGTTCAACATGAAGAAGAATTGATTCATCAGCTGAGGGTGGGCGGTAATTGGTAATCAGCAGAAGGTTTTCATCCCATTATTTGACCTGATGTAGTTGATTTTGTATCTATGGATGTTGCGAATGTATTCGACAAAGTGACACACCAGAGGTCCTTAAGAAGATGGAAGCCCAGGGAATTAAATGGAAAGTGACGGTATGAATGCAAAATTAGCTCATTAACACCATCAATGTAGGGTGGTGCGTCGTTGTTTTTCAGACTGTGAGGTGGTTTACGTCGTGTTCCCCAGTTGCCAATTTTGGATCCATTATTTTTACATTTTTAGAATCGACCTGTAGGAATGGAATTCTAAACGTTACTGATAATACAAAACATGGCATAGTAATTGGTAGTGATGTCGATAGTTATAGGATGATTGAGATAGGATGTTGAAATGGGCAGAAGCATGGCAGATGGACTTGAACTTCGGATACCCCTTGGGTGCACGAATCTGTAAATATATTAAACTATAATTGGCACGACTTAGAAAATTTTAGATGAGCAACGAGACCTTGGTGTCCATATCCACAAATCCTTAAAGGTGGCAGAGAAAGTTGAGAAGTTGGTTAAAATGGATATCGGTTCCTTGGGTTTGTGAATAAATGAATAGAATATAAAGGCAAACAGATCATGTTTTCAAGTTTATATCCAATATCCTTTTGAAAGTTACTATTGTATCTGCTTGCTCACCTTCTCAGGTGTTGTGTTCCAGATCAGCACAAGGCGATGCATAAAAGCAATCCTCCTCATGTTCTTTCTGGATTTTGGGGAAATGTTACCTGCTGTAGCATCTTGCTACCGACCCTCCTTCCAGTGGAAGCAGTTTCTCCCTATCTAATCTACAAAAACCTTCATGATAGTGTCTTCTTTGTCAAATCACGGCTTAAACTTATCTGCCGAAGGAGAACATTCCCAGTTCCTCCAATCTCTCCATACAAATGTCGTGCCTGGCAACTATTCAGAGTTTAAGACTGATGAGAATCCCCTTTAATTTGTGTTCCTTTTAGTCTGTCCTGGAAGTGGGATCATAACGACAACATACCCCTGGGAGTGAGTTGTTTGCAGTGGTTCTGTGGAACAGTTTGTATATGCAGATGGGTTCTCAGGAATTGTGCAATAAATCCCGGAAGTCTATTGAAATTGTAAATCTTTATTCAGATAACAATGATTGCATCACCATTTACAGGGATGGAGCGCTTGGACACTTGTCGGGCAGGCTCCTGGATGTGTACCAACATTGGTGGGAAGCCCTCAGGGATGTTTCAAAATTTAGAGCAGGTACATGGTCAGATCTGACATTGTATAGGCTCAATGGTTGTACATTGCTGGGAACGATTTATCGGCATGGCTACAATTTCGTTGTAGTCTCTAGGAGGGTGTCAGCATTTTAAGGGCTGTCGAAATAAGGCAATGTTCGCCATCGGTCATCAGAAACGATATAAATATATTACCGGGGGTTCAACCACATAATCTGGTTTCACTGGCTAAACTTAAAGTGCAGACTGAGAATTAGAGAGAAATGTTCTGAAATAACAGAACCACATTGTAAAAGAATTAATCATAATCCTGATGCAAACCTGTTCTCGATCACCCAGTGCTGTCGTACTGAAACTCTCACATCGTCTTTTCTTCCCTGGACTTTGGGGAGAGTCACTTTCCATCTGTGCAATATATGACTCAATGTAAATGTGATATTGCAACATTTATTGTAAAAAGTGATGAAGTTAATCTGTTTGTTTAGTCGCAGCAACTAATATCATTCTCCTTACACCCTAATTATATCAGTGGAGATTTATCCCGCCTTACAAAAGGGCATTCACTCAATGTGTTAACGCAAATTGTCTCTCGGAGTTTGGTCTGCAGAACAAACCGAAGCAGCGTTCTGCAGGTGTAGAACGAATGGGTCGGAGTCAGTCAGTTGGATATAAGATATGGAGGATAATTAAACGTACACAGAAAATTTATTTTCCAGCCCTCGCTTTTACTGGTGTTCCTGGTAAGTCTCAGGTTCCAGATACTAATTCTGTAACCATTTTAATTGCATTCCGGATTTTAACGTTAAAATCCCAGTTTCTGTCGATGTTCCTTGCAAATTACCATATCTCTATTTCATTATGTAAATATCTTTAACTGTAAACATTGTGTTCATTACACAAGTCTCCATATACAACAATTCATTGTATTCAGTTTATTCCTCTTGTTATGTGAATGAAACTATATTGTTCCCTCGACATTGTCACTAGGTGATTGACTTAATCAATAGTTTATCGTCTGCTGTCTACTCTGAGTCCTGGAAGCAGATTTGA
The DNA here is from genome assembly GCF_044704955.1 of Pristiophorus japonicus. Classification (NCBI taxonomy): domain Eukaryota; kingdom Metazoa; phylum Chordata; class Chondrichthyes; family Pristiophoridae; genus Pristiophorus; species Pristiophorus japonicus. The sequence goes on from NW_027253324.1 coordinate 191,760, forward strand.
ATCGTTATCATCTTGGCGTTAAACGACAACTGATAAGGCCAGTGGAATCAAAAGGGAGTGGAGAATGATTTCCATAATATAGAAACATAGAAAATAGGTGCAGAAGTAGTACATTCGTCCCTTCGAGCCTGCACCGCCATTCAATGAGTTCATGGCTGAACATGCAACTTCAGTGGCCCATTCCTGCTTTCTCGCCACACTCTTGAACCCCCGAGAAGTAAGGACTACATCTAACTCGTTTTTGAATATATTTAGTGAATTGGCCTCGACAACTTTCTGTGGTAGAGAAGTCCACAGGTTCACCCATATCTGGTTGAAAAATGTTCTCCTCATCTCGGTCCTAAATGGCTTACCCCTCATCCTCAGACTGTGACCCCTGGTTCTGGACTTCCCCAACATTGGGAACATTCTTCCTGCATCTACCCTGTCTAAACCCGTCATAATTTTAAACGTTTCTATGAGATCCCCTCTCATTCTTCTGAACTCCAGTGAATACAAACCCAGTTGATCCAATCTTTCTTGATATGTCATTCCCGCCATCCCGGGAATCAGTCTGGAGAACCTTCCCTGCACTCCCTCAATAGCAAGAATCTCCTTCCTCAAGCTAGGAGACCAAAACGGTGCACAATACTCCAGGTGTGGCCTCACCAAGGCCCTGTATAACTGTAGTAACACAGCCCTCCCCCTTTACTCAATGAAAGCCAACATACCATTTGTTTCTTAACCGCCTGTTGTACCTGCATGCCATCTTTCAATGACTGATGTACCATGACACACAGGTCTCGTTACACCTCCGATTTTCCTAATCTGTCACCATTCAGATAATAGTCCGTCTCTGTTTTTAACCAGCCATCGTCGTTGCATTGAATTTAAAGGAAGGTGAATGCGAAGTGTTCTATTATTGCTGAGCGGTCTGTTCCCCGTCCGATTATCATTGTGTGCTACGGACAGGGGTATTAATTGTTAGACAGTGAAAACCATGTCACTTCAAATCAGATAGTTATTCATTCCTTTAAGGATATTGTTTTTATACCTACTGGGTAAACTGAATGATGCAGCTCTGCAATTGGCCAAAAATCATTCCGCTTTTGGAGTAATGTTTAGACTAAATTCCATTAAGATTTAGTCGCTTTATATTCCATCGATCAACTTGTAACCCATTCAGTTGTTACCCACAGTTGGAAAACAGCAGAATAGCATCGATCCGTTTCCATTCAAATACCTACTCAACTTCAAGGTGGAAGTTCACATTGTTAGTTTCACCCTCGGCCCAATCATAGTAACTGGCGTGAATAGCTTTGCGATATAAGTGGAAATCCTCATATTAAAGGAATTATTAGAAAGAGATAGATCGAGTTAAAGGGATGGGAAGAGAGATAGATAGATAGACAGACAGACAGAGAGACAGACCATCAGACAGATGCAGTTTTATGGACAGATGACAGAGAGACAGACAGTGAGATAAGGAGGGAGAGGCAGATATAGATATCTATATGGACAGATAGATTGATATTTTATGGAGATAGAGACATGGAGATATAGAGAGATAGAGATTAATGCGGAGATAGACAAACATTTCGACATACAGACAGCCAGATTGTGCACAGCTCAGTAATTTCCTTTTCATTGATTTAAATGGGTAGCAAAACCGAGTAGGGTTTTAGAAACATTGGCTCATGCGAGAGCATCCGGTATACCTCTTCGCCAAAGTTGAAAGGTTGCCCCAGTGATCAATGACTGAAATGGGGCAAAGGAGAAACCCCTCAGTCAATCCGCTACTGGCATTAAATAGCAAGGAGCAAAAGGGAAAATTCCGCTATTAATTCCAATACCCATTTTTTGAAATATGTCTCCCTCTTCCTGCCCCAAAGGATTTGAGACCTTTTTGAGTTTTCACAATAGAGTTACCTCATGTGCCACAGGTGATTTCATAATATTCTCATTTGGTGCATTTTGCTGGTGTTATATCACACCCCAGATGTTTCTTGCCCAGAAAGACAACATTCAGCCTCACTCTGTCTCTGCTGCTTGCTGGAGTTTGACCGCACAAACAGACCAATCACTCCTCATGGCCCGGTGTCCTCCTCTGTACTTTGTGCTGAACTCTTTAGTTAGACGTATATCCTCTGAGAATGATTAGCGCTCTCTCCTGTTCCGAGCCATATCATGGCTGATGTTTGTTTTCATGTGTCTAATTGACAGTTTTAATTCACTCATTTTCTCTGCCATTTCCATCTAATTTCAGATAAAACTTGAACCACAACATCCAGACGGGAACAAGGCGAATTCTGGTCGGACAAATTTTACAGGCCGGCCGCTTTGCTTCCCATTGAATTCAATGTTGTGTGCAATTGGACGGGGAGTAAAGCCGGTGTCAGACTTGATCCCGCCCCATTCGCGCTGGCCGGGTGAGTTGAAAGCGGAATTTAAACAGGTCCTTGCTTAATTTCGGATCCAAGGCCCACTCTGAAATTACCATTCATAAAGTTTGAGGCGATGCACCCGCTGTAACAGGTCCATCTGCCACGGCACTTAGCCTTGCTGATCAAAAATTTATCTGCTCGAACATTCAAACATTTTTCAGCAGAATGCTTTGCACATCGATCAGCATCAGCCCCCAAGTGATTAGCCCAATATTTCGCAGCATCTCTGATCAGGACCAGGACAGAGGAGATTAGCCGAAACATATTCTCTTGTAACTGATCAGGAGCAGGACCCAGTGGATTGACCCAATATATAACAGCATCACTGATCAGGAGCAGGACCCAGGGGATTGCCCCAATATATACCAGCATCACTGATCAGGGGCAGGACCCAGGGGACTGCCCCAATATATACCAGCATCACTGATCAGCAGCAGGACAAAGGGGATTGCCCCAATATATACCAGCATCACTGATCAGGGGCAGGACCCAGGGGTTTGCCACAATATATACCAGCATCACTGATCAGGAGCAGGATTCAGCGGATTGCCCCAATATATACCAGCATCACTAATCAGGGGTAGGACCCAGGGGATTGCCCAATATATAGCAGCATCACTGATCAGTGACAGGACCGAGGGGATTGCCCCAATAAATACAAGCATCACTGATCAGGAGCAGGACCCAGGGGATTGCCCCAATATATACCAGCATTACTGATCAGGAGCAGGACCCAGGGGATTGCCCCAATATATACCAGCATCACTGATCAGGGTCAGGAACCAGGGGATTACCCCAGTATATCCCAGCATCACTGATCAGGAGCAGACCCAGGTGATTGCCCCAATATATCCCAGCATCACTGATCAGGTGCAGGATCCAGGGGATTGCCCCAATATATCCCAGCGTCACTGATCAGGAGCAGGACCCATGGGATTGTGCCAATATATCCCAGCATCACTGATCGGGGGCAGGACCCAGGGGATTGCCCCAATAATTACCAGCATCACAGATCAGGTGCATGACCCAGGGGATTACCCCAATATATACCGGCATTACTGATCATGGGCAGGACCCAGGGGATTACCACAATAATTACCAGCATCACTGATCAGGGGCTGGACACAGGGGATTACCCCAATATATAGCAGCAGTACTGATCAGGGGCATGATCTAAAGGATTACCCCAATATATACCAGCATCACTGATCAGGGGCTGGACACAGGGTATTACTCCAATATATCCCAACATCAGTGATCGTTGCAGGACCCAGGGTATTGCCCCAAAATATATCAGCATTACTGATCAAGGGCACGACCAAGGGGATTGCCCCAATATATAAAAGCATCAGTGATCAGTGGCAGGAACTAGGGGATTGCCACAATATACACCAGCATCACTGATCTGCAGGAGGACCCAGGGAATGGCCCCAATATATACCAGCATCACTGATTAGGAGCGGTATCCTGGGGGGTGCCCCAATATATACCAGCATCACAGATCAGGAGCAGGACCCAGGTTATTGCCGCAATATATCCCAGCATCACTTATCAGGAGCAGGACCCAGGGGATTACGTCAATATATCCCAAACTTCACTGATCAGGGTCAGGACCAAGGAGATTGCCCCAATATATCCCAGCATCACTGATCAGGAGCAGGACCCAGGGGATTACGCCAATACATCACAAACTTCACTGATCAGGGTCAGGACCCAGGAGCTTGCTCCAATATATACCAGCATCACTGATCAGGTGCTGGACACAGGGGATTAGCCCAATATATCCCAACATCCCTAAGCAGGAGCAGGACCCAGGGGATTGCCCCAATATATACCAGCATTACTGATCAGGAATAGCACCCAGGGGATTCCCCCAATATATAGCAGCATTTTTGATCAGGAGCAGGACGCAGGGGATTGCCCCAATATATCCGAGCATCATTAATCAGCGGTAAGACTCAGGGGATTGGCCAATATATAGCAGTAACACTGAACAGGGGTAGGACCCAGGGGATTGCCCCAATATATAGCAGCATCACTGATGAGGGGCAGGACGCAGGGGATTGCCGCAATATATACCAGCATCACTGATCAGCATCAGGACCAAGGGAATTGCATTAATATATACCAGCATCACTGTTCAGGAGCAGGACCCAGATGATTGCCCCGATATAATCCAGCATCACTGTTAAGATGCAGGACCCAATGGATTGCACCCAATATATACCTCATCACTGATCAGGAGCAGGACCCAGGACATTACCCCAATATATCCCAACATCACTGATCAGGAGCAGGACCCAGGGGATTAACCCAATATATCCCAACGTCACTGATCAGCAGCAGGACCCAGGGGATTACCCCAATATATCCCAACATCACTGATCAGGGGCAGGACCCAGCGGATTGCCCAATATATACCAGTATCACTGATCAGGGGCAGGACCCAGCAGATTGCCCAATATATACCAGTTTCACTGATCAGGGGTAGGACCCAGTGGATTGCCACAATATATAGCAGCATCACTGATGAGGGGAAGGAACCAGGGGTTTGCCCCAATATATCCAAGCATCACTGATCAGGAGCAGGACCCAGGGGATTACGCCAATATATCCAAACATCACTGATCAGGGTCAGGACCAAAGAGATTGCCCCAATATATCCCAGCATCACTGATCAGGAGCAGGATTCGGGGGATTACGCCAATATATCCCAAACTTCAATGATAAGGGTCAGGACGCAGGAGATTGCCCCAATATATACCAGCATCACTGATCAGGTGCTGGACACAGGGGATTAGCCCAATATATCCCAACATCACTAAGCAGGAGCAGGACCCAGGGGATTGCCCCAAGATACACCAGCATCACTGTTCAGGTGCAGGACCCAAGGAATTACCCCCATATATATAACAACATCACTGATCAGGGGCAGGACCCAGGGGAATACCCCGATATATACCAGCATCACTGATCGGGGGCAGGACCCAGGGGATTTCCCCAATAATTACCAGCATCACTGATCAGGGGCATGACCCAGGGGATTACCCCAATATATACCATCATCACTGATCAGTGGCTGGATCCAGGGGATTGCCCCAAAAAATACCAGCAACACTGATCATGGGCAAGACCCAGGGGATTGCCCCAATATATACCAGCATCACTGATCAGGAGCAGAACGCAGGGGATTGCATCAATATATAGCAGCATCACTGAAGAAGGGCACGACTGTCGAAATCTCGACCTCCGAAAAGCATTACTCCGACACTTACAGCTCCGGTAGAAGGTTCTTTAATTTACTTGCTCGCAAGGGGCAGGTCACACTCAGTCAAGGGCTAAGTAAACACCTTCGAAATGGTTCAGTATAACAAGATATTTATGCAGTAAAACCAAAGTTCTGGCCTCTCCCTGTGTATTGCTCTGTCTCACAGTCAGTGAATACAGATAAAGAGTTAATTACTATATCCTGGTCCTGACATAGTATCCAGATATTTCCTTTTGTCAGGGTTATCAGAAAGCCAAACGGCCATTACTCCATGAGTCATAGGTAATGGGCTATCACCTGTCTTGTATTGTGTCAGGATTGTTTCAATTTCCTGGTCAGTTTAACTGTTTGCATCAAATGGATGAGGTCTCGGAAAGAGATAATGGCTAGAAGATAAGGGTGGGGTGACATGGAACTCCTGTAGTGTAGACAATAGGAGAGCACCATGGGGGGTTACTTGTCTCAGCATGACTTGTCTCCTAGCTGTCTAATGGCCATCAGCCAACTAACAGCAGGTTTAGCTGTTTATGCAAGCTGACTGCAAAAATGCAGAAAGTTCTGGAAGGGCCAGGACTCCATTTTAATCAAAAGGCACACAAATACCGTATGGTATCAGCTTAGATAAAAATACTTTCCACATTCCCCCATTTTGTCCTTCACAAGGACAACTCAATCCATTCTGATCTTGTACAGTCTCTCCATTTCCATTTCCACACAAGAGCCTTCAGCAGTTGTTGCTAACATAACTCGAGCCGTGGTCTCGGTAGGTAACATAGTTTCTCCCACCCTGGCACAGCAACACTTAATGACGACAAATAATAGATACAGGGCGAAGACTATCAGCAGGAATATGATCACACCCTGTACCACAGATTTCCCCAGGGCTCCCAACCATCCTGATGCCCAACCCCACAAGGTGATACCGTCCTGGCCAACTGTCTGTTTATAGTCTATGCGCATGTTCCTCCCTCCTTGGCTCGGAGATAATCTGAGGCCATACGATTTTGGAGAGCCACTGTTCGAATAGCTACCATTTCGTCATTTATCCCTTCAAAGGCTTGGGAAGTTGCGTTGGCTACTGATTCTACTAAGTTAGCCAGTTCCAGTAACTGCCATTCGGTCGATGCTATTCCATAGTGTGGCACCATTACCTTGAATATTCCGTTTAGCCACGTCAAATCCCGTTTAAATCTGTAGCTTCCATCGGCCTCCCTTAGAGTCCTTACTGATCTGATAAGGGGTACCACATATCCAAAGTAACAGGACCCTGTCCAGTTGGCTGGTAACCATGGGTAGGCTTTATGGCCACAAATAAAGTAGGTGCAATTATAGGGCGTCAGCTCCTGGTCCTTACGCACTATCCCTACTCGAGTGGTCTCACCTTCCCCCCCTTCACCTGGGGCTTTGTTATGGACCGTTGTCCAGCCAACGGTTGCTATATTTCTCTCAGTGGGATTAGTTGTGGCTTGCCATTTAATCTTTTGGGAACACTTGCTGCGTCCCATTTCTGGTCCTTTAGTCTCATTACTCACTAGGCATATTATACCTTCAGGATTTCCTATTCTGCGAGTAATGCTTAGGAAGGGAGGCTGATGATTATTATCGTAATTGGGCTGGTACCATCCCTGGAAGGCTGTAAGTTTATACCCTGCCGACCTCCATTCTGTTTGCTCCTTCGTTTCTGGCCCCTTAGTTAGTTTTGTCCTGTTTTGCACTGTCAACCATTCTACCATTTCTGATTCGTTGAAGGGGACAGATCTCAGGGGAATACCCCCCCTGGAGTGGACAGGTACATGGGAACATATCCAACAACTCGACAAGTTTTTTTCTTGAGCATACCTATGACTTAGTGCCATAAATACGTTTACGTGCAATTCCCTTCGGTAGCGGGTCTGTACCCCTGGTGTAATCAATAATGTGAAGTGAAACCCTGTCAAGCCTAGCACCATCAATCACCATAGTCCATACAGTTCCTTATTCAGTCTTCCTTTTTCTGTTCCTCTGATTCCTTCGTCCCTTCCTCCTGGTCGGGTGCTCGTTTGCAATGGGATGCGTGGATCCATGTTGGTCTTTCCTTTCCCTTGATTGCAGTATTGGTCGCCAGCAAGACCTGGTATGGTCCTTCGAATCTTGGCTGTAGACTGCTTTTCCTTTTAAAAATCTTGATGTAAACGAATTCCCCTGGCTCCAGGTTATGACACTTCACTTCCGCTGGCTTGACTTGGGCTTCCTTTACCTGTGAATGAAAGCTGGAAATACATTTGGTTAGTGCAATACAATAATTCAACATATTTTCCTCCATTTTGTGGATGTCCATTTGTTTTGCAGTAAATGGTGCTGTAAAAGGTAGTCGTTGGGGACGTCCCATAAGTATCTCATGCGGTTGCAGATCGCATTTCCATCAAAGCTAAGGGCAGCAGTTCTGTCCATTTCAGTCCAGTGTCATTGCATAGTGTTGCCAGCTTATTTTTAAGCATTCCATTATATCTTTCAACAAGTCCAGCTAATTGTGGATGATAACTGCAATGAAAGCGTTGATTAATCTGTAAAGCTTTACACATTTCTCTTATAACAGTTCCCGTGAAATGTGACCCGTTATCGCTAGAAAGCTTAGCAGGGATTCCGAAGCGCGGTACAATTTATTTTAACAAACATTTCGCAACAGTAGTGGCATCGGCCTTTTTACATGGAAAGGCTTCAATCCATCTAGAGAACACATCTACAATAACTAATACATACTTGAATCCCATACACATAGGTAATTCAATAAATCCATTTGTAAATGTACAAAAGGCCCGACTGGATTTGGGTGGGAGGCAGATTCAACTTTTTCCGTCTTACCCGGATTCATTGTCTGACAGGTAACACAATTTTCACAGATTTGTTTTGCAATTTCCGAAATACCTGGTGCATACCAAGTTGCCAAAATATAATCTGCCAATCCCCCTTTGCCTGCATGTGTGAATGTATGAACACATCGGGTATTCCATGGAAGAAAGGATCTTGGGGCCACCACGCGGCCGTCATGGTGAACCCATATTCCTTCTGGATTTTTATAACATTGATCCTTCGTCCAGGTCACCACCTCCTCCGTACTGGCCTGTGTCTGAAAGGCCAGCACGTCATTAATAGTGGATGGCAGGTCAAAGCAATTATTTTTCCTTAGTGGGAACAATGACACCTGCATCCCCCCTTTCGACAGAGCTGCTGACTTAGCTGCATTATCAGCTCTGGCATTCCCAAGTGCCACCTCATTCGACCGGACTGTATGTGCTTGGCATTTGATAATGGCAAGTTTCAAAGGGCATTGAATGGCTCGCATGAGATTTTCCACTTGTTCTGCATTTTTGATAGGGGTTCCTGAAGAAGTCAGGTACCCGCGAATCTTCCAAATTTGTCCATAATCATGTGATACCCCAAAAGCATACCTGGAGTCAGTGTAGATATTAACTGTGTGTCCTTCAGCCAGAATACAGGCTCGAGTTAAGGCAAACAATTCGGCTTGTTGGGCTGAAAAGTAGTCTGGAAGAGAGGCTTTTTCGACAACATTAAACTGAGTTACAATTGCATAAGCCGCTCTAGGTTGGCCCCTATCATTTCGTAAGGCTGATCCGTCAACATAGTACACTAGATCAGGGTTACACATTGGTACATCTGTTAGATTGATACGTGGTTTAGTCACTAATTCGGTTACCATTTCACATGAATGGGGTTCGCCGTCGTCTTCCGTGGGGAGTAGAGTGGCTGGATTTAAGGTAGCACATCTTTTGATGATAAGGTTCGGATTTGACAACAGTTCGACCTCGTATTTAGTGGTTCTTGCGGAGGTTAGGTGTTGGGTGGCACATTTAGCAAGTAAAATCTCGACAGAGTGTGGGATATACAAAATGGTCTCATGATTTAGAGTTATTGTCTGAGCCTGTTGCATAGCATAGTAAGCTGCTGCCAACGAAGGAAGACAGCCTGGTAGTCCGCGTGCCACTGGGTCGAGTTGGGTACTGAAATACGCTACCGGTCGCTGCCTGTCCCCATGTAACTGAGTCAAAACAGATTGTGCAAAACCCGACTTGTGATGCACAAATAAGTTGAATAGCTTAGTGTAATCTGGTAATCCCAAGGCGGGTGCTGAAGTGAGGGACTGTTTAAGGTTCTGAAAAGCATTCCGGGATACCTCATTCCAAATCAACTTCTCTGGTAGTGCGGGCACGGACATGTCTAACAGTGGTCTAACGATCTCGGAATAACTCGTAACCCATTGCCGGCAGCATCCTGTCATGCCGAGGAGGTGTTTCATTTCTCTCTTGGTTACTGGTAGTGGGGCAGAGCAGATTGCTTTTACTCGGTCTTGTGTCAATTGTCTCGTATCTCTGACCAATTCGTGCCCTAGATACCGAACCTTTTCTGAGACAAATTGTAACTTTGCCTTTGACACCTTGTGTCCTTTCGAAGCCAGAGCTTTTAATAACACAAGGGAGTCCGTTTCGCAGGCCAATTTGGAGGGTGAGGCGAGCAATAAGTCGTCAACATACTGCACAAGTGTAGAACCTGCTGGTAAAATTACATCTTCCAGATCCCTCTTTAGGCATTGTGAGAATATGGTAGGGCTCTCGGTTAATCCCTGCGGGAGTCTTGTCCACGTATATTGGCGTCCTTTATACGTGAAGGCAAACAGGAATTGGGACTCTGGGTGAATGGGTATTGAGAAAAATGCTGAACACAGATCAACTACTGTGTAATACGTTGATGATGCCGGAATACTGGCAAGTATAATTGCCGTGTTGGGTACCACTGGATAAGTTGGGAATACCGAATAATTCACGGCTCGTAGGTCTTGGACAAATCTCCATTTGTCAATATTGGGCTTCTGCACCGGAAAGATCGGTGTGTTACATGGACTTCTCGTTGGAACGATTACTCCCTGGGCCAGCAGGGACTTAATGACTGGCTCAATACCTTGTTCTGCGGCTGGGGACAAGAGGTTTTGGGGCTTCTTGGGGAGCGGGGTGGTAGAATTGATCGCTACATTATAGGGTTGTGCGGTGAGCATCCTTCCTACTTCATTAGCGTGTGTAGACCATAGTTGTTCTGGAACTTTAGCAAGAAGCTCTGCTGTGCTTTGTCGTACTGGGAAGCTAGTGGCTGATAGCATCCTTTCTTCTAAGACAGTATCGAAGTATATTTTCCCATTCAACTTGACAGAATAGCCTCCCCCCCTTTCATGTTGCCCCAAAGTTCCACTACGTGTGTGCAATTCCTCTTGTACTGGGGATCCTTGCATTCTTTTAACCATTCTTCCGAAATCCTGGGGTTTATGTGTGCCTGCAACCGCAAGGGTGCAGTGTGGAACGCTCCCTTTAACCCTAAACAAGCTCTGACTGTGGGAGGATAATTCAACCCCTGCCGCTATCCCTTCGGGTCCGATAAAGATTTTTCCGATCATCAATTGATGTTTCTGGTGCAGGAATGGTTGATAAAAGATTTGTGCTGTAGCGTCTGATCCCGTGTTGTCACAATATGCTGTGCAGTGTAATGTGTCGTACCAATTTCCCAAGGTTTGAGATTTGAGGTAGCCTGTGATTAATCTTGTTACACACCAATATGAACCAACCAAATAGGATAGGGTTTTGCTTAGTTTGGGGTCCAAATTTTTTCAGGCATACAATATGGGAGTTGTGGGTTGAAGTAGTGGATATGCGCCACATTTATCTATGGGGACTCGAACCTCCATACCAGCTGGGGAACAGAGGATCGTGGCATTCATTTTACATAACAGGTCACGTCCACACAGATTCACTGGAACCTCCTTAGACAGTAGGAATGAATGATTATCTTCGTAATCCTCTAATTGTACATTGATAGGGTTGGAGAAAAACATTTGCTGTGCGTGTCCAGATAGTCCAATCACTGAGGTTTGATTAGTGGAAGTGGGAATTCTCCTCGTATCTTCCCTTGAAAGGACCGAATAGGTGGCACCAGTATCCACTAGGAATGGGATATCCTTTCCTTGTATTCGTATTTTTACTTCAGGTTCTCCTATGGCATTTAACGAAACGACGGGTAGCTGTTTGTTCGCAGCACTCGGGTCTGCGATTGGGCGTCATTGATCATTATACGGGCAATTTAGTGGTTGGCCGAATTGCTTTTGATTCTGTGATCCAAATGGATCTTGCACAGAGAAATTAGTCTGAGGTCCAGCATGTACCTGGACTTGGGTCGCATAGGGGTTGGGTTCTGAAGGGGGAGGGTGTGCTCTATTACCTGCCTGTTGAGTCCAATCATGATTTGGTTGTTGCTGTTTTGCCCGGCAAGTTCTAACGCAGTGTCCAATCTGACCACAATTGTGACAGGTATTATATTGTTCCTGCCCTTCACCTCCTCTCCCTCTTCCCCTGTAATATCCTCCTCTGGCTCGCCCTCTTCCTCTACCTTGTGGGGGGGGGGGGGGCGTAGGACGGTGTCACCGGGGTGGGTGTTATTGGAGCTGCTTGTCCTACAAACATGGTGACCTTGCTTCTAGATTCTCTTTTTCGCTCTTGTATGTCCTTTAACATAGATACAACCTTGGATAGCGATTCCTGTCGCCATCCGAGACAAACTAGTTTAAAGGGATCTCTGAGTTTGGGTCGTAGCCCGTTTACCACGGCGCTGATCATAGGAGCTTCTACCTCCTCCAATTTCATGCCTGAACATTGGTTCAAGATCTCTCGCACTCTTTCTACATAATCCTCAACATCCTCCTCCTTTCTTTGTGTAGTTTCCCTAATTTTGGACCAATTCGTTTTCCTCGGGAACACCGAATGTAAGGCTTCCCAACATCTTCCCCAGAACCCCTCTCCTGGCTTCGTGCTGGGATCTGCATCCGGAGCCTCTCGATGGGTTTTAAAATCTTTGAATTTTATCTCAAGTTCGGCAAATTTTGTGTCCTTTAACCATGCTTTCAGTAAGATTTGACCATCTAATATACTAGGTTCGTGGCACAAGATGATTACTTTTAACTGGTCTATGGCCTTTTCAATATTGGTTTTAGGGTCTGCCAATCCTTCCACAATTATTCTTAATTCACTTGGTGACCATGGTCGATAAATAGGGACCAGAGCCCCCCCCGGAGAGTGGACTGGGAAAAAGTCTTACTGGGTATGCAGATGATGATGGCTCCAGGGCAACGGGCTCTGGTCCACGGGTAAGACTTCGTGTGCCCTCTGCAGGGCCGTCACGGTATTGATTCCCTTGTGACTGACATATATTTCCTGCAGTCGCACCTGTATTGTTGGGAGCGGGTGTTACCCCGTTTCCCTGTACTCCGGCCCGAGGATCGTCTCCTCCTTGGCCTGGAGAACCCCCCGGTGGTCGATAGCTGTAGGGAGTCCAATCCTCATCCCAGTCCTCATCCTCATCCTTATCCCAACCCTCAGGGGCCCTAGGTGAGTGTGCCTTTGTCTCTTTAGCAACCATAACGGATGGGTGTTTGTTATGTCGAGGGCGATTCACCTGCTCTACCCGTTCATCCCCCTGCTTTCTCCCTCTAGTACGCTGCTTGCTAACTCTTAGGCTCTTCTCGTGTCGTTCCTCCGCTTCCCTTTTCCAATCTCCAAACGCTGACCGATTCACTTTTTTTTTTCCTCTTCTACCTGGGTCTCTGTCTATAAGGCATTCTTCTAGACAGGTTATTCCCTCTAAATTGAATGAACCATCGGGTGGAAATGGCCTGTTTTCACCCTTAGTCCATTTTACCCATTCTCTTAGGTGGTCAATTGAAGACTGACCACAATTCTGGAGCATAAAATGGGCCGGGGTCCCTTTTGGTGGTGGTTTACTTGCTCCAGCCCGCATTCTGGATGATTTCAGATTTTTCCACAGTTTCTGATCTCACAATCCTTTCGGCCAACCGAGTTCTCTACGCCCACTTCTCCTGGCCGTTACGTGGCCTGAAAAGAATCTTAATTCGGGCTCAGTCTGGGTGTGTGAGATATGTTGCCACGAACCAATCATAGTTGATCAATCAGTTACTGTTTCTTTTCCTAATCAATCCTTGTGTTTTTTTTCCGAATCACAACTTTCCCTAGTGACTCTTCCCGTTTCTCTAATGGCAATGACTCACAAAGGTATTGCACATGACAGTAATACAAGGACAACAAACAATATTCCCGCGAGTACACAAATCATAACCTCTAAACAAATTCTCAGTCTGCGTTGTACGCCACTACAGACCGAGTCCTTAACTTATCCTAATAAAAACTGTTAAAGCTTAAGGTTCCGTACCCAAACTCTTTGATCGATTGCGCTTTCTTTTTTTTTATACTCTTATCACATAAGAACCCCTTCCGAATTAAAAACAATAATAATCTTATCACATAAGAAGCTGGAACCCTTTTCGATCGACTAGCGCTCCCTTACCTACTGAAACCTTCCCCGGGCTGTCTCGAGATTTTTTCCAGAACCTGTTCTCTTCTGCTCGCGAGCTGAGAAAGAAATGGTTATTAAAAAAAATACCTTTAATTTTTAAATGCCGAGTCTTGTAGATGCAGTACCTCCACTGTGGACAACAGAATACATATGCAATTCAACAGTGAAGAAACCTCTTGTGAGCAAAAGGCTCACCTTGTTTGGCCACTGAAGCCTTTCACTGGAGAGGCACTTTGCCCGTATCCGTTTTTCTCACAGGACAGAGACTATGCATCTAGGTGGAACCTCCAAGTTATAACTGTCGAAATCTCGACCTCCGAAAAGAATGACTCCGAAGCTTACAGCTCGCAAGGGGTAGGTCACAATCAGTCAAGGACTAAGTGAACACCTCCGAAATGGTTCAGTTTAACAAGATATTTATACAGTAAAACCAATGTTCTGGCCTCTCCCTGTGTATTGCTCTGTCTCACAGTCAGTGAATACAGATAAAGAGTTAATTACTATATTCTGGTCCTGACATTGTATCCAGATATTTCCTTTTGTCAGGGTTATCAGAAAGCCAAACGGCCATTACTCCATGAGTCATGGGTAATGGGCTATCACCTGTCTTGTATTGTGTCAGGATTGTTTCAATTTCCTGGTCAGTTTATCTGTTTGCATCAAATGGATGAGGTCTCGGAAAGAGATAATGGCTAGAAGATAAGGGTGCGGTGACATGGAACTCCTGCAGTGTAGACAATAGGAGAGCACCATGGGGGGTGGGGGTACTTGTCTCAGCATGACTTGTCTCCTAGCTGTCTGATGGCCATCAGCCATCTAACAGCAAGTTTAGCTGTTTATGCAAGCTGACTGCTAAAATACAGAAAGTTCTGGAAGGGCCAGGACTCCATTTTAATCAAAAGGCACACAAATACCGTATGGTATCAGCTTAGATAAAAATACTTTCCACACGACCCAGGGGATTGCCCCAATATATATCAGCATCACTGATCAGGATCAGGACCAAGGAGATTGCCCCAATAAATACCAGCAACACTGATCATGGGCAAGACTCAGGTGATTGCTCCAATATATCCCAGCAACACTGATCAGGTGAAGGACCCAGGGAATTATCCCAATATATATACCAGCATCACTATTCAGGAGCAGGACCCAGCGTATTGCTGCAATATATACCTGTGTCACTGAATAGGAGCAGGACCCAGGGAATTACCCCAATATATACCAGCTTCACTGATCAGGGGCAGGACCCAGGGGATTACGCGAATATATACCAACATCACAGGTCAGGAACAGGACCCAAGGGATTGCCCCAATATATACCAACATCATTGATCAGGAGCAGGACCCAGTGGATTGCCCGAATATAAACCAGCATCACTGATCAGGGGCAGGACCCAGGGGATTGCCGCAAATTTTACCAAACAGCACTGATCAGGAACAGGATCCAAGTGATTGCCACAATATATACCAGCATCACTGATCAGGAGGAGGACCCAGGGACTGGCCCCAATACATAACAGCATCACTGATCAGGAGCGGTATCCTGGGGTGTGCCCCAATAAAGACATGCATCAGAGATCAGGAGCAGATCCCAGGGGATAGTCCCAAGATATACCAGCATCACTGTTCAGCTGCAGGACCTAAGGGATTGCGCCAATATACAACACACATCACTGACCAGGAGCAGCACACAGGGGATTGCCCCAATATATACAAGCATCGCTGATCAGGAGCAGGACCCAGGACATTGCCACAATATATCCCAGCTTCACTGATCAGGAACAGGACCCAGGGGATTACCTTAATATATACCAGCATCACTGATCAGGAGCAGGTCCCAGGGGATTACCTCAATATATCCCAGCATCACTGATCAGGAGCAGGATACAAGATATTACTCAAATATATTCCAGCATCACTGATCAGGGGCAGGACCCAGGGGATGACACCGATATATTCCAACATCACTGATCAGGAACAGGAGCCAGGAGATTGCCCCAATATATCCCAGCATCATTGATCAGCAGCAGGACCCAGGACATTGCCAAAATATATATCCCAGCTTCACTGAGCAGGAGCAGGACCCAGGGGATTGCCCCAAGATACACCAGCATTACTGTTCAGGTGCAGGACCCAAGGGAGTACCACCATATATATAACAACATCACTGATCTGGGGCAGGACCCAGGGCAATACCACGATATATACCAGCATCACTGATCGGGGGCAGGACACAGGGGATTCTCCCAATAAATACCAGCAACATTGATCAAGGGCAAGAGCCAGGGGATTGCCCCAATATATACCAGCATCACTGATCAGGAGCAGAACCCAGGGGATTGCCCCAATATATACCAGCATCACTGATCAGGAGCAGCACCCAGGGGATTCCCCCAATATATAGCAGCATTTTTGATCAGGAGCAGGACGCAGTGGATTGCCCAATATATACCACTATCACTGATCAGGGGTATGAACCAGGGGATTTCCCCAATATATAGCAGCATCACTGATCAGCATCAGGACCAAGGGGATTGCATCAATATATACCAGCATCACTGATCAAGAGCAGGACCCAGACGATTGCCCCGATATATCCCAGCATCACTGTTAAGGTGCAGGATCCAATGGATTGCCCCAATATATACCAACATCACTGATCAGGAGCAGGACACAGACTTTACACCAATATATCCCAACATCACTGATCAGGAGCAGGACAAAGGGCATTACCCCAATATAACCCAACATCACTGATCAGGAGCAGGACCCAGGGGATTATCCCAATATGTCCAAAAATCACTGATCAGCGGTAGGACCCAGGGGATTGCCCCAATATATCCTAGCATCACTGATCAGGGGCAGGACCCAGCGGATTGCCCAATATAAACCAGTATCACTGATCAGGGGCAGGACCCAGGAGATTGCACCAATATAAAGCAGCATCACTGATGAGGGGCAGGACCCAGGGGTTTGCCCCAATATATACCAGCATCACTGATCAGGATCAGGACCAAGGGGATTGCATCAATATATCAGCATCTCTGATCAGGAGAAGGACCCAGATGATTGCCCCGATATATTCCAGCATCACTGTTCAGGTGCAGGACCCAATGGATTGCCCCAATATATACCAACATTACTGATCAGGAGCAGGACCCAAGAGATTACCCAAATATATATCAGCATCACTGATCAATGGCAGGACCCAGAGGATTTCCCAAATTTTCAAGCATCACTGATCAGGAGCAGGAACTAGGGGATTGCCACAATATTTACCTGCATCACTGATCAAGAGGAGGAGCCAGGGAATGGCCCCAATATATATCAGCATCACTGATCAGGAGCGGTATCCTGGGGAGTGCCCCAATATATACCTGCATCACAGATCAGGAGCAGGACCATGGGGATAGTCCCAAGATATACCAGCATCACTGCCCAGGTGCAGGACCCAAGGGGTTGCGCCAATATACAACACACATCACTGATCAGGAGCAGCACACAGGGGATTGCCCCAATATATACCAGCATCGCTGATCAGGAGCAGGACCCAGGACATTGCCACAATATATCCCAGCATCACTGATCAGGAACAGGACCCAGGGGATTACCTTTAAATATACCAGCATCACTGATCAGGAGCAGGTCCCAGGGGATTACCTCAATATATCCCAGCATCACTGATCAGGAGCAGGACACAAGATATTACTCAAATATATCACAGCATCACTGATCAGGGGCAGGACCCAGGGGATGACACCGATATATTCCAACATCACTGATCAGGAACAGGAGCCAGGAGATTGCCCCAATATATCCCAGCATCATTGATCAGCAGCAGGACCCAGGACATTGCCAAAATATATATCCCAGCATCACTGAGCAGGAGCAGGACCCAGGGGATTGCCCCAAGATACACCAGCATATCTGTTCAGGTGCAGGACCCAAGGGATTACCACCATATATATAACAACATCACTGATCTCGGGCAGGAGCCAGGGGAATACCACGATATATACCAGCATCACTGATCGGGGGCAGGACACAGGGGATTGTCCCAATAAATACCAGCAACATTGTTCAAGGGCAAGACCCAGGGGATTGCCCCAATATAAACCAGCATCACTGATCAGGAGCAGAACCCAGAGAATTGTATCAATATATTGCAGCATCACTGATGAAGGGCACGACCAGAGGATTGCCCCAATATATACCAGCATCACTGATCAGGATCAGGACCAAGGAGAATGCCCCAATAAATACCAGCAACACTGATCATGGGCAAGACTCAGGTGATTGCTCCAATATATCCCAGCATCACTGATCCGGTGAAGGACTCAAGGGATTATCCCAATATATACCAGCATCACTCATCAGGAGCAGGACCCAGCGCATTGCTGCAATATATACCAGTGTCACTGAGCAGGAGTAGGTCCCAGGGAATAGCCCTAAGATATACCAGCATCACTGTTCAGGTGCAGGACCCAAGGGATTGCCCCAATATATACCAACCTCACTGATCAGGAGCATAACCCAGTGGATTGCCCCAATATATACCAGCATCAATGATCAGGAGCAGGACCCAGGGGATTTCTCCAATCTATCCCAACATCACTGATCAGGAGTCGGACCCAGGGGATTAATCAATATATCCCAGTATCTCTGATCATGAGCAGGACCCAGGGGATTGCCCCAATATAAACCAGCATCACTGATCAGGAGCAGGACACAGGGGATTGTCCCAATATATAGCAACATCACTGATCAGGAGTATGACCCAGGGGATTGTCCCAATATATATCAACATCACTGATCAGGAGCAGGACACAGGGAATAGCTCCAATATATACCAGCATCACTGATCAGGAGCAGGACCTAGGAGATTGCCACAATATATACCAGCATCACTGATCGGGAGCAGGACCCAGGTGATTGCCCCAAAATATACCAGCATCACTGAGCAGGAGCATGGCCCATGGGATTACCCCAATATATCCCAGCCTCACTGATCAGTGGCAGGATCCAGTGGATTACCTCAATATATACCAGCATCACTGATCAGGGGCAGGAACCAGTGGATTACCCCAATATATACCAGCATCACTGATCAGGAGCAGGACCCAGCGCATAGCCCCAATATATACCAGCATCACTGACCAGGGGCAGGACCCAGTGGATTACCCCAATATATCCCAACGTCACTAATCAGGAGCAGGACCGAGGGGAATGCCCCAAGATATACCAGCATGACTGATCAGGAGCAGGACCCAGGACATTGCCACAATATATCCCAGCATCACTGACCAGGAGCAGGACCCAGTGGATTATCTCAATATATACCAGCATCACTAATCAGGAGCAGGACCCAGCGGATTACCTCAATATATCCCAGCATCATTGATCAGGAGCAGGACACAAGATATTACTCAAATATATCCCAGCATCACTGATCAGGGGCAGGACCCAGGTGATGACACCGATATTTTCCAACATCACTGATAAGGAACAGGAGCCAGGAGATTGCCCCAATATATCCCAGCATCATTGATCAGCCGCAGGACCCAGGACATTGCCAAAATATATATCCCAGCATCACTGAGCAGGAGCAGGACCCAGGGGATTGCCCCAAGATACACCAGCATAACTGTTCAGGTGCTGGTCCCAAGGGATTACCACCATATATATAACAACATCACTGATCTGGGGCAGGACGCAGGGGAATACCACGATATATACCAGCATCACTGATCGGGGGCAGGACACAGGGGATTCTCCCAATAAATACCAGCAACATTGTTCAAGGGCAAGACCCAGGGGATTGCCCCAATATAAACCAGCATCACTGATCAGGAGCAGAACCCAGGGGATTGCATCAATATATTGCAGCATCACTGATGACGGGCACGACCAGAGGATTGCCTCAATATATACCAGCATCACTGATCAGGATCAGGACCACGGAGATTGCCCCAATAAATACCAGCAACACTGATCATGTGCAAGACTCAGGTGATTGCTCCAATATATCCCAGCATCACTGATCCGGTGAAGGACCCAAGGGATTATCCCAATATATACCAGCATCACTCATCAGGAGCAGGACCCAGCGCATTGCTGCAATATATACCCATGTCACTGAGCAGGAGCAGGTCCCAGGGAATAGCCCTAAGATATTTCAGCATCACTGTTCAGGTGCAGGACCCAAGGGATTGCCCGAATATATACCAACCTCACTGATCAGGAGCAGAACCCAGTGGATTGCCCCAATATATACCAGCATCAATGATCAGGAGCAGTACCCAGTGGATTTCTCCAATCTATCCCAACATCACTGATCAGGAGTCGGACCCAGGGGATTAATCAATATATCCCAGCATCTCTGATCGGGAGCAGGACCCAGGTGATTGCCCCAATATATACCAGCATCACTGGTCAGGAGCAGGACACAAGGGAATGCCCCAATAAATACCAGCATCACAGATAGGGAGCAGGAACCAGGTGATTGCCCCAAAATATACCAGCATCACTGAGCAGGAGCATGGCCCATGGGATTACCCCAATATATCCCAGCCTCACTGGTCAGTGGCAGGATCCAGTGGATTACCTCAATATATACCAGCATCACTGATCAGGGGCAGGACCCAGTGGATTACCCCAATATATACCAGCATCACTGATCAGGAGCAGGACCCAGCGCATTGCCCCAATATATACCAGCATCACTGACCAGGGGCAGGACCCAGTGGATTACCCCAATATATACCAGCATCACTGATCAGGGGCAGGACCTAGTGGATTACGCCAATATATACCAGCATCACTGATCAGGGTCCGGACCCAGTGGATTACCCCAATATATACCAGTATCACTCATCAGGAGCAGGACCCAGCGCATTGCCCCAATATATACCAGCATCACTGATCAGGAGCAGGACCCAGTGGATTACCTCAATATATACCAGCATCACTGATCAGGATCAGGACCCAAGGGATTACCGCAATATATCCCAACATCACTGATCTGTGGCAGGACCCAGTGGATTGCAACAATATATACCAGCATCACGGATCAGGAGTCGGACCCAGAGGACTACCACAATATATCCCAGCATCACTCATCAGGAGCTGGACCCAGCGCGTTTCCCCAATATATACCAACATCACTGATCAGGAACAGGACCCAGGGGATAGCCCCAATATATACCAACATCACTAATCAGGAGCAGGACCCAGGACATTGCCACAATATATCCCAGCATCACTGATCAGGAGCAGGAACCAGTGGATTACCTCAATATATTCCAGCATCACTGACCAGGAGCAGGACCCAGGGGATTATCTCAATATATCCCAGCATCACTGATCAGGAGCAGGACACAAGATATTACTCAAATATATCCCAGCATCACTGATCAGGGGCAGGACCCAGGGGATGAGACCGATATATTCCAACATCACAGATCAGGAACAGGAGCCAGGAGATTGCCCCAATATATCCCAGCATCATTGATCAGCAACAGGACCCAGGACATTGCCAAAATATATATCCCAGTATCACTGAGCAGGAGCAGGACCCAGGGGATTGCCCCAAGATACACCAGCATAACTGTTCAGGTGCAGGACCCAAGGGATCACCACCATATATAAAACAACATCACTGATCTGGGAAAGGACCCAGGGGAATACCACGATATATACCAGCATCACTGATCGGGGGCAGGACACAGGGGATTCTCCCAATAAATACCAGCAACATTTTTCAAGGGCAAGACCCAGGGGATTGCCCCAATATAACCAGCATCACTGATCAGGAGCAGATCCAAGGGGATTGCATCAATACATTGCAGCATCACTGATGAAGGGCACGACCAGAGGATTGCCCCAATATATACCAGCATCACTGATCAGGATCAGGACCAAGGAGATTGCCCCAATAAATACAAGCAACACTGATCATGGGCAAGACTCAGGTGATTGCTCCAATATATCCCAGCATCACTGATCCGGTGAAGGACCCAAGGGATTATCCCAATATATACCAGCATCACTCATCAGGAGCAGGACCCAGCGCATTGCTGCAATATATACCCGTGTCACTGAGCAGGAGCAGGTCCCAGAGAATAGCCCTAAGATATACCAGCATCACTGTTCAGGTGCAGGACCCAAGGGATTGCCCCAATATATACCAACCTCACTGATGAGGAGCAGAACCCAGTGGATTGCCCCAATATATACCAGCATCAATGATCAGGAGCAGGACCCAGGGGATAGCCCCAAGAAATCCAACGTCACTAATCAGGAACAGGACCGAGGGGATTGCCCCAAGATATACCAACATCACTGATCAGGAGCAGGACCTAGCACATTGCCACAATATATCCCAGCATCACTGATCAGGAGCAGGACCCAGTGGATTACCTCAATATATACCAGCATCACTGATCAGGAGCAGGACCCAGGGGATTACCTCAATATATCCCAGCATCACTGATCAGGAGCAGGACACAAGATATTACTCAAATATATCCCAGCATCACTGATCAGGGGCAGGACCCACGGGATGACACCGATATATTCCAACATCACTGATCAGGAACAGGAGCCAGAAGAATGCCCCAATATATCCCAGCATCATTGATCAGTAGCAGGACCCAGGACATTGCCAAAATATATATCCCAGCATCACTGAGCAGGAGCAGGACCCAGGGGATTGCCCCAAGATACACCAGCATAACGGTTCAGGTGCAGGACCCAAGGGATTACCACCATAAATATAACAACATCACTGAACTGGGGCAGGACCCAGGGGAATGCCACGATATATACCAGCATCACTGATCGGGGGCAGGACACAGGGGATTCTCCCAATAAATACCAGCAACATTGTTCAAGGGCAAGGCCCAGGGGATTGCCCCAATATAAACCAGCATCACTGATCAGGAGCAGGACCCAGGGGATTACCTCAATATATCCCAGCATCACTGATCAGGAGCAGGACACAAGATATTACTCAAATATATCCCAGCATCTCTGATCAGGGGCAGGACCCACGGGATGACACCGATATATTCCAACATCACTGATCAGGAACAGGAGCCAGAAGAATGCCCCAATATATCCCAGCATCATTGATCAGTAGCAGGACCCAGGACATTGCCAAAATATATATCCCAGCATCACTGAGCAGGAGCAGGACCCAGGGGATTGCCCCAAGATACACCAGCATAACGGTTCAGGTGCAGGACCCAAGGGATTACCACCATAAATATAACAACATCACTGAACTGGGGCAGGACCCAGGGGAATGCCACGATATATACCAGCATCACTGATCGGGGGCAGGACACAGGGGATTCTCCCAATAAATACCAGCAACATTGTTCAAGGGCAAGGCCCAGGGGATTGCCCCAATATAAACCAGCATCACTGATCAGGAGCAGAACCCAGGGGATTGCATCAATATATTGCAGCATTAGTGATGAAGGGCACGACCAGAGGATTGCCCCAATATATACCAGCATCACTGATCAGGATCAGTACCAAGGAGATTGCCCCAATAAATACCAGCAACACTGATCATGGGCAAGACTCAGGTGATTGCTCCAATATATCCCAGCATCACTGATCCGGTGAAGGACCCAAGGGATTATCCCAATATATACCAGCATCACTCATCAGGAGCAGGACCCAGCGCATTGCTGCAATATATACCCGTGTCACTGAGCAGGAGCAGGTCCCAGGGAAAAGCCCTAAGATGTACCAGCATCACTGTTCAGGTGCAGGACCCAAGGGATTGCCCCAATATATACCAACCTCACTGATCAGGAGCAGAACCCAGTGGTTTGCCCCAATATATAAAAGCATCAATGATCAGGAGCAGGACCCAGGGGATTACTCCAATCTATCCCAACATCACTGATCAGGAGTCGGACCCAGAGGATTAATCAATATATCCCAGAATCTCTGATCAGGAGCAGGACCCAGGGGATTGAACAATATATAGCAACATCACCGATCAGGAGTATGACCCAGGGGATTGTCCGAATATATACCAACATCACTGATCAGGAGCAGGACACAGGGAATTGCTCCAATATATACCGGCATCACTGATCAGGAGCAGGACCTAGGATATTGCCACAATATATGCCAGCATCACTGATCGGGAGTAGGACCCAGGTGATTGCCCCAATATATACCAGCATCATTGGTCAGGAGCAGGACACAAGGGAATGCCCCAATATATACCAGCATCACAGATAGGGAGCAGGAACCAGGTGATTGCCCCAAAATATACCAGCATCACTGAGCAGGAGCATGGCCCATGGGATTACCCCAATATATCCCAGCCTCACTGATCACTGGCAGGAACCAGTGGATTACCTCAATATATACCAGCATCACTGATCGGGGGCAGGACACAGTGGATTACCCCAATATATACCAGCATCACTGATCAGGAGCAGGACCCAGGGCATTGCCCCAATATATACCAGCATCACTGACCAGGGGCAGGACCCAGTGGATTACCCCAATATATACCAGCATCACTGATCAGGGGCAGGACATAGTGGATTACGCCAATATATACCAGCATCACTGATCAGGGTCCGGACCCAGTGGATTACCCAAATATATACCAGTATCACTCATCAGGAGCAGGACCCAGCGCATTGCCCCAATATATACCAGCATCACTGATTAGGAACAGGACCCAGGTGATTGCCCGAATATATACCGGCATCACTGATCAGGGTCAGGACCCAGTGGATTACCCCAATATATACCAGCATCACTGATCAGGAGCAGGACTCAGCGCATTGCTCCAATATATATCAGCATCACTGATCAGAAGCTGGACCCAGGCGATTGCCCCAATATATACGAGCATCACTGAGAAGGAGCAGGTCCCAGTGAATTGCCCCAAGATATACCAGCATCACTGATCAGGAGCAGGACCCAGGAGATTGCCACAATATATCCCAACATCACTGATTTGGAGCAGGAATCAGGGGATTGTCCCAATATCTCCCAGCATCACAGATCAGGAGCAGCACCAAAGGGATTAACCCAATATATCCCAGCATCACTGATCAGGAACAGGACCCAGCGAATTACCCCAATATATCCCAGCATCACTGATCAGAGCAGGACCCAGGGATTATCACAATATATCCCAGCATCACTCATCAGGAGCAGGACCCAGCGCATTGCCCAAATATAAACCAACATCACTGATCAGGAACAGGACCCAGGGGATTGCCCCAAGATATCCCAACGTCACTAATCAGGAGCAGGACCCAGGGGATTGCCCCAAGATATACAAGCATCACTGATCAGGAGCAGGACCCAGGACATTGCCACAATATATCCCAGCATCACTGATCAGGAGCAGGACCCAGTGGATTACCTCAATATATACCAGCATCACATTTCAGGATCAGGACCCAAGGGATTACCCCAATATATCCCAACATCACTGATCTGTGGCAGGACCCAGTGGATTGCACCAATATATACCAGCATCACTGATCAGGAGTAGGACCCAGATGACTACCACAATATATCCCAGCATCACTGATCAGGAGCAGGACACAAGATATTACTCAAATATATCCCAGCGTCACTGATCAGGGGCAGGACCCAGGGGATGACACTGATATATTCCAACATCACTGATCAGGAACAGGAGCCAGGAGATTGCCCCAATATATCCCAGCATCATTGATCAGCAGCAGGACCCAGGACATTGCCAAAATATATATCCCAGCATACTGAGCAGGAGCAGGACCCAGGCGATTGCCCCAAGAAACACCAGCATAACTGTTCAGGTGCAGGACCCAAGGGATTACCACCATATATATAACAACATCACTGATCTGGGGCAGGACCCAGGGGAATACCACGATATATACCAGCAGAACTGATCGGGGACAGGACACAGGGGATTCTCCCAATAAATACTAGCAACATTGTTCAAGGGTAAGACCCAGGGGATTGCCCCAATATAAACCAGCATCACAGATCAGGAGCAGAACCCAGGGGATTGCATCAATATCTTGCAGCATCACCGATGAAGGGCACGACCAGAGGATTGCCCCAATATATACCAGCATCACTGATCAGGATCAGGACCAAGGAGATTGCCACAATAAATACCAGCAACACTGATCATGGGCAAGACTCAGGTGATTGCTCCAATATATCCCAGCATCACTGATCCGGTGAAGGACCCAAGGGATTATCCCAATATATACCAGTATCACTCATCAGGAACAGGACCCAGCGCATTGCTGCAAAATATACCCGTGTCACTGAGCAGGAGCAGGTCCCAGGGAACAGCCCTAAGATATACCAGCATCACTGTTCAGGTGCAGGACCCAAGGGATTGCACCAATATATACCAGCATCAATGATCAGGAGCAGAACCCAGTGGATTGACCCAATATATATCAGCATCAATGATCAGGAGCAGGACCCAGGGGATTTCTCCAATCTATCCCAACATCACTGATCAGGAGTCGGACCAAGGGGCTTAATCAATATATTCCAGAATCTCTGATCAGGCGCAGGACCCAGGGGATTGCCCCAATATATACCAGCATCACTGATCAGGAGCAGGACCCAGGGGATTGACCCAATATATAGCAACATCACTGATCAGGAGCAGGACACAGGGAATAGCTCCAATATATACCAGCATCACTGATCAGGAGCAGGACCTAGGAGATTGACACAATATATACCAGCATCACTGATCGGGAGCAGGACCCAGGCGATTGCTCCAATATATACCAGCATCACTGATCAGTGGCAGGATCCAGTGGATTACCTCAATATATACCAGCATCACTGATCAGGAGCAGGACCCAGGTGATTGCCCCAAAATATACCAGCATCACTGACCAGGGGCAAGACCCAGTGGATTACCCCAATATATACCAGTATAACTGATCAGGGGCAGGACCTAGTGGATTACGCCAATATATACCAGCATCACTGATCAGGGTCCGGACCCAGTGGATTACCCCAATATATACCAGTATCACTCATCAGGAGCAGGACCAGCGCAATGCCCAAATATATACCAGCATCACTGATTAGGAACAGGACCCAGGGGATTGCCCCAATATATACCGGCATCACTGATCAGGGTCAGGACCCAGTGGATTACCCCAATATATACCAGCATCGCTGATCAGGAGCAGGACCCAGCGCATTGCTCCAATATATACGAGCATCTCTGATCAGAAGCTGGACCCAGGCGATTGCCCCAATATATACCAGCATCACTGAGAAGGAGCAGGACCCAGGGAATTGCCCCAAGATATACCAGCATCACTGATCAGGAGCAGGACTTAGGAGATTGCCACAATATATCCCAACATCACTGATTTGGAGCAGGAATCAGGGGATTGTCCCAATATATCCCAGCATCACAGATCAGGAGCAGGACCAAGGGGATTAACCCAATATATCCCAGCATCACTGATCAGGAGCAGGACCCAGCGAATTACCCCAATATATCCCAGCATCACTGATCAGAGCAGGACCCAGGGATTACCACAATATATCCCAGCATCACTCATCAGGAGCTGGACCCAGCGCATTGCCCCAATAGATACCAACATCACTGATCAGGAACAGGACCCAGGGGATTGCCCCAAGATATCCCAACGTCACTAATCAGGAGCAGGACCAGGGGATTGCCCCAAGATATACCAGCATCACTGATCAGGAGCAGGACCCAGGACATTGCCACAATATATCCCAGCATCACTGATCAGGAGCAGGACCCAGTGCATTACCTCAATATATACCAGCATCACTGATCAGGATCAGGACCCAAGGGATTACCCCAATATATCCCAACATCACTGATCTGTGGCAGGACCCAGTGGATTGCACCAATATATACCAGCATCACTGATCAGGAGTAGGACCCAGAGGACTACCACAATATATCCCAGCATCACTCATCAGGAGCTGGACCCAGCGCGTTGCCCCAATATATACCAACATCACTGATCAGGAACAGGACCCAGGGGATAGCCCCAAGATATCCCAACGTCACTAATCAGGAGCAGGACCGACGGGATTGCCCCAAGATATACCAGCATCACTGATCAGGAGCAGGACTCAGTGGATTACCTCAATATGTACCAGCATCACTGATCAGGAGCAGGACCCAGGGGATTACCTCAATATATCCCAGCATCACTGATCAGGAGCAGGACACAAGATATTACTCAAATATATCCCAGCATCACTGATCAGGGGCAGGACGTAGTGGACTACGCCAATATATACCAGCATCACTGATCAGGGTCCGGACCCAGTGGATTACCCAAATATATACCAGTATCACTCATCAGGAGCAGGACCCAGCGCATTGCCCCAATATATACCCGCATCACTGATTAGGAACAGGACCCAGGTGATTGCCCGAATATATACCGGCATCACTGATCAGGGTCAGGACCCAGTGGATTACCCCAATATATATCAGCATCACTGATCAGGAGCAGGACCCAGGAGATTGCCACAATATATCCCAACATCACTGATTTGGAGCAGGAATCAGGGGATTGTCCCAATATATCCCAGCATCACAGATCAGGAGCAGGACCAAGGGGATTAACCCAATATATCCCAGCATCACTGATCAGGAGCAGGACCCAGCGAATTACCCCAATATATCGCAGCATCACTGATCAGAGCAGGACCCAGGGATTACCACAATATATCCCAGCATCACTCATCAGGAGCAGGACCCAGCGCATTGCCCAAATATATACCAACATCACTGATCAGGAACAGGACCCAGGGGATTGCCCCAAGATATCCCAACGTCACTAATCAGGAGCAGGACCCAGGGGATTGCCCCAAGATATACCAGCATCACTGATCAGGAGCAGGACCCAGGACATTGCCACAATATATCCCAGCATCACTGATCAGGAGCAGGACCCAGTGGATTACCTCAATATATACCAGCCTCACATTTCAGGATCAGGACCCAAGGGATTACCCCAATATATCCCAACATCACTGATCTGTGGCAGGACCCAGTGGATTGCACCAATATATACCAGCATCACTGATCAGGAATAGGACCCAGATGACTACCACAATATATCCCAGCATCACTGATCAGGAGCAGGACACAAGATATTACTCAAATATATCCCAGCATCACTGATCAGGGGCAGGACCCAGGGGATGACACTGATATATTCCAACATCACTGATCAGGAACAGGAGCCAGGAGATTGCCCCAATATATCCCAGCATCATTGATCAGCAGCAGGACCCAGGACATTGCCAAAATATATATCCCAGCATCACTGAGCAGGAGCAGGACCCAGGCGATTGCCCCAAGAAACACCAGCATAACTGTTCAGGTGCAGGACCCAAGGGATTACCACCATATATATAACAACATCACTGATCTGGGGCAGGACCCAGGGGAATACCACGATATATACCAGCATAACTGATCGGGGACAGGACACAGGGGATTCTCCCAATAAATACTAGCAATATTGTTCAAGGGCAAGACCCAGGGGATTGCCCCAATATAAACCAGCATCACAGATCAGGAGCAGAACCCAGGGGATTGCATCAATATCTTGCAGCATCACCGATGAAGGGCACGACCAGATGATTGCCCCAATATATACCAGCATCACTGATCAGGATCAGGACCAAGGAGATTGCCCCAATAAATACCAGCAACACTGATCATGGGCAAGACTCAGGTGATTGCTCCAATATATCCCAGCATCACTGATCCGGTGAAGGACCCAAGGGATTATCCCAATATATACCAGCATCACTCATCAGGAGCAGGACCCAGCGCATTGCTGCAATATATACCCGTGTCACTGAGCAGGAGCAGGTCCCAGGGAACAGCCCTAAGATATACCAGCATCACTGTTCAGCTGCAGGACCCAAGGGATTGAAGCAATATATACCAGCATCAATGATCAGGAGCAGAAATCAGTGGATTGCCCCAATATATACCAGCATCAATGATCAGGAGCAGGACCCAGGGGATTGCCCCAATATATACCAGCATCACTGATCAGGAGCAGGACCCAGGGGATTGACCCAATATATAGCAACATCACTGATCAGGAGTATGACCCAGGGGATTGTCCCAATATACACCAAAATCACTGATCAGGAGCAGGACACAGGGAATAGCTCCAATATATAGCAGCATCACTGATCAGGAGCAGGACCTAGGAGATTGCCACAATATATACCAGCATCACTGATCGGGAGCAGGACCCAGGCGATTGCTCCAATATATACCAGCATCACTGGTCAGGAGCAGGACACAAGAGAATGCCCCAATATATACCAGCCTCACAGATAGGGAGCAGGAACCAGGTGATTGCCCCAAAATATGCCAGCATCACTGAGCAGGAGCATGGCCCTAGGTATTACCCCAATATATACCAGCATCACTGATCAGGAGCAGGACCCAGCGCATTGCCCCAATATATACCAGCTTCACTGACCAGGGGCAAGACCCAGTGGATTACCCCAATATATACCAGTATAACTGATCAGGGGCAGGACCTAGTGGATCACGCAAATATATACCAGAATCACTGATCAGGGTCCGGACCCAGTGGATTACCCCAATATATACCATTATCACTCATCAGGAGCAGGACCCAGCGCATTGCCCAAATATATACCAGCATCACTGATTAGGAACAGGACCCAGGTGATTGCCCAAAATATATACCGGCATCACTGATCAGGGTCAGGACCCAGTGGATTACCCCAATATATACCAGCATCGCTGATCAGGAGCAGGACCCAGCGCATTGCTCCAATATATACGAGCATCTCTGATCAGAAGCTGGACCCAGGCGATTGCCCCAGTATATACCAGCATCACTGAGAAGGAGCAGGACCCAGGGAATTGCCCCAAGATATACCAGCATCACTGATCAGGAGCAGGACCCAGGAGATTGCCACAATATATCCCAACATCACTGATTTGGAGCAGGAATCAGGGGATTGTCCCAATATATCCCAGCATCACAGATCAGGAGCAGGACCAAGGGGCTTAACCCAATATATCCCAGCATCACTGATCAGGAGCAGGACCCATCGAATTACCCCAATATATCCCAGCATCACTGATCAGAGCAGGAGCCATGGATTACCACAATATATCCCAGCATCACTCATCAGGAGCTGGACCCAGCGCATTGCCCCAATAGATACCAACATCACTGATCAGGAACAGGACCCAGGCGATTGCCCCAAGATATCCCAACGTCACTAATCAGGAGCAGGACCAGGGGATTGCCCCAAGATATACCAGCATCACTGATCAGGAGCAGGACCCAGGACATTGCCACAATATATCCCAGCATCACTGATCAGGAGCAGGACCCAGTGGATTACCTCAATATATACCAGCATCACTGATCAGGATCAGGACCCAAGGGATTACCCCAATATATCCCAACATCACTGATCTGTGGCAGGACCCAGTGGATTGCACCAATATATACCAGCATCACCGATCAGGAGTAGGACCCAGAGGATTACCACAATATATCCCAGCATCACTCATCAGGAGCTGGACCCAGCGCGTTGCCCCAATATATACCAACATCACTGATCAGGAACAGGACCCAGGGGATAGCCCCAAGATATCCCAACGTCACTAATCAGGAGCAGGACCGAGGGGATTGCCCCAAGATATACCAGCATCACTGATCAGGAGCAGGACCCAGGACATTGCCACAATATATCCTAGCATCACTGATCAGGAGCAGGACCCAGTGGATTACGTCAATATATACCAGCATCACTGATCAGGAGCAGGACCCAGGGGATTACCTCAATATATCCCAGCATCACTGATCAGGAGCAGGACACAAGATATTACTCAAATATATCCCAGCATCACTGATCAGGGGCAGGACGCAGGGGATGACACCGATATATTCCAACATCACTGATCAGGAACAGGAGCCAGGAGATTGCCCCAATATATCCCAGCATCATTGATCAGCAGCAGGACCCAGGACATTGCCAAAATATATATCCCAGCATCACTGAGCAGGAGCAGTACCCAGGGGATTGCCCCAAGATACACCAGCATAACTGTTCAGCTGCAGGACCCAAGGCATTACCACCATATATATAACAACATCACTGATCTGGGGCAAGACCCAGGGGATTGCCCCAATATAAACCAGCATCACTGATCAGGAGCAGAACCCAGGGGATTGCATCAATCTAGTGCAGCATCACTGATGAAGGGCACGACCAGAGGATTGCCCCAATATATACCAGCATCACTGATCAGGATCAGGACCAAGGAGATTGCCCCAATAAATACCAGCAACACTGATCATGGGCAAGACTCAGGTGATTGCTCCAATATATCCCAGCATCACTGATCCGGTGAAGGACCCAAGGGATTATCCCAATATATACCAGCATCACTCATCAGGAGCAGGACCCAGCGCATTGCTGCAATATATACACGTGTCACTGAGCAGGAGCAGGTCCCAGGGAATAGCCCTAAGATATACCAGCATCACTGTTCAGGTGCCGGACCCAAGGGATTGCCCCAATATATACCAACCTCACTTATCAGGAGCAGAACCCAGTGCATTGCCCCAATATATAACAGCATCAATGATCAGGAGCAGGACACAGGGGATTTCTCCAATCTATCCCAACATCACTGATCAGGAGTCGGACCCAGGGGATTAATCAATGTATCCCAGAATCTCTGATCAGGAGCAGGACCCAGGGGATTGCCCCAATATATACCAGCATTACTGATCAGGAGCAGGACCCAGGGGATTGTCCCAATATATACCAACATCACTGATCAGGAGCAGGACACAGTGAATAGCGCCAATATATACCAGCATCACTGATCAGGAGCAGGACCTAGGAGATTGCCACAATATATACCAGCCACAATATATACCAGCATCACTGATCGGGAGCAGGACCCAGGTGATTGCCCCAATATATACCAGCATCACTGGTCAGGAGCAGGACACAAGGGAATGCCCCAATATATACCAGCATCACAGATAGGGAGCAGGAACCAGGTGATTGCCCCAAAATATACCAGCATCACTGAGCAGGAGCATGGCCAATGGGATTACCCCAATATATCCCAGCCTCACTGATCAGTGGCAGGATCCAGTGGATTACCTCAATATATACCAGCATCACTGATCAGGGGCAGGACCCAGTGGATTACCCCAATATATACCAGCATCACTGATCAGGAGCAGGACCCAGCGCATTGTCCCAATATATACCAGCATCACTGATCAGGAGTAGGACCCAGAGGACTACCACAATATATCCCAGCATCACTCATCTGGAGCTGGACCCAGCGCGTTACCCCAATATATAACAACATCACTGATCAGGAACAGGACCCAGGGGATAGCCCCAAGATATCCCAACGTCACTAATCAGGAGCAGGACCGAGGGGATTGCCCCAAGATATACCAGCATCACTGATCAGGAGCAGGACCCAGTGGATTACCTCAATATATACCAGCATCACTGATCAGGAACAGGACCCAGCGCATAGTCCCAATATATACCAGCATCATTGATCAGGAGCAGGACACAAGATATTACTCAAATATATCCCAGCATCACTGATCAGGGGCAGGACCCAGGGGATGACACCGATATATTCCAACATCACTGATCAGGAACAGGAGCCAGGAGATTGCCCCAATATATCCCAGCATCATTGATCAGCAGCAGGACCCAGGACATTGCCAAAATATATATCCCAGCATCACTGACAAGGAGCAGGACCCAGGGGATTGCCCCAAGATACACCAGCATAACTGTTCAGGTGCAGGACCCAAGGCATTACCACCATATATATAACAACATCACTGATCTGGGGCAGGAACCAGGGGCATACCACGATATATACCAGCATCACTGATCGGGGGCAGGACACAGGGTATTCTCCAAATAAATACCAGCAACATTGTTCAAGGGCAAGACCCAGGGGATTGCCCCAATATAAACCAGCATCACTGATCAGGAGCAGAACCCAGGGGATTGCATCAATCTAGTGCAGCATCACTGATGAAGGGCACGACCAGAGGATTGCCCCAATATATACCAGCATCACTGATCAGGATCAGGACCAAGGAGATTGCTCCAATAAATACCAGCAACACTGATCATGGGCAAGACTCAGGTGATTGCTCCAATATATCCCAGCATCACTGATCCGGTGAAGGACCCAAGGGATTATCCCAATATATACCAGCATCACTCATCAGGAGCAGGACCCAGCGCATTGCTGCAATATATACACGTGTCACTGAGCAGGAGCAGGTCCCAGGGAATAGACCTAAGATAAACCAGCATCACTGTTCAGGTGCAGGACCCAAGGGATTGCCCCAATATATACCAACCTCACATATCAGGAGCAGAACCCAGTGGATTGCCCCAATATATACCAGCATCAATGATCAGGAGCAGGACCCAGGGGATTTCTCCAATCTATCCCAACATCACTGATCAGGAGTCGGACCCAGGGTATTAAACAATATATCCCAGAATCTCTGATCAGGAGCAGGACCCAGGTGATTGCCCCAATATATACCAGCATCACTGATCTGGAGCAGGACCCAGGGGATTGTCCCAATATATACCAACATCACTGATCAGGAGCAGGACACAGGGAATAGCTCCAATATATACCAGCATCACTGATCGGGAGCAGGACCCAGGTGATTGCCCCAATATATACCAGCATCACTGGTCAGGAGCAGGACACAAGGGAATGCCCCAATATATACCAGCATCACAGATAGGGAGCAGGAACCAGGTGATTGCCCCAAAATATAACAGCATCACTGAGCAGGAGCAAGGCCCATGGGATTACCCCAATATATCCAGCCTCACTGATCAGTGGCAGGATCCAGTGGATTACCTCAATATATACCAGCATCACTGATCAGGGGCAGGACCCAGTGGATTACCCCAATATATACCAGCATCACTGATCAGGAGCAGGACCCAGCGCATAGTCCCAATATATACCAGCATCATTGATCAGGAGCAGGACACAAGATATTACTCAAATATATCCCAGCATCACTGATCAAGGGCAGGACCCAGGGGATGACACCGATATATTCCAACATCACTGATCAGGAACAGGAGCCAGGAGATTGCCCCAATATATCCCAGCATCATTGATCAGCAGCAGGACCCAGGACATTGCCAAAATATATATCGCAGCATCACTGAGCAGGAGCAGGACCCAGGGGATTGCCCCAAGATACACCAGCATAACTGTTCAGGTGCAGGACCCAAGGCATTACCACCATATATAGAACAACATCACTGATCTGGGGCAGGACCCAGGGGAATACCACGATATATACCAGCATCTCTGATCGGGGGCAGAACACAGGGTATTCTCCAAATAAATACCAGCAACATTGTTCAAGGGCAAGACCCAGGGGATTGCCCCAATATAAACCAGCATCACTGATCAGGAGCAGAACCCAGGGGATTGCATCAATCTAGTGCAGCATCACTGATGAAGGGCACGACCAGAGGATTGCCCCAATATACACCAGCATCACTGATCAGGATCAGGACCAAGGAGATTGCCCCAATAAATACCAGCAACACTGATCATGGGCAAGACTCAGGTGATTGCTCCAATATATCCCAGCATCACTGATCCGGTGAAGGACCCAAGGGATTATCCCAATATATACCAGCATCACTCATCAGGAGCAGGACCCAGCGCATTGCTGCAATATATACACGTTCACTGAGCAGGAGCAGGTCCCAGGGAATAGCCCTAAGATATACCAGCATCACTGTTCAGGTGCAGGACCCAAGGGATTGCACCAATATATACCAACCTCATTTATCAGGAGCAGAACCAGTGGATTGCCCCAATATATACCAGCATCAATGATCAGGAGCAGGACCCAGGGGATTTCTCCAATCTATCCCAACATCACTGATCAGGAGTCGGACCCAGGGGATTAATCAATATATCCCAGAATCTCTGATCAGGAGCAGGACCCAGGGGATTGCCCCAAGATATACCAGCATCACTGATCAGGAGCAGGACCCAGGGGATTGTCCCGATATATACCAACATCACTGATCAGGAGCAGGACACAGGGAATAGCTCCAATATATACCAGCATCACTGATCAGGAGCAGGACCTAGGAAAATGCCACAATATTTACCAGCATCACTGATCGGGAGCAGGACCCAGGTGATTGCCACAATATATACCAGCATCACTGGTCAGGAGCAGGACACAAGGGAATGTCCCAATATATACCAGCATCACAGATAGGGAGCAGGAACCAGGTGATTGCCCCAAAATATACCAGCATCACTGAGCAGGAGCATGGCCCATGGGATTACACCAATATATCCCAGCCTCACTGATCAGTGGCAGGATCCAGTGGATTACCTCAATATATACCAGCATCACTGATCAGGGGCAGGACCCAGTGGATTACCCCAATATGTACCAGCATCACTGATCAGGAGCAGGACCCAGCGCATTGTCCCAATATATACCAGCATCACTGACCAGGGGCAGGACCCAGTAGATTACCCCAATATATACCAGCATCACTGATCAGGCGCAGGACCGAGTGGATTCCGCCAATATATACCAGCATCACTGATCAGGGTCCGGACCCAGTGGATTACCCCAATATATACCAGTATCACTCATCAGGAGCAGGACTCAGCGCATTGCCCCAATATATACCAGCATCACTGATTAGGAACAGGACCCAGGGGATTGTCCCAATATATACCGGCATCACTGATCAGGGTCAGGACCCAGTGGATTGCCCCAATATATACCAGCACCACTGATCAGGAGCAGGACCCAGCGCGTTGCTCCAATATATACCAGCATCACTGATCTGAAGCTGGACCCAGGCGATTGCTCCAATATATACGAGCATCACTGAGAAGGAGCAGGACCCAGTGAATTGCCCCAAGATATGCCAGCATCACTGATCAGGAGCAGGACCAAGGAGATTGCCACAATATATCCCAACATCACTGATTTGGATCAGGATTCAGGGGATTGTCCCAATATATCCCAGCATCACAGATCAGGAGCAAGACCAAGGAGATTAACCCAATATATCCCAGCATCACTGATCAGGAGCAGGACCCAGCGAATTACCCCAATATATCCCAGCATCACTGATCAGAGCAGGACCCAGGGATTAGCACAATATATCCCAGCATCACTCATCAGGAGCTGGACCCAGCGCATTGCCCCAATATATACCAACATCACTGATCAGGAACAGGACCCAGGAGATTGCCCGAAGATATCCCAACGTCACTAATCAGGAGCAGGACCCAGGGGATTGCCCCAAGATATACCAGCATCACTGATCAGGAGCAGGAACCAGGGATTTGCCACAAAATATACGAGCATCACTGATCAGGAGCAGGACGCAGGGAATTACGCCAATATATACCAGCATCACTGATCAGGAGCTGGACCCAGGGGATTGCTCCAATATATCCTAACTTCACTGATCAGGGGCAGGACCCAGATGATTGCCCCAATATAT
Source organism: Pristiophorus japonicus (assembly GCF_044704955.1). Taxonomy (NCBI): domain Eukaryota; kingdom Metazoa; phylum Chordata; class Chondrichthyes; family Pristiophoridae; genus Pristiophorus; species Pristiophorus japonicus. The sequence continues at coordinate 229,491 of NW_027253324.1, forward strand.
CCCAGCATGAATGATCAGGAACAGGACCAATGGGATCACCCCAATATATCCCATCAACACTGATCAGGAGCAGGACCCCTGGGGATTGCCCCAATATATCTCTGCATCACTGATCAGCAGCAGGACCCAGGGGATTGCCCCAATATATCCCAGCATCACTGATCAGGTGCAGGACCTAGTGGATTGCCCCAATATATGCCAGCATCACTGATCAGGAGCAGGACCCAGGTGATTGCCGCAAAATATCCCAGCATCACTGCTCAGGGGCTGACCCAGGGGATTGCCACAATATTTACCAGCATCATTGATCAGGGGCAGGACCTAGTAGATTGCCCAATATATACCAGCATCACTGGTCAGGGGCCAGACACAGGGGATAGCCCAAATATATACCAGCATCACTGATCAGGAGCAGGACTCCAGAGCAATGGCGAGCAGAAGAGATGAGAGTCAACATCAACCTAATGGAAGGAACATACAAACGTCGTAATAATAGGCTCGTCCGAGTGGACTGTCACATATATAACGAACAGACAATATAAGATATGAAGAGCTGCAAAGAAGTAATAAGAAATTAAACTTGCGATGGATATCATGAATAAAACATAACATTTTTTATTATTGTGTAAGGAAAGAGATTTCAGTGGAAATGTGTTCCCTTCAAAACAGGTATGGGTAATATTGCAAATTATAACAATGAAATAGAAGAGTTTTTGAGCAATTACATTATGACCTCACGAACAGTCGAGAAAGTCGATACATTACATGAAATTCCAGGAAAATGATTCATGGATCAAGGACTGGAACTCACTAAAGTTAACGGAAGCAAGAAACTAGAATTCGAAAAATTAATATCATGAAGAAATGACAAACACCAAGACCTGATGGTTTCCACCAATTGTTATTGAGCAATTAGTTCAACGTAAATGTTTAGTTAGAGCCAACGTGGAATAAAAAAAGGTAGGTCATGTCTAACGAACATTTGGGATTATGTTTGAGGAAGTAACCAAATTATCACGCAAGGGAATGTCTCTGGATGTAGTTTATATGAACATCCAGAAGGCAATAAATAAGGTTCCACGTTAGGGAATGTTAGTTAAAGTGAAAAATAGAATTGTAGGACAATAATTGAACCGATTAGTAGACTGGTTGTTCAGGAGAATATAGAGAAGAAGAATCATTGCTGTGTACATGAATTGGAAGCAATAAATTAGTAATATGCAACAAAGCAAATGTTGGTCTCTAGGTGAACGAGACCAGGGAATTAGTGATAGGGAACATGGAGATGGCAGAAATTCTGAACAACTATTTTGAATCAGTTTTTATGGTAGTGTACACTATAAATATCCCAGCAGTAAATAGCCAAGGGGCTATAGGATGGAGGAACTTAACAAAGAAGAACAATAACTAAGGAGGTGGTATTCAGCAAAATAATGGGTCTAAATGCAGCTAAATCCCCTGGACATGATGGCTTGCTGCTTCTGGTCTTAAGAAGCAGGGATAGTTGATGCATTGATTGCAATTTACCAAATTCTCCTGGATGCTGGGGAGGTCCCAGCAGTGACAGCATGAGTGAGGTCAGTGATGTATCTGGATGTTCAGTGACAGTATCAGTGCGGTCAGTGATGTAACTGGATGGGTAGTGACAGTATGAGTGAGATCAGTGATGTATCTGAATGTGCAGTGACAGTATGAGTGTGGTCAGTGATGCATCTGGATGCGTAGTGAATGTATGAGTGAGGTCAGTGATGTATCTGGACGGGTTGTAACAGCATGAGTGAGGTCAGTGATGTATCTGGATGGGTAGTGACAGCATGAGTGAGGTCAGTGATGTATCTGGATGGGTAGTGATAGTATGAGTGATGTTAGTGAAGTACCTGGATGGGGAGTTACTGTATGAGTGAGATCAGTGATGTATCTGGATGGGTAATGAAATTACGAGTGAAGTCAGTGATGTATCTGGATGGGAAGTGAGAGTACGAGTGAGGTCATTGATGTATCTCGATGGGAAGTGACAGCATGAGTGAGATCAGTGAAGTTTTTGGATGGGTAATGACAGTGTGAGTGAGGAGAGTGATGTACCTGGATGGGTAGTGACAGTATGAGTGAGGTCAGTGGTGTATGTGGATAGGTAGTGTCAGTATGAGTGAGGTCAGTGATGTATCTGGTTGGGTTGTGACAGTATGCGTGAGGTCAGTGATGTACCTGGATGGTTAGTGAGAGTATGAGTGGGGTCAGTGATGTACCTGGATGGGTTGTGACAGTATGAGTGAGGTCAGTGACGTACCTGAATGGTTTGTGACAGTATGAGTGAGGTCAGTATTGTAGCTGGATGAGTAGTGACAGAATGAGTGAGGACAGTGATGTATGTGGATCGGTAGTGACAGTGTGAGTGATGTCAGTGGTGTATCTGGATGGATAGTGACAGTATGAGTGGGGTCAGTGGTGTATCTTAATGGATAGTAACAGTATGAGTGGGGTCAGTGATGTATCTGGATGGGTAGTGACAGTATGAGCGAGGCCAGTGATGTATCTGGATGGGAAGTGACAGTATAAGCGAGGCCAGTGATGTATCTGGATAGCAAGTAATAGTATGAGTGAGGTCAGTGATGTACCTGGATGTGTAGTGACAGTATGAGTGAGGTCAGTGATGTATCTGGATGGGTAGTGACAATATGAGTGAGATCAGCCATGTACCTGGATGGATTGTTATTGTGTGAGTGAATTCAGTGATATATCTGGATGGGAAGTGACCTAGCTATTTGGGTAAAAACAGGCAGAGTATGAAAGTAAGAGACAAAAGTTTAATGGTAGCAGTGCAGCAGAGAATAATTTCACAGCAGGGAATAATGGTAAAACAAATCTTTATATGAATACACGTTGATTTCATAATAAGGTGATTGTACTCGTGGCTCAAATCTCGATGAAGGAGTTTGATCGAAAGGCCATTAAAGGGACGTGTTTACATGTTGTCCAAAGTTGGAAACTTCATGTTCCAGGGTACTTAAGTTTCGAAAAGACAGGCAGAATGCTAAAGGATGGGGGGTACCCCTGATCATAAATAATTAAATAAGAACAGAAGTGAGAAAGGATCTTGGATTGAAACATCAGGAAGTACAATTTGAATGCGTGGAGTTCAGGAATAACAAGGGACAGAAATCACTGGTGGGAGGAATATATAGCTCCCTAAAAGTAGCTATACCGTTGGCCAGAATATTAATCAAGATATAGTGTGAACTTGTAAAAAATGCAACAATGGTGGGGGACGTTAATCTGCATATAGACTGGAGAAATCAAACGTGTTACTGTAGTCTGGAGGACGAGTTCAGGGACTTCATTCCAGTAAGTTTTAGAGAACATTACGAATTGAAACCAACCAGGAGACAGGCTATTTCGGATATTGTATTCGGCAATGAGACAATGTTCATGAACAGTCTCATAGTGACGGATCCTATCAGGCAGAGTGTACACAATACGACAGAATTTTGCTTTACGTTGGAGAGTGATTTGCCCAAGTCCAACACTAGATTCTTAAAACTTAAATAAGAATATCGATGAATATCGTGTTGGCGAAAGTTGATTGGAAATATAGATTAAAAGCTATGGCAATAGATACGCAGTGGCCAGACCTTAAATAAATATTTCATAATTCTCAACAGTAATACATTCAATTGAGAAGCAAAAACTCCATAGTGGAAGTGATCCATCCGTGGCTAACTAAAGAAGTTAAGGATAACTTTTGATTGACAGAAGAGGCGAATAATGTTGCGATAAATTGTAGTAAGCATGAGGATTGGGAGAATTTCAGAATCGAACAAAAGGTGACCAAAGTATTGATAAAAACCGAAACAATAGACTATGGGAGAAAACTAACAGGAAACTTAAAAACATATTATGCGAGCTTATACAATTCCTTAAAAATGAATAGAGTAGTTAAGATAAACATTGGTCCCGTAGAGACTGAGGCAGCATTATGAGCAGCAAGGAAATGGCAGAAAATGTAAACAAATATTCTGTACCTATCTTCAGAGTACAAGACGCAAAAAGCATAATTACAATGGTGGAAACAAAACGCAAAGAACTCAGTATACTTAATATAAGTTGAGGAAACATATATGGAGAAGCTGTTGGGGCTAAAAGCCGAGAGGTGGCTGCATAATTAATGGATGCTTTGGTTTTTATCTTTCTAAATTCCCTCGAATCTAAACCGCTCCCAGTGGATTGTAATATAGCAAATTTAACATCGCTATTAACGAAAGGAGGGAGAGAGAACACAGGAAACTACAGGCCAGTTAGACTGACATTAGTCATCGGGAAAAGGCTGGAATCCAATCATAAGGACGTGGTGACAGGCCACTGAGATAGTCAAAACAAGGTTTGGCAGCGTCGACGTGGTTTTATGTAAGGAAAATCGTGTTGACAAATTAGCAGAGTTTTTTGAGGATGTAACAAGAATTGTGGATAAAGGGCAACCAGAGGATATCATATATTTGAAATTCCAAAAGACATTCGAGAAAGTGCCAAGCTAAAGTTTATTATACAAGATAAGTAATCAGGGGAATGGAGGTAATGTATTAGCATGGATAGAGGATTTGTTAACGGACAGAAAACAGGGAATTGAGATAATCGGGAGTGTTCCAGATTGGTAGGCTGTAACTGGTGGGGTGAAACAAGGATCAATGCTGGGGCCTCAGCTATTTACAACCTATATTAATGACCTAGATGAAGGGACTGAGTGTAATGTATCCAAGCTTGCTAATGGTACAAATCTTGGTGAGACAGTAAGCGGTGATGGGAACACAAAGTGTCTTCAAAGGGATACACATAGAATTAGTGAGGGGCAGTATGCTTGCAGATGTAGCATAATGTCGAGAAATGGGAGGTTATTCATTTTGGTAGAAATCCAAGAAAAACTGAATATTTTTTAAATGATAAGACACGTTTCAATGTTGGTCCTCAGAGAGATTTGTGTGTCCTTGTGAAAGAAACGCAAAAAGCCAGCAGAGAGCTGCTGCAAGCAATAAGGATGGCGAATGGAATTGTGTGCTTTATTGCAAGGGGATTGGAGTACAATTGTATGGAAGTGTTGCTACAATTATGCAGGGCATTGCTGAGACGACACCTGGATGACTGTACACAGTTTTGGTCTCCTTTTCTAAGGAAGTATATAGTTGCCTGAGAGATGGTACAACAGAGGTTCACTCGATTATTTCCTGAGATGAGAGGTTGTCTTATGCTGAGAGATTCTGCAGAATGGGCCTATACTCTCTACAGTTCAGAAGAATAGGTGGTGATCACATTGAAACATTCAATATCCTGAAGGGGCTTATCATTGTAGATGCTGAGAGGTTGTTTGGTCTAGCTGGAGTTTATATAATTAGGTAACACAGTCTCAGGATAAGGGGAAGGCCATTTAAATAGTGAAGAGGAGGAATTCCTCACACAGAGTGTGATAAATCTTTTGAACTTTCTGCCCCAGAGGTTTGTGGAAGCTAAATCTCTGCTTATAGTCAAGCTGAGATAGATATATTTTTGGAGTCTAGGGGAATCGAGGGATATGGAAGTCTGGCGGGGAACTGGAGCTGAGGTCGATGATCTGCCATAATATTATTGAATGTCCGAGCAAGATCGATGGGCCATAGCGAGTAATCTTACTCCGATTCCTTATCTTCTTATGGGTGACTTTAATATGCATATAGATTGGGCTAAGCAAACTGGAAACAATACGGTGGAGGAGGATTTCCTGGAATGCTTATGAGATGGTTTTCTGGACCAATATGTCGAGTAACAGCTAGCGGGGAGGTCATCTTAGACTGGGTGTTGTGTAATGAAAGAGGATTAATTAGCAATCTCTTTCTGTGAGGCCCCTTGGGGAAGAACGACCATAATATGGTGGAATTCTACATTAGCATGGAGAAGGAAACAGTTAATTCAGACACAAGGGTCCAGAAATTAAATAGGAGTAACTTTGAAGGTATGAGGCGTGAATTGGCTAGGATAGATTGGCGAATGATACTTAAGGGGTTGACAGTGGATGGGCAATTTAGAGACAGCATGGATGAACGACAAAAATTGTACATCCCTGTCTGGCGTAAAAATAAAAAAGGGAAGATGGCTCAACCGTGGCTCTGAAGCGAAATCAAGGATAGTATTAAAGCCAAGGAAGTGGCATATACATGGGCCAGAAATAGCAGCGAACCTGGGGACAGGGAGAAATTTAGAACTCAGCAGAGGATGTCAAAGGTTTTGATTAGGGCAGGGAAAATAGAATACGAGAAGAAGCGTGCAGCGAACATTAAAATGGACTGCAAAAGATTCTATAGATATTTAAAGTTAAAAAGGTTTGTAAAGACCAACGTAGGTCCCCTGCAGTCAGAATCAGGGGAAGTCATAATTGGGAACAAAGAACTGGCAGATCAATTGAACAAGTTCTTTGGTTCGGTATTTACGAAGGAGGACACAAACAACCTTCCGTATATAAAAGGGGTCAGAGGATCCAGTAAGAAGGAGGAACTGAGGGAAGTCCTTATTAGTCGAGAAATTGTGTTTGGGAAGTTGATGGGATTGAAGGCCGATAAATCCCCAGAGCCTGATGGTCTGTATCCCAGAGTATTAACGAGGTGTCCTTGGATTAGCCGGTGCATTGACAGGCATTTTCCAACATTCCATTGACTCTGTATCAGTTCCTATGGAGTGGAGTGTAGCTAATGTAACAACACTTTTTAAAAAAGGAGGAAGAGATAAAACAGGGAATTATAGACCCTTCAGCTTGGCATCGGTAGTGGGCAAAATGATGTTATCAATTATTAAGGATATCATAGCAGCGCATTTGCAAAGAGGTTACATGATTGGTCCCAGCCAGCATGGATTTGTGAAAGGGAAATCATGAATGACAAATCTTCTGGAATTCTTTGAGGATGTTTCCAGTAGACTGGGCAAGGGAGAACCAGTTGATGTGCTGTATTTGGACAATCAGAAGGCTTTCGACAATGTCCCACACAAGAGCTTAATGTGCAAAGTTAAAGCACATGGGATTGGGGGTAGTGTGCTGACGTGGATTGAGAACTGGTTGTCAGACAGGAAGCAAAGAGTAGGAGTAAAAGGGGACTTTTCAGAATGGCGGACAGTGACTAGTGGGTTACCGCACGGTTCTTTTCTGGGGCCCCAGCTGTTTACATTGTACATTAATGATTTAGACGAGGGGATTAAATGTAGTATCTCCAAATTTGCGGATGACAATAAGTTGGGTGGCAGTGTGAGCTGCGAGGAGGATGCTATGCGGCTGCAGAGTGACTTGGATAGGTTAATTGAGTGGGCAAATGTATGGCAGAAGATTTATAATGTGGATAAATGTGAGATGATCCACTTTGGATTTAAAAACAGAGAAACAGAGTATTATCTGAATGGCGACAGATTAGGAAAAATAAAGGTGCAACGAGACATGTGTGTCATGGTCCATCAGTCATTGAAGGTTGGCATGCAGGTCCAGCAGGCGGTTGAGAAGGCAAATGGCATGTTGGCCTTCACAGCATGGGAATTTGAGCAAATGGGCAGGCAGTTGTACAGGGCCTTGGTGAGGCCACACCTGGAGTATTGTGTACAGTTTTGGTCTGCTAACTTCAGGAAGGACATTCTTGCTATTGAGGGAGTGCAGCGAAGGTTCACCAGACTGATTCCCGGGATGGCAGGACTGACATATCAAGACAGACTGGATCAACTGGGCTTGTATTCACTGGAGTTCAGAAGAATGAGAGGGGATCTCATAGAAGCGTTTAAAATTCTGACTGGTTTAGACAGGTTAGATGCAGGAAAAATGTTCCCAATGTTGGGGAAGTCCAGAATCAGGGATCACAGTCTACGGATAAGGGGTAAGTCATTTAGGACCTAGATGAGGAGAAAAGTCTTCACACAGAGAGTGGTGAACCTGTGGAATTCTCTACCATAGAAAGTTTTTGAGGTCAATTCACAAAATATATTCAAAAAGGAGTTAGATGTAGTCCTTACTGCTCGGGGGATCAAGGGGTATGGCGAGAAAGCAGGAACGGGGTGCTGAAGTTGCATGTTCAGCCATGAACTCATTGAATGGCGGTGCAGTCTCGAAGAGCCGAATGGCCTACTCCTGCACATATTTTCTCTGTTTCTATGTTTCGATCTTTCTTATGTTCTTAAGCTACGTTAAAATTCCAGAATTAAGGGGGAACCAAGGGATAAGTAATAACGTGGAACTTAAAGAAATGAGTTTAATAAATACATAGTACTGGAAAAATTAATGGGAGTAAGTGGCAGCAAAACCACTGGAACAAGCAACCTACATCTTCGGGTTTTAAAACACGTAGCTGCAGTCATAGTGGGTTCACTGATATTAACCGTATATAATTCCATAGACTCTGGAATAGTTCAGTTAGCATGACATCAATAGTAGGGAAAATGACAGAATCCATTATCAGAAATGGTTGAATGGATTTAAAAAGTCTGAATATGGTTAGGCATAGTCTACACGGAATTTTGAAAGGGAAATCGTCTTTGACAAATCTGTTAACTTTTTTTGAAGTTGTAACCAGTAGAATGCACAAGGGGGTCTCAGTGTTGTGGTTTATTTGGATTTCCAAAGAAGCATGCGATAGGTGCTACACAAGAGGTTATTACACAAAATTAGGACTCATGAGATTGGGGTATATATTTGCACGGATTGAGGGTTGTTGTATGGACAGAAAACTGAGAGTAGGAATAAATGGGACGTTTTCAGATTATTCCTTACTAAGGAAAGATATACTTGCCTGAGAGGGAGTGCAAAGAAGGTTCACTTGATTGGTACATGCGATGAGGGAACTGCCCTATGTGTTGATATTAAGCAGACTATCTCTATATTCCCTCGAGTTTAGAAAAATGAGATGTGATCTTCTTGAAACATACAAAAATATATAACATATAAACTTGGGTTTACAGGGTTAATTCCTCTTTTTTGGGGAACATAAAACAACAGTCACTCTCTCAGATTAAGGGACGGCCATTTAAAACTGTGATGAGGAGAAATGTCTTCAGTCAAAGGGTTGTGAATAATTGGAATTATCTACCCTAGAATGTAGATAAGAAGGGAAAGGAGGTGGGGTAGCTCTGTAATAAAGGATGATATCAGGGCAGTTGTGAGAGATGATATTAGCGCTCAAGACCAAAATGTTGAATCATTGTGGCTGGAGATTAGAGATAGTAGGGGGAAAAGTCACTGGTGGCTTTGTTCATAGGCCCCCAAGTAATAACTTCACGGTGGGGCGGCCAATAATCAAGGGAATCAAGGAAATAATGGAGGCATGTGTAAAAGGAACGGAATAATCATGGGGGATTTTAACTTACATATCGATTGGTCAAATCAAATCGCACAGGGTAGCCTTGAGGAGGAATTCATAGAATGCATCCGGGATTGTTTCTGAGAACAGTATGTTACAGAACCGAAAAGGGAGTAAGCTATCTTAGATCTGGTCCTGTGTAATGAGACAGAAATAATACATGAACTCCTTGTAAAAGATCCTCTCGGAATGAGTGATCACGGTATGGTTGAATTTGTAATACAGATTGAGGGTGAGGAAGTAATGTCTCAAACGACCGTACTATGCTTCAACAAAGGATGAGGGCAGAGTTGGCTAAAGTAGACTGGGAACACAGACTAAACGGTGGCACAATTGAGGAACAGTGGAGGACTTTTAAGCAGCTCTTTCATAGTGCTCAACAAAAATATATTCCAGTGAAAAAGAAGGGCTGTAAGAGAAGGGATTACTCGCCATGGAAAAAAAAGGAAATAAAGGAGAGTGTCAAATTAAAACCAATGGGTATAAGGTGGTCAAGTTTAGAGGGAAACTAGCTGATTGGGAAAATTTTAAAAGACAGCAAAGAATGACTAAGAAAGCAATAAAGAAAGGAAAGATAGATTACGAAAATAAGCTTGCGCAAATCATAAAATAGATAGTAAAAGCTTTTACCGATATAGAAAACGGAAAAGAGTGACGAAAGTAAATGTTGGTCCGTTAAAAGATGAGAAGGGGGATTTAATAATGCGAAATGTGGAAATGTCTAAGACCTTAAACAATTATTTTGCTTCGGACATCACAGTGGAAGACACATAAACAATGCCAAGAAGTGCTGGTCACGGGAATGTGAGAAGGGAGGACCTTGAGACAATCACTGTCACTCAGGGGGGAGTGCTGGACAGGCTAATGGGACTCAAGGTAGACAAGTCCCTTGGTCCTGATGAAATACATCCCAGGGTATTAAAAGAGATGGCGAAAGTTGTAGCGGATGCATTCGTTATAATCTACCAAAATCCGCTGGACTCTGGGGAAGTACCAGCCGATTGGAAAGCAGCTAATGTAACGCCTCTGTTTCAAAAAGGGAGCAGACAAAATGCAGGTAACTGTAGGCCGGTTAGTTTAACAACTGTAGTGGGGAAAATGCTTGAAGTTATTATGAAGGAAGAAATAGCGGGACAGCTAGAAATGAATAGTGCAATCAAGCAGACGCAACATGGATTTATAAAGTGGAATCATGTTCAACTAATTTACTGGAATTATTTGAGGATATAACGAGCATGGTGGACAGAGGTGTACCGATGGATATGGTGTATTTAGATTTCCAAAAGGCATTCGATAAGGTGCCACACAAAAGGTGACTGCAGATGATAAACGTGCGCGGAGTCAGAGGAAATGTATTAGCATGGATCGAGATTTGGCTGGCTAACAAAAAGCAGAGAGTCGGGATAAATGTGTCCTTTTCGGGTTGGAAATCGGTGGTTAGTGATGTGCCATAGGGATCAGCGCTGGGACCACAACTGTTTACAATATACATAGATGACCTAGAAGATGGGACAGAGTGTAGTGTGACAAAATTTGCTGACGACACAAAGATTAGTGGGACAGCGGGTTGTGTAGAGGAAACAGAGAGGCTGCAAAGAGATTTAGATAGGTGAAGAGAATGGGCTAAGTTTTGGCAGATGGATTACAATGTCGGAAAATGTGAGTTCATCCACCTCGAAAAAAATTCCACTCAAAGGGAATATTATTTGAATGGGGAAAAATTACAACATACTGCGGTGAAGAGGGACCTGTCGGTCCTTGTGCATGAATACAAAAAAGTTAGTTTGCAGGTGCAGCAGGTAATCAGGAAGGCGAATGGAATGTTGGCCTTCATTGCGAGAGTGATGAAGTAAAAAGGCAGGGAGGTCCTGCTGCAACTGTATAGGATATTGGTGAAACCGCACCTGGAGTACTGCGTGCAATTTTGATCACCTTACTTAAGGAAGGATATACTAGTCTTGGAGGGGGTACAGCGACGATTCACTAGGCTGATTCCGGAGATGAGTGGTTTGCCTTATAATGATAGATTGAGTAGACTGGGTCTTTACTCGTTCGGAGTTCAGAAGGATGAGGGGTGATCTTATGGAAACATTTAAAATAATGAAAGGGATAGGCAAGATAGAGGCAGAGAGGTTGTTTCCACTGGTCGGGGAGACTAGAACTAGAGGGCACAGCCTCAAAATACGGGGGAGCCAATTTAAAACCGAGTTGAGAAGGAATTTCTTCTCCCAGAGTGAATATGTGGAATTCTCTGCCCAAGGAAGCAGTTGAGGCTAGCTCATTGAATGTATTCAAGTCACAGATAGATAGATTTTTAATCAATAAGGGAATTAAAAGTTATTGGGAGCGGGCGGGAAAGTGGAGCTGAGTCCACGGCCAAATCAGGCATGATCTTGCTGAAAGGCGGAGCTGGTTCAAGGGACGAGATGGCCTACTCCTGTTCCTAATTGGTATGTTCTATATTCTTATGTTACTACCAGGGGGATCAAGGGTATGGCGAGAAAGCAGGAATGGGGTACTGAAGTTGCATGTTCAGCCATGAACACATTGAATGATGGTACAGGCTCGAAGGGCCGAATGGCCCACTTCTGCACCTATTTTTTATATTTTTATGTTTCTGTGTTTCTAGATGGCTGTGGATGCTGAGTCGTTGACTATATTCAAGATAGAGGAAAATACATTTTGTGGAACGAACAGAGTTAAGGGATTTGGGGAAGTAGAGAATGGTGGAGTTGAGATGGACACTCGTGTTGAATTTCAGAGCAGGCTTGACTCGCTAAATGGCCCAATGCGACTCCAATTACTTATGTAAGTGATCATAAATTATATTAAAATAAGTAAATTGACCGAGTGCCCTTAAACTGACCAATTGACCATCATATAATCCAGCTTCAGTTAATTGCACCAACACACTACCCAAGTTACTGTCAACTCATCCAATGAAAGGAAATTGACCAAATATCCTGCAAATAATCATCAATTAAAGCAACACAAGTTTTATGATCCAACAGCTGGAAATTGACCAAGTGGTGGTCACAGAATCAATCACACGGAAACTGTCCTAGAATGCAGAAATGAAGACATGAACATCATTTAACCAAGCACACATAAACTTACCCACACAGTTTTAAATGACCGCGTCACCAGCACATCATCCATTACTGGTAAACTAGCCAACACCCAGAAACTATCCAATTGACCATCTCCTAAATTAGCACATATAAAATAACTCACTACTCACTACCAGAAACTGACGAAAGGATCAACATCAAACACAGCACACATCAATTTAACCAGACCCAGAAACTGTCCAAGAGATCATCACCGAACCAAACAAACATCACCTGTCCCAATACACATAAATTGATCAATTGACCATCTCCTACTACAGATCCATCAATTGACACATCGCACAGAAACTGACCATGTTAACCACAGGCATCGCAATACATGTAAACTCAAAGAGTTCCCGTGGACTGGTCAGTTGTAAATCACAGAATCAAGCAGACTTAAACTGACACAACACCCAGGTACGACCAACATTTCATCACCAGGCCGGGATACGAAAACTATCCCAACACTCAGAATTTGTGTAAGTGACCATCAGCTAAGCCAATACATGTAAGCAGGGCAGGCATGAGGAAACTGATAAGTTGATCACAACCGACTCCAACACATTAAGTTGAACCAGCTTCCTTCAACTTAGCAAGTAACCATCAACTAACACAGGTCAAGTAAAGCTACCCAGCACCTCGAAGCTAATAGGTGTGCAACTAACTTAATGCGTGTAAACAGACCCACCTCCATAAACATGAGCACTTGAACTGCACACAATCAAGCAGACGTTAACTGACCCAACTTCGAGAAACTGACCAAGTGACTATGCCTAACCAAGTGGAACAAAACTAACCAAATATCCTTAAACTGACCAAGTGACATTCACTTCACCCAACACTTAAAAACTAACCAAGTAGCAGAAATAATACAAGTGACCAACACCTAACCCAGCGCATGAAAACTGACCCAGGATCTAGGGGCCGCTGTGGTTCCAATGAACTGAACTTCTTCTTAAATATTAACATTAACCAGAAACAATGAAATGAACCTGAGCTCGGAAATAATGGCAGACCTCGGACTGTGTCAGAGATCTTTCCATGCTGAACTAAAATATTAATTTGCCGATGCTGCAGATTCCAACACTAGGCCAGTCTGAGATGTTAGTCCATTCGTTCCGAGCTGTCACTTGGAATAAATAGTAAACGGTAAAAGCAGAATATTCTGGGCAGTGACTTCGCTCAACAGCCGCCTGTTTAAGAAACAGCTCGGAACGAATGGACTAACATCTCAGATCGCCCGGAGAGAAGCAGATATATATTTACACTGTACGAAACTGTCCAGAAAAACTTACTGACCGCACAGGTTGAGGAAATAATCCATAAATCATCTTTAGCAGTAATAACGACCGAAGCTTCGCGCATTTTCTGTGAGAACTGGTGATTTATGTTCTTCTTGGAGAGGCTGCTGATCGCTTGACTGGATGCCTGATTTACACACAAAGGAAACCTGCACTGAGACTCTCAGGTTACATTCGCCTATTAATGCCAGTCATTTGCACACAGCAGCATTTTTCCGACTCATGGTTACAACAGAACTAAATATATTTAAATGGAAATATTGAAGATGGACACTCAGAGTAATTCAACAGTCCATCCAATGGCAATTCAAACATCAAAGTCCCGGAATGGACAAAACCTCAGGTACGTAGATCACACAGAGACAGGTAAACTCACCTGTTTAACTGCAGAAACAGGGTCAGCAATGATTTTAGTTTCCCGGCAGTGGGGGAGAAATTCCTGCTTCACAATAAAATGACATTTATGATTAACGTCTCAGGCACTGAAAAGTTATCCCCGCATCAGTCTGTATTGAGCTGAACAATCGACAATGATTAATAAATATGAGCAAGTGAGCTGCAGGAAAATCCCTTTCTGCCAGAACGTTGTCGGCTTAGTGCCAGGTACACAGAGAATAAGCTAACAGACTCTCGTTTGTGTACCTCTGGTAAAAAGAGGTAGCAAAAATCGCAGTCATGAAAAATATGGGTTTGCAAATGTTCTCAATAAGTTCTATATTACTTCGGAAGGGTAAGAATATTTTAATGATCTCTCCGATTCTTTTGGATTTCATGAATTTGCATTAAATTATACATCACGCATACAGCACAATAGCCAGTGTAGCGAGTTAACACACAGTGCAGTGTGGGCAATTTGAGAATTCACATTTGTGGGCGCTGCCTTTGTTTCCCCGCACAGGGTCAATCCTTGCTCGCAGCACAACTGCTGATTGTTTGCCTCAATGTGTGTAATAGTTTATATTCTTTAATCCACTTACTCTAGTAGAGTTTCAATAACGCTTTTAAGGGTACGAAAGAATTGTTGTATTACTGACCTGCTATAGATGCTGAGGTCGGTTACAAATACTAATTCAAGAAATGAACTGTGAAACTAACTGTTCAAGAAGGCTGACTGGGAAGCTTGGCCAATTCCAAAAGTTTGACTCAGGCTGTCTGGAAAGCTACAGATGTGGAGTCCTCACGAGCCTGCGGGGCACCGCTGTCAACAGCACACACTGTGTTAGCTTCTGCATGTGTAGCCATGGGGAAGATAGAATTGACAGTCACTTGCCTTGATGCAATTCACATGTTTCTGTCAGCAGGAATGTTATCAGGGCAGCCATTCTGAATGGAGAAAGAGACCACATTCCATGGGACCGACCAGGAGAAAGACAAACAGGGGAAGACCTTAAAGAGACATTAAACTTAATACCAAGGAGGAGGTCAACAATTAATGACGTCACTTGAAGCAGGTCAATTGCCAATTCTGAGTTATGAATTGCACCACGAACTTAAAGGTTGTCTGAATCGTCATCGGTCTGCCCCGGCTCAGCAGGTAGCGGCTCGCATCAGAATTAGAAGGTTCAAGCCCTCTACAAATGTTTTAATTCTCAATAGGTTTTCTTCGTAATTATTCCAATAACCAGAGAATATAGGCCAATTCTACTCACACTCTACTCATCAGATAGAACAATTGTCCGAGGAGTTAATCCAGTAAACCTTCGCCACTGAAGACGATTTTTTATTTTCTTCAGTAAGCAAACTAAAACAGTGCAGAGTACACATTCCCCATTATTTTCTCTGCACCGATGCGATGTGTTTAAAAGGTAGAGATGTGCCCCAAGACGCATTGAGCCAGAATGACCCCGAGCTGCAGGCGAACATAAATATAGTTTAATCTCCAGCAGCCAGTCCAGGATCAGGGAGATATTTTAAGATCCTGTTGCTGAAAATAATTTATGGCAAACATACCTTGAACAGGACCGAAAAATTCAGAGCTGGGGATCACCTGTCAAATCTGACAAAAATTGGAAATCTCAAACCGAACAATGGAGATTGAACCATTTGACACTGAAATGAAGAGATTCCACATCTATCCATTGAGCAAGCCAGACATAAATAACAGCGTAAAGTTAACAGTCAGCAGCATATAACGCTGCATACGTAAACAGACCCATCACCTACAAATTGACCAATTGAGCATCATCTAAACCAACATATGTAAGCTTACTCATTACACAGAAACTGAGCGAGTGACCATCATCTAACTCGGCACAAGTAAACTGACCCAGCACACAAATATTGAAAAATGACCATCTGCCCAAATTTACCCAACACCTAGAAACTGCTCCTGTATCAATGAACTGAGGCAGAAACATTAAATACCCATCGCCCGAAAATAATGGCAGACCTTGACCTGAGTCATAAATTGTTAAAGGTTGAACTAAACCATTAATTACTGATGTTGTAGATCCAAAATTATTCCCGCCTGAACAATGCGATCACATGGAATAAGTCAAAAGAGGTAAATCACGATATTCTCGGCACTGGCTTCACTAAACAGCCGCCTGTTTAAGAATCATCTCGGAACGGACGGGCTGACACCTCAGATCGCCCGGAGAGAAACAGATAGATATTTACACAGTACAAACTGTGCAGGAAAACTTACTCACCTCACTGGTAGAGGCAGAAACGCAGAAATCATCTTTAACAGAAAAAACCGACGAATCGTCTCGCATTTGCTGTGAGAACTGTGATTTCTGTGCTTCTTGGAGAGGCTGCTGAGCGCTTGAAAAGATGCATGATTTACACACAAAGGAAACTTGCACTGAGACTCTCAGGTTACATTCCCCTATTAGACAGAGTCGGTCACACACAGCAGCGTTATTCCCACACATGGTTACAACAGAACAAAATATTTAAACGGAAATATTGAGGATGGACACTCAAAGCAATTCAACAGCACAGTCCATGTCACTTCAATCTTCAAAGTCCCGTGTGAGAATCCTAAAACATGTGTATCACACAGAGACAGGAAAACCGAGCTGTTGAACTGCGGGAACAGACACAGCAATGGTTCTTTTGTTCTCCGCAGTGGAGATAAATTCCTCTTTCAAAAAAATTTACTTTTAAAAGTAGTGTCTCACGAAAGGGAAAGTTCTCCCGACATCTGTCTCCATGGAGATGAAGGATGGAGATTGATTTATCAATTGGAGTAAGTGAGCTGGTGGGAAAGCCGTCTCTGGTAGAACAGCGCCAGCTTAGTGTCACGTACACAGATAATAGCAACATAGATTCTCCTCTGTGTATCTGTGGCTGACAGAGGGAACAACATTCGCAGTAATGGAAATCATATTGTACCAAATATGAATACAATGTAATATGTGTTTGTAACTGTTCTCAACATGGTACATTACGATTGCACTTCAGAGAGGAGAGATTTTAATAGTTGCTGCCAATCTTTTCGATTTCACGAAACTGCAGCAAATTGAACATCAGGAGCGCAGCACAAAAACATTTGCAACAATTTAACAGTCAGAGCAGGTCAGCGATTGGAGAATGTAAACTGTTGGGCGCTGCCTTTGTTTCCACCCACAGGTTCAGACCTTGCTCGAATCGGATCTGCCCAGTGTTGGCCTCAATTCCTTTAATGGTTTATATTCTTTAAACCACTTTCTCTAGAAAGGTGTTGGACATTCCAATAACGCTGTTAAGGATAAGTTAGGATTGTTTGTATTACGGAACTAATAAAGGAGCTGAGGTTAGTTAATTGTAATAATTCAAAAAAAGAACGATTAAACTGACTATACACCAAGACATTCTGGGAAGCCTGGCCAGTGTCCAAAAGTGTCATTCAATCCGTCTGGAAAGCGAGAGATCAGGAGGATAAATGATACTGTGGGAAAGCGTTTTTAACACCAAGTGCGGTCAGGTAGCATCAGTCTGTGTAACCATGGCGACAAATAAAAATAAACAGGAAAGCTTGATTTTGTCATTAGGAATGGAATCAAAGCGGAAAATCTGAAGTGACAAAGAGAACACATTACATGGGACAGTCCAGGTGACAGACAATCATGGAGAAACAGTTGAAGACAGATAATAACACCACCATGGAGGAAATCAACAAGTAACGAACTTCTCTGGCTCCCAAATCAGAAGAATTGGCCGTTTTGAGATCCGATTTACACCACTGAGATAAAGGTTGTCTGAACCACCATCAGTCTGCCGAGGTTCAGCTGGGAGCGCACTCCGCTGAGTTAGAAGGTTCATTCCAGCTATAAACGTTTCAATGAGATTGCCTCTCATTAAGCAAAACACTTAATGTGGCACTCTGCCCCCGAGTTGGCTGTGGTGCGGATGAGACAAGCATCTATCTCCTTTGGGATTGCCCCTTTGCAAGGCAGGTTTGGATGGAGATGCAGTGGTTTCTCTCGAGGTTCATCCCAAGCATCTCCGTAACACAGGACTCTTGCTCTGCGGACTGTTCCCAGGGACACACACCGAGACAGATATCATCTGCTGCTGGAGGGCCATCAACTCAGTGAAAGACGCCCTGTGGTCTTTCCAAAACTTGCTGGTCTTCAAGAGCAAGGAGATGTCCACGTCTGTGTGTTGCAGACTGGCGCAATCCAAGGTCCAGGAGTAAGTGCTGAGGGACGTACTAAAAATTGGTGCAGTCGCCGCAAAGGCACGGTCGGGAAGAGCCATAGTTTAAAGCCCTTCCGTCACGATAAACCCAGGGTCTGGAATCAGTATAAAACTCCCCTCTGGCTGTACTTGTAAACTTTTTGTAGACAATAAACACCAGGATCTGAAAAAACCTATGCAGTGCCATGTATAATGCATGTTCTGTTTAGTAATGTATGTTGCAAAGAAATGTAACTGTACCCTCACCCATTCCGTGTGCCGTATAGTGCCACGAGTAAAGCAATATGATGACTGTATTACAATGTATCCTGGATTACACTGAAATGTATCTCGAAATGTAAAGCAAGCAAATCTATTGAACGGAACTGCCGTTAGCAGCCAAAAGAATCGTAAGGAATTGCTGACTGCATACAAATTTACTGAACTGTCTACCAATGTATTGTGCACATTTTTATATGAATAAAGTATATTTTGAAATTTTAAAAAATTAAGCAAAACACCAGATAATTTGGCCCGTTCTACTCAATCTCTCCTCGTACAACAAACCTTTTGGCCCAGGAATATATCGAGGAATATTTTGTTGCATCCCCACTAAAACAGCGTTTTCCTTCCTTCGGTAAGGAGATCAAAAAGGTGCCCAGTGCAACTTCCCTGCTGATTTCCCTGCAGCGAAGCGTCATGAATGTGGGTTGGTCCACTGACATCAAGTTCTCCATGACATTAAATAAACCTCAATTTTGCGCAGCGAGATGCTGGAGAGTGTCACTAATCAGATATATATTTCCTGCTACTGTTCTCATTTATATCAAACACTCCTTGACATCTTTGCCCTGGAATTCTTAGGGAACTCCTGTGAAATCAACCTAAAATCACAGAGCTCCAACCATCCAATGAGGGGCTTAAAAGCTACGAGACTGTAAATAAGAGTTCGCTGCTCTTGTGACTGAGCCAGCCAGGACTTATACAATGGTGGATACAGATCAAGTGACCATCAATAAACCAACGCATGTAAAATGAGCCAGGACCCAGAAACTGAGAAAGTAACAATTACTTAACCCATCGCACTGTAAATCTACCCAGCACCCAGAAAGAGTTCCAGATCCAATTAACTGTACCGGATACTGAAAGTTACCGACCATCAATACATGTTCCCAGAGCTCAGCCTGATACAAAGTTTGTTAAAAGGTTGGATGAAAACATTAACCTGGTTAACTTACTGATGTCGGAGATTCCAAGAGTATTATAATCTGAATAAGGCGGCCACAGCAATAATTAATTAAATATAAAAGCACGACACTCTCGGCACTGACATCACTAAACAGCACACCCCACCCACCCAGCCTGTGTAAGGAACAACTCAGAACAAATTATTCAACAGGGCAGTAAAGCAGCGATCACACTGTGGCAAACATATTTGTAGAATTAGAAAATGCCAAGAAACACTCTCTAACCATGCCGCATGTTGGCGTAAGGTAGAAAGATTATTTGGGCCTATTTATGATTGAATCTTGTCGTATTTTCTCTGAGAAGCGTTGATTTAATTCGTTTTTGCAGAGCCTGCTGATCACTTGACTGGACACCTAATTCACACACAAAGGAAACCTGCGTTTAAACTGTCAGGTATTGTTATCTTATTAGTGACAGTCATGTGGGCCCAGCAACGTGAGATTATATTCCCACCGATGGTTACAACACAGCATAATATATTTAACCAGAGATATTGGGCAAGGACTTTCAGAGCCATTCAACAGTACAGTCCATGTCACTTCAATCATCAAACTCCCTGAGTGGACATCCCCAAGGCATGTAGATCACACGGAGAGAGGTAAACTCACCTGTTTAACTGCAACAGTCAGGCTCAGTAATGAAGATTACATTCCAAGCAATGGGGCGAGAGTTTCTGCTTCTCAAACAAATCCTTTTTCCCAATAATGTTTCAGGGTAAGAGAACTGAACGCAACCTCAATTGGGCTGAAAAATTTAAAAAATATTAAATCCACGACTCAGTGTACTGCAGGGAGTGCCCTAGCTGCTGGAACAGTGCCAGCTCAGTGTCAGTTAATGCAGATCAGGGAATTAGATACTCATATTTGTACCTGTGGCTTCAAGAGTTGCCACAATTCGCAGTCGAAGAAATCACATCGCAATAAACATGAATAAAATGACACGTGGGTTTCAGCTGTTTTCAAACATTGTATAGCTGTTACATATGTAAGGGGTTCTGATTATGTTAACTGTCGCTGCAATTCTTTCGCTTTTTATTATTATGCAGAAAAGTAGTATAATAGTCATTTCTGAGAAACATCGAAACATATACATTAAGAGCACGAAAGGAGGCCATTTCGGGCCATCGTGTCCCCGCTGGCCGACCAAGAGCTATTCAGCCTAATCCCACTTTCTAGCTCTTGCTCCGTAGCTCTGTAGGTTACGGCACTTTACATAGAAATATAGAAAATATATTTACGTATCTATCCAAGTAGTTGCTGAATGTGGTGAGTTTACATGCCTCTACCCCCCTTTCAGGCAGTGGGTTCCAGACCCCCGGCACCATCTGGATGAAGACATTTCCCCTCATATCTCCTCTAATCCTCCCCCCAATTAATGTATATCTCTGTCCCCTGGTTACTGACTCCTCTGCCAAGGGAAACAGTTCATTCCTACCCACTATTCAGGCTGCTCATGATTTTATACACCTCGATAAGTTCTCCCGTCTGTCTCCTCTTTTCCAAAGAAACAGACCCAGCATCTCCACTATTTCCTCATAAATAGAATTCTCCAGTCCAGAAAACATTCTTGTAAATGTCCTCATCACCCTTTCCAGTGCAATCACAGCGTTTCTGCAATGTGGTGACCAGTATTGCAAGCAGTGCTCCAGCTGCCGCCTAACCATTCATTTATACAGTTGATGCATAATGTCCTTATTATTTTATTCCATCCCTCGTCTAATAAAGGCAAATTTTCCATTTGCATTCTTAACAACATTTTCTACCTGGCCTGCTTCATTCAGGCATCGGTGGACCCGCTCTCCAAACTCCCTCTGTTCCTCTACACATTTCACTGTCATCATATTTCAGAGAATTAGCACACAGTGCAGGCTCGATGATTTGAGAATGTATAGTACTGGGTGCTGCCTTTCATTCTCGCCTAGGTTCAAACCTTGCTCGCAGCGGATCAACTCACTTTTGGACTCAATGCTTGTGATAGTTGCTATTCTATAATGCCCTTCCTGTAGAAGACATTTCTCGTTTTCATTTAAAATACTAAATGATTGTCTGTCAGCCTGCATTACTGCCCTGCTAAAGGAGCTGAGTTTGGTTAAATATATTAATTCAAAAAATGATGGATAAATCAACATTTCAGGATTGCATTCTGGGAAGCTTGGCCAAAGCCCAATGTATGATTCAGGCCATGTGGAAAGCTGCAGATAGTGGGGACTCAAGAACGGTGGGGAATTGATTTAAACACCAGGTGCTTACTGCTTGCATCAGTCTGTGTAACCCATCTGGGGAGCGAATTGAAAGTTACAGGAAAGCTTATTTATTTCAGCAGTAATGGTATCAAAGTAGCTGTTCGAAAGTGAAAAGGGGAACACTGCCCATGAGACATTACAGGTTACAGAGAAGCAGGGTGCAGTACTCGGAAAGTGGCAAGAAAAAGACCAAGGAGAAAAGCAACAAGCAATGAACCTCTCCATCTCCCGAAGCAGAAGAATTGGCCATTCTGAGGTTCGCGTTGCATCACTGACTTAATATTGTATGAACCGCCATCTTTCTGCCATGGCTCCACTGGGAGTGCAACCGCCTCTGAGAGAGAAAGTTCACGCCTTATATATGTATTTTATACGTTTTAATGAGATCACCTCACATTCATCTCATTTCCTGAGACTATAGGTCCATTATACTTAATCTCTAAAGCAAATATTTCCTTTCATAGGTAATGACACCAAAGCTGTGTCCATAAATGTGACCTTTGTCTTCTCGGCACTGGTTTGTTCTCAATGGAGAATTGTCTGAAGCCACAGTGAGCCGTACTTACCTTGAGCATGGAGGTGAAATTATATAATGTTCAATCTTTAACAGCGAGATGCTGGAGAGAGTCCAGAAGCATGGCACCAATTTCTGAAACTGACGTTGAATCTCATTGATATCAAACACACCTTGAGCTCTATGCTGTGAAATTCAGCGCTGGGAATCTGAGCACAATTCCTTCTAACACAAAGCGGGAGTGAACCCTGCAACCCGTCATTGTAAACACCAAACTCCAAACAACTAGACTGAAAAGCCGTTCACTCACTTGTCTCCACATTTGCTGCTCCTAACTTGCTCCTTGTTTCCAGCCAGTTCTACTCTTCTGGACTTCACTAATGCAGTTCCAGAGACCGTGGCCGACTCGCTGCCCCTCTCACACCCACCGCCTCTCTGCCCTTTTGCCCCTTCACCCCCTACAAACCTCTTCATTGAACAGCATCTCGCAACTCCTCCTCCACTTCATTAATATAAACGAAATGAATGTCAACCAGACATTTCCAGTTGGTGAAGTTTGCATGAAGACAAGTTCCAGAGAAGATTAATTGACTGTCAACACGTGGTTAGTGTCAGATGTGGTTTTACACCCATCGGTCAGAGAGAAGCGGGGTTCGGAGCAGAAAATACCCCTTTTGTTTCTCCCCTTTTGGAAGGAGGCACAAAACAAAACCGCTCGTTCTAGGGATAGAAGCAGGGACCTTTACATCCAACGCTCTCCCAATGAACTATTTCTGCCTCAGAGAACTCGAATTTTGTTACATGCTCTTGGAGGACAATGTTACCCAGGGTAGAATTCTCCCTCCCGCTGCTTCCTCTCGTAAGGAGAATTGGCCCCGACCAGATCTCGGAGCTGAGGTTATGCTAGTCTATTGATGATATCGTTCTATTGCTTCGTGTTTGGGCCACTTTTAATCAGGTCCATGCACACATTCTTCTATCAACCCATCTCTCACTGTGCTTCACTCACTCATTCATCCTTTATTCCTTTTAATCAAGAAAGAGGCAGGGATCAGTACACAATCCCATATCTTCTGCACATAAACACCCGTCTGTTCCCTGTTCGAGCCACGAGATCTTTCAATAAATGCTCTTCAGCACAAAAACTTCCTCACAGTGTTCGGCATGGAGCGAAATACAGATTTTATCTCTCTAGTTCTGCTTCTGGTCCCAACAGAGCATTAATAACCAAGTTTATATCCTTGGCAGGAAGCGACAGAGAGATTAGTGGCTGCAGTGCATCAGCAAATAAGTTAAAATAGGAAATAATAGTAAATCACGTTTTGTTTCATAATCGACGAATACGTGACAAGAATAGAGATGAATGGCTTTGAATTAATAGCCATTACAGAGAAATGTTTGCAAGATGACCAAGGTTGGTACCCAATATTCGAGGGTTGTTGATATTTCCAAAAGACAGGCAGATTATAAAAGGACTGTGGCAGCCCTGAAAATAACGGATGACATATGGTCAGTAGTGATAACGGATCATGGCTCAGGAGACCAGGAGGTAGAATCAGTAAGCAAAAAGATAATAAATTACAAGGGGCAGAAAACACTAATGGGATGTGTGTTGGAACTATACCGTTGAACAAACTATTTATCGACATAAAATTGGAGCTTGTAACAAAGGTAATACATGAATCTTGGGGAACATGAATCAACAGATAGACTAGGCAAATAAAATTGGCAAGGGTCGTATGGGGGTTGGGTTCATGTAATGCGTTCGAGACAGTTTCCTGGAACAATACTTCATGGAACCAAACAGGGAACAGGCTGTTTTAGATGTTGTTTTGTTTGAAAAGACGGGGTTAATTATTCATCTCATAGTCAAGGGTCCGCTGTGGAGGAATGATCATGGTATGATAGAATTTCACGCTGATTTTGAGAGTGAAATAATTAATTCTGAAACGAGATTCTTATAAATAAATAAAGCCAATAATATAGTTTGTTTTTTTATTTCAGATTCCAGTACCCGCGGTATTTAGCTTTTATATAATTTGAGGGGCGAGCTGGCTATTGTAGGTTGACAAATGTGATTACAATTTATGAATGTAGATAAATTGTTTCAATCTTTTAAAGAAATGTTTGAAAATTCTCAACGAACACAGATTCCATTGATAAATAAAAACTCCATGGAAAATGTGATCTATCTGTAGATAAGTGAAGAAGGTAGGGAGAGTATTAGATTAAAAGGGGAGGCTCATAATGTTATCAAGAATAGTAGTTAGACTGAGGATTCGTAGAGTTTCAGATAACAACAAAGGATGACCAATAATTGATAAAATGGGACAATATCAAATCTGAGATTAAACTGGCAAGACGTTTCAAAACAGTTTGTAAGAGCATTTGAACGTATGTGAAAAGGAAGAGAGCAGCAAAAGTAAGATTTGGTCACTCAGTGGCTGAGTCAGGAGATATTCTAATGGGGAATGAGGAAATGAAGAGAGTTTAAATAAATCTGTTGTATCTGCTTTGCTGTCAGAGATACATTAACATACAAAGAATAGTGGGGAAAAGGCGTTAATTAATGAGGAACATAACATAATTAAAATGAATTAAAAAAAAATACTTGAGAAACTAAAGAGACTAAAAAGTGACAAATCCCATGAACCTGATGATCTACATCCTAGAATTCGAAAAGAAGTGGCTGCGGATATAGTGGATGCATTGATCGTGATTTTCCAAATGTACCTGGATTCCAAAGTGATCCCAGCGGAGTGGAAGGTAGCAACTGTAAAATTCAAGAAAGGAGGGAAAGAGAAATCAGAGAAATATAGGCCAGTTAGCCTGATATCAGTCGTCGGCAAAATGCTGGATTCCATTATTAAGGAGCGGGTAATTGGGAATTTAGAAATTACATTTTGATTAGGCATCCACAATGTAAATTCTTATGTGATTTTTTCAGTTGAGGTGTGAACTAAAAGCAAGAAAATTTCCATTTTGACCGCTCGGCTGTGTTCATAAAATGTTGGAAGTTTCCTTGGACCATTTGAACGAAGTTATTGTATTTTTGTTGATTTTTTGTATTTTTGTCGATCTCAGCACTCTTTTTGCAACACAGTTGCTTTGCCAACTAAAATAGTTTTGTGAACCAGAAGCCTATTGTAAGCTGCTCGAAGTTTCTGCACATTTCTGCCTTTCAGTTTATCATTAAATTTCCAAATGTAATGTCCAAGAGGGAAAAGTTAATCCTTTCATTCATTCGTCACTCAGTAGTCAATTTCTGGGTATTCAGTGAGCTTGTGATGAGTTGCTCAGTTTCTCAATGTTTGGTCATGATGCGGACAATTGATCAATTTTTGAGTGTTCAGTCTATTCGTGGACAGAGGGTCAGTATCTGTTTGCTCCAGCCGACAGTGGTCAGATGCAGGGTGTATAGTATGCGTGCGCTGAATTGGCCAGTTGCTGCTGCTCAGTTCCGCTCTGTACAAGTGTTGAGTTTCTGTATTCAGGTCCCGGTATTGGGCAGTACTTGTGTTTCTGCGTGCAGGCCCCAGACCGGAGGAGGCAGCAGACCTGGGCGAGACCAGAGCGGGAGCAGAGCGAGAATGGGAGCAACTCAACAGAGGCAGAATAGATACTTAGACACATAGAAAAACAGAAATAAATAGGTGCAGGAGTAGGCCATTCGGCCCTTTGAGCCTGCACCGCCATTCAATAAGATCATGGCTGATCATTCACCTCAGTACCCCTTTCCTGCTATAGAGAGAATGGGATAGAGTGGTGTCAGAGTTGGAAAACTGACGTCGACACAAGGGAAGGAGCTGTTTGGTGAGTAGCTGGTAAGTGTTTCTTTATTAAATTTTAAGTTTATATCTGCTGGGTTAGATCCTAGTCTATTAATTAGATGCATGGCAGGACAGCTCAGTCCCGTGGAGTTCACATCCTGTACCATTTGGTAAGTCCTGTATGCTCCACGTGGCTTGGTCGGCCACTTGTGCAGAAAGTGTTACCATCTCCAGCAACTCGAGCTCCGCGTTTTGTAGATTGAGTGGCGGCTGGAGTCACTGCGGTGCATCCGCGAGTTTGAGAATATCGGGGATAGCACAATTCTAGAGGTGGTCACCCCGCAGCTTAAACCTTTGCAGGCAGAGAGGCAGTGGTTGAGGACCAGACAGCAGAGGAGATCCAGGCAGGTAGTGACGGAGTCCCCTGAGTCCATCTCACTCGCTAACATAGAAACATAGGACTTAAGAACATAGTAGTTTAAAGCGGAGAAAGAAGCCACTTTATCCCATTGTGTCCCCACCAGCTGACAAAGACACACGGCCCTCGGTCAGCAGCCCTGAAGGTTACATATAAATCTATGAACAATGAACAACGCTGCAAGGTAAAGAGCACCATGCTCAAACAGTCATAGGATGCCCCATGAATTGCAACAATTTACACTCCACCCCAACTGGAACCATGTGATCACATGGGAGGACCCAAAAAACAGGTCAAAATCCAGGCGAATTGGGGTAAGAAATATGGGAAAATTCCTTTCCGACCCATCTAGGCGATCGAAAATAGCCAAGGAGATAACTCTGGCGTTAATAGTTTCCATGATGTACTTACCATCGTGTCTGCACCAGCCAACAAGAGGTTATCCAGTTTAATCCCACTTACCGGCTCTAGGTCCGTCATCCTGCAGGTTAAGAAACTTCAAGTGCCCATGCAAGCACATTTTAAATGTGGTGAGTGTTTCTGCATTCAACACCCTTCCAGACAGCGAGTTACAAACCCGCTGCGTGAAGAACTTTCCCCTCAAATCACCTCTAATTCTTCAACTAACCACCTTAAACCTATACTCCCTCGTAAATTATCCGTCCAGAAAGGGAAATAGGCCCTTGCTATCCACTATATCCAGGCCATTCACAATGTTACATACCTCAATGAGGTCTCCCCTCAGCGTCCTATGTTCCAAGGAGAACAAACCCAGCCTATCCGCTCTGCCCTCAAAGTTAAAATTCTCCATTCCAGGCAGCATCCTTGTAAATCTCGTCTGCACCCTCTCCAGTGAAATCACGGCCTTCCTACTATAACGTGAACAGAATTGCACGCAGCATTCCAGCTGTGGCCTAACCAGTGTATTTTATAAATTAAGCATAACCTCCCTGCTCTTGCATTCTGTGCCTCGATAAATACTGGCAAACAAGCTGTGTGTCTTCTTAACCACCTTATCCAGCTCGTATGCTACTTTCAGGGATCTGAGGATAAGCACTCCAATCCCTTTGTTCATCTACATTTCTATGTGGCCTCCCTTTTAATGTATACACCATGTCCAAGGGCATTACGTAACACTTCTCTGAATTAAATGTAGTTTTCTACTGTTCTGCCCACCTGACCAGTAGATTGTTACCCTCCTGCTGTAGTCCATGACTTTCCTCTTCATTTTTAAACACGCAGCCAATTTTACTTTCATCTGCAAACAATTTAATCACACCCATAAATTCAAATCTAGATAATTGATCTGGACAAAAACCAAGGGACGCAGAACTCAGCCCCGTGGAAACACACTGGAATCATGCTTCCAGTCAAAAAACATCCAACAAACATTACCCTCTGCTTCCTAACTCTGAGCCAATTTTGGATCCAACTTGCCACTTTGCCCTGGATTCCATGCGCTTTTACCTTCTGGACCAATCTACCATGTGGGACCTGATCAAAAGCTTGGCAAAGTCCATGTACATTAAGTCATATGCACTGCCCTCATCGATCCGCCTGGTTGCCTCCTTGAAAAATGTAATGAGGTGAGTCAAACAGAAGCTTCCCTTCACAAATCCGTGCTGACTGTCCCTGAATAATCCTTGCCTTTCTAAATGTATATCTATCTTGTCCTTCAAGATTTTTTCCAATAATTTTACCACCACTGTGGATTGGCTGACAGGCCTGTAATTATTCGGGCTATCTCTTTCTCCCTTCTTAAACAAGGGTATCACATCAACAATCGTCCACTGCTTTGTCACTAAGCCCGAATCCAAAGAGGATCAGAAAATTAAGGTCAACCCCTCTGCTATTTCCTTTCTTGATTCGCTCAACAGCCGAGGATGCATTTCATCTGGGCCTGGGCACTATTCCACTTTCAAAGCAGCAAAACCCCAAAATCTCCTCCCTCACTCTGTCTATTTGACTCAGAATTTCACCAGTATTCTTTTCTGTGTACTGGTGAGGGCGATGGTGACTCTGGGACCGAAGATCGAGACATGTCCACGCCACCATGGATGGCACAGATTTACAGGTGGAGGACGGAGAATGGAAGAGCATTAACAGTCGGGGATTCGATAATCAGGCGAGCAGACAGCAGTTTGTGCGGCCGTAGAGGTCACTCCAGGCTGGGATGTTGCCTACCTGGTGCCAGGATCAAGGATGTCACTGAGATGCTGCTAAACATTCTTGGGGGATAGTGTAAACAGTCAGAGGTCCTGGTCCATATCAGTACCAGTGACATTGGTAGAAAGAGGGAGGAGGTCCTGCAGGCAGAGTGTAGCAGCTAGGACAGAGATTAAACTCAACATCGAGGGGTATTCAACATTTAGGAAGGGTAGACAGGAAGGAAAAGGAGGCGGGGTGGCATTGCTAGTTAAACAGGAAATTAATGCAATAGTAAGAATGGACATTAGCGTGGATGATGTGGAATCGCTATGGGTGGAGCTGCGGAATACCAAGTGGCAGAAAACGCCAGTGTGAATTTTGTACGGACCATCAAACAGCAGTGGTAAGGTTGGGGACAGCATCAAACAAGAAATAATGGCTGCATGCAATAAAGGTACAGCAGTTATCATGGGTGACTTTAATCTACATATTGATTGGGCGAATCAAACTGGTAGCAATGCTATGGAGGAGGATTTCCTGGAGTGTATTAGCAATGTTTTCTAGAACAATATGTCGAGGAACCAACCAGGGAGCTGGCCATCATGGAATGGGTGATGAGAAAGGACTAATTCGCAAACTTGTTGTGCGAGGCGCCTTGGGAAAGAGAGACCATAACATGTTAGAGTTCTTTATTAGGCTGGAGAGTGACACAGTTAATTCAGAAACTAGGGTCCTGAACTTAAGGATAGGTAACTTCAATGGTTTGAGGCGTGAATTGGCTAGCATAGACTGGCAAATAATACTTAAAGCGTTGACGGTGGATATACAATGGCAAACATTTAAAGATCACATGGATGAACTTCAACAACTGTACATCCCTGTCTGGAGTAAAAATAAAATAGGGAAGGTGGCTCAACCTTGGCTATCAAGGGAAATTAAGGATAGTGTTAAATCTCAGGAAGAGGCATATAAATTGGCAAGAAAAAGTAGCAAACCTGACGACTGGGAGAAATTTAGAATTCAGCAGAGGAGGACAAAGCTATTAATTAAGAAGGGGGAAATAGAGTACGAGAAGAAGCTTGCTGGGAAGATAAAAACTGACTGCAAATGATTCTATAGATATGTGAAGAGAAAAAGATTATTGAAGACAAACGTAGGTCCCTTTCAGTTGAATTCAGGTGAATTTATAATGGGAAACAAAAATATGGCAGACCAATTGAACAAATATTTTGGTTCTGTCTTCATGAAGGAAGACACAAATAACCTTCCGAAAGTACTAGGGGACCGAGGGTCTAGTGAGAACGAGGAACTGAAGGATATCCTTATTAAGCAGGAAACTGTGTTAGAGAAATTGATGTGATTGAAGGCCGATAAATCCCCGGGGCCTGATAGTCTGCATCCCAGAGTACTTAAGGAAGTGGACCTAGAAATAGTGGATACATTGATGATAATTCGCAAACAGTTTTTCAACTGGGGATCAGTTCCTGTGGACTGGAGGGTAGCTAATGTAACACCACGTGTTAAAAATCGAGGGCGAGAGAAAGCGGGTAATTATAGACCAGTTAGCCTGACATCAGTGGTGGGGATAATGTTGGAATCAATTATTAAGGTTAAATAGCAGCGCATTTGGAAAGCAGTGACAGGATCGGTCCAAGTCAGCATTAATTTATGAAGGGGAACTCATGCTTGACAAATCTGGAATTCTTTGAGGATGTAACTCGTAGAGTGGACAAGGGAGAAACAGTGGATGTGGTGTATTTGGACTTTCAAAAGGCTTTTGACAAGGTCCCACACAAGAGATTGGTATGCAAAGTTAAAGCACATGGTATTGGGGGTAACATACTGACGTGGATAGAGAACTGGTTGGCAGAGATAAAGCAGAGAGTCGGTGAACGGGTCCTTTTCAGAATGGTAGGCAGTGATTGGTGGAGTGCCGCAGGGCTCAATGCTGGGACCCTAACTCTTTACAGAACATCAGAACTTCAACAGGCAGGAACAGTAAGTAAAACGCCAACCTCCCAGACCCACTTTCTAGCTGGGTTAGAACTCTGGAGTTTCAGGGACCATGCTCACCAATTCCCTTTTGACAGTTCCAAGCTTTGGGGTTCGCCTTAGTTGTCTGGGTTCTGTAGTCTGTACCCCGGACCTCGTTGGGGACCTCAACCTGCGTCGCCTCTTCATTTGGGCTGAGTCCGCTGATGCGGTAAGGTGCGTATTGGACTTGTGGAGTGAGTATTCAGTTTTCCTTGGTCAGGATAGTCTTAAAAGTTCCGTTAGGTAATGTTTTACTCCTTGATAGCTTAGGAACAGCTTGTAGAGTGCAAAAACCTTCGTATTTTCTTCGGTTTTGTCAGGTTGGTTTCGGTTGACTGTTTGATTGGTGGCGATGATCCGAAACTTTCCGATCGTCATTTTGAAAGCCTGTTTGCGGTCGTGGTGCTGTTATTCTGTTTTTTAGAGATTCCTTTCATGGATGTTTCGGGGTCCCACTTTTCAATCTTGGTGTTAAACTTATGCAACGAGACTGATACCTTAATAGTGTCTCCAGAAGCACTCTTTACTGCCACAACACGCCTTGAATTATACTTAAACAGGCTTCCTTATCGTCACACCAAATCAATTCTTGGGCTATGTTTTTACTTTTCTGTCCATTGATTTTCAAATGTCTCCTTTGTCAATGTTTTTGGTGGGCTAGTCAGCAGTCACTCGATTAGGGTTTGATAATGTGCTATCACTGGTTTTGCATTGTTTTAGGATCGTCCAGTTTCCTGGCCACCTAGTTGGGCCAATGCTTTCCATAGCGGTTGAATGGGTAATTGGCTTCTTGTATATTTTGGATGAGTTCTGTAGTTTAGATAATGGCTGGTAATTTGATTATCTCTGAGGGTGTGAATTGGTGCTGCATAGTTCCCCCAGGTAGTCTGGGACCCTTAACACACGAAGTTGCTTCACAGAGGTTAGCCCCACCTCCTGGAATGTGTTACTCTATTTCGCAGCAGAAAAAATGTTGTGGAATCTTAAAATAGATATGTTCCTTTCCAGAGATGTTTAGGAGATCTCAGGCTTCTGTGATTTAGGTCCATTTTGTAATTTATTTTCAGAAAGGCCAAACACTGGGTGAGGGGGGGGGGGCGGTGTTCCAGGAGGTTTGCCCCCTTTTGCCAGTTTCCTTTTCAAACTTAGATCTCCACTTGAAAAATCCATAGCTCATGTTTAACAGTCCAAGAGGAGCATTTCTTTAATTTTCAGGGAGAGTGACTCCTGGGAATTTTTGAGAACCCTTCAGTCCCCCTATGACACTATCTAACCATAGTGTCACTTTACACGTGAGCAAAGATTCCTGACTCTCAAGAGCTAACCTTCCCGCAACCAGAGCATACATTCCGCTTTACATGATACAGCATTCAGTTACATCCTCTTCCCTTTACAGGCATATTTGCAAGGTACGCTGCACTTCACAAGAATAATACATATTTCAAATACATCACACAACATTATAAGCTTAAATTGCTAAGAGGGTTCCTAAGGTTTGTCCACCATCCTGTAATATCGATATTGGTGCCTTCGGTTCTCCCCTTTGCACTTGGAACACCACAGATACAGAACTAGCCAGAGCTGACATAGTAGCAAAAGATGGGAGGCTATTCTGATCCAAGAATGGACTTCTATATTTCCGAAAATGTCCCACCAGGGTGGAACTCTGATAGCCAAGATCTCACTCCCCATCTTAAATGTCTTTTGTTCTCAAGTGTAGAAATGTTTTTGCGATATTTCCATAGCTTTCAACAAAGAGTCAAGACGTTCAGGTAGATGAGGAATTGCATAACCAAAATATGTTCCATAGTCTTGTAGATTTGTGAAATTGTCGGTGACTGTGAGGTGAACAGTTAGGGCTCAGGAATGGGTACAATCCATTATTGGGCCACTTTAACCGGTGCCTCCCATTTAATGCAAAAACAGCTCTCACTCACAGGACACCCATAAATGAGGGATTCTTCCACGTCTCCTCAGTCGCTGCTGCTCTTCCTTATCAGGGCGAGCAGGAAAAGGATCCTTCTCATGCTGTCCACTTCCTGTAGGGGCACAGAAAACAGATTATCTTGCCCTGAGAAAGCTCTCTGTCTTGACAAAGGTGACTGAGTTCCAAGTTGGGCTCATAGTCATTAATTGACTGGCTGTCTTATTCAGTTCCTTGTGGACTGATTGCTTTTAACTTTGTCTCAAAAACGTTCTGCTTGTTATCTTACCGGTGCTTCCTTAATAGCCAGAGCGGTAGATTTCTCTTACTCCCAGGTGTTACCCGGCCTGAGCTTCTTTTAAAAGCTGCACAGTTAGATTCTTTTCCTTACCCCAATTAACTAATACATATATACTCATCATTATACAGATAAATCTTATACTATTCTAAATTATTCACTAAACATACATAAATTCATATTTTATACATCCTTAAATTCACATCGCTACATATGTACATCTGCCACCCGTCTACGGGTGGCCAGGCTAATTCCTGTTTACCTCCACTTGGGACAGCTCCTGAGAATTTTGTAAGGCTGCAAATAAGACGGCCTGAGCCGCAACATCCGGAGGGCTCTCGCTAATGTTACCGGGGTTTGCCCTGTGTCCCAGGCGAGCGATCGGGGAACTGTTCCCTTTGATGATGCAGCACACTGCCCCTTTTGGTGTGGCCGCAGTATCCTGCTCTATAGGTGTTGCGCAGCCTGATGCTGCAGGCTGGGGGCCCTTATCTTTACAGCGCTTCCTGACCTTGGGTGTCCCCTTCCTGGTGGCGGCCTTATCTGGTCCGAGCCATTGGAACTGGTGCGCTGGTGACCACGGGGCTTTTGGTTGTGGTGCGTGGGTAGTCCTTCTTGGGGCTACTGTTACTGGGGGTGCATCCAAGTCCCAAGCAATTGTTGGGATCGTCCCTCCAGTAACGCAGTTCCCCGCTCCCACCTGCCCTGTTTTTCAGGCTGCCCTGCCCCCTTTGGGACCTTCACAGCCAGCGGCTGCTGGCTGCTTCTTACGTTTTTCGGGTTCCCCTTGTTTAAACAGCTTACACTGGTTGATATGGTACCACTTCGTGCAGCGGAGCATCTCATGGATCTTGACTTGTCCACAATGTGGTATGGTCCCATATATAGGGCTTCAAATGTTCCTACCCGGGCAAAATTCCTAAGCATCACCTGATCCCCTATCTCCCATTCGTGGTGCTTGCGGTGTTCTAGCAGCAATTGGTTGCTCCGATGCTGCTTCCCCATGTTATCAGCAGCTTGCCAGTGTATCTGCTTGAGGTGTTCAAACAGATTCTTGAAAAAACGGTCCTGGTTCACCTCTCTGAGCTGACCTTCCGTGAGCACTGGGGCTAGGACATGGGTGGGGGTTCGCATGTCCCTCCCAGTCATGAGCTCGTATGGGGAATACCCCGTGCTCTGTGACTGGCTCCCCCGGATTCCCATTAGGATCAGCGGTAAGACCTTTACCCTTTTTTGGTGTGAGTGTCCCGTCTCCTTCCACAGCCTTCATTTAATAGTGCGGTTTTAACGCTCCACAATACCTGATGACTGTGGGTTGTGGGCAACCTGCCATTTCCCTTGAATGTTGAGCGTATTAAAGATTGCCTGCATTAGCTGGCCTGTGAAGTGGCTCCACTGGTCAGACTCCACATACTGTTGTAGTCCCCACCGGTGAATACCTCTTTCACAAGGATCCTTGCTGTTCCTAAAGCCATGGCTGTTCGGCATGGAAAGGCTTCAACCCATTTGGAGAACACATCCACAGGACTCGGCAATATTTATCGCCTCCCTGGGCGGTGGGTCGAGGCCGGATGTAGTCGATCTGAATCCACTGCCATGGTCCCTCTACCCTCCTGATGTGTCCCATAGAAACCTTCCTTTTCTGGGGGTCAGAGTTGTTAGCAGCACACACTAGGCAGTCGGCGCAGAACTCGCGGACATCCTCACTGAGTCTCGGCCACCACGCTGCCTGTTCCACCGGTTGCCAGGTGGTCTCAGGTCCGGGGTGCCCCGCTCCTGGACCCTCTTGGGCAAGTTGGAGGAATTCCCTCCTGTGTTGCTCTGTCACTACCCATTGCTCTCCCCTGAATAGCATGCCTTCTTTAATGTAACCCCACTTTTTAAAAAAGGAGGGAGAGAGAAAACAGGGAATTATAGACCGGTCAGCCTGACCTCAGTAGTGGGTAAAATGATGGAATCAATTATTAAGGATGTCATAGCAGTGCATCTGGAAAATGGTGACATGATAGGTCCAAGTCAGCATGGATTTGTGAAAGGGAAATCATGCTTGACAAATCTTCTGGAATTTTTTGAGGATGTTTCCAGTAAAGTGGACAAAGGAGAACCAGTTGATGTGGTATATTTGGACTTTCAGAAGGCTTTCGACAAGGTCCCACACAAGAGATTAATGTGCAAAGTTAAAGCACATGGGATTGGGGGTAGTGTGCTGACGTGGATTGAGAACTGGTTGTCAGACAGGAAGCAAAGAGTAGGAGTAAACGGGTACTTTTCAGAATGGCAGGCAGTGACTAGTGGAGTGCCGCAAGGTTCTGTGCTGGGGCCCCAGCTGTTTACATTGTACATTAATGATTTAGACGAGGGGATTAAATGCAGTATCTCCAAATTTGCGGATGATACTAAGTTGGGTGGCAGTGTGAGCTGCGAGGAGGATGCTATTAGGCTGCAGAGTGACTTGGATAGGTTAGGTGAGTGGGCAAATGCATGGCAGATGAAGTATAATGTGGATAAATGTGAGGTTATCCACTTTGGTGGTAAAAACAGAGAGACAGACTATTATCTGAATGGTGACAGATTAGGAAAAGGGAAGGTGCAACGAGACCTGGGTGTCATGGTACATCAGTCATTGAAGGTTGGCATGCAGGTACAGCAGGCGGTTAAGAAAGCAAATGGCATGTTGGCCTTCATAGCGAGGGGATTTGAATACAGGGGCAGGGAGGTGTTGCTACAGTTGTACAGGGCCTTGGTGAGGCCACACCTGGAGTATTGTGTACAGTTTTGGTCTCCTAACTTGAGGAAGGACATTCTTGCTATTGAGGGAGTGCAGCGAAGGTTCACCAGACTGATTCCCGGGATGGCGGGACTGACCTATCAAGAAAGATTGGATCAATTGGGCTTGTATTCACTGGAGTTCAGAAGAATAAGAGGGGACCTCATAGAAACGTTTAAAATTCTGACGGGTTTAGACAGGTTAGATGCAGAAAGAATGTTCCCAATGTTGGGGAAGTCCAGAACCAGGGGTCACAGTCTGAGGATAAGGGGTAAGCCATTTAGGACCGAGATGAGGAGAAACTTCTTCACCCAGAGAGTGGTGAACCTGTGGAATTCTCTACCACAGAAAGTAGTTGAGGCCAATTCACTAAATATATTCAAAAGGGAGTTAGATGAAGTCCTTACTACTCGGGGGATCAAGGGTTATGGCGAGAAAGCAGGAAGGGGGTACTGAAGTTTCATGTTCAGCCATGAACTCATTGAATGGCGGTGCAGGCTAGAAGGGCTGAATGGCCTGCTCCTGCACCTATTTTCTATGTTTCTATGTTTCTATGTTAATGGTGATGGCTGCTGCGCATTATGGTCCTTCTACTTTTTCTCCCTTGGTTCGTGCATTTAAAAATGGTCTGCGGACTGGATCCTGGGTTTGAACTGTTTTCAGGTCCGGCGCTAATACTACCCCTGCCCTGTCTGCCGTTCCTACTCTGCCCCTAACTGCTGCTATGGGGTCCAGGGCGTAAGGATCCCAAAACCTCCCTGTGCGAGCAGCCTCTTTAGCCAGAACGTCTGCCTGCTGGTTTCCCTGACCTCAAGTTTCAGTGGTCGAGTGGGCTTTCACATTGTGAAAGTAAATCTCCCTTTCCTCCCCTAAGTCCGTCATGATCTTTTCCAGCAGGGACTTGATTGCCAAAAGGTCTCCTGACGGGACCAGATGGCCAGGGACTCCGTACACCAGTTGCATGTAAACATATTGTACAAGCATATCGTGTACGGGTTAGGCAATATCTCGGGGTGTGTGACCACTTATACCACCGTGGACAGTTCGACATGCTGGGCGCTCATGGTGCTGCGGAGTTTAATATTCAGGGCAATGTTCGCCGCTGGGTCATAGACTCTGCACCCTGTAAGTCGTTTACCAGCAGTTACTGTGCTCGAACCGTTCAAGTAGATTTCGCGGCCTGAGGAGTGTATCCCGGCCCGAAAACCTGCGTTGACTTCCCATACCCCTTCTGCAGAGCACCGGTGGGCTGTTCCCGTTAGATCCTATTAGATCTGCGCCTTCTTATGTTTAACTTTAAAACCTTCCTCCCTAAGTAGCTCCATGCTGCTCACCCTCATCGGGGAATAGTAGCAGATTGTTCACATACTGGACCAGCTGCCGGGATCTTTGAAAACATTCAAGCAGTTCACCATGCATTGGTGAAAAATGCTGGGGCTGTTGTGAAAACCCTGGGGCAGGCAGTTCCAAGTGTAGTGTTGGCGTTTAAATGTAAAAACGAACTTGTACTGGTCCTCCCTTCGCAAGGGAATGGACCAAAATCCGTTGGAAATATCCAGAACCGTGAAGGTGGTTGCGGATGCTGGGATACTTCCAATGAGGTCGGCGACAGCTGCGACCATGGATGCACAGGCGGGGATGTTACGGTTGAGTACCCGGTAGTCCACCGTGGCTCTCCAGGGATTGTCCGGTTTCTTAACCGGCCACAATGTAGTGTTCACATGGGTGGCTATCGGTCTCAATACCCCCTGTTTAGCCAAAGAACTCTGGCCGTTTCCATGTCTGCCTCTGCATCCCTGGGGAAATTGTACAGCTTATGTGGTCGGGTCATGGGGTCCCCACTCACACTGACCTCGACCCCGTTTACTCTCCTACAATCATGTTTGTGTGTGGCAAATGTGGCGTGGTGTGCTCGCACAGCAGCCTGCTACTCGACTGGCGTGTTACTGACCTGTAATTCAAGGCCGTAACCCTCCTTTGTCTTCATTGTACACAGGGTCCCCTTTCCTTGTTTCTCTGGGATGACTGCTACGTCACTTTCTTTACCGGTACAGGCTGTCATCACAGACAATGGTTTCTTATATCCACTAGAATCCGGTGACCTATAATAAAGTCGGCCCCTAGGATTCCTTTTCCTTCCTGCTCCCACTTCATCAGGACACACGTCCACTGATTGTGCAGTGTTCCGACTTGAATGGACAGCGGGATGGAGAATGAGCCAGAATGTTCTTTGCCCGTGAATCCCACTCGGCTGTATGAGGTCCCGTTTGATAGAAGTGAGGCTGTGGGGTCATCTGCATAGACTATGGTGCATGCTGCTCCAGTGTCCAGAAAATAAGTCCCTTTATTCTCCACACCTCCATTTCGACATACGGTCGCTTCCAGGCATCGTACACTCGGGACACAGGTCGACAGGATGCGCTGATTTTAGTCATAATCTGGGTGAGATGAGGCAGATGGTATCACTGTACTGGTGGCCGTGGCTACCTTCCCCGGACCCATTAGTGCTGTTCCGAATGCAGCCACCATGGTCTCAAATGTTTGGGGTGAGTCCGACGGCTCGGTCTTTTAGACTGGGACTGTGGGATTCTTTCCTACCCTGTCATTCCAGGGATTCCTACAGTCCTTACTCCAATGCCCATTCTTCCCGCACCTAAAGCAGTTACGCTTGGTTTCGGAGGATTACCCGCTTCCTTCTCTTTCTTTCCCTGACTGTGTTTTAACTCATGTACCTTTCCCTTCGGTGGATGCTCTGCGCCCCTGCAGTTCCGATATGTCATGGTCAGTTGCCTAATCACTGTTTCCTCGTTGGCTTGGGGGTCCCTCGTTCAAACCGAAGCTCTGCTCTGGCTGTGATCCGGGGCAGGCTGTTCGCCACTATGCTCCGGAGCCATTGTGCCCGTTTGCCCGGTGTAAGATGAGCCCGGTCGAGAGCCAGACTGCAGGCTCGCTGATACACAGGCCACAGCCTGACCGCGAAAGCCTGAGGGGTTTCTCCCACGAACTGAACTGTCCTCTCCACTCTGGAGAAGGGTCTTCCCTCATTTAGACCCATGGCCTCCAGACCATCATCCCGGACATCATCATATGTACCCCTGCCCTTTCTGCACTCCGCCGAAAGGGACTGGTACAGCTTGTTGTCCAGGGAAAAAAGGAACTGTTTTACCTGCTCTGAGTCATCACATCCGCTAATCTCGGCTGCCTGTTCCACTTCCATGAAGTGGACGGATGGGTCTCGCTTATGTGTAAGCTTACTCAGGTTGCTTACCACAGCCCTCCACTGTTGGGTAGTGTGGGGAACAACGAATTTGCTCTCAAGAACCCCCGGTGCTCCACCCACACACGCTGAACTTTTGCTGCCGGAGCCGACACATTGGTCCCTGCTCCGACCCTTTCAGTTCTGGCTCGCCGTTCTCTCCCTGCTGCCAAACCGAGTTAAGCCCCGGCACCACAGGTTGTGGTGGTCCTTACTCCCTGCCTGCCTGAGCAATTGTCCCTCCCTCCTGCTGCACCAACCGGGTTGTTCCCCGGCGCCACAGAGCGTGACAGAACAGTTTTCTCCTGCTCGTCCAGGTCTGCCCGGGTCGTACTCTCACTTATGAAGCACACCATGCCTCTTGCCCTGGTCTGAGCACGGCTTAAACTTTCAATTTGCTGCTGGCAGAGGCCGTGATCTCCCGACTCAAACCCCTTCGTGCTGATTACTTTGTAGGATGCCTGGATGTCTTTGACTCTCTACTTCAGCTCTTTAATTTGACTATTAAGGCGAGCATTCTCTTCTTGCAGTAACCATTCATTTTTCTCAGCCTATGTGACCTGACACTGCATATTATCCAACCTATTCCTGAACGTCTTCCCTTTGTAAAGCCTTTCCTCGTTGTGCTCATGTAACTCTCTCATTAACCTTTCCCCTATGATTGTTTGTGCACTAGACTGTTCCTCTGCCTCTCTCAGTTCAGCCCTTTGTTTCTCGACTGTCGAATCTAAGAGTTGGACCTGTTTATGCAGACATACTAGCCAAATTGCCTTTTCCACTGCCTTTTTGTGAATTTTGCCCTCTGTCCACTAGGCTGCAGCGTCCCCTGGACGCTCAGCGCGCAACAGATCGCGTACCCATTCTTTGTTACATTCACTCTTCTGACCACATAGGAGGCAATCCTCTCTTCCATTTTACTTCTTTTCTCACAACCAAAGTCTGTCTCCTCACATTCCTTTTGCCACAGTCACTTTGTGGTCGCCATTATGTCGGGGATGGTTTTTGGTCAGGTTCCTCTGATGCATTGGCGTTTTCGAGGCACCCAACACCATGGATTCTAGACTGTGCTCTGATTTGGGGGTTGTGAGAAACTGAGACAGAGTCAGTTGGGTAGGATGCAAAACTGGTTTTATTGTGTTCAAATAGAGTAAAGAGGCACGTTTTTAATAATCATAGTCATCAGCTACAAATAGGGAGAAATGGCATCTCAATTGTTGTATATTTGGGAAGAACACATAACACATATAACAGATTAAAAGAACACAGTTCTCCCACCTCCCCCAAAAATTATGCACTAAACCTGGAAGGGGAAAACACACCACAATATCAACAGGTAGGAACAGGAAGAAAAAACTCAAATTCCCAGACCCACGATCTAGCTACGTTAGAAACCTGGGGTTTCCGGGACCATGCTCAACAATTCCCTTTTGACAGTTCCAACTCCGGGCTTCGCCTTAGTTGTCCTGGTCGTATTGGATTTGTGCGGTTAGTATTCACTTTTCCTTGGTCAGGGTCGCCTTAAAAGTTCAGATAGGTAATGTTTTACCCCTTGGTAGCCTTGGACCAGCTTGCAGAGTGGAAAAAATGTTCGGTTTTTCTTCGGTTTTGTCGGGTTGGTTCTCGTTGACTATTTGATTGGTCGCGATGGTCCGAAACTTTCCGATAGTCGTTTTGAATGCATGTTTTCCTTCGTGGTGCTGTCCTTTTGAATTTTAGAGATTCTTCTCGCCGATGTTTCGGTGTCCCACTTTTCGAGGCTGGGGTTAAACTTATGCCACAATACTGCTACCTGAACAGTGTCAATAGAAACACCCTAAAATGCCAAACAGATCTTCAGTTTTACTAAAACAGGCTTCCTTATCTTCGCTCCTAATGAGTTCTTAGGCTTTGTTTAAACTGTTCTGTCCATTGAGTTTCAAATGTCTCCTTTGTCAGTGTTTTTGTTCGGCTAGTCAGCAGTAATTCGATTAGGGTCTGATAATGTACTATCACTGGTTTTGCACTGTATTAGGATTGTCCAGTTTCCTGGC
Organism: Pristiophorus japonicus; assembly: GCF_044704955.1. Classification (NCBI taxonomy): domain Eukaryota; kingdom Metazoa; phylum Chordata; class Chondrichthyes; family Pristiophoridae; genus Pristiophorus; species Pristiophorus japonicus. Next base: position 270,503 of record NW_027253324.1, read on the forward strand.
CATATAGTTGTGCCCATGATTTCCATAGTGGTTGATTGGGTAATTGGCTTCTTGCATATTTTGGATGAGTTCTGTAGTGTAGATAATGGCTGGTAATTTGATTATCTCTTAGGGGGTGAATTGGTGCTGCATAGTTCCTCCAGACAGACTGAGATCCTTAATGCACGAATTTGATTCATAGAGGTTAGCCCCACCTCCTGTATTCGGTAACTCTTTTTCGCTGCCAAAATGTTGCAGATTCTTAAATTTGATATGCTCCTTCCCGGAGATGTTTAGGGGATATCAGGCTTCTGTAATTTAGGTCCATTTTGAATTCAATTTTCAAAAAGTCCGAACGCTGGCGGGGGAGGGGGGCGCCGGGTTTCAATGAGGTAGACCTCCTTTTGTCTTTTTCCTTTTAAAACTTAGATCTCCACTTGAAAAACCAAAGCTCATTTTGAACAGTCCAATTTCTTTAATTTTCAGGGAGAGGGATTCATGGTAATTTTTCGCAACCCATCAACAGGGTTAATAGTCCAGTCCCACAGGACTCACAGTCAGTCCCACAGAGATTGCAGTCCAGTCCCAATGGATCACAGTCCAGTCCCACAGGTCTCACTGTCCAGTCCCACAGCGATTGCAGTCAGATCCCACTGGATCACAGTCCAGTTTCACTGGATCACAGCCCAGTTCCACAGGGCCCACTGTCCAGTTCCACAGGGATAACAATCAGGTCCCACTCGATCACAGGCCTGTCCCACAGGGATCACAGGACATTCCCACAGGGATCACATTCCAGAACCACAGGGATTGCAGTCCAGTCCCATTGGATCACAGTACTGTCCCACAGGGATTACAGACCAGCCCCACAGTATTCACAATCCAGTCCCACAGGGATCACAGTCCAGTCCCACTGGGATCACAGTCCTGATCCACAAGTGCGGGTGTCCAGACCCACGCGGATCACAGTCCAGTTCCACACGGATCACAGTCCAGTATCACAGGGATCACATTCCTGCCCACAGGTGTCAGAGTCCAGTACCAAAGGGGTCAGAGTCCAGTGCCACAGGGGTCAGAGTCCAAACCCACACTGATCACCGTCCTGTCCCACAAGGATCTCATTCCTGTCCCACAGGGTTCACAGTCCATTCCCACAGGGAGCACAGTCCTGTCCCACAGGGTTCACAGTCCAGTCCCACAGGGGTCACAGTCCAGTCCCATAGGGATCACAGTCCAGTCCGACATGGATCACAGTCCAGTCCCACAGGCTTCACATTCCAGTCCCGAAGGGATGACAGTCCAGTCCTACAGGGATCGCAATCCAGTCCCACAGATTTCATAGTCCAGTCCCGAAGGGACCACAGTCCAGTCCTACAAGGATCACAGTCCAGTCCCACAGAGGTCACAGTCCAATCCGACAGGGATCACAGTCCAGTCCCACAGAGATCACAGTCCTCTCCCACAGGGATCACATTCCAGTCCCATAGGGATCACAGTCCAGTCCCACAGGGATCACATTCCAGTCCCATAGGTGTCAAAGTCCAGTCCCACAGGGGTCACAGTCCAGTCCCACATGGATCAAAGTCCAGAACCACAGGGTTCAGAGTCCAGTGCCACAGGAGTCACAGTCCAGTCCCACATGGATCACAGTCCAGTCCCACATGGATCACAGTCCAGTCCCACAGGGATCACAGTCCACTTCCGAAGGGTTCACAGTCCAGTCCCACAGGGATCACAGTCCAGTCCCGAAAGGATCACAGTCCAGTCCCACAGGGGTCACAGTCCAGTCCGACAGGGGTCATAGTCCAGTCCCACATGGATCACAGTCCAATCCCACAGGGTTCACAGTCCAGTCCCACAGGGGTCACGTGAAGTCCCACATGGATCACAGTCCAGTCCCACAGGGATCATAGTCCACTGCCGAAGGGTTACCAGTCCAGTCCCACAGGGATCACAGTCCAGTCCCGAAAGGATCACAGTCCAGTTCCACAGGGATCACAGTCCAGTCCCGAAAGGATCATTGTCCAGTCCCACAGGGGTCACAATCCAGTCCCGAAAGGACCACAGTCGAGTCCCACAGGGATCACAGTCCACTGCCGAAGGGTTCACAGTCCAGTCCCACAGGGATCACAGTCCAGTCCCGAATGGATCGCAGTTCAGTCCCACAGGGATCACAGTCCAGTCCCACAGGTATCACAGTCCACTGCCGAAGGGTTCACAGTCAAGTCCCACAGTGATCACAGTACAGTCCCGAAGCGATCACAGTCCAGTCCCACAGGGATCGCAATCCAGTCCCACAGGGATCATAGTCCAGTCCCGAAGGGACCACAGTCCAGTCCTACAGAGATCACAGTCCAGTCCCACAGAGATCACAGTCCAGTCCCACAGAGATCACAGTCCAATCCAACAGAGATCACAGTCCAGTCCCACAGGAATCATAGTCCAGTCCCACAGGGATCACAGTCCTCTCCCACAAGGATCTCATTCCTGTCCCACAGGGATCACAGTCCATTCCCACAGGGGGGACAGTCCTGTCCCACAGGTTTCATATTCCACTCCCATCGGGGTCACAGTCTAGTCCCACAGAGATCACAGTCCAGTCCCACAGGGATCACAGTCCAGTCCCACAGAAATCACAGTCCTCTCCCACAGGGATCACAGTCCAGTCCCACAGGGATCACAGTCCAGTCCAACAGGGATCACATTCCAGTCCCACAGGCGTCACAATCCAGTCCCACAGGGGTCACAGTCCAGTCCCACATGGATCAAAGTGCAGAACCACATGGTTCACAGTCCAGTCCCACAGGGGTCACAGTCCAGTCCCACATGGATCACAGTCCAGTCCCACAGGGATCAAAGTCCACTGCCGAAGGGTTCACAGTCCAGTCACACAGGGATCACAGTCCAGTCCCGAAAGGATCACAGTCCAGTCCCACAGGGGTCACAGTCCAGTCCCACAGGGGTCACAGTCCAGTCCCACATCGATCACAGTCCAATCCCACATGGATCACAGTCCAGTCCCACAGGGATCACAGTCTACTTGCCCAAGGATTCACAGTCCAGTCCCACAGGGATCACAGTCCAGTCCCGAAATGATCACAGTCCAGTCCCACAGGGATCACTGTCCAGTCCCACAGGGATCACAGTCCACTGCCGAAGGGTTCACAGTCAAGTCCCACAGGGATCACAGTCCAGTCCCGAAGGGATCACAGTCCAGTCCCACAGGGATCGCAGCCCAGTCCCACAGGGATCATAGTCCAGTCCCGAAGGGACCACAGTCCAGTCCGACAGAGATCACAGTCCAGTCCCACAGACATCACAGTCCAGTCCCACAGGAATCATAGTCCAGTCCCACAGGGATCACAGTCCTCTCCAACAAGGATCTCATTCCTGTCCCACAGGGATCACAGTCCATTCCCACAGGGAGGACTGTCCTGTCCCACAGGTTTCATGGTCCACTCCCATCGGGGTCACAGTCTAGTCCCACAGAGATCACAGTCCAGTCGCACAGGGGTCACAGTCCAGTCCCACAGGGGTCACAGTCCACTTCCGAAGGGTTCACAGTCCAGTCCCACAGGGATCACAGTCCAGTCCCGAAAGGATCACAGTCCAGTCCCACAGGGGTCACAGTCCAGTCCGACAGGGGTCATAGTCCAGTCCCACATGGATCACAGTCCAATCCCACAGGGTTCACAGTCCAGTCCCACAGGGGTCACGTGAAGTCCCACATGGATCACAGTCCAGTCCCACAGGGATCATAGTCCACTGCCGAAGGGTTACCAGTCCAGTCCCACAGGGATCACAGTCCAGTCCCGAAAGGATCACAGTCCAGTTCCACAGGGATCACAGTCCATTCCCGAAAGGATCATTGTCCAGTCCCACAGGGGTCACAATCCAGTCCCGAAAGGACCACAGTCGAGTCCCACAGGGATCACAGTCCACTGCCGAAGGGTTCACAGTCCAGTCCCACAGGGATCACAGTCCAGTCCCGAATGGATCGCAGTTCAGTCCCACAGGGATCACAGTCCAGTCCCACAGGTATCACAGTCCACTGCCGAAGGGTTCACAGTCAAGTCCCACAGTGATCACAGTACAGTCCCGAAGCGATCACAGTCCAGTCCCACAGGGATCGCAATCCAGTCCCACAGGGATCATAGTCCAGTCCCGAAGGGACCACAGTCCAGTCCTACAGAGATCACAGTCCAGTCCCACAGAGATCACAGTCCAGTCCCACAGAGATCACAGTCCAATCCAACAGAGATCACAGTCCAGTCCCACAGGAATCATAGTCCAGTCCCACAGGGATCACAGTCCTCTCCCACAAGGATCTCATTCCTGTCCCACAGGGATCACAGTCCATTCCCACAGGGGGGACAGTCCTGTCCCACAGGTTTCATATTCCACTCCCATCGGGGTCACAGTCTAGTCCCACAGAGATCACAGTCCAGTCCCACAGGGATCACAGTCCAGTCCCACAGAAATCACAGTCCTCTCCCACAGGGATCACAGTCCAGTCCCACAGGGATCACAGTCCAGTCCAACAGGGATCACATTCCAGTCCCACAGGCGTCACAATCCAGTCCCACAGGGGTCACAGTCCAGTCCCACATGGATCAAAGTGCAGAACCACATGGTTCACAGTCCAGTCCCACAGGGGTCACAGTCCAGTCCCACATGGATCACAGTCCAGTCCCACAGGGATCAAAGTCCACTGCCGAAGGGTTCACAGTCCAGTCACACAGGGATCACAGTCCAGTCCCGAAAGGATCACAGTCCAGTCCCACAGGGGTCACAGTCCAGTCCCACAGGGGTCACAGTCCAGTCCCACATCGATCACAGTCCAATCCCACATGGATCACAGTCCAGTCCCACAGGGATCACAGTCCACTTGCCCAAGGATTCACAGTCCAGTCCCACAGGGATCACAGTCCAGTCCCGAAATGATCACAGTCCAGTCCCACAGGGATCACTGTCCAGTCCCACAGGGATCACAGTCCACTGCCGAAGGGTTCACAGTCAAGTCCCACAGGGATCACAGTCCAGTCTCGAAGGGATCACAGTCCAGTCCCACAGGGATCGCAGCCCAGTCCCACAGGGATCATAGTCCAGTCCCGAAGGGACCACAGTCCAGTCCGACAGAGATCACAGTCCTGTCCCACAGACATCACAGTCCAGTCCCACAGGAATCATAGTCCAGTCCCACAGGGATCACAGTCCTCTCCAACAAGGATCTCATTCCTGTCCCACAGGGATCACAGTCCATTCCCACAGGGAGGACTGTCCTGTCCCACAGGTTTCATGGTCCACTCCCATCGGGGTCACAGTCTAGTCCCACAGAGATCACAGTCCAGTCGAACAGGGGTCACAGTCCAGTCCCACAGGGGTCACAGTCCAGTCCCACAGGGGTCACAGTCCAGTCCCACATGGATCACAATCCAATCCCACATGGATCACAGACCAGTCCCACAGGGATCACAGTCCAATCCCACAGGGATCACAGTCTTCTCCCACAGGGATCACAGTCCAGTCCCGAATGGATCACAGTCGAGTCCCACAGGGATCACAGTCCACTGCCGAAGCGTTCAAAGTCCAGTCCCACAGGGATCACAGTCCAATCCGACAGGGATCACAGTCCAGTCCCACAGAGATCACAGTCCTCTCCCACTGGGATCACATTCCAGTCCCACAGGGATCACAGTCCAGTCCCACAGGGATCACATTCCAGTCCCACAGGTGTCAAAGTCCAGTCCCACAGGGGTCACAGTCCAGTCTCGAATGGATCAAAGTCGATTCCCACAGGGATCACAGTCCACTGCCGAAGCGTTCACAGTCCAGTCCCACAGGGATCACAGTCCAATCCGACAGGGATCACAGTCCAGTCCCACAGAGATCACAGTCCTCTCCCACTGGGATCACATTCCAGTCCCACAGGGATCACAGTCCAGTCCCACAGGGATCACATTCCAGTCCCACAGGTGTCAAAGTCCAGTCCCACAGGGATCACAGTCCACTTCCGAAGGGTTCACAGTCCAGTCCCACAGGGATCACAGTCCAGTCCCGAAAGGATCACAGTCCAGTCCCACAGGGATCACAGTCCAGTCCGACAGGGGTCACAGTCCAGTCCCACATGGATCACAGTCCAATCCCACAGGGTTCACAGTCCAGTCCCACAGGGGTCACGTCAAGTCCCACATGGATCACAGTCCAGTCCCACAGGGATCATAGTCCACTGCCGAAGGGTTACCAGTCCAGTCCCACGGGGATCACAGTCCAGTCCCGAAAGGATCACAGTCAAGTCCCACAGGGATCACAGTCCAGTCCCGAAAGGATCACTGTCCAGTCCCACAGGGGTCACAATCCAGTCCCGAAAGGACCACAGTCGAGTCCCACAGGGATCACAGTCCACTGCCGAGGGTTCACAGTCCACTCCCACAGGGATCACAGTCCAGTCCCGAATGGATCGCAGTCCAGTCCCACAGGGATCACAGTCCAGTCCCACAGGGATCACAGTCCACTGCCGAAGGGTTCACAGTCAAGTCCTACAGTGATCACAGTACAGTCCCGAAGGGATCACAGTCCAGTCCCACAGGGATCGCAATCCAGTCCCACAGGGATCATAGTCCAGTCCCGAAGGGACCACAGTCCAGTCCTACAGAGATCACAGTCCAGTCACACAGAGATCACAGTCCAGTCCCACAGAGATCACAGTCCAAACCAACAGAGATCACAGTCCAGTCCCACAGGAATCATAGTCCAGTCCCACATGGATCACAGTCCTCTCCCACAAGGATCTCATTCCTGTCCCACAGGGATCACAGTCCATTCCCACAGGGGGGACAGTCCTGTCCCACAGGTTTCATACTCCACTCGGATCGGGGTCACAGTCTAGTCCCACAGAGATCACAGTCCAGTCCCACAGGGATCACAGTCCAATTCCCACAGAGATCACAGTCCTCTCCCACAGGGATCACAGTCCAGTCCCACATGGATCACAGTCCAGTCCCACAGGGATCACATTCCAGTCCCACAGGGGTGACAATCCAGTCCCACAGGGGTCACAGTCCAGTCGCACATGGATCAAAGTGCAGAAACACAGGGTTCACAGTCCAGTCCCACAGGGGTCACAGTCCAGTCCCACATGGATCACAGTCCAGTCCCACAGGGATCAATGTCCACTGCCGAAGGGTTCACAGTCCAGTCACACAGGGATCACAGTCCAGTCCCGAAAGGATCAAAGTCCAGTCCCACAGGGGTCACAGTCCAGTCCGACAGGGGTCACAGTCCAGTCCCACATCGATCACAGTCCAATAACACATGGATCACAGTCCAGTCCCACAGGGATCACAGTCCATTGCCCAAGGGTTCACAGTCCAGTCCCACAGGGATCACAGTCCAGTCCCGAAAGGATCACAGTCCAGTCCCACAGGGATCACAGTCCTGTCCCACAGGGATCGCAGTCCACTGCCGAAGGGTTCACAGTCAAGTCCCACAGGGATCACAGTCCAGTCCCGAAGGGATCACAGTCCAGTCCCACAGGGATCGCAGCCCAGTCCCACAGGGATCATAGTCCTGTCCCGAAGGGACCACAGTCCAGTCCGACAGAGATCACAGTCCAGTCCCACAGACATCACAATCCAGTCCCACAGGAATCATAGTCCAGTCCCACAGGGATCACAGTCCTCTCCAACAAGGATCTCATTCCTGTCCCACAGGGATCACAGTCCATTCCCACAGGGAGGACTGTCCTGTCCCACAGGTTTCATGGTCCACTCCCATCGGGGTCACAGTCTAGTCCCACAGAGATCACAGTCCAGTCGCACAGGGGTCACAGTCCAGTCCCACAGGGGTCACAGTCCAGTCCCACATGGATCACAGACCAGTCCCACAGGGATCACAGTCCAATCCCACAGGGATCACAGTCGTCTCCCACAGGGGTCACAGTCCAGTCCCGAAAGGATCACAGTCGAGTCCCACAGGGATCACAGTCCACTGCCGAAGCGTTCACAGTCCAGTCCCACAGGGATCACAGTCCAGTCCCACAGGGGTCACAGTCCTGTCCCACATGGATCACAGTCCAATCCCACATGGATCACAGTCCAGTCCCACATGGATCACCTTCCAGTCCCTCAGGGGTCACTGAACTGTCCCGAAAGGATCATAGCCCTGTCCCACAGGGAGCACAGTCCAGTCCCACAGGTATCACAGTCCAGTCCCGAAGGGATCACAGTCCAGTCCGACAGAGATCACAGTCCAGTCCCGAAGGGATCACGGTCCAGTCCCACAGGGATCACAGTCCAGTCCCACATGGGTCACAGTCCTGTCCCACAGGGATCACAGTCCAGTCCCGAAGTGATTACAGTCCAGTCCCACAGGGATCACAGTCCAGTCCCACAGGGGTCACAGTCCAGTCCCACAGGGGTCACAGTCCAGTACCACAGGGGTCAGAGTCCAGTGCCATAGGGATCAAAGTCCAGTCCCACATTGATCACAGTCCAGTTCCTCAAGGATATAATTCCTCTCCCACAGGGATCACAGTCCAGTCTCACAGGGGTCACAATCCATTCCCACAGGGATCACAGTCCAGTCCCACAGGGATCACAGTCCAGTCCCACAGGGATCACATTCCAGTCCCACAGGCGTCACAATCCAGTCCCACAGGGGTCACAGTCCAGTCCCACATGGATCAAAGTGCAGAACCACATGGTTCACAGTCCAGTCCCACAGGGGTCACAGTCCAGTCCCACATGGATCACAGTCCAGTCCCACAGGGATCAAAGTCCACTGCCGAAGGGTTCACAGTCCAGTCACACAGGGATCACAGTCCAGTCCCGAAAGGATCACAGTCCAGTCCCACAGGGGTCACAGTCAAGTCCGACAGGGGTCACAGTCCAGTCCCACATCGATCACAGTCCAATCCCACATGGATCACAGTCCAGTCCCACAGGGATCACAGTCCACTTGCCCAAGGGTTCACAGTCCAGTCCCACAGGGATCACAGTCCAGTCCCGAAATGATCACAGTCCAGTCCCACAGGGATCACTGTCCAGTCCCACAGGATCACAGTCCACTGCCGAAGGGTTCACAGTCCAGTCCCACAGGGATCACATTCCAGTCCCACAGGTGTCAAAGTCCAGTCCCACAGGGATCACAGTCCACTTCCGAAGGGTTCACAGTCCAGTCCCACAGGGATCACAGTCCAGTCCCGAAAGGATCACAGTCCAGTCCCACAGGGATCACAGTCCAGTCCGACAGGGGTCACAGTCCAGTCCCACATGGATCACAGTCCAATCCCACAGGGTTCACAGTCCAGTCCCACAGGGGTCACGTCAAGTCCCACATGGATCACAGTCCAGTCCCACAGGGATCATAGTCCACTGCCGAAGGGTTACCAGTCCAGTCCCACGGGGATCACAGTCCAGTCCCGAAAGGATCACAGTCAAGTCCCACAGGGATCACAGTCCAGTCCCGAAAGGATCACTGTCCAGTCCCACAGGGGTCACAATCCAGTCCCGAAAGGACCACAGTCGAGTCCCACAGGGATCACAGTCCACTGCCGAGGGTTCACAGTCCACTCCCACAGGGATCACAGTCCAGTCCCGAATGGATCGCAGTCCAGTCCCACAGGGATCACAGTCCAGTCCCACAGGGATCACAGTCCACTGCCGAAGGGTTCACAGTCAAGTCCTACAGTGATCACAGTACAGTCCCGAAGGGATCACAGTCCAGTCCCACAGGGATCGCAATCCAGTCCCACAGGGATCATAGTCCAGTCCCGAAGGGACCACAGTCCAGTCCTACAGAGATCACAGTCCAGTCACACAAGATCACAGTCCAGTCCCACAGAGATCACAGTCCAAACGAACAGAGATCACAGTCCAGTCCCACAGGAATCATAGTCCAGTCCCACATGGATCACAGTCCTCTCCCACAAGGATCTCATTCCTGTCCCACAGGGATCACAGTCCATTCCCACAGGATCACAGTCCACTGCCGAAGGGTTCACAGTCAAGTCCCACAGGGATCACAGTCCAGTCCCGAAGGGATCACAGTCCACTCCCACAGACATCACAGTCCAGTCCCACAGGAATCATAGTCCAGTCCCACAGGGATCACAGTCCTCTCCAACAAGGATCTCATTCCTGTCCCACAGGATCACAGTCCATTCCCACAGGGAGGACTGTCCTGTCCCACAGGTTTCATGGTCCACTCCCATCGGGGTCACAGTCTAGTCCCACAGAGATCACAGTCCAGTCGCACAGGGGTCACAATCCAGTCCCACAGGGTTCACAGTCCAGTCCCACAGGGGTCACAGTCCAGTCCCACATGGATCACAATCCAATCCCACATGGATCACAGACCAGTCCCACAGGGATCACAGTTCAATCCCACAGGGATCACAGTCTTCTCCCACAGGGGTCACAGTCCAGCCCCGAATGGATCACAGTCGAGTCCCACAGGGATCACAGTCCACTGCCGAAGCATTCACAGTCCAGTCCCACAGGGATCACAGTCCAATCCGACAGGGATCACAGTCCAGTCCCACAGAGATCACAGTCCTCTCCCACTGGGATCACATTCCAGTCCCACAGGGATCACAGTCCAGTCCCACAGGGATCACATTCCAGTCCCACAGGTGTCAAAGTCCAGTCCCACAGGGGTCACAGTCCAGTCCCGAATGGATCAAAGTCGAGTCCCACAGGGATCACAGTCCACTGCCGAAGCGTTCACAGTCCAGTCCCACAGGGATCACAGTCCAATCCGACAGGGATCACAGTCCAGTCCCACAGAGATCACAGTCCTCTCCCACTGGGATCACATTCCAGTCCCACAGGGATCACAGTCCAGTCCCACAGGGATCACATTCCAGTCCCACAGGTGTCAAAGTCCAGTCCCACAGGGGTCACAGTCCAGTCCCACATGGATCATAGTCCAGTCCCACAGGGATCACAGTCCACTTCCGAAGGGTTCACAGTCCAGTCCCACAGGGATCACAGTCCAGTCCCGAAAGGATCACAGTCCAGTCCCACAGGGATCACAGTCCAGTCCGACAGGGGTCATAGTCCAGTCCCACATGGATCACAGTCCAATCCCACAGGGTTCACAGTCCAGTCCCACAGGGGTCACGTCAAGTCCCACATGGATCACAGTCCAGTCCCACAGGGATCATAGTCCACTGCCGAAGGGTTACCAGTCCAGTCCCACAGGGATCACAGTCCAGTCCCGAAAGGATCACAGTCCAGTCCCACAGGGATCACAGTCCAGTCCCGAAAGAATCACTGTCCAGTCCCACAGGGGTCACAATCCAGTCCCGAAAGGACCACAGTCGAGTCCCACAGGGATCACAGTCCAGTCCCGAATGGATCGCAGTCCAGTCCCACAGGGATCACAGTCCAGTCCCACAGGGATCACAGTCCACTGCCGAAGGGTGCACAGTCAAGTCCCACAGTGATCACAGTACAGTCCCGAAGGGATCACAGTCCAGTCCCACAGGGATCGCAATCCAGTCCCACAGGGATCATAGTCCATTCCCGAAGGGACCACAGTCCAGTCCTACAGAAATCACAGTCCAACCACAGAGATCACAGTCCAGTCCCACAGAGATCACAGTCCAATCCAACAGAGATCACAGTCCAGTCCCACAGGAATCATAGTCCAGTCCCACAGGGATCACATTCCTCTCCCACAAGGATCTCATTTCTGTCCCACAGGGATCACAGTCCATTCCCACAGGGGGGATAGTCCTGTCCCACAGGTTTCATACTCTACTCCCATCGGGGTCACAGTCTAGTCCCACAGAGATCACAGTTCAGTCCCACAGGGATCACAGTCCAGTCCCACAGAGATCACAGTCCTCTCCCACAGGGATCACAGTCCAGTCCCACAGGGATCACAGTCCAGTCCCACAGGGATCACATTCCAGTCCCACAGGGGTCACAATCCAGTCCCACAGGGGTCATAGTCCAGTCCCACATGGATCAAAGTGCAGAACCACAGGGTTCACAGTCCAGTCCCACAGGGGTCACAGTCCAGTCCCACATGGATCACAGTCCAGTCCCACAGGGATCAAAGTCCACTGCCGAAGGGTTCACAGTCCAGTCACACAGGGATCACAGTCCAGTCCCGAAAGGATCACAGTCCAGTCCCACAGGGGTCACAGTCCAGTCCGACAGGGGTCACAGTCCAGTCCCACATCGATTACAGTCCAATCCCACATGGATCACAGTCCAGTCCCACAGGGATCACAGTCCACTGCCCAAGGGTTCACAGTCCAGTCCCACAGGGATCACAGTCCAGTCCCGAAAGGATCACAGTCCAGTCCCACAGGGATCACAGTCCAGTCCCACAGGGATCACAGTCCACTGCCGAAGGGTTCACAGTCAAGTCCCACAGGGATCACAGTCCAGTCCCGAAGGGATCACAGTCCAGTCCCACAGGGATCGCAGCCCAGTCCCACAGGGATCATAGTCCAGTTCCGAAGGGACCACAGTCCAGTCCGACAGTGATCACAGTCCAGTCCCACAGACATCACAGTCCAGTCCCACAGGAATCATAGTCCAGTCCCACAGGGATCACAGTCCTCTCCAACAAGGATCTCATTCCTGTCCCACAGGGATCACAGTCCATTCCCACAGGGAGGACTGTCCTGTCCCACAGGTTTCATGGTCCACTCCCATCGGGGTCACAGTCTAGTCCCACAGAGATCACAGTCCAGTCACACAGGGGTCACAGTCCAGTCCCACAGGGGTCACAGTCCAGTCCCACAGGGGTCACAGTCCAGTCTCACATGGATCACAATCCAATCCCACATGGATCACAGACCAGTCCCACAGGGATCTCAGTCCAATCCCACAGGGATCACAGTCTTCTCCCACAGGGGTCACAGTCCAGTCCCGAAAGGATCACAGTCGAGTCCCACAGGGATCACAGTCCACTGCCGAAGCGTTCACAGTCCAGTCCCACAGGGATCACAGTCCAATCCGACAGGGATCACAGTCCAGTCCCACAGAGATCACAGTCCTCTCCCACAGGGATCACATTCCAGTCCCACAGGGATCACAGTACAGTCCCACAGGGATCACATTCCAGTCCCACAGGTGTCAAAGTCCAGTTCCACAGGGGTCACAGTCCAGTCCCAGATGGATCAAAGTCCAGAACCACAGGGTTCAGAGTCCAGTCCCACAGGAGTCACAGTCCAGTCCCACATGGATCACAGTCCAGTCCCACAGGGATCACAGTCCATTTCCGAAGAGTTCGCAGTCCAGTCCCACAGGGATCACAGTCCAGTCCCGAAAGGATCACAGTCCAGTCCCACAGGGGTCACAGTCCAGTCCGACAGTGGTCACAGTCCAGTCCCACATGGATCACAGTCCAATCCCACAGGGTTCACAATCCAGTCCCACAGGGGTCACGTCAAGTCCCACATGGATCACAGTCCAGTCCCACAGGGATCATAGTCCACTGCCGAAGGGTTACCAGTCCAGTCCCACGGGGATCACAGTCCAGTCCCGAAAGGATCACAGTCAAGTCCCACAGGGATCACAGTCCAGTCCCGAAAGGATCACTGTCCAGTCCCACAGGGGTCACAATCCAGTCCCGAAAGGACCACAGTCGAGTCCCACAGGGATCACAGTCCACTGCCGAGGGTTCACAGTCCACTCCCACAGGGATCACAGTCCAGTCCCGAATGGATCGCAGTCCAGTCCCACAGTGATCACAGTCCAGTCCCACAGGGATCACAGTCCACTGCCGAAGGGTTCACAGTCAAGTCCTACAGTGATCACAGTGCAGTCCCGAAGGGATCACAGTCCAGTCCAACAGGGATCGCAATCCAGTCCCACAGGGATCATAGTCCAGTCCCGAAGGGACCACAGTCCTGTCCTACAGAGATCACAGTCCAGTCACACAGAGATCACAGTCCAGTCCCACAGAGATCACAGTCCAAACCAACAGAGATCACAGTCCAGTCCCACAGGAATCATAGTCCAGTCCCACATGGATCACAGTCCTCTCCCACAAGGATCTCATTCCTGTCCCACAGGGATCACAGTCCATTCCCACAGGGGGGACAGTCCTGTCCCACAGGTTTCATACTCCACTCCCATCGGGGTCACAGTCTAGTCCCACAGAGATCACTGTCCAGTCCCACAGGGATCACAGTCCAGTCCCACAGAGATCACAGTCCTCTCCCACAGGGATCACAGTCCAGTCCCACATGGATCACAGTCCAGTCCCACAGGGATCACATTCCAGTCCCACAGGGGTGACAATCCAGTCCCACAGGGGTCACAGTCCAGTCGCACATGGATCAAAGTGCAGAACCACAGGGTTCACAGTCCAGTCCCACAGGGGTCACAGTCCAGTCCCAACATGGATCACAGTCCAGTCCCACAGGGATCAAAGTCCACTGCCGAAGGGTTCACAGTCCAGTCACACAGGGATCACAGTCCAGTCCCGAAAGGATCACAGTCCAGTCCCACAGGGGTCACAGTCCAGTCCGACAGGGGTCACAGTCCAGTCCCACATCGATCACAGTCCAATCCCACATGGATCACGGTCCAGTCCCACAGGGATCACAGTCCATTGCCCAAGGGTTCACAGTCCAGTCCCACAGGGATCACAGTCCAGTCCCGAAAGGATCACAGTCCAGTCCCACAGGGATACCAGTCCTGTCCCACCGGGATCGCAGTCCACTGCCGAAGGGTTCACAGTCAAGTCCCACAGGGATCACAGTCCAGTCCCGAAGGGATCACAGTCCAGTCCCACAGGGATCGCAGCCCAGTCCCACAGGGATCATAGTCCTGTCCCGAAGGGACCACAGTCCAGTCCGACAGAGATCACAGTCCAGTCCCACAGACATCACAATCCAGTCCCACAGGAATCATAGTCCAGTCCCACAGGGATCACAGTCCTCTCCAACAAGGATCTCATTCCTATCCCACAGGGATCACAGTCCATTTCCACAGGGAGGACTGTCCTGTCCCACAGGTTTCATGGTCCACTCCCATCGGGGTCACAGTCTAGTCCCACAGAGATCACAGTCCAGTCGCACAGGGGTCACAGTCCAGTCCCACAGGGGTCACAGTCCAGTCCCACATGGATCACAGACCAGTCCCACAGGGATCACAGTCCAATCCCACAGGGATCACAGTCGTCTCCCACAGGGGTCACAGTCGAGTCCCGAAAGGATCACAGTCGAGTCCCACAGGGATCACAGTCCACTGCCGAAGCGTTCACAGTCCAGTCCCACAGGGATCACAGTCCAGTCCCACAGGGGTCACAGTCCAGTCCCACATGGATCACAGTCCAATCCCACATGGATCACAGTCCAGTCCCACATGGATCACATTCCAGTCCCTCAGGGATCACTGAACTGTCCCGAAAGGATCATAGCCCTGTCCCACAGGGAGCACAGTCCAGTCCCACAGGTATCACAGTCCAGTCCCGAAGGGATCACAGTCCAGTCCGATAGAGATCACAGTCCAGTCCCGAAGGGATCACGGTCCAGTCCCACAGGGATCACAGTCCAGTCCCACATGGGTCACAGTCCTGTCCCACAGGGATCACAGTCCAGTCCCGAAGTGATTACAGTCCAGTCCCACAGGGATCACAGTCCAGTCCCACAGGGGTCACAGTCCAGTCCCAAGGGGTCACAGTCCAGTACCACAGGGGTCAGAGTCCAGTGCCATAGGGATCAAAGTCCAGTCCCACATTGATCACAGTCCAGTCCCTCAAGGATATAATTCCTCTCCCACAGGGATCACAGTCCAGTCTCACAGGGGTCACAATCCATTCCCACAGGGATCACAGTCCAGTCCCACATGGATCACGTTCCAGAACTACAAGAGTCACGGTCCAGTCCCACAGGGATCACAGTCCTCTCCCACAGAGATCACAGTCCAGTCCAACAGATATCACTTGCCATTCAGACAGGGATCACAGTCCAGTCCGACAGGGATCATAGTCCTCTCCCACAGAGCTCACAGTCCAGTCCAGCAGGGGTCAGAGTGCAGTCCCGCAGGGTTCACAGTCCTGTCCCACAGGTATCACAATCGAGTCTCAAAGGGATCACCGTCCAGTCCTACAGGGATCACAGTCCTCTCCCACAGAGATAACAGTCCAGTCCCACAGGGGTCACGGCCCAGTCCCACAGGGATCACAGTCCAGTCCCACATGGGTCACAGTCCTGTCCCACAGGGATCACAGTCCAGTCCCGAAGTGATTACACTCCAGTCCCACAGGGATCATAGTCCAGTCCAACAGATATCACATGCCATTCCGACAGGGATCACAGTTCAGTGCTACAGGGATCACAGTCCTCTCCCACAGAGCTCACAGTCCAGTCCCGCAGGTTTTAGAGTGCAGTCCCGCAGGGATCACAGTCCTGCCCCACAGGGATCACAGTCCAGTCCCGAAGGGATCACAGTCCAGTCCTACAGGGATCACAGTCCTCTCCCACATGGATCACAGTCTAGTCCCACAGGTGTCACGGTCCAGTCCCACAGGGATCTCAGTCCAGTCCCACAGGGGTCACAGTCCAGTCCCACATGGGTCACAGTCCTGTCCCACAGGGATCACAGTCCATTTCCGAAGTGATTACACTCCAGTCCCATTGGGATCACAGTCCAGTCTCTAAGGGATCACAGGTCAGTCCCACAGGGGTCACAGTCCAGTCCCACAGGGATCACAGTCCAGTCCCACAGGGATCACAGTCCTCTCCCACAGGATCACAGTCCAGTCCCACAGGGATCACAGTCCAGTCCCGAAGTGATTACAGTCGAGCCCCACAGGGATCACAGTCCAGTCCCAAAGGGATCACATTCCAGACCAACAGGGTTCACTGTCCAGTCCCACAGGGATCACAGTCCAGTCCCACAGGGGTCACAGTCCAGTCCCACATGGGTCACAGTCCTGTCCCACAGGAATCACAGTCCAGACCCAAAGGGTTCACAATACTGTCCCACAGGGATCAATGTCCAGTCCCACAGGGATCACAGTCAAGTCCCACAGGGGTCACAGTCCAGTCCCACATTGGTCACAGTCCTGTCCCACAGGATCACAGTCCAGTCACACAGGGTTCAAAATCCAGTCCCACAGGGTTCGCAGTCCAGTCCCACAGGGATCACAGTCCAGTCCCACAGGGGTCACAGTCCAGTCCCACATGGGTCACAGTCCTGTCCCACAGGGATCACAGTCCAGTCCCGAAGTGATTACAGTCCAGTCCCACAGGGATCACAGTCCAGTCCCGAAGGGATCACAGTTCAGTCCCACAGGGGTCACAGTCCAGTCGCACAGGGATCACAGTCCAGTCCCACAGGGATCACAGTCCTGTCCCACAGGGATTACAGTCCAGTCCCACAGGGTTCACAGTCTAGTCCCACAGGGATCACAGTCCAGTCCCACACTGGTCACAGTCCAGTCCCACATGGGTCACAGTCCTGTCCCCAGGGGTCACAGTCATGTCCCACAGCTGTCACAGTTCAGTCCCACAGGGATCACAGACTAGTCCCACAGGGATCACAGTCCAGTCCCTCAGGGATCACAGTCCAGTCCGACAGGGATCATAGACCAGTCCCACAGGGCTCACAGTACAATTCCACGGGGATCACAGTCCAGTCAATAGCGGTCACAGTACAGTCCCACAGGGATAACAGTCCAGTCCCACAGGGATCAACAGTCCTGTCCCACAGGGGTCACAGACCTGTCCTTCAGGTTCATATTCTAGACCCACTGGATAAACAGTCAATTCCCACAGGGTTCACAGTCCAGTCCCCCAGGGGTCACAGTCCAGTACCACATAGATCACAGTCCAGTTCCACCGGCGTCACAGTCCAGTCCAACAGTGGACTCAGTCCAGTTTTACGAGGATCACTGCCCAGTTCCACAGGGATTACAGTCGAGTCCCACAGGGATATCAGCCCTCTCCCACATGGGCACGGTCCTGTCCCACAGGGTTCACAGTCTAGTCCCTCAGGGTTCACAGTCCAATCGCACAGTGATCACAGTCCAGTTCAATAGATATCAAAGTCAAGTCCTACAGGGGTTACAGTACAGACCCAAAGGGGTCACAGTCCAGTCCTACAGGGGTCACAGTCAAGTCGCACAGGGTTTATAGTACAGTCCTACATGGATCACAATCCAATCCCACTAGGATCACAGTCGATCATATTCCAGTCCCACAGGGATGAGAGTGCTGTCCCTCAGGGGTCACAGTCCTGTCCCTCAGGGGTCACAGTCCTGTCTCTCAGGGGTAACGGTCCAGTCCATAGTGATGCCAGTTTTGTTCCACAAGGATCATATTCCAGTCCAACAGGGATCACAGCCCCGTCCCACAGGGATCACAGTCCAATCCCACAGGGTCACAGTCCAGCCCCACAGGGGTCACAATCCAGTCCCACAAGGATTTCTGTCCTGTCCCACAGGGGTCAAATTGCAGTCCCACAGGGGTCACAGTCCAATCCAACAGGGTCCACAGTACATTACCACAGAGATCACAGTCCGGTCCTGCAGGGCTCATAATCCAGTCCCACAGGGATCACTGTCCAGTCCCACAGGGATCACAATCCAGTCCAACAGGATCCACAGTCCATTCTCACAAGGATCACAGTTCAGTCCCACAGGGATCACAGTCCAATCTCACAGGGGTCACAGCCCAGTCGTACAGGGATCACAGTCCATTCCGACAGGGATCACAGTCCAGTCCCACAGGGAGCACAGCCACGTCCCACAGGGATCACATTCCAGGCTCACAGCGATCACAGTTCTTTCCCGCAGGGATCACAGTCCAGTCCCACCGGGATCAGAGTCCGGTCCCACAGAGATCACAGTCCAGTACCACAGGGGTCACATTTCTATCCCACTGGGATCACAGTCCTTTACCACAGGGGTCACATCTGTCCCACTGGGATCACAGTCCAGTCCCACAGGGATCACAGTCCAGTTCCACAGGGATCACAGTCCAGTCCCATTGGGATCACAGTACAGTCCCACAGGGATCATAGTCCAGTCCCACAGGATCACATTCCAGTCCCACAGGGGTCACAGTCCAGTCCAAATGGGATCACAGTCCAGTCCCACAGGGATCACAGTCCAGTCCCATTGGGATCACAGTCCATTTCCACAGGGATCACAGTCCAGTCCCATTGGGAGCACAGTACGGTCCCACAGGGATAACAGTCCTGTCCCACAGGCTCGCATTCCAGTCCCACAGGAGTCACAGTCCAGTCCGACTGTGATCACATTCCAATCCCACAGGGATCACAGACCACTCCCACAGGGGTCACAGTCCAGTCCCACATGGTTCACAGACCAGTCCAACATGGATCATATTTCTCTCCCACAGGGATCACAGTCCAGTCCCACAGGGATCACAGTCCACTGCCGAAGGGTTCACAGTCAAGTCCTACAGTGATCACAGTGCAGTCCCGAAGGGATCACAGTCCAGTCCCACAAGGATCGCAATCCAGTCCCACAGGGATCATAGTCCAGTCCCGAAGGGACCACAGTCCTGTCCTACAGAGATCACAGTCCAGTCACACAGAGATCACAGTCCAGTCCCACAGAGATCACAGTCCAAACCAACAGAGATCACAGTCCAGTCCCACAGGAATCATAGTCCAGTCCCACATGGATCACAGTCCTCTCCCACAAGGATCTCATTCCTGTCCCACAGGGATCACAGTCCATTCCCACAGGGGGGACAGTCCTGTCCCACAGGTTTCATACTCCACTCCCATCGGGGTCACAGTCTAGTCCCACAGAGATCACAGTCCAGTCCCACAGGGATCACAGTCCAGTCCCACAGAGATCACAGTCCTCTCCCACAGGGATCACAGTCCAGTCCCACATGGATCACAGTCCAGTCCCACAGGGATCACATTCCAGTCCCACAGGGGTGACAATCCAGTCCCACAGGGGTCACAGTCCAGTCGCACATGGATCAAAGTGCAGAACCACAGGGTTCACAGTCCAGTCCCACAGGGGTCACAGTCCAGTACCAACATGGATCACAGTCCAGTCCCACAGGGATCAAAGTCCACTGCCGAAGGGTTCACAGTCCAGTCACACAGGGATCACAGTCCAGTCCCGAAAGGATCACAGTCCAGTCCCACAGGGGTCACAGTCCAGTCCGACAGGGGTCACAGTCCAGTCCCACATCGATCACAGTCCAATCCCACATGGATCACGGTCCAGTCCCACAGGGATCACAGTCCATTGCCCAAGGGTTCACAGTCCAGTCCCACAGGGATCACAGTCCAGTCCCGAAAGGATCACAGTCCAGTCCCACAGGGATACCAGTCCTGTCCCACCGGGATCGCAGTCCACTGCCGAAGGGTTCACAGTCAAGTCCCACAGGGATCACAGTCCAGTCCCGAAGGGATCACAGTCCAGTCCCACAGGGATCGCAGCCCAGTCCCACAGGGATCATAGTCCTGTCCCGAAGGGACCACAGTCCAGTCCGACAGAGATCACAGTCCAGTCCCACAGACATCACAATCCAGTCCCACAGGAATCATAGTCCAGTCCCACAGGGATCACAGTCCTCTCCAACAAGGATCTCATTCCTATCCCACAGGGATCACAGTCCATTTCCACAGGGAGGACTGTCCTGTCCCACAGGTTTCATGGTCCACTCCCATCGGGGTCACAGTCTAGTCCCACAGAGATCACAGTCCAGTCGCACAGGGGTCACAGTCCAGTCCCACAGGGGTCACAGTCCAGTCCCACATGGATCACAGACCAGTCCCACAGGGATCACAGTCCAATCCCACAGGGATCACAGTCGTCTCCCACAGGGGTCACAGTCCAGTCCCGAAAGGATCACAGTCGAGTCCCACAGGGATCACAGTCCACTGCCGAAGCGTTCACAGTCCAGTCCCACAGGGATCACAGTCCAGTCCCACAGGGGTCACAGTCCAGTCCCACATGGATCACAGTCCAATCCCACATGGATCACAGTCCAGTCCCACATGGATCACATTCCAGTCCCTCAGGGATCACTGAACTGTCCCGAAAGGATCATAGCCCTGTCCCACAGGGAGCACAGTCCAGTCCCACAGGTATCACAGTCCAGTCCCGAAGGAATCACAGTCCAGTCCGACAGAGATCACAGTCCAGTCCCGAAGGGATCACGGTCCAGTCCCACAGGGATCACAGTCCAGTCCCACATGGGTCACAGTCCTGTCCCACAGGGATCACAGTCCAGTCCCGAAGTGATTACAGTCCAGTCCCACAGGGATCACAGTCCAGTCCCACAGGGGTCACAGTCCAGTCCCTCAAGGATATAATTCCTCTCCCACAGGGATCACAGTCCAGTCTCACAGGGGTCACAATCCATTCCCACAGGGATCACAGTCCAGTCCCACATGGATCACGTTCCAGAACTACAAGAGTCACGGTCCAGTCCCACAGGGATCACAGTCCTCTCCCACAGAGATCACAGTCCAGTCCAACAGATATCACTTGCCATTCAGACAGGGATCACAGTCCAGTCCGACAGGGATCATAGTCCTCTCCCACAGAGCTCACAGTCCAGTCCAGCAGGGGTCAGAGTGCAGTCCCGCAGGGTTCACAGTCCTGTCCCACAGGTATCACAATCGAGTCTCAAAGGGATCACCGTCCAGTCCTACAGGGATCACAGTCCTCTCCCACAGAGATAACAGTCCAGTCCCACAGGGGTCACGGCCCAGTCCCACAGGGATCACAGTCCAGTCCCACATGGGTCACAGTCCTGTCCCACAGGGATCACAGTCCAGTCCCGAAGTGATTACACTCCAGTCCCACAGGGATCATAGTCCAGTCCAACAGATATCACATGCCATTCCGACAGGGATCACAGTTCAGTGCTACAGGGATCACAGTCCTCTCCCACAGAGCTCACAGTCCAGTCCCGCAGGTTTTAGAGTGCAGTCCCGCAGGGATCACAGTCCTGCCCCACAGGGATCACAGTCCAGTCCCGAAGGGATCACAGTCCAGTCCTACAGGGATCACAGTCCTCTCCCACATGGATCACAGTCTAGTCCCACAGGTGTCACGGTCCAGTCCCACAGGGATCTCAGTCCAGTCCCACAGGGGTCACAGTCCAGTCCCACATGGGTCACAGTCCTGTCCCACAGGGATCACAGTCCATTTCCGAAGTGATTACACTCCAGTCCCATTGGGATCACAGTCCAGTCTCTAAGGGATCACAGGTCAGTCCCACAGGGGTCACAGTCCAGTCCCACAGGGATCACAGTCCAGTCCCACAGGGATCACAGTCCTCTCCCACAGGATCACAGTCCAGTCCCACAGGGATCACAGTCCAGTCCCGAAGTGATTACAGTCGAGCCCCACAGGGATCACAGTCCAGTCCCAAAGGGATCACATTCCAGACCAACAGGGTTCACTGTCCAGTCCCACAGGGATCACAGTCCAGTCCCACAGGGGTCACAGTCCAGTCCCACATGGGTCACAGTCCTGTCCCACAGGAATCACAGTCCAGACCCAAAGGGTTCACAATACTGTCCCACAGGGATCAATGTCCAGTCCCACAGGGATCACAGTCAAGTCCCACAGGGGTCACAGTCCAGTCCCACATTGGTCACAGTCCTGTCCCACAGGATCACAGTCCAGTCCCACAGGGTTCAAAATCCAGTCCCACAGGGTTCGCAGTCCAGTCCCACAGGGATCACAGTCCAGTCCCACAGGGGTCACAGTCCAGTCCCACATGGGTCACAGTCCTGTCCCACAGGGATCACAGTCCAGTCCCGAAGTGATTACAGTCCAGTCCCACAGGGATCACAGTCCAGTCCCGAAGGGATCACAGTTCAGTCCCACAGGGGTCACAGTCCAGTCGCACAGGGATCACAGTCCAGTCCCACAGGGATCACAGTCCTGTCCCACAGGGATTACAGTCCAGTCCCACAGGGTTCACAGTCTAGTCCCACAGGGATCACAGTCCAGTCCCACACTGGTCACAGTCCAGTCCCACATGGGTCACAGTCCTGTCCCCAGGGGTCACAGTCATGTCCCACAGCTGTCACAGTTCAGTCCCACAGGGATCACAGACTAGTCCCACAGGGATCACAGTCCAGTCCCTCAGGGATCACAGTCCAGTCCGACAGGGATCATAGACCAGTCCCACAGGGCTCACAGTACAATTCCACGGGGATCACAGTCCAGTCAATAGCGGTCACAGTACAGTCCCACAGGGATAACAGTCCAGTCCCACAGGGATCAACAGTCCTGTCCCACAGGGGTCACAGACCTGTCCTTCAGGTTCATATTCTAGACCCACTGGATAAACAGTCAATTCCCACAGGGTTCACAGTCCAGTCCCCCAGGGGTCACAGTCCAGTACCACATAGATCACAGTCCAGTTCCACCGGCGTCACAGTCCAGTCCAACAGTGGACTCAGTCCAGTTTTACGAGGATCACTGCCCAGTTCCACAGGGATTACAGTCGAGTCCCACAGGGATATCAGCCCTCTCCCACATGGGCACGGTCCTGTCCCACAGGGTTCACAGTCTAGTCCCTCAGGGTTCACAGTCCAATCGCACAGTGATCACAGTCCAGTTCAATAGATATCAAAGTCAAGTCCTACAGGGGTTACAGTACAGACCCAAAGGGGTCACAGTCCAGTCCCACAGGGGTCACAGTCAAGTCGCACAGGGTTTATAGTACAGTCCTACATGGATCACAATCCAATCCCACTAGGATCACAGTCGATCATATTCCAGTCCCACAGGGATGAGAGTGCTGTCCCTCAGGGGTCACAGTCCTGTCCCTCAGGGGTCACAGTCCTGTCTCTCAGGGGTAACGGTCCAGTCCATAGTGATGCCAGTTTTGTTCCACAAGGATCATATTCCAGTCCAACAGGGATCACAGCCCCGTCCCACAGGGATCACAGTCCAATCCCACAGGGTCACAGTCCAGCCCCACAGGGATCACAATCCAGTCCCACAAGGATTTCTGTCCTGTCCCACAGGGGTCAAATTGCAGTCCCACAGGGGTCACAGTCCAATCCAACAGGGTCCACAGTACATTACCACAGAGATCACAGTCCGGTCCTGCAGGGCTCATAATCCAGTCCCACAGGGATCACTGTCCAGTCCCACAGGGATCACAATCCAGTCCAACAGGATCCACAGTCCATTCTCACAAGGATCACAGTTCAGTCCCACAGGGATCACAGTCCAATCTCACAGGGGTCACAGCCCAGTCGCACAGGGATCACAGTCCATTCCGACAGGGATCACAGTCCAGTCCCACAGGGAGCACAGCCACGTCCCACAGGGATCACATTCCAGGCTCACAGCGATCACAGTTCTTTCCCGCAGGGATCACAGTCCAGTCCCACCGGGATCAGAGTCCGGTCCCACAGAGATCACAGTCCAGTACCACAGGGGTCACATTTCTATCCCACTGGGATCACAGTCCTTTACCACAGGGGTCACATCTGTCCCACTGGGATCACAGTCCAGTCCCACAGGGATCACAGTCCAGTTCCACAGGGATCACAGTCCAGTCCCATTGGGATCACAGTACAGTCCCACAGGGATCATAGTCCAGTCCCACAGGATCACATTCCAGTCCCACAGGGGTCACAGTCCAGTCCAAATGGGATCACAGTCCAGTCCCACAGGGATCACAGTCCAGTCCCATAGGGATCACAGTCCATTTCCACAGGGATCACAGTCCAGTCCCATTGGGAGCACAGTACGGTCCCACAGGGATAACAGTCCTGTCCCACAGGCTCGCATTCCAGTCCCACAGGAGTCACAGTCCAGTCCGACTGTGATCACATTCCAATCCCACAGGGATCACAGACCACTCCCACAGGGGTCACAGTCCAGTCCCACATGGTTCACAGACCAGTCCAACATGGATCATATTTCTCTCCCACAGGGATCACAGTCCAGTCCCCCAGGTGTCACAGTCCAGTCAAATGTGGGTCACAGTCCAGTCCACAGGGATCACATTCCAGGCCCACAGGCGTCACGGTCCAGTCCCACAGGGGTCACAGTCCATTTCCACTGGGGTCACAGTCCATTCCCACAGGGGTGACATTTCTGCCCTCAGGGATGAATGTCCGGTCCCAACAGCGTCACTTTCCAGTTGAACAGAGGACTCATTCCAGTTTCACAGGGATCACAGTCCAGTCCCACAGGGATCACATTCCAGTCCCTCAGGGTTCACAATTCAGTCCAACACGGACCACAGTCCAGTCCAACATGGCTCACACTCCACTCCCACAGGGATCACATTCCAGTCCCACATTCACAGACCAGTCCCACAGGGATCATATTTCTCTCCCACAGGGATCACAGTCCAGTCCCACAGGTGTCACAGTCCAGTCAAAAGTGGGTCACAGTCCAATCCAACAGGGCCCACAGTACATTACCACAGAGATCACAGTCCGGTCCTACAGGGCTCATAATCCAGTCCCACAGGGATCACTGTCCAGTCCCACAGGGATCACAATCCAGTCCAACAGGATCCACAGTCCATTCTCACAAGGATCACAGTTCAGTCCCACAGGGATCACAGTCCAATCTCACAGGGGTCACAGCCCAGTCGCACAGCAATCACAGTCCATTCCGACAGTGATCACAGTCCAGTCCCACAGGGAGCACAGCCACGTCCCACAGGGATCACATTCCATGCTCACAGTGATCACAGTCCAGTCCCGCAGGCATCACAGTCCAGTCCCACCGGAATCAGAGTCCTGTCCCACAGGGATCACAGTCCAGTACCACAGGGGTCACATATATATCCCACTGGCATCACAGTTCTTTACCACAGGGGTCAAATCTGTCCCACTGGGATCACAGTCCAGTCCCACAGGGATCACAGTCCAGTTCCACAGGGATCACAGTCCAGTCCCATTGGGATCACAGTGCAGTCCCACAGGGATAACAGTCCTGTCCCACAGGATCACATTCCAGTCCCACAGGGGTCACAGTCCAGTCCAACTGGGATCATAGTCGAATCCCACAGGGATCACAGTCCACTCCCACAGGGGTCACAGTCCAGTCATACATGGTTCACAGACCAGTCCCACATGGATCATATTTCTCTCCCACAGGGATCATACTCCAGTCCCCCAGGTGTCACAGTCCAGTCAAAAGTGGGTCACAGTCCAGTCCACAGGGATCACATTCCAGGCCCACAGGCGTCACGGTCCAGTCCCACAGGGGTCACAGTCCATTTCCACTGGAGTCACAGTCCATTCCCACAGGGGTGACATTTCTGCCCTCAGGGATGACTGTACGGTCCCAACAGCGTCACTTTCCAGTCGAACAGAGGACTCATTCCAGTTTCACAGGGATCACAGTCCAGTCCCACAGGGAGCACACCACGTCCCACAGGGATCACATTCCAGGCTCATAGCGATCACAGTCCAGTCCCGCAGGGATCACAGTCCAGTCCCACCGGGATCAGAGTCCTGTCCCACAGGGATCACAGTCCAGTATCACAGGGGTCACATCTGTCCCACTGGGATCACAGTCCAGTCCCACAGGGATTACAGTCCAGTTACACAGGGATCACAGTCCAGTCCCATTGGGATCACAGTACAGTCCCACAGGGATCATAGTCCAGTCCCACAGGATCACAGTCCAGTCCCACAGGGTTCACAGTCCATCCAACTGGGATCACAGTCCAGTCCCACAGTGATCACAGTCCAGTCCCATAGGGATCACAGTCCAGTTCCACAGGGATCACAGTCCAGTCCCATAGGGATCACAGTCCAGTTCCACAGGGATCACAGTCCAGTCCCATTGGGAGCACAGTACGGTCCCACAGGGATAACAGCCCTGTCCCAAAGGCTCGCATTCCAGTCCCACAGGGGTCACAGTCCAGTCCTACTGTGATCACAGTCCAATCCCACAGGGATCACAGACCACTCCCACAGTGGTCACAGTCCAGTCCCACATGGTTCACAGACCAGTCCCAGATGGATCATATTTCTCTCCCACAGTGATCACAGTCCAGTCCCACAGGTGTCACAGTCCAGTCAAATGTGGGTCACAGTCCAGTCCACAGGGATCACATTCCAGGCCCACAGGCGTCACGGTCCAGTCCCACACGGGTCACAGTCCATTTCCTCTGGGGTCACAGTCCATTCCCACAGGGGTGACATTTCTGCCCTCAGGGATGAATATCCGGTCCCAACAGCGTCACTTTCCAGTTGAATAGAGGACTCATTCCAGTTTCACAGGGATCACAGTCCAGTACCACAGGGATCAGAGTCCTATCCCACAGGGATCACACTCCACTCCCACAGGGATCACATTCCAGTCCCACATGGTTCACAGACCAGTCCCACAGGGATCATATTTCTCTCCCACAGGGATCACAGTCCAGTCCCACAGGTGTCACAGTCCAGTCAAAAGTGGGTGACAGTCCAATCCAACAGGGCCCACAGTACATGACCACAGGGATCACAGTCCGGTCCTGCAGGGCTCATAATCCAGTCCCACAGGGATCACTGTCCAGTCCCACAGGGATCACAATCCAGTCCAACAGGATCGACAGTCCATTCTCACAAGGATCACAGTTCAGTCCCAGAGGGATCACAGTCCAATCTCACAGGGGTCACAGCCCAATCGCACCGCAATCACAGTCCATTCCGACAGGGATCACAGTCCAGTCCCACAGGGAGCACAGACACGTCCCACAGGGATCACATTCCAGGCTCACATTGATCACAGTCCAGTCCCGCAGGGATCACAGTCCAGTCCCACCGGAATCAGAGTCCTGTCCCACAGGGATCACAGTCCAGTACCACAGGGGTCACATATATATACCCTATGGCATCACAGTCCTTTACCACAGGGGTCAAATCTGTCCCACTGGGATCACAGTCCAGTCCCACAGGGATCACAGTCCAGTTCCACAGGGATCACAGTCCAGTCCCATTGGGATCACAGTACGGTCCCACAGGGATAACAGTCCTGTCCCACAGGATCACATTCCAGTCCCACAGGGGTCACAGTCCAGTCCAACTGGGATCATAGTCGAATACCACAGGGATCACAGTCCATTCCCACAGGGGTCACAGTCCAGTCCCACATGGTTCACAGACCAGTCCCACATGGATCATATTTCTCTCCCACAGGGATCACAGTCCAGTCCCCCAGGTGTCACAGTCCAGTCAAATGTGGGTCACAGTCCAGTCCACAGGGATCACATTCCAGGCCCACAGGCGTCACGGTCCAGTCCCACACGGGTCACAGTCCATTTCCTCTGGGGTCACAGTCCATTCCCACAGGGGTGACATTTCTGCCCTCAGGGATGAATGTCCGGTCCCAACAGCGTCACTTTCCAGTTGAATAGAGGACTCATTCCAGTTTCACAGGGATCACAGTCCAGTACCACAGGGATCAGAGTCCTATCCCACAGGGATCACACTCCACTCCCACAGGGATCACATTCCAGTCCCACATGGTTCACAGACCAGTCCCACAGGGATCATATTTCTCTCCCACAGGGATCACAGTCCAGTCCCACAGGTGTCACAGTCCAGTCAAAAGTGGGTGACAGTCCAATCCAACAGGGCCCACAGTACATGACCACAGGGATCACAGTCCGGTCCTGCAGGGCTCATAATCCAGTCCCACAGGGATCACTGTCCAGTCCCACAGGGATCACAATCCAGTCCAACAGGATCGACAGTCCATTCTCACAAGGATCACAGTTCAGTCCCAGAGGGATCACAGTCCAATCTCACAGGGGTCACAGCCCAATCGCACCGCAATCACAGTCCATTCCGACAGGGATCACAGTGCAGTCCCACAGGGAGCACAGACACGTCCCACAGGGATCACATTCCAGGCTCACATTGATCACAGTCCAGTCCCGCAGGGATCACAGTCCAGTCCCACCGGAATCAGAGTCCTGTCCCACAGGGATCACAGTCCAGTACCACAGGGGTCACATATATATACCCTATGGCATCACAGTCCTTTACCACAGGGGTCAAATCTGTCCCACTGGGATCACAGTCCTTCCCACAGGGATCACAGTCCAGTTCCACAGGGATCACAGTCCAGTCCCATTGGGATCACAGTACGGTCCCACAGGGATAACAGTCCTGTCCCACAGGATCACATTCCAGTCCCACAGGGGTCACAGTCCAGTCCAACTGGGATCATAGTCGAATACCACAGGGATCACAGTCCATTCCCACAGGGGTCACAGTCCAGTCCCACATGGTTCACAGACCAGTCCCACATGGATCATATTTCTCTCCCACAGGGATCACAGTCCAGTCCCCCAGGTGTCACAGTCCAGTCAAATGTGGGTCACAGTCCAGTCCACAGGGATCACATTCCAGGCCCACAGGCGTCACGGTCCAGTCTCACACGGGTCACAGTCCATTTCCACTGGGGTCACAGTCCATTCCCACAGGGGTGACATTTCTGCCCTCAGGGATCAATGTCCGGTCCCAACAGCGTCACTTTCCAGTTGAATAGAGGACTCATTCCAGTTTCACAGGGATCACAGTCCAGTACCACAGGGATCAGAGTCCTATCCCACAGGGATCACACTCCACTCCCACAGGGATCACATTCCAGTCCCACATGATTCACAGACCAGTCCCACAAGGATCATATTTCTCTCCCACAGGGATCACAGTCCAGTCCCACAGGTGTCACAGTCCAGTCAAAAGTGGATGACAGTCCAATCCAACAGGGCCCACAGTACATTACCACAGGGATCACAGTCCGGTCCTGCAGGGCTCATAATCCAGTCCCACAGGGATCACTGTCCAGTCCCACAGGGATCACAATCCAGTCCAACAGGATCGACAGTCCATTCTCACAAGGATCACAGTTCAGTCCCACAGGGATCACAGTCCAATCTCACAGGGGTCACAGCCCAATCGCACAGCAATCACAGTCCATTCCGACAGGGATCACAGTCCAGTCCCACAGGGAGCACAGCCACGTCCCACAGGGATCACATTCCAGGCTCACAGTGATCACAGTCCAGTCCCGCAGGGATCACAATCCAGTCCCACCGGAATCAGAGTCCTGTCCCACAGGGATCACAGTCCAGTACCACAGGGGTCACATATATATACCCTATGGCATCACAGTCCTTTACCACAGGGGTCAAATCTGTCCCACTGGGATCACAGTCCAGTCCCACAGGGATCACAGTCCAGTTCCACAGGGATCACAGTCCAGTCCCATTGGGATCACAGTACGGTCCCACAGGGATAACAGTCCTGTCCCACAGGATCACATTCCAGTCCCACAGGGGTCACAGTCCAGTCATACATGGTTCACAGACCAGTCCCACATGGATCATATTTCTCTCCCACAGGGATCACAGTCCAGTCCCCCAGGTGTCACAGTCCAGTCAAAAGTGGGTCACAGTCCAGTCCACAGGGATCACATTCCAGGCACACAGGCGTCACGGTCCAGTCCCAAAGGGGTCACAGTCCATTTCCACTGGGGTCACAGTCCATTCCCACAGGGGTGACATTTCTGCCCTCAGGGATGACTGTACGGTCCCAAAGGCGTCACTTTCCAGTCGAACAGAGGACTCATTCCAGTTTCACAGGGATCACAGTCCAGTTCCAGAGGGAGTGCAGTCGAGTCCCACAGGGATCACTGTACAGTCCCACAGGGGTCATATTTCTGTCCCACTGGGATCACAGTCCAGTTCCGCAGGATCACAGTCCAGTCCCACAGGGGTAACAGACCAGTCACACAGGGGTCACAGTCCAGTTCCACACGGATCACAGTCCAGTCCCACAGGGGTCACAATCGAGTCCCACAGGGATCACAGTCCAGTCCCACAGGACTCGCAGTCCAATCCCACAAGCATCATAGACAATTCTCACAGGGATCACACTCCAGTCCCACATGGTTCACAGCCCAGTCCCACAAGTATTACAGTCCAGTCCGACAGGGATCATAGACCTATCCCACAGGGCTTAAAGTACAATCCCACAGGGATCACAGTCCAATCCCACGGGATCGAAGTCCAGTCCCACAGGGATCAGTGTCCAGTCCCACAGAGATCACAGTCCAGTTCCACTGGGGTCACAGTCCAGTCCCACAGGGGTCACAGTCCAGTTCCACTGGGGTCACAGTCCAGTCCCACAGGGATCACAGTCCAGTCCCATAGGGATCACAGTCCAGTTCCACAGGGATCACAGTCCAGTCCCATTGGGATCACAGTACGGTCCCACAGGGATAACAGTCCTTTCCCACAGGATCACATTCCAGTCCCACAGGTGTCACAGTCCAGTCCAACTGGGATCACAGTCCAATCCCACAGGGATCATATTTCTCTCCCACAGGGATCACAGTCCAGTCCCACAGGTGTCACAGTCCAGTCAAAAGTGGGTCACAGTCCAGTCCACAGCGATCACATTCCAGGCCCACAGTCGTCACGGTCCAGTCCCACAGGGGTCACAGTCCATTTCCACTGGGGTCACAGTCCATTCCCACAGGGGTGACATTTCTGCCCTCAGGGAGGAATGTCCGGTCCCAACAGCGTCACTTTCCAGTCGAACAGAGGACTCATTCCAGTTTCACAGGGATCACAGTCCAGTACCACAGGGATCAGAGTCCTGTCCCACAGGGATCACAGTCCAGTCCCACAGGGAACACATTCCAGTCCCTCAGGGTTCACAATTCAGTCCAACAGGGACCACAGTCCAGTCCAACATGGCTCACACTCCACTCCCACAGGGATCACATTCCTGTCCCACATGGTTCACAGACTAGTCCCACAGGGATCATATTTCTCTCCCACAGGGATCACAGTCCAGTCCCACAGGTGTCACAGTCCAGTCAAAAGTGTGTCACAGTCCAATCCAACAGGGTCCACAGTAGATTACCACAGTGATCACAGTCCGGTCCTACAAGGCTCATAATCCAGTCCCACAAGGATCAGAATCCAGTCCAACAGGATCCACAGTCCATTCTCACAAGGATCACAGTTCAGTCCCACAAGGATCACAGTCCAATCTCACAGGGGTCACAGCCCAGTCGCACAGCAATCACAGTCCATTCCGACAGGGATCACAGTCCAGTCCCACAGGGAGCACACCACGTCCCACAGTGATCACATTCCAGGCTCATAGCGATCACAGTCCAGTCCCGCAGGGATCACAGTCCAGTCCCACCGGGATCAGAGTCCGGTCCCACAGGGATCACAGTCCAGTACCACAGGGGTCACATCTGTCCCACTGGGATCACAGTCCAGTCCCACAGGGATCACAGTCCAGTTACACAGGGATCACAGTCCAGTCCCTTTGGGATCACAGTACAGTCCCACAGGGATCACAGTCCAGTCCCACAGTGATCACAGTCCAGTCCCATAGGGATCACAGTCCAGTTCCACAGAATCACAGTCCAGTCCCATTGGGATCACAGTACTGTTCCACAGGGATAACAGTCCTGTCCCACAGGATCACATTCCAGTCCCACAGGGGTCACAGTCCAGTCCAACTGGGATCATAGTCCAATCAAACAGGGATCACAGTCCACTCCCACAGGGGTCACAGTCCAGTCCCACATGGTTCACAGACCAGTCCCACATGGATCATATTTCTCTCCCACAGGGATCACAGTCCAGTCCCCCAGGTGTCACAGTCCAGTCAAAAGTGGGTCACAGTCCAGTCCACAGGGATCACATTCCAGGCCCACAAGCGTCACGGTCCAATCCCACAGGGGTCACAGTCAATTTCCACTGGGGTCATAGTCCATTCCCACAGGGGTGACATTTCTTCCCTCAGGGATGAATGTCCGGACCCAACAGCGTCACTTTCCAGTCGAACAGAAGACTCATTCCAGTTTCACAGGGATCACAGTCCAGTTCCAGAGGGATTAGAGTCGAGACCCACAGGGATCACTGTACAGTCCCACAGGGGTCATATTTCTGTCCCACTGGGATAACAGTCCAGTTCCACAGGATCACAGTCCAGTCCCACAGGGGTCACAGACCAGTCACACAGTGGTCACAGTCCAGTTCCACACGGATCACAGTCCAGTCCCACAGGGGTCACAATCGAGTCCCACAGGGATCACAGTCCAGTCCCACAGGACTCGCAGTCCAATCCCACAATTATCACAGACAATTCTCATAGGGATCACACTCCAGTCCCACAGTGTTCACAGCCCAGTCGCACAAGTATCACAGTCCAGTCCGACTGGGATCATAGACCAATCCCACAGGGCTTAAAGTACAATCCCACCGGGATCACAGTCCAATCCCACAGGGATCATAGTCCAGGCTCACAGGGGTCACAGTCCAATCCCACAGGGATCGCAGTCCAGTCCCACAGGGATCAGTGTCCAGTCCCACAGAGATCACAGTCCAGTACCACAGGGATCAAAGTCCTGTTCCACAGGGATCACAGTCCAGTCCCACAGGGATCACATTCCAGTCCCTCAGGGTTCACAATTCAGTCCAACAGGGACCACAGTCCAATCCAACATTGCACACACTCCACTCCCACAGGGATCACATTCCAGTCCCACATGGTTCACAGACCAGTCCCACAGGGATCATAATTCTCTCCCACAGGAATCACAGTCTAGTCCCACAGGTGTCACAGTCCAGTCAAAAGTGGGTCATAGTCCAGTCCACAGGGATCACATTCCAGGTCCACAGGGATCACATTCCAGGCCCACAGGCGTCACGGTCCAGTCCCACAGGGGTCACAGTCCATTCACACAGGGGTGACATTTCTGCCCTCAGGAATGACTATCCGGTCCCACCAGCATCACTGTCCAGTCGAACAGAGGACTCATTCCAGTTTCACAGGGATCACAGTCCAGTTCCAGAGGGATTGCAGTCGATTCCCACAGGTATCACTGTACACTCCCACAGGAGTCATATTTCTGTCCCACTGGGATCACAGTCCAGTCCCACATGATAACATTCCAGTCCCACAGGGGTCACAGACCAGTCACACAGGGGTCACAGTCCAGTTCCACACGGATCACAGTTCAGTTCCACAGCGGTCACAATCCAGTCCCACAGCATTACAGTCCAGTCCCACAGGACTCGCAGTCCAATCCCATATGTATCACAGACAATTCACACAGGGATCACACTCCAGTCCCACAGGGTTCACAGCCCAGTCCCACAAGTATCACAGTCCAGTCCGACAGGGATCATAGCCCAATCCCACAGGGCTTACAGTACAATCCCACAGGTTTCACAGTCCAGTCCCACAGGGATCACAGTCCAGGCTCATAGGGGTCACAGTCCAATCCCACAGGGATCGCAGTCCAGTCCCACAGGGATTAGTGTCCAGTCCCACAGAGATCACAGTCCAGTACCACAGGGATCAGAGTCCTGTCCCACAGGGATCACAGTCCAGTCCCACAGGGATCACATTCCAGTCCCTCAGGGTTCACAATTTAGTCCAACAGGGACCACAGTCCAGTCCCACATGGCTCACACTCCACTCCCACAGGGATCACATTCCTGTTGCACAGGGATCATAATCCAGTAAAACAGGGTCCACAGTGCAGTCCCACAGGGCTCACAGTCCTCTCCCACAGGGGTCAGAGACCAGTCTCACAGGGATCACAGTCCAGTCCCATATACATCACAGTCCATTCCCACAGGGGTCACAGTCCTGTCCCACAGGGATCATAGTCCAGTCCCACAGTGGTCACAGTCATGTCCCACAGCTGTCACAGTTCAGTCCCACAGGGATCACAGACCAGTCCCACAGGGGTCACAGTTCAGTCCCACAGGGATCACAGTCCAGTCCCTCAGGGATCACAGTCCAGTACGACAGGGATCATAGACCAGTCCCACAGGGCTAACAGTACAATTCCACGGGGAACACAGTCCAGTCAACAGCGGTCCCAGTCCAGTCCCACAGGGATAACAGTCCAGTCCCATAGGGATCAACAGTCCTGTCCCAAAGGGGTCACAGTCCTGTGCTTCAGGTTCACATTCCAGACCCACTGGGTAAGCAGTCAATTCCCACAGGGTTCACAGTCCATTACCACAGGGGTCACAGTCCAGTTCCACCGGCGTCACAGTCCAGTCCAACAGGGGACTCAGTCCAGTTTTACTAGGATCACTGCCCAGTTCCACAGGGATTACCGTCGAGTCCCACAGGGATATCAGCCCTCTCCCACATGGTCACGGTCCAGTCCCACAGGGTTCACAGTCCAGTCTCTCAGGGTTCACAGTCCAATCCCACAGGGAGCACAGCCACGTCCCACAGGGATTTCTGTCCTGTCCCACAGGGATCAAATTGCAGTCCCACAGGGGCACAGTTCAATCCAACAGGTTCCACAGTACATTACCACAGGGATCACAGTCCGGTCCGACAGGGCTCATAATCCAGTCCCACAGGGATCACTGTCCAGTCCCACAGGGATCACATTCCAGTCCAACAGGATCCACAGTCCAGTCTCACAGGGATCACAGTTCCTTCCCACAGGGATCACAGTCCAGTCCAACAGGATCCACAGTCCAGTCTCACAGGGATCACAGTTCCTTCCCACAGGGATCACAGTCCAGTCCCACAGAGGTCACAGCTCAGTCGCACAGGGATCACAGTCCATTCCGACAGGGATCACAGTCCAGTCCCACAGGGAGCACAGCCACGTCCCACAGGGATCACATTCTAGGATCACAGCGATCACAGTCCATTCCCACAGGGATCACAGTCCAGTCCCACCGGGATCAGAGTCCTGTCCCACAGGGATCACAGTCCAGTACCACAGGGGTCACATTTCTATCCCACTGGGATCACAGTCCTTTACCACAGGGGGCACATCTGTCCCACTGGGATCACAGTCCAGTCCCACAGGGATCACAGTTCAGTTCCACAGGGATCACAGTCCAGTCCCATTGGGATCACAGTGCAGTCCCACAGGGATCACAGTCCAGTCCCATCGGGATCACAGTCCAGTTCCACAGGGATCACAGTCAAGTCCCATTGGGATCACAGTACAGTCCCACAGGGATAACAGTCCTGTCCCACAGGATCACATTCCAGTCCCACAGGGGTCACAGTCCAGTCCAACTGGGATCACAGTCCAGTCCCACAGGGATCACCGTCCACTCCCACAGGGGTCACAGTCCAGTCCCACATGGTTCACAGGCCAGTCCCACAGGGATCATATTTCTCTCCCACAGGGATCACAGTCCAGTCTCACAGGTGTCACTGTCCAGTCAAAAGTGGGTCACAGTCCAGTCCACAGGGATCACATTCCAGGCCCACAGGGGTCACGGTCCAG
This sequence comes from Pristiophorus japonicus, assembly GCF_044704955.1. Taxonomy (NCBI): domain Eukaryota; kingdom Metazoa; phylum Chordata; class Chondrichthyes; family Pristiophoridae; genus Pristiophorus; species Pristiophorus japonicus. The sequence continues at coordinate 306,698 of NW_027253324.1, forward strand.
TCCCACAGGGGTCACAGTCCATTCCACTGTGGTCACAGTCCATTCCCACAGGGGTGACATTTCTGCCCTCAGGGATGAATGTCCGGTCCCACCAGCGTCACTGTCCAGTCGAACAGAGGACTCATTCCAGTTTCACAGGGATCACAGTCCAGTTCCAGAGGGATGACGGTCGAGTCCCACAGGGGTCACAGACCAGTCACACAGGGGTCACACAGTCCAGTTCCACACGGATCACAGTCCAGTCTCACAGGGGTCATAGTCCAGTCCCACAGGGATCACACTCCAGTCTCACAGGACTCGCAGTCCAATCCCACATGTAACGCAGACAATTCTCACAGGGATCACACTCCAGTCCCACAGGGGTCACAGCCCAGTCCCACAAGGATCACAGTCCAGTCCGACAGGGATCATAGACCAATCGCACAGAGCTTACAGTACAATCCCACAGGGATCACAGTCCAGGCTCACAGGGGTCACAGTCCAATCCCACAGGGATCGCAGTCCAGTCCCACAGGGATCAGTGTCCAGTCCCACAGAGATCACAGTCCAGTCCCACAGGGGTCATAGTCCAGTCCCACAGGGATCACAGTCCAGTCCCACAGGACTCGCAGTCCAATCCCACATGTATCATTGACAATTCTCACAGGGTTCACACTCCAGTCCCACAGGGTTCACATCCCAGTCCCACAAGGATCACAGTCCAGTCCGACAGAGATCATAAGCCAATCCCACAGGGCATACAGTACAATCCCACAGAGATCACAGTCCAGTCCCACAGGGATCACAGTCCAGGCTCACAGGGGTCATAGTCCATCCTGACAGGGATCACAGTCCAGTCCCACAGGGATCATAGGTTAATTCCACAGGGCTTACAGTACAATCCCACAGGGATCACAGTCCAGTCCCACAGGGATCACAGTCCAGGCTCACAGGGATCACTGTCCAGTCCCACATGGCTCACACTCCAGTCCCACAGGGATCACATTCCTGTTGCACAGGGATCACAATCCAGTCCAACAAGGACCACAGTGCAGTCCCACAGGGGTCACATTTCTGTCCCACTGGCATCACAGTCCAGTCCCACAGGGATCACAGTCCAGTCCCACAGGGATCACAGTGCTGTCCCACAGTGATCACAGTCCAGTCCGATTGGGATCAAAGTCCAGTCACACAGGAGTCACAGTCCAGTCCAACTGTGATCACAGTCCAGTCCAATTGAGATCAAACTCCAGTGCCACAGGGATCACAGTACCGTCCTTCAGGATCATATTCCAGACCCACTGGGATCACGGTCAATTTCCACAGTGGTCACAGTTCAGTCCCTCATGGTTCACAGACCAATCCCACAGAGGTCATATTTCTTTCCCACAGGGATCACAGTCTAGTCCAACTGGGATCACAGTCCAGTCCCACAGGGATCACAGTCCAGTCCCACAGGGATCGCAGTCCAGTCCCACAGGGATCACTGTCCACTCCCACAGGGATCACAGTCCAGTCCCACAGGGATCACAGTCCACTCCCACAAGGATCACAGTCGAGTCCACAGGTATCACAGTCAATTCCCACAGGGGTCACAGACTCGTCCAACTGGGATCACAGTCCAGTCCCACAGGGATCACAGTCCAGTCCCACAGGGATCACAGTCAAGTCCCACAGGACTCGCAGTCCAATCCCACATGTATCATAGACAATTCGCACAGGGATCACACTCCAGTCCCACAGGGTTCACAGCCCAGTCCCACAAGGATCACAGTCCAGTCCGACAGATATCATAGGCCAATCCCACAGGGCTTACAGTACAATCCCACAGGGATTACAGTCCAGTCCCACAGGGATCACAATCCAGGCTCACAGGGGTCACAGTCCAATCTCACAGGGATCGCAGTCCAGACCCACAGGGATCACTGTCCAGTCCCACAGAGATCACAGTCCAGTACCACAGGGATCAGAGTCCTGTCCCACAGGGATCACAGTCCAGTCCCTCAGGGGTCACAATCCAGTCCAACAGGGACCACAGTCCAGTCCCACATGGCTCACACTCCAGTCCCACAGGGATCACATTCGTGTTGCACAGGGATCACAATCCAGTCCAACAGGGCCACAGTGCAGTCCCGCAGGGCTCACAGTCCAGTCCCACATGGGTCACATTTCTGTCCCACTGGCATCACAGTCCAGTCCCACAGGGATCACAGTCCAGTCCCACAGGGATCACAGTGCCGTCCCACAGTGATCACAGTCCAGTCCCATTGGGATCACAGTCCAGTCACACAGGAGTCACAGTCCAGTCCAACTGTGATCAAAGTCCAGTCCAACTGAGATCACAGTCCAGTGCCACAGGGATCACAGTACCGTCCTTCAGGATCACATTCCAGACCCACTGGGATCACGGTCAATTTACACAGGGGTCACAGTTCAGTCCCTCATGGTTCACAGACCAATCCCACAGAGGTCATATTTCTTTCCCACAGGGGTCACAGTCTAGTCCAACTGGGATCACAGTCCAGTCCCACAGGGATCACAGTCCAGTCCCACAGGGATCGTAGTACAGTCCTACAGGGATCACTGTCCACTCCCACAGGGATCACAGTCCAGTACCACAGGGATCACAGTCCATTCCCACAGGGATCACAGTCGAGTCCACAGGTATCACAGTCCAGTCCCGAAGGGGTCACAGTCCTATGCCACAGGGATCACCGTCCAGGCCCACAAGGATCACACTCCACTCCCACAGGGTTCACAGTCCAGTCCACAGGCATCACAGTCCAGTCCCGCAGGGGTCACAGTTATATCCAACAGGGATCACAGTCCAGTCCCACAGGGATCACAGTTCAGTCCCACAGGGGTCACAGTCCAGTCCCACAGGGGTCACATTCCATTCCCACAGGGATCACAATCCATTCCCAAAGGCGTCACATTTCTGCCCACAGGGAACACAGTCCGGTCCCACCGGCGTCACAGTCCATTCCAACAGCGGACTCACTCCAGTTTCACAGGATTCACAGTCCAGTTCGGGAGGGATTACAGTCGAGTTCCACAGGGATCACTGTCCAGTCACACAGGGGTCACAGTCCGGTCCCACAGGGGTCACAGTCCAGTCCCACAGGGATCACTGTCCTGTCCCACAGGGGTCAAAGTCCGGTCCCACAGGGGTCACAGTCCAGTCCCACAGGGATCAGAGTCCAGTCCCACAGGGGTCACAGTCCACTCCCACTGTAATCACAGTCCTGTCCCACAGGGGTCACAGTCCAGTCCCACAGGGATCACAGTCCAATCCCACAGGGGTCACAGTCCAGTCCTACAGGGATCACAGTCCTGTCCCACACGGATCACAGTCCAGTCCCACTGGGAGCACAGTTCTGTCCCACAGGGGTCACAGTCCAGTCCCACAGGGGTCACAGTCCAGTCCCACAGGGATCACAGTCCTGTCCCACACGGATCACAGTCCAGTCCCACAGGGGTCACAGTCCAGTCCCAATGGGATCACAGTCCTGTCCCACATGGGTCACAGTCCATTCAAACAGGGATCACAGTCCTGTCCCACACGGATCAAAGTCCAGTCCCACTGGTATCACAGTCCTGTCCCACAGGGGTCACAGTCCAGTCCCACAGGAATCACAGTGCTGTCCCACACGGATCACAGTCCAGTCCCACAGGGATCCCAGTCCAATCCCACAGGGGTTACAGTCCAGTCCCACAGTGCCGGGGCCCAGTCCTTACTGTGGCCGGGGTCCAATCACTACAGTGACTGGTGATTCATGTTTTGCATGGGCCTGACACTCACAGAAACACACACACACACACACACACACACACACACACACACACACCTTTCTGATTAGAAGTTTGAGGGGAAATATTATCCAGGTATTCACGATAATGATGTGTTTTGACCCGGTTAATGCGGGGAAAACATTTCACCTTGTGGAAGAACACTGAATAATGTGTAATAATATTAAACTAAGATCTCGGCCATTCAGTAGTGAAATCAGGAACTTAACACTTTGAATGCTGCGTTTCAATTGTGCCTTCAATGCTGTGAACATGTTTTTTTTACTGGATAAATAAACGGTTTGATTCAACCGTGTCTTTTGCAACCCTGAAACGTCGTATAGAGCATTAATACAATACATCTGTTTAGAACTGTATTCAATGTTGTAATGTAGGAAACGTACCGAACCAATTTACGTACAGCGAGCTCCCTCAAAGACAAATGTGAGGAGACCATATAATCATCTTTTAGTGATGTTGATTGAGAGACGGAAGATGGTCCAGAACTTGAAGAAGGGTAACTTTGAAGGTATGAGGCGTGAATTGGCTAGGATAGATTGGCGAATGATACTTAAGGGGTTGACTGTGGATGGGCAATGGCAGACATTTAGAGACCGCATGGATGAATTACAACAATTGTACATTCCTGTCTGGCGTAAAAATAAAAGAGGGAAGGTGGCTCAATCGTGGCTATCTCGGGAAATCAGGATAGTATTAAAGCCAAGGAAGTGGCATACAAATTGGCCAGAAATAGCAGCGAAGCCGGGGACTGGGAGAAATTAAGAACTCAGCAGAGGAGGACAAAGGGTTTGATTAGGGCAGGGAAAATGGAGTACGAGAAGAAGCTTGCAGGGAACATTAAGGCGGATTGCAAAAGTTTCTATTGGTATGTAAAGAGAAAAAGGTTAGTAAATAAAAACGTAGGACCCTGCAGTCAGAATCAGGGGAAGTCAAAACGGGGAACAAAGAAATGGCAGACCAATTGAACAAGTACTTTGGTTCGGTATTCACTAAGGAGGACACAAACAACCTTCCGGATACAAAAGGGGTCAGAGGGTCTAGTAAGGAGGAGGAACTGAGGGAAATTTTTATTAGTCGGGAAATTGTTTTGGGGAAATTGATGGGATTGAAGGCCGATAAATTCCCAGGGCCTGATGGACTGCATCCCAAAGTACTTAAGGAGGTGGCCTTGGAAACAGCGGATGCATTGACAGTCATTTTCCAACATTCCATTGATTCTGGATCAGTTACTATCGAGTGGAGGGTAGCCAATGTCACCACACTTTTTTAAAAAGGAGGGAGAGAGAAAACAGGGAATTATAGTCCGGACAGCCTGACATCGGTAGTGGGTAAGATGATGGAATCAATTATTAAGTATGTCACAGCAGCGCATTTGGAAAGAGGTGACATGATAGGTCCAAGTCAGCATGGATTTGTGAAAGGGAAATCATGCTTGACAAACCTTCTGGAATTTTTTGACAATGTATCCAGTAGAGTGTACAAGGGAGAATCCGTTGATGTAGTATATTTGGACTTTCAGAAAGCTTTTGACAAGGTCCCACACAAGAGATTAATGTGCAAAGTTAAAGCACATGGGATTGGGTGTAGTGTGCTGACGTGGATTGAGAACTGGTTGTCAGACAGGAAGCAAAGAGTGGGAGTAAATGGGTACTTTTCAGAATGGCAGGCAGTGACGAGTGGCGTACCGCAAGGTTCTGTGCTTGGGTCCCAGCTGTTTACATTGTACATTAATGATTTAGACGAGGGGATTAAATGTAGTGTCTCCAAATTTGCGGATGAAACTAAATTGGGTGGCAGTGTGAGCTGCGAGGATGATGCTATGAGGCTGCAGAGTGACTTGGATAGGTTAGGTGAGTGGGCAAATGAATGGCAGATGAAGTATAATGTGGATAAATGTGAGGTTATCCACTTTGGTGGTAAACAGAGAGACAGACTATTATCTGAATGGTGACAGATTAGGAAAAGTGAAGGTGCAACGAGACCTGGGTGTCATGGTACATCAGTCATTGAAGGTTGGCATGCAGTTACAGCAGGCTGTTAAGAAAGCAAATGGCATGTTGGCCTTCATAGCGAGGGGATTTGAGTACAGGGGCAGGGAGGTGTTGCTACCGTTGTACAGGGCCTTGGTGAGGCCACACCTGGAGTATTGTGCACAGTTTTAGTCTCCTAACTTGAGGAAGGGCATTCTTGCTATTGAGGGAGTGCAGCGAAGATTCACCAGACTGATTCCCGGGATGGTGGGACTGACCTATCAAGAAAGATTGGAACAACTGGGCTTGTATTCATTGGAGTTCATAAGAATGAGAGGGGACCTCATAGAAACGTTTAAAATTCTGACGGGTTTAGACAGGTTAGATGCAGGAAGAATGTTCCCCATGTTGGAGAAGTCCAGAACCAGTGGTCACAGTCTAAGGATAAGGGTTAAGCCATTTAGGAACGAGATGAGGAGAAACCTCTTCACCCAGAGAGTGGTGAACCTGTGGAATTCTCTACCACAGAACGTAGTTGAGGCCAATTCACTAAGTATATTCAAAAGGGAGTTAGATGAAGTCCTTACTACTCGGGGGATCAAGGGGTATGGCGAGAAAGCAGGAAGGGGGTACTGAAGTTGCATGTTCAGCCATGAACTCATTGAATGGCGGTGCAGGTTAGAAGGGCTGAATGGCCTGCCCCTGCACCTATTTTCTATGTTTCAATGTTTCTAAAACACCTGCGGTAAGTCCGCTGTTTTCTTTGAAATAGTACCATGGGAAGATTTATCTCCAGCTCAAAGAGCCGAAGTTTCTCACCACCGGAAGTGCAGCACTGCATTAGTCCGGCACTGGAGTGTCAGACTAGAATTTTGTTCTTAGTTCACTTGACTGTGAATTGAACCGACAGACTTGCTTACTCAGAAGCGGGAGTGCTGCCCACTGAGCCACAGCTGACACAGGATTAGTTACATTTATTAAGTAATATGGAGCAAAGAGATGTAATTGTATTTGAGCTACAGGTCAGCAATGATCTAATTGAGTTATTGAACAGACTGGCGGGGTTGAATTGCCAAATCCTGTTGCTATGACTCACCAGCACTGGGCAGTGCCAGTAACAACTGAGCCATTGGGGCACAGTCCGGTGAACCTGTTGGAACAGCACTTGTCAGGATTCAGCTGACGACAGGGGAAGAGCTTTCAGTATGTATCTGTCTCGTGTCACACATGTAGATTAGGAATATGGGTCACATATCGGTGAGAAAATGGTGAGTGTTGAACTGAATCCAGCCAGAGTCAGTCCCTTCAATGAAGGTGAATCGGGGAACCAACACACACAGATCTGAATTCAGCAAGAGTCAGCAGTTCAGGGGGGATAAGAGGGGGGACCCGTGAGTGTAGAACTGAACCCAGCATCGGTCATTAACATGACAGATGTAGAGGGAGGGGAACCAGTGCGTTTTGAACTGAACTCAGCCAGAGTCAGCACCTTCAGGGGAGGAGAAAGAGGAAATCCAGTGAGTGTAGAACTGAACCCAGCCAAAATCAGCACCTTCAGGAGAGGGGAACCAGTGAGTATAGGACTGAACCCAGCCAGACACAGCACCTTCAGGGAAGGAGAGAGAGGGGAACCACTGAGTGTAGAACTGAACCCAGCCAGAGTCAGCACCTTCAGGGGAGGAGCGGGAGGCGTACTGATAAGTACAGAAATTAAACCAACCATGGAAGATTAAATAATTTGCAGCATAGATAGCGAGAAAGTATTCCTTCTGGTTATGAAGTCCAGAACAAGGGGGCGTCAATTAAAGTTAGAGTTAGGCCAAGTGCCGCTCCCTCTCCTCCCCGTAAGGTGCTGACTCTCGCTGAATTTATTTCAGCACTCATTGCTTCCCGTGCTCGCCTTCCTTCAAGGAACTGACTCTGGCTGGGTTCAGTTCAACACTCACCATTTTCTCTCCAATATGAGACCCATATGCTTAATTTACATGTGTGACACTCGACAGAGAAATTCTGAAAGCTCTTCCCCTTTTCAGTGGTGATGCCAGAAAACACTTCTTCACACAAAGGGTAGTAAAGATCTGGCACTCTCTACTATCTTCCTCATTGCTTCCAACCGCTACACCAACACATGCCTGTCGATCCACGCAGTCTTGAGCAACCGAACATCAACCCGTCTCAAACCTAGAAGGCTATTTTGGACTGTCACTGAAGCCTTTCTGCGGTCTGCCATCAGCCTTGTGATTGATGGTGGAATAGTGAAGAGCTGGGAAATACGGAATGGATTCCTTATGGAGGACCCCACAGTACAGCCTTAAGGATCAAATGATCCTCGCCAACATTGCAGAACCATCAACCGCCTTTGAACCGGTCATGGTAGGAGCTCCAACCTTCTCAATCCGTGGACAATTAAAGCATTCCCAACATGAGACTGGAGCTCTTAATCAGACCCTGGAGTACATCATTAAGCACTGGTCTCAGAGAAAATTGGCAGGCATTGAACACTATTTCCTCACTATCACACCGGATGCTGTGGTTTGGATATCCAACTTAGATATTGACATTGCTTTGCTACTAACGTACGAAAGATGAAGATTGTTCACCACATTTCTAAGTTTTGTGTCATCCGCAAATGTTGAATATATGGCTCCTTGGTGCAGTTAAATAAAATATATCAAAAAACGCAGTGCTCCTAATACCTCCCACTGGGGGACACCTCTCTTTACGTTTCTTTCTTCTGAGAAAAGTACCCGATCACCACTGCTCTCTGCTTTATGTCCCTTACCAATTTTGTTTCAATGGTACCTCATTATTCACATGGTCCTCCTTTTTACTTATGATTCAATAATATGAGACGTTAGAAAATTCTTTTTGAAAGTCCATATTCACATTAATCACAATGCATCCACCAGTACTCTCTGTTATTTCATCGATGGACTAAATCAAGTTGTCCAGCATGTCACATTTGCAACGCTCCAGTTTTCTAACACCACTCCTGTATCCAAGGAAGGTTGGAAAATTGTGGCCAGGGCCTGCGCTTTTTCAACCCTTTCTCCCCTCAACAACCTACGATGCATCCCAGCCGGACAGGGAGACTTCTCCACTCGAATCAATGCCAAACCATTCATCTATTTTAATGCATCCAATTGCTCCAGCCCTCTCCTTTACCGTGACATTGGCAGATATCTCTCTTTTGCAAAGACAGAATCAAAGCAATCACATATTGTCAGCATTTAATGTAAGCCTTCAATTAATTTACATTATAAATCAATGCATGATGATAACTATATATAATCAATTATAAAACTGCTTGGTATTAGTAATGAACTTGTGTTCCCACCAACATATATAGACACCAGCCTAGTGATTATACATCAGTGGTTCTCAAACCTTTTGCGTTGGCGGCACACTTTTGAATACTAGAATTTTTGCTGGCACACATGAAGGGATTAAAAGGTGAACACAGATTAAAAAAAATGCATGTTTCAGAAAATTTAATTTTTTTTTTATTGATCACAATACATGAAGGAATTTGTTGTATTCAATAATGTTATGTTATTAATCATTTTTTATTCTGAAAGAACATTAAAATAATAAACTACAATAATAATTCTTACGTTAATTATAGATTAATTAGTAATTTAACGTGATACTTGAGCCTAACGTTTTTTAGTTGTGTCACTAATATTAGCGCCTATAACCGATAAGGCGACTCTCATTTCGTGTTCAAGTTCGCCAAGTTTTTCCCGTTTTTTGCATGTGATGTTCGTAATAGTTGATAGTCCTAATGCGCAGAGATATGATGCTCAAAACTGCATCAGAATTATCAAGGCTTTTTTTGATATTGCAGGATATTCTTCTTCAATAGAAATCCAGAACACATCAAAAGCCATATCTGAATGTTTCATTTTAAGACCACGGTCTGAAGAAATAGAAGTCAATTCTTCTTCTTCTTGCAAGGTAAAATGAAAATCTGACATACTAATTGGAGGAAATGGATTTCTTAACCAATCATACCTCTCTACAGCCAAGGATGGAAAATATTTTTTGAAGTTGTCTTCCAGTGATGCCAAATGCTCTATAACGATAGGAGCAATTTTTTAAATGCTGTGATTTGGTATCAAAGGGAACATTTCAAGGTTTTTTCTGTTGCTCTCTTTTTCCAGTTAGAATTTTTTTCTGAAAAGCTAATAGCTTGTCTGTAGAGGTGCGAATGTTTTCATTTCGCCCTTGCATACTGGTGTTAACGCTGTTAAGACAATTAAATATACCTGCCAACTATGCCAACTTAGCAGACCACATTTCAGTCTAACAGTATTTGCAAATGGTATTGTTTCCTTCTCTTTAAAAAAATCCTGACAATTCTTCTTTAAGTTTAAATACACGACAGAAGACTTTTCCCCTTGAAAGCCATCTTACCTCTGTATTCAAAAGTAAACATTCGTGCTGTGTATCCATAGCATAGCTGTTTAAACAAGCGAGTTTTTAAAGGTCTTGATTTAATATAATTTAAAATATTAACAACTTGATCTAAAACAGATTATAATTCTAGCAGTAATGTCTTTGTCATGTCTCAGTAATGTTAACTGTTTCTCTTTGCAAAAAGCAATGGGTGAATAATATATTTGGATTATGTTTTTTGCGAGCATAATATATCCTATGACACATCCCACCATAGATGGAGCACTGTCACATGAAATTTTTAAGTCCTCTAAATATGAATTCACAGAATCAAGTAAGTCTTGATCGCTAGTATTTTCTGGAAGTTCTCTGCAGCACAGAAATTGGTTTAATATCTCGTTTTCATGAATGAAGCAAACAAATGCTAATAATTGTGCTTTACCACTAATGTTGGTGGACTCGTCGATTTGCAAAGCAAAATTCGAGTTTCCTATTTTCTCGGCTACATTTCTTCAATGTTAGATGACATATAATTGATCCTTCTCCGAATTGAATATTCAGACAGCAGAATTTTTGCAATTTCTTCCTCCGCTTCATCACCAGGCATTAGGTTGACAATTTTATGACATGCAGGCAAAGTAAATGACTCAGCTATAGTATGAGGCTTCATTTTCTGCGCTATTCATTCAGCAACTTCATAAGAAGCAATTTGAACCTTATCTGACAACTTAACATTTTTTTCAAAATATTTCACTTGTTTTGATTGCATTCCCAGAAATCTCTTAAAATAACTTTGATCTTTTGCTGCAAGATGTGTATGTTTCGTAGTAAAATGACGTTTCAATTTACTGGGCACCATTGCACTGTTCGACATTTTTTTGCCGCACACAACACATCGTGGAATGGGGCATTCTTCTTCTCCTGTCCATGAAAAGCCGAATCTCAAATAATCCTCCATATATTGACGATGAATTTTGAATTTTTTCGGATTTGGTTCAGCACCGCTTGTACTGGTGTTGGTTGTAGGCATTTTAGTGCCACTTGCAGTGACACTGTCATTGATGTCTCCTTGATCATTTTTACATATTCTTATGATGAATTTGTCCATTGTGGGGGATAAACTTTATTCGTCTGAGTGATCCAAACTCCAGACAGACACGAACTGAGTCTTCCAATTTCCACACTCCAGAGAGTCCAGACAGAAACGAAACTAGAGTAGAAAAGGAAGTTTTGTTTTTGACTATGGTCAAAATATGCTAAAAGCCAACACTCAAAAATCAAAGAAATCGCTCGGGCGGCTGGGCAAGGTCAAATTGGATGCCACATACGTCAAAGGAGCCGCAAATTGGCGCTATATCAGGTCAAACGTCAAAGATGCCGCCTGTCCCGGCCACACATCAAGCTGCAGATCAATAACCAAAAATAGCAAAATATAAATAATAATGTGGTTAAATGTAATTAAATAGTTTTTGACATTTTATTACAAAAACTATACTTTTAACTGCCTATATGTTAGACTCGTCTTTCATTTCTTTCATACAAATTAACAATCAAATTTAAAGCTTTTCACATGAACAATTTAATACTATTATTTTGGATTGCGGGTGGCCATGGCTCAAGTGCTCCCCCCCCGCGGCCGAAGCCCTTGGTCCAGACGGACATACACACACAAACGTTAATGTACACACACACCCTTGTACACACACACACACAAACAGACACACACACACACACACATGCACAGTCTCATTCGATGGTAGGCACTGGCACTTCTCCATCAGTAATGGGAGGGAGTAAGGGAGGTGAGAGGGGAGTGTGGGTGTCGCGTACTCAAACGAAACACGTTTTGCCAAAGGATTTTGTTCTGAGAATGGACATTTAATTTGTTTGTGTGTTTTGTCTCTTGACATTGTTACTTGTACAACTCATGAGCATAGTGTTTTTGTTAATAGTAGAGATAAATAGATAGTTATTTGTCAATATTGGCAATGTTTACTACAGCAGTGGCGTCATACATATAGGTTGATGACATATGTGTCTGTCTATCTCTGTCTCTTCCCCCTCCCCTTCTGTTTCAGAGATGCATTGTGTTTCATTGTGAAATCAGCTAAAGTCCACCATATTTTTAGACAATTTGGTGGCACACCTGTGAAGGGTTCACGGCACACCAATGTGACGTGGAACACCAATTGAGAACCACTGATCGAAACTCTCTGGTATTTAACATGATGAGTACTGTTACAATACGACATTGCATGATATTCATATTTGATGCGATGTGATGCCCGGCACAGCGATTTGTCATACTCTTTTAAGTAACAGGTACACAGATGAGAATCTGTTTCTCCATTATGAATGTACCTGACACTAAGCTCGCACAGTTCCTGCAGAACGCGCTCTCCCTGCAGCTCTTACTCGTGGGTTGAAATCATTTTCCTTTTTTAGCGCAATAAAAACTGAGGTTTGGGTTAATTTCTCATTCCCTGAGACATGTGTTGGGTTCGGTGGTGGTCACTTGGTCACTTTGTGGGTAATGGATCAGTTTGCATGAGATGGGTTATGTGAGGATCACTTGGTCAGTTTCTGGGTGATGTGTTTGTTTACATGTGTTGGGTAATGTGAGTGTCACTTGATCAGTTTCTGGGTCATGGTTCAGTTTACATGTGTTGGGTTACATGAGGGTCACTTGGTCAGTTTCTGGGTGATGGGTCAGTTTACATGTGTTGGGTTATGTGAGGATCACTTGGTCAGTTTTTGGTTGATGGGTCAGTTGACATGTGTTGGGTTATGTGAGGATCACTTGGTCAGTTTTTGGGTAATGGGTCAGTTTACATGTGATTTGTTATGTGAGGTCACTTGGTCAGTTTCTAGGTGATGGGTCAGTTTGCATGTGTTGAGTTATGTGAGGGTCACTTCATCAGTTTCTGGGTGATTGGTCAGTTTACATGTGTTGGGTTGTGTGAGGATCACTTGGTCAGTTTCTGGGTGATGTGTCTGTTTACATGTGTTGGGTTATGTGAGGGTCACTTGATCATTTTCTGGGTGATTGGTCAGTTTACCTGTGTTGGTTATGTGAGGGTCACTTGGTCAGTTTCTGGCTGATGGGTCAGTTTTCATGTGATGGATTATGTGAGGGACCCTTGGTCAGTTTCTTTGTGATGGGTCAGTTTACATGTGTTCTGTTATGTGAGGGTCACTTGGTCAGTTTCTAGGGGATGGGTCAGTTTACATGTGTTGGGTTCGGTGGCGGTCAGTTGATCAGTTTCTGCTGATGGATCAGTTTATATCTGTTGGGATATTTGTGGGTCACTTGGTCAGTTATTGTGTGATGGGTCAGTTTACATGTTTTGGATTGGGTGATGTTCTCTTGGCCAGTTTCTGGGTGATGGGGCAATATATATGTGTTGGGTTATGTTAAGGTCATTTGGTCAGTTTCTGGGTGATGGGTCTGTTTTCATGTGTTGGGTTCTGTGATGGTCACTTCGTCAGTTTATCGGTGCTGGGTCAGTTTACATGTGTTGGGTTATGTAATGGTCACTTGGTTAGTTTCTGGGTGATGGGTCCGTTTACATGTGTTAGGTTATGTGAGGGTCGCTTCGTCAGTTTGTGGATGATGCGTCAGTTTATATGTGTTCAGTTATGTGAGGATTACTTGGTCAGTTTCTGGCTGATGGGTCAGTTTACATGTGTTGGGATATATGATGGTCACTTGGTCAGTTTCTGGTCTGGGGCAGGTTACATATGTTGGGTTATGTGATGATCACTTGGTCAGTTTTTGGGTGATAGATCAGTTTACATGTGTTGAGTTATGTGAGGTTCTCTTGGTCAGTTTCTGGGTGATGGGTCAGTTTACAAGTGTTCGGTTATATGATGATTACTTGGTCAGTTTCTGGGTGATGGGTCAGTTTACATGTGTTGGGTTATGTGAGGGACACATTGGTCAGTTTCTGGGTAATGGGTCAATTTACATGTGTTGGGTTATGTGAGGGTCACTTGGTCAGTTTCTGGGTGATGGGTCAGTTTACATGCGATGTATTATGTGATGAACACTTGGTCAGTTTCTGGGTGATGGGTCAATTTACATGTGTTGGGTTATGTGAGGGTCACTTGGTCAGTTTCTGGGTGATGGGTCAGTTTACATGCGATGTATTATGTGATGAACACTTGGTCAGTTTCTGGGTGATGGGTCGCTCTACATGTGTTGGGTTATGTGACATTCACTTGGTCAGTTTCTGGGTGATGGTTCAATTTACATGTGTTGGGTTATGTGAGGGTCACTTAGTCATTTTCTGGGTGATGTGTAATTTACTTGTCTTGGGTTATGTGAGGGTCACTTGGTCAGTTTCTGGGTGAAGAATCAGTTTACATGTGTTCGGTTATGTGAGATTCACTTGGTCACTTTCACGGTGATGGGTCAGTTTCCATGTGTTGGGTTCGGTGATGGTCACTAGGTCAGTTTCTGGCTGATGGGTCAGTTTACTTGTGCTGGGTTCGGTGATGGTCAGTGGCCCAGTCTCCCCTTTTGGTTTGGATGTTCCTGGCTTATTTGCTGGACCAATATTCTCTTACCTTCGGAGTCGTGGGATTAAGATGGTATTTGGCGATTTGAGCTTTTGCTTATTTGGCTCACTTCAGAGGCGTTCCCCAGCTCTAAATTGCTCGCAAAGATTTCAAGAAATTGTTATATCAATGCGATTCAACATCAGTTTCAGCAAATCTCTCCCTGACTCGAAGCCCTCGCCATCATCTCGCTGCTAATGATCGAATTCGCTTTAATTTTACCCACTGCTCTGAGTCATTTCGGCTCACTTAGACATCGGGCTGTCGGTTGCTTCTTGATCTATCGATGTGAGAAAACAAGGGCTAATTTGTATTGTGTACAGTTCTGGTTTCCTAGAATAAGGAAGGAAATAAGTGGCTTTAAATGGTGGGCAATCTGTATTGACCATGTTGATTCCTGGGATGCGAGGTCTGTCCTATTAGGAGAGATTACGTAGAATGTGCCAATATTCTGGATTTTAGAAGAATGAGAGCTCATGTGTTGAATGAATGAAACTCATAGCGGTCCTGAACATTCTGACTAAGAGGCGAGATCGCTCCCAGCAGAGCCATATCAGACAGATGGCGATTAAACAATATTTCAATCAGTGGTGCACATTGCACCTCAGAAAGGTCAATTCATCTGCTTTGGGAGACGGAGAGTTTCATTACTTGTTAAAATCCACCTTGGTGTTTGCCGTCACCCTTTTCAAGTTCTCCTCCCGATGTCTGTCTACAGGACATTTTCGTGCGTTGTGTTCCTTTTGACACTTTGGAGCGGCTGCTCTGACACCATTCGTGGTGATAAATACAAGTGTCATTCAATTCTCTATCGCCCGTGGTCACACAGACTGAGGCCACCATAGAGCGTCTTTAATGACAGCGGTTCCCCCACATTTCTCGAGGCTTCCTTACCTGTTGCTGTCCACACAGCCAGAATTATACTTCTAGAATGTGCTCAAGATTCTCAGAATGCCTTCTTCAACATTCAGTTTCAACTTTCCTTTGTTGAATTAAAACCTTCAACGAAACTCAGCTCCTTTAGCAGAACAATAATCCAGGTTCCCATCCAATCCATTATTGTCAGTAAAAGCGGTATTGAAATGTCTAAAACCCTTCTGGGGAAGCAGATAAAAGAATACAAATTATTGCAAGCATTGGTTCCAACATTGAGCACGTCCACTGCGAGCAAGGCTCAAACTTGCCCGTGTAAACAAAGGCGGTGCACAAAAGTTAAATTCTCAAATCTCCCACCCTGCATTGTATATTAAATCTCCTCAATGACTATTGCGCAGCTCTTGCTCGTGGGTTTATATCGTTGTCCATTTTCCAGCTCAGTAAGGAACGAGTTTGATTTATGTTCTCATTCCCTGACAAGAAGAACTTAGGACTGAGGATCGGGATTTGGACACACGGCCCATCGAGCCTATTCCCCGTTTCAATAAGTTCCTGGCAGATCATGGAACACTACCCCACTGTCCCGCCCAATCCCCCTACTCCTTGATTCCCTCAGAGTCCAAAAACATGACATTTATAAGGCTGCCCACCTGACTGGCGCTCAGAGGATAATGCAACCTGAGCGTCTCTGTGCAGATTTCCTTTGTGTGCAAATTAGCCATCCAGTCAAGTGTTCAGCAGCTGTGCATGGAGCACATAAATCAGCACTTCTCAAGGAGAAATCAGCCAAAATGGATGGATATTGGGCTAAAGACGATTTCTAGCTTACGCATTCAAGCCCTCTGGTCAGTCAGTGTTTCTAGACAATCTCCAACTGTGTAAATATATATCGACGGGATGACGGTTTCTGTCCCATCTGTTTTATGGGTTCTAGCCGAAGGTTGTGAACTGTTTCTTACACAGACCGAGCGCTGGCAACATATTCGTGTGGTGGATAATTAACCTGTGTTCGGTTCGGTGATGGTCACTTATTCAGTTTTTGGGCGATGTGTCAGTTTACATGTGTTGGGTTATGTGAGAGTCACTTGGTCAGTTTCTGGGTGATGGGTCAGTTTACATATGTTGGGTTATGTGAGGGTCATTTGGTCAGTTACTGGGTGATGGGTCCGTTTATATTTCATGGGTTTGGTAATGGTCACTTGGTCAGTTTCGATATGATTGGTCAGTTTACATGTGTTGGGTGATGTGTGGGTCACTTGGTCAGTTTTTGTGTGATGGGTCAGTTTACATGTGTTGGGTTCGGTGGTGGTCACTTGGTCAGTTTCTGGGTGATGGGTCAGTTTACATGTGTTGGCTTTGGTAATGGTCACTTGGTCAATTTCTGGTTGATGGGTCATTTACATGTGTTGGATTATGTGATGGTCACTTGGTCAGTTTCTGGGTGATGGGTCCGTTTACATGTATTGGGTTATGTGAGGGTCACTTGGTCAGTTTCTGGGTGATGGGTCAGTTTACATGTGTTGGGTTATGTGATGATCACTTGGTCAGTTTCTGGGTGATGGGTCAGTTTACATGTGTTGGGTTATGTGAGATTCACTTGGTCAGTTTCTGGGTGATGGGTCAGTTTACATGTGTTGGGTTCACTGAAGGTCACTTGGTCAGTTTCTGGGTGATGTGTCAGTTTACATGTGTTGGGTTACGTAAGGGTCACTTTGTCAGTTTCTGGGTGCTGGGTAAGTTTACATGTGTTGGGATATGTGTAGGTCACTTGGTCAGTTTACGGGTCTGGGGCAGGTTACATGTATTGGGTAACGTGATGTTCACTTGGTCAGTTTCTGGGTGATGGGTCATTTTACAAGTTGTGGGTTCGGTGATGGTCATTTTGTCAGTTTCTGGGTGATGGGTCAGTTTACGTGTGCTGGGTTCGATGACAGTCAATGGCCCAGTATCCACTATTGATTTGGATGTGTCTGGCTTATTTGCAGGACCAATATTCTCTTACCTTCGGAATCGTGGGATAAAGGTGCTAATTGGCGGTTTGAGCTTTGGCTTATTAGGCTGACTTCAGCGGCGATCCCCAGCTCTAAATTGCTCGCAAAGATTTCAAGAAATTGTTGATATCAATGTTTTTCAACATCAGTTTCAGCAAATCTCTCCCTGACTCGAAGCCCTCTCCATCATCTTGCTGCTAAAGATCGAATTTGCTTTAATTTTACCCACAGCTCTAAGTCATTTCGGCTCACTTAGTCATCGGGCTGTCGGTCGCTTCTTGATCTATTGGTGTGAGAAAACAAGGGCTAATTTGTATTGTGTACATTTCTGGTTTCCTAGCATAAGGAATAAAATAAGTGGCTTTAAATGGTGGGCAATCTGTATTGACCACGTTGATTCCTGGGATGCGGGGTCTGTCCTGTGAGCAGAGATTACGTAGAATGTGCCAATATTCTGGATTGTAGAAGAATGAGAGCTGATGTGTTGAATGAATAAAACTCATAGCGGTCCTGAACATTCTTACGAAGAGGCGAGATCGCTACCAGCAGAGCCATATCAGACAGATGGCGATTAAACAATATTTAAGTCAGTGGTGCACATTGCACCTCAGAAAGATCAATTGCTCTGCTTCGGGAGATGGAGAGTTTAATTACTTATTAAAATCCATCTTGGTGTTTGCCGTCACCCTTTTCAAGTTCTCCTCCCGATGTCTGTCTCCTGGACATGTTCGTGCGTTGTGTTCCTTTTGACACTTTGGAGCGGCTGCTCTGACACCATTCGTGGTGATAAATACAAGTGTCATTCAATTCTCTATATCCCGTGGTCACACAGACTGAGACCACCAGAGAACATCTTTAATGCACTTTCTCGAGGCCTCCTTACCTGTAGCTGTTCACACAGCCAGAATTACACTTCTAGAATGTGCTCAAGATTCCCAGAATGACTTCGTGAACATTCAGTGTAAACTTTCCTTTCAGTAAATAAAACCTTCAAGGAAACTCAGCTCCATTAGCACAACAATAATCCAGGATTCCATCCAATATTTTCCTGTCCTTATTAGCTGTATTGAAATGTCTAAAACCCTTCTGGGGAAGCAGATAAAAGAATACAAATTATTGCATGTATTGGTTCCAACATTGAGTCCGTCCACTGCGAGCAAGGCTCAATCCTGCCCGTGTAAACAAAGGCGGTGCTCAAAAGTTAAATTCGCAAATCTCCCACCCTGCATTGTGTGTTAAATCTCCTCAATGACTATTGCGCAGCTCTTGCTCGTGGGGTTTTATCGTTGTCCATTTTCCAGCTCAGTCAGGATCGAGTTTGATTTATGTTCTCATTCCCTGACAAGAAGAACTTAGGAATAAGGATCGGGATTTGGACACACGGCACATCGAGCCTGTTCCCAGTTTCAATAATATCCTGGCTGATCATGGAATTCCACACCACTCTCCCGCCCAGTCCCCCTACTCCTTGATTCCCTCAGAGTCTGAAAGCATGACATTTATAAGTTTGCCCACCTGACTGGCGCTCAGACGATAATGCAACCTGAGCTTCTCTGTGCAGATTTCCTTTGTGTGCAAATTAGCCATCCAGTCAAGTGTTCAGCAGCTGTGCATGGAGCACATAAATCAGCACTTACATGTATTGGGTTATGTGATGGTCACTTGGTCGATTTCTGGGTGATCGGTCAGTTTACATGTGTTGGGTTATTTGAGGGTTACTTCGTCAGTTTCTGGATGATGGACCAGTTTACATGTTTTTGGTTCGGTGGCGGTCACTTGGTCAGTTTCTGGGTGATGGGTCAGTTTACAGGTGTTGGTTTTGGTGGCGGTCAATTGGTCAGTTTCTGGGTTATGCGTCAGTTTACATCTTTTGGGTTCTGTGCGGGTCACGTGTTCAGTTTCTGGGTGATGGGTCAGTTTGCATGTGTTGGGTTATGTGCGGGTCACTTGGGCAGTTACTGGGTGATGGGTCTGTTTATATATGTTTGATTCGCTAATGGTCAATTGCCCAGTCACCACTATTGGTTTGGGCCTGGCTGGCTTATTTGTTGTGGCAATATTCTCTTACTTTCAAAGATTCGTGGGATTAAGGTGCTGTTTGATGGTATGAGCTTTAGAAAATTAGGCTGATTTCACGGGCAATCCCCAGCTCTGAATTGCTGTGCAAAGATTTCCAGAGAGGTTATATGTATCCGATTCAACATCAGTTTCATGGAACTTCTCACGAATGAGATCTCTCCTTCATCTCGCCGCTAAAGATTGAATTGGCTTTAATTTGACACGCAGCTTGGAGTCATTTCGGCTCGCTGCGAATTTGGACTGTCGCTTCCTTCATGATCCATCGGTGCGAGAAAACAACAGAAAATTCTTACTTCTGGTCACCTCGCATAAGGACATAAAATAAGTTCCTTTAGATAGTGTTCAATCTGTGTTCACCATATTGATTCCTGGGTTGTTGGGTCTGTCCTCTGACAGTAATTACGTAGAATATGCCAATATTCTGGATTTTAGAACAATAATAGTTGCTGTGATTGAATTGAGTAATATTCATAGCGGGCTTACAGCCAATATTTGTGTCCTAACTCAGAGGCGAGTTGGATCGATGCAAAGCCATGGCAGACAGATGGTGCTTCAGGCAATATTTCAGTCATTGTTGAAAGGCCAACTCCTCTGTTCGGGAGACGGAGAGTTTAATTACTTGTTAATATGCACCTTGGTGTTTGTCTTCACCCTCTTCAAGGTCTGCTCCCGATGTCTGCCTCCGGGACACTACCCTGGGCTGATATCCCTTTGTCACTTTGGAACGTCTGCTCTGACACCATTCCTGCTGACAAAAAGCAGTGTGTCTCAATTCTCTTTCCCCCACGGTTACACAGACTGACGCTACCAGACAGCGTCTGTTGCTGACAGCTGTTCCCCACGGTCTCTCGAGTCCTCCTTGCATGTAGCTTTCCACACAGCTTGAATAACACTTTGCGAATTTGGTCAAGTTTCCCAGTATGCCTTCTTGAACAGTCAGCTTAACATTTCCTTTGGAGAAGTTAACCTTCAACTAACTCCAGCTCCATTAGTAGATCAGTAATGCAGCTTACAGCCAATATTTTAGTATCCTTAACAGCAGTAATGAAATGTCTACAAAGCTCCAATAGGAAGCGGATCAAAGAATACCAGCTCTTATAGGCATTCAGTCCAAAACTGAGCAGATCCGCTGCGAGGAAGTTTCAAACCTGCCCGGGTAATCAAAGGCAGTGCCCAACAATAAAATTCTCAAATTGCAGACCATGCACGATGTGTTAAATCTGCTCAATGACCATTGCACTGCAAATTTATCAAATCGCAAAGAATCGCAGCCATCAGCAAAATAATCTAACCCCTCCGATATTTACCTGGTATATAACATAGAAATATAGAAAATAGGTGCAGGAGTAGGCCATTCGACCCTTAGAGCCTACACCACCATTCAATAAGATCATTGCTGATCATTCACCTCAGTACCCCTTTCCTGCTTTCTCTCCATACACCTTGATCCCTTTAGCCGTAAGGGCCATATCTAAATCCCTCTTGAATATAGCCGACGAGCTGGCATCAACAACTCACTGCGGTAGTGAATTCCACAGGTTAACAACTCTCTGAGTGAAGAAGTTTCTCCTCATCTCAGCCCTAAATGGGTTACCGCTTATCCTTAGTCGCTGACCGCTGGTTTTGGACTTCCCCAACATCAGGAACATTCTTCCCGCATCTAACGTGTCCAGTCCCGTCAGAATGTTATATGTTTCTATGAGATCCCCTCTCATCCTTCTAAACACGTGTGAATAAAGTCCCAGGTGATCCAGTATCTCCTCATATGTCAGTCCCATCATCCCTGGAATCAGTCTGTTGAACCTACGCTGCACACCCTCAATAGCAAGAACGTCCTTCCTCAGATTAGGAGCCGAAATGTGAAGGCAATATTCCAGGTGATGCGTCAACAAGACCCTGTACAACAGCAGTAAGGTCTCCCTGCTCCTGTACACAAATCCTGTAGCTATGAAGGCCAACAACCATTTGCCTTCTTCACCGCCTGCTGTACCTGCATGCCAACTTTCAATGAATGATATACCATGACACCCAGGTCCCGTTGCCCCTCCCCTTGTCCTCATCTGCCGCCATTCAGATAATATTCTGCCTTCGTGATTTTGCCACCAGAGTGGATAACCTCACATTTAGCCACATAATATTGCATCTGCCATGCATTTGCCGACAGAGCTAACCTGTCCAAGTCAACCAGCAGCCTCTTAGCATCCTCCTCACAGCTCACACCGCCACCCAGCTTAGTGCCTCTGCAAACGTGGAGATATTACACTCAATTTCTTCATCTAAATCATTGACGTACAATTTAAATAGCTGGGATCTCAGCAATGCAACCTGCGGCACCCGACTAGTCACTGCCTGCCATTCAGAAAATGACCTGTTTATCCAGACACTCTGCTTCCTATCTTCCAACCAGTTATCTATGTACGTCAGTACATTACCCCCGATACGATCTGCTTAAATTTTGCACACCAATCTCTTGTGTGGGACCTTGTCAAAAGTCTTTTGAAAGTCCAGAAACACCACATCCACTGGTTCCCCCTTGTCCACTCTACTAGTTAAATCCTCAAAAATCCCAGAAGGTTTGTCAAGCATAATTTCCTCTTCATAAATCCATGCAGACTTGGACCGATCATGTAACTGCTTTCCAAATGCGCTGCTATTTCACCTTTAAGTATTGATTCCAATAATTTCCCCACTAATGATGTCAGGTCAACCGGTCTATAATTCCTTGTTTTTTCTCTCCCTCATGTTTTAAACAAAAGCGTTACATTAGCTACCCTCCAATCTATTGGAACTGATCCAGAGTCGCTAGACTGCTGGAAAATTATCACGAATGCATCCATTATTTCTCGGGCCACTTCCTTAAGTAATCTGGGATGCAGACTATCAGGTCCCGGGGATTTATCGGCCTCCTTCTCGCTAGACCCTCGGTCCCCTCGTATTTCTGGAAGGTTATTTGAATCTTCCTTCGTGAAGATATGATGACATGATTAGAACAGTTGCATTTCTACTTTGCTTGTAATTCATATCTGATGCGATGTGAAATCCAGCACATCGATTTGTGGTAACTTTTTTTTATCCACAGGTACAGAGATGAGAATCTATTTCCCTGTTATGAATGTACCTGACGCTGAGCTGGCAGCTTTCCAGCAGAAAAGGCTCTCCCTGCAGCTATTACTGGTGGGTTTAAATCGTTTTTTATTTTCAGCAAAATAAAGACTGACTTTGGTTTAAGTTCTCATTCCCTGAGACATTAAGTACATAAGAACATAAGAATTAAGAGCGGTAGTCGGTCACACGGCCCATCGAGGCTGCTCCTCCATTAAATAAGATTATGGCTGATCATCGAATTCAAACCCACTTTCCCGCCCGATCCCCATAATCCTTGATTCTCTTACAGTCCAAACATTACTTTTCTAAAGCTGTTTTAAAGAACTGTTCCAGCATTGCACAGATTTGAATCTTCATTACTGAGCCTGACTGTCGCGGGTAAACAGGCCAGGTTACCTGTCGCAGTCTGATCTAAATCCCGTAGAGTTGTGCAGTCAGAGAGTTTGAAGATTGAATGGATATTTAATAAATTATTGGATTGCTCTGAGTGGTCATCCTCCATATCTCTATTGAACTATATTCTATTCCATTGTAACCATGAAACGGAATAAAGTTTCACACTGCTGTGCCCAGCAGACTGGCACTAATAGAATAATGTAACATGAGCGTCTCAGTGCAGGTTCCCTTTGTGTGCAAATCAGGCATTCAGTCAAGCGATCAACAGCTGTCCATGAAGGATACAAAGCACCACTTCTCACGGAGAATGCAGCCAGATTTGATGGATATTAGAACTCATGATGGTTTCTACCTTACACAATCAACTCTGTGGTCAGTCAATGTCTCAGAACAATCTCTAACTGTGTAAATATGTATCTATGGTATGACAGTTTCTGCCCCGTCTCTTTGTGGGTTCTGCCCGATTGTTCTGAGCTGTTTCTTACACAGGCCAAGCGCTGGCATCATATTCGGGTGGTGGATAAATAACATCTGTTGGGTTCAGTGAGGGTCACTTGATCAGTTTCTGGTTGATGGGTCAGTTTACATGTGTTGGGTTATGTGAGGGTCATTTGGTCAGTTTCTAGGTGATGGGTCAGTTTACATGTGTTGGGTTATGTGAGGGTCACTTGGTCAGTTTATGGGTGATGGGTCAGTTTACTTGTGTTGGGTTATAAGATGGTCACTTGATCAGTTTCTGGGTGATGGGTCAGTTTACTTGTTTTGGGAAATGTGAAGGTCACTTGGTCATTTTCTGGGGGATGGGTCTGTTTACTTGTGTTGACGTATGTGAGGGTCATTTGGTCAGTTTCTGGGGGATGGGTCAGTTTACATGTGTTGGGTTATGTGATGGTCACTTGGTCAGTTTCTGCGGATGGGTATGTTTACATCTGTTGGAGTATGTGATGGTCGATTGGTCAGTTTTTGTGTGATGGGTCAGTTTACTTGTGTTGGGTAACGTGAGGGTCACTTGTTCAGTTTCTGGGTGATGGGTCAGTTTACATGTGTTGGGTTATGTGAGGGTCACTTGGTCAGTTTCTCAGTGATGGGTCAGTTTACATGTGTTCAGTAATCTGATGGTCACTTGGTCACATTCTGGGGGAATGGGTCTGTTTACATGTGATGGGTGATGTGAGGGTCACTTGGACAGTTTCTGGCTGACGGCTCAGTTTACATGTGTTGGGGTATGTGATGGTCATTTTTTCAGTTTCTGGGGGATAGTCAATGTCAAATATTTAAAGTTCAAATGAATGAATTTCAAAAATTGTACACCCCCGTCTGGAGTTAAAATAAAACGGGGAAGGAGGCTCAACCTTGGCGAACAAGGGAAATTAAGGATCGTGATAAATCCAAGGAAGAGGCATAATAATTTATCAGAAAAAGCAGTCAACCTGAGGTCTGGGAGAAATTTAGATTTCAGCAGAGGAGGACAAAGGTTTTAATTGGGAATGGGAAAATAGAATATGAGAGGAAGCTTGCTGGGAACATAAAAACTGATTTCAAAATTCTATAGATATGTGAATAGAAAAAATAGTGATGACGAACGTAGGTCCCTTGCAGTCAGATTCAGGTGAATTTATAATTGGGATCAAAGAAATGGCAGACCAGTGGAAAAAATACTTTGGTTCCGTCTTCAAGAAGGAATACTCAAATAATCGTCCAGAAATACTAGGGGAACTAGGGTCTAGAGTGTAGGGGGAACTGAAGGAAATCCGTTTTAGGCAGGACATTGTGTTAGGGTAATTGATGGTATTGAAGGCCAATAAATCCCCGGGGCCTGATAGTCTGCATATCAGAGTATTAAGAAACTGGCACTAGTAATAATGGATGCATTGGTGATCATTTTCCAACAGTCTGTAGAATCTGGATCAGTTCCTATGTACTGGAGGGTAGCAAATGTAATATCTTTAAAAAAAATGATGGAGAGACAAAACGGGTAATTATAAACTGGTTAGGCTGGCATCAGTAGTGGGGACAATTTTGGAATCATTTGTTAAAGACGAAATGGCAGCGCATTTGGATTGCAGTGAGAGGATCGGTCCAAGTCAGCATGGATTTATGAAAGGGAAATCATGCTTGACAAATCTGCTGGAATTTTTTGAGGATGTAACTAGTAGAGTGGACAAGGGAGAACCAGTGGACGTGGTGTATTTGGACTTTCAAAAGGCTTTTGACAAAGTCCCACACAAGAGATTGGTGTGCAAAATTAAAGCACATGGTATTGGGGGTAAGGTACTGATGTAGATAGAGAACTGGTTGGCAGACAGGAAGCAAAGTGTCGAGATAAACGCGTCATTTTCAGAATGGCAGGCAGTTACTAGTTGGGTGCCACAGGTTTCAGCGCTGGGACCCCAGCTATTTGCAATATACATCAATGATTTAGATGAAGGTATTGAGTGTAATATCTCCAAGTTTGCAGATGACACTAAACTGGGTGGCAGTGTGAGCTGGGAGGAGGACGCTTAGAGGCTGTTGGATGAGTGGGCATGTTAGATGAGTAGTCAAATGAATGGCAGATGCACTATAATGTGGATAAATGTGAGGTTATCTTCTTTTGTGGCAAAAACGCGAAGACAGAATAATATCTGAATGGCAGAAGATTAGGAAAATGTGAGGTGCAACGCCATCTGGGTGTCATGGTACATCAGTCATTGAAAGTTGGCATGCAGGTACAGCAGACGGTGAAGACGGCAAATGGTATGTTGGCCTTCATAGCTAGGGGATTTGAGTAGAGGAGCATGCTGGTCTTAATGCAATTGTACAGGGCCTTGGTGAGGCCTCACCTGGGATATTGTGTTTAGTTTTGTTCCCCTAATCTGAGGAAGGATGTTCTTGCTATTGAGGGAGTGCAGCGAAGGTTCACCAGACTGATTCCCGGGATGGCTGGACTGACATTTTATGAGCAACTGGATCGACATTGCCTGTATTCACTGGAGTTCAGAAGGATTAGAGGGGATCACATAGAAAGATAAAAACATTCTGATGCGACTGGACAAGTTAGATGCAGGTAGAATGTTTCCGATGTTGGGGAATTCCAGAACTAGGGGACACAGACTAAGGATAAGCAGTAAGCCATTTAGGACCGAGATGAGGAGATCTGCTTTTATCAGAGAGTTGTTATCCCCTGGAATTCTCTACCGCAGAGCGTTGTTGAGTCCAGTTCATGGATATGTTCAAGAGGGAATTAGATAAGGACCGTACGGATAAAGGGATCAAGGGGTATGGAGCGAAAGCAGGAAACGGGTACCGAGATGAATGATCAGCCATGATCTTATTGAATGGTGGTGCAGGCTCGAAGTGCCGAATGGCCGACTCCTGCAACTATTTTCTTTGTTTCTATGGACTGGTTTGGAAAATGTAGATTGTCTGTGCCAATGGATTCAATGCTGTATTTCATAAAATCATAGAAATTTACTGCACAGAAGGATCCCATTTCTTGCCATCTTGTCCGCGTCGGCCGAACAGGAGCACTCCAGCCTAATCCCATTTTGCAGCTCTTTGTCCGTATCTTTGTTACGGCATTATTGCACATCCAAGAATTTTTGCAATGTGGTGGTGTTTTCTGCCTCTCCCATCCTTCCAGGCCGTGAGTTCTGGAACACCGTCACCATCTGGAAGACTATATTTCTCGTCATATCTCCTCCAATACTCCACCTAATTACCTTCAATCTATGCTGTCTGGATGTGGATCGCTCTGACAAGGGAAACAGGTCCTCTCTATCCACTCTGTCCAGGACCTTCATATTTGTATACTCCTCAATCAAATTCTCCCCTCAGCCTCCTCTGTTCCAAAGTACAAAGACCCAGCATCAACAATCTTATTTCATGGCTATCATTCTTGGAAATCTCCTCTCCTCTTTTCGAGTGCAATTACATCTGTCCTGTGATGTGGCGAACAGAGTTTTATTCAGTTCAGTCTTAACTACCGTGCTCTTGTATTCAATGCCTGGACTAATAAAGGCACGAATCCCATATGCCTTCTTAAACACCTGAACTACCTGGGCTGCTTCCTTAAGGGGTCAGTGGAACTGAACTTCAAGTTCATAAGAAGAACAGAAGAACATAGAAATAAGAGCAGGTATAGGCCGATTGGCACGTCGAGCCTGTTCTGCCATTGAATAAGATCATGGCTGATCTGACAATGCACTCAGCTCCAGTTCCGAGCCCACTCTCCATAACCCTGTATGCCCGTATCGCTCAAAAATGTGTCTATCTCCGCCTCAAATATATTCAATGACCAGCCTGCACTGTTTTCTGGGGCAGAGAAAACAACAGATTTGTTCCCTTTATCCCTTTGTTCCACTAAACCTCTCAGTGTCCTAAATTTAATGTGTATTCCCTTACATTGTTAGACGTCCCCAAATGCATTACCTCTTATTTCTCTGGAGTGAATATCATTTGCTACTATTGTGCCAACCAGACAGTTACATTGATATGTACCTGCCGTCCGCAGCTTTCTTCTTAATTTTCAACCATGCAACCTATTTTAGTGTCATCTCCAAACTTCGTCATCATACCGCCAACATTCAAGTCCATGTCATTGAATTACATCATAAAAAGCAAGGAACCCAAAACTGAGCCCTGCGCAACCCCACTGGATACAGAGTTTCTGGAACACCAATCAACCATTGCTCTTTGCTTCCTGTCTCTGAGCGAATTTTGGATCCAACTTGCCACTTTTCCATGAATCCCTTGGGCAGTTACTTTCGTGACCAGTCTGCCATATGGGACATTATCAAAAGCTTTGCTAAAATCCATATAAAACACGTCATACGCGCTGCCCTCATCGCCCCTCCAGGTAACCTCCTCGAAAAATGCAATCAAGTTTGCTTTTCAGAAATCTAGGCTGTCTTTCCTTGATTAATCCATGTCTTTCCAAATTAATAATTATACTCTACATCATGTTTTTTCCAATAATTATCCAACCACTGAGACCAAGCTATAATTACTCGGTGTATCGCTTTCTCCCTTTTTCAACAAGGGTACAACTTTAGCAGTCCTCCGCACCTTTGGCACCACAGCGTTAGCCAGAGAGTACTGCAAACTGAAGGTCAAAGCATCTGTAATTTGCTCTCTTGCTTCTCTTAAAAGCCTGGGATACATTTAGAAACATAGAAACAGAAACATAGAAAATAGCTGCAAGAGTAGGCCATTCGGCCTTTCGAGTCTGCACCGCCATTCAATAAGATCATGGCTGATCATTCCCTCAGTACCCCTTTCCTGCTTTTTTCTCCATATCTCTTGATCCCCTTAACCGTAAGGGCCATATCTATCTCCCTCTTGAATATATCCAATGAACTGCATCAACAACTCTCTGCGGCAGCTAATTTCACCGGGTAACAACTCTCTGAGTCAAGAAGCTTCTCCTTATCTCATTCCTAAATGGCGTGCCCTTTAACCTAAGACTGTATACCCTGGTATGGACTTCCCCAACATCGGGAACAATCTATCCGCATCCAACCTGTCCAGTCCCGTCAGAATTTTGTACTTTCTTTGAGATCCCCTCTCATCCTTCGAAACGCCAATGTATAAAGGCCCAGTTGAACCAGTACCTCCTCATATGTCATTCCAGCCATCCCGGGAATCAGTCTGGTGAACTTTCGCTGCACTCCCTCAATACCAAGAACGTCTTTCCTTAGATTTGTAGATCAAAACTGAACACAATATTCCAGGTGAGGCCTCACCAAGGCCCTGTACACCTGCAGTACGACCTGCCTGTTCCTATACTCAAATCACCTAGCTATGAAGGCCAACATGCCATTTGCCTACTTCACCACCTGCTGTTCCTGCATGCCAACCTTCAATGACTGATGTACAATGACACCCAGGTGTCGTTGCACCTCCCTTTTCATAAACTGCTGCCATTTGGATAATATTCTGTCTTCGTGTTTTTGCCACCAAAGTGGATAACCTCATGTTTATCCATATTTATTGCATCTGCCATGCATTTGCCCACTCACCTAACCTGTCCAAGTCAACCTGCAGCCTTTTGCGGCCCCCTCACAGCTCACACCGCCACCCAGTTTAGTGTCATCTGCAAACTTGTAAATATTCCACTCAATTCATTCATCTAAATCATTGATCTATATTGTAAAGAGCTGGGGTCCCAGTACTGAGCCCTTTGAAACTCCACCAGTCACTGCCTGCCATTCTGAAAAGAACCCGTTTATCCCGGCTCTCTGCTTCCTGTCTGACAAACAGTTCTCTAACCACGTCAGTATATTACCCCCAATACCATGTGCTTTGATTTTGCACACCAACCTCTTGTGTGGGACCTTGTCAAAAGCCTTTTGAACGTCCAAATACACCACATCCACTGGTTCTCCCTTGTCCACTCTACCAGTTACATTCTCAAAAAATGCTAGAAGATTTGCCAAGCATGATTTCCCTTTCATAAATTCATGCTGACTTGGACCGAACCTGTCACTGCTTTCCAAATGCGCTGTTATTTCATCTTTACAATAATTGATTACAATATTTTCCAAACTACTGATGTCAGGCTAACCTATCTATAATTACCTCTTTTCACTCTCCCTCCTTTCTTAAAAACTGCTGTTTCTATAGTTATCCTTCAGTCCATAGGAACTGTATCCAGATTCACTGGACTGTTGGAAAATGATCACCAATGCATCCACTATTTCTAGGACTACTTCTTTAAGTTCTCTGGGAGGCATACTATAAGGCCGCTGGGAATTATCGGCCTTCAATCCCATCAATTTCTGTAACACCATTTCCCACCTTATAAGGATTTCCTTCAGATCCTCCTTCTCACTAGACCCTGGGTCCCCTAGTATTTCCGGAAGTTTATTTGTGTCTTCCTTCGTGAAGACAGAACTAAAGTATTTATTCAACTGGTCTGCCATTTCTTTCTTCCCCATTATAAATTCACCTGAATCTGATTGCAAGGGACCGACGTGTCTTCACAAATCTTTTTCTCTTCACATGTCTATAGAAGTATTTGCAGTTAGTTTTAAGGTTATCAGCAAGCTTCCTCTCATACTCAAGTTTCCCCCTCCAAATTAAACCCTTTGTCCTCCTCTGCTGAATTATAAAAATATCACTGTCCTCAGGTTTGCTGCATTTTCTGCCAATTTATATGACTTTTCCTTGGATTTAACACTTTCCTTTGTTTCCCTTGTTAGCCACGGTTGAGCGACCTTCCCCGTTTTATTTTTACTCCAGAGAATGAACGTTGTATCCAGAATATATTTTTTCTGTAGGTTAGCCAATCATCTGAGAATGTATGTTACCCCCAGCCGCGTGAACTTTTATCTTGTGCAGGCACCTTGTTAAATGCCTTCTGGTAGTCCAAATGCACCACTTCCACTGGCTCCCCTTTATCTACCCGATACGTTTCTTCCTAAAATAATTCAAGCAAATTGGTCAAACATGAATTCCCCTACCCAAATCCATGCTGACCGTGCCTGACTGCATTATGCTTTTCCACATGTCCTGCTATTGCTGATTTAATAATGGATTCCAACATTTTCCCAACCACAGATGTTATGCTAACTGGTCTGTTGACCGTGCTTCTTTTTTTGCCTTCTTTTTTAAATAGAGGCGTTAGGGTTTCCAGTTTTCCAATCTGCTGGGATTTCCCCAGAATCCAAGAAAGTTTGTTAAATTACAACCAAGGAATCCAGTGTCCCTGCCCCGAATTCTCTGCTGACCCTCGGATGCAAGCCATCAGGTCCAGTTGCTTTTTCCGCATTTAGTACCATTATCTTACCTAGTACCACATATTTAGTGATGTGATTGTGTTAAGTCCCACCCCCACCCCACCCTATAGCCCCTTGACGATCCACTGTCCTCTACCATAAAGACTGATACAAAATATTTGTTCAAATTTTCTGCCATCTCCATGTTATTCATCATTAATTCCCGATCTCGTCCTCTCATTGATTAAAATTTACCTTCGCCACTCTTTTCCTTTTTATATACCTGTAGAGACTCTTGCTATCTGTTTTTTTGTATTTCCTGCTAGTTTACTTTCATAGTCTATCCTGCCTTTCCTTGTTTCACTGCCTTTGTTTCAACCATGTCAAAGTTATAGCTATAATACCGGACTCCCAATTTTCTATCTATGCTCTCAGCTCATCTGCCGTATTCCTTTTAGTACATCCATTGACGTATATAACAGTTAGTTTTGTTTATTTTCCAGCCCTTGCTTCCTCCGTTTCCTAAATTCACTTTCTACATTACTTCAGGCCAATTCAATATTTGCTTCTCTCCCCACTGATTATATTTTCAGCTTCTACTCCCCCTGGGTTGTGTAGTAACTAGTGGCTATCTGTGCCCAAACCTTTCTGCTTCTGTGCAGTAGCTGTCTGGATTGTGTAGTAGCAAACTGGGCCTGTTTGTCTCTGCCGATTCGCTGTCTGCTTTATGTGGTAGCTGCCTGTGGCCAATGCCTGGGTCTGTGTACTAGCCTTATGTTTCTGTGTAGTAGCTGGCTGGTTTGTGTAGTTGATAGCTGCCCCGGTTTGCACCTGTCTGCGTCTATGGAATAGCTGTCTTGGTCAGTGAAGTAGCGGCCTGGGCCCGAGTAGGACCTGTGAGGATCTGTGTAGTAGTTGTCTGGGTCAGTTAATTGCTGTCTATTTTGTGTAAGACCTGTCTGTGTCTATGTCTTAGTTGGCTGGGACGATGTAGTTGTTGTATGGATCTGTGAAGTAGCTTTGCCTGTTGTGCAGTAGCTGTCTGGTCGCGAGTTGGAGCAATCTGAATTAAGTACTTGTTGTTTGATTCTGTATAGTAGCAATATGGCTTGTTCATTAGTTGCCTGGGTCTGTGTAGCTGTCTGGATCTGTGTGGTGGTTGTCTGTGTTTGTTTAGGGGTTTCCTGTTTGTGTGTCAGCTCTCTGGGAGCCAATAGTAGCGGTCTGTTTTGTGTACTGTCTGTCTGTGTATGAGCTGTCTGTTTATGTGCATTAATTTCTGGTTCTATGCAGTAGCTGTCTGCGCCTCTTAAGTATATGCCTAAGCCTGTTTGTTGTTGTCTGTGTCTGTGTAGTAGGTCTGTTTGTTTTGTAGTAGCTATCTGGCTCTGTGTAGTAATTTTCTGTGTTGACTTAGAACGTGCTTGGTTTATCCAGCAGCTATCTGCACCCGAGCAGGAGCTATCTGATCTGTGTCATTGTTATCTGCATTTGGGCATTAGTTCTTTGGGTCTGTATCCTAGTTGTATCGGTTGTGTAGTAGCTGCCTGCGTCCGAGTAGGACCTGTGTGAGATTGTTAAGTAGCGGTCTCGATCTGTTTAGTAACTGACTGTTTTGTGTAGGAGCTCTCTCCCGTGTAGTAGATGTCGGGGCCCGATTACGACATGTGTGGTTCTGCGAAGTAGCTGGTTGGTCTGTTTAGCAGCTGTCTGTGTTGTGTAGGGGCTGCCTGTGTCTGTGTAGTTGATGTCTGGATGGTCCAGTTGATGCCTGCGCCCGAGGAGGCCCTGTCTGGGTCTGTGTGGGAACTATATGTTTCTGTGTTGTAGCTCGCTGCCTTGTGTAACAACTGTCTGTTCCCGAATAGGACCTGTCTGGGTATGTGTAGTAGCTGTCTGCCTCCGAGCATGACCTGTCTATGTCTATGTATCAGCAGACAATGTCTGTGCAGCAGTTTGTCATGGTTTGTTTAATAGCTGCCGTATATTAGCAGCTGTCTGGGTCCCAGCGTAGCGGTCTGGTTAGTGCAATATCTCTCAGGGCCGATTATATTCTGCCTGGTACTGTATGATAGTTGTCATTGTTATGTAGTATCTGTCTGGGCCCCAGTGGGACCTGACTGAGTCTGTGTCGTTACGGCCCGGGTCTGTGTAGTAGCTGTCTGCGCCCGTGTAGTACATGTCTCGTTCTGTGTAGTAGCTGTTTAGCTCTGTGTATTAGTTGTATGATTCTGTGCAGCAGCAGTAGGAGCCGTAGAAAGAGCAATCTGTTTGCGGTATAGGAGCGGTCTGGGTCTGTATAATCGTTGTCAAGGTCTGTGCAGTTGCTGTCTCGGTTGTGTAGAAGATAAGTGTGTCTGTGATAGAGCTGTTTGGGTTGTGTAGTATTGTCTGGGTCTGTGTAAGTGTGGTCTAGGTTTGTATTAGTTCTCTGGATCAGCAAAGTAGCTGTTGGCATTCTGTAGTAGTGTCTGGGCACGAGTAGGTTCAGTCAGTGTCTGTGCAGTAGCTGTCTCGGTCTTTCTAGTAGTTTTATGGGTTGTGTTTTAGTCCACATTGGACCTGTCTGGGCAAGATTAGGACCTGTCTGGACCTTCAGAATAGCAGGAGAGTAAGCGATTCTACAGGTATATAAAAAGGAAAAGAGTGGCTTAGATAAATGTAGGTCCCTTAGAGGATCAGCCTCGGCAATTAATAATGGGAAACAGGGGAATCGCAGAGATTTTGAACAAATATTTTGTATCGTTCTTCACGGTGGAATAATCTAAAGACATCAGAATAATGGATAATCAAGGGGCTATAGGGAGGGAGGTTATTCAAGTTATCACGTTCATTGAAGAAACTTTTTCAGCAAAATAATGGAACTAATGATGGGCAATTCTCCTATACCTGATGGGTTGCATCCTATGGTCTTAAACGTTATGTGTCTGCAGTGATCGTGAATGCATTGGTTGTAATCTACCAAAAGGTCCCTAAATTCTGGTGAGGTCCCAGCGGATTAGAAAACCGAAAAGGAGGCAGAGAGAAAGCAAGAAACTGTAGAACAGTTAGCCTTATGTATATCGTTGGTAAAATGGTGCACTCCGTAATCTATATTAATGAATTCGATGACGGGACCGATTGTAATGCAGTCAAGTTTGCTGATGATATAAAGATGGGTGGAAAAGCAAATTCTGAGGACTACACAGAAATCCTGCAAACTGATGTAGATTTATTACTTTATCACTCAAAAATAAGAACCTGTGTAGGTTGTTCTAGTTGCGTTTAGTTGCTCGTTAGTTCTGTGTAGGAGGTCATCTGTCAGCAGAGGTAATTCATGCGTCAGCGTGGATGGTCCTGGGTCTGTGTGGGTAGTCCCTGGGTCAGTAAGCGTGGTCCCCGGCTCTGTTTCTGTGGTCCTGGGTCTGTGTGCATGGACCTAGGTCGGTGCGGGTGGTCCCTGGGTCAGTGTGGGTGGTCCCTGGGTCTGTGTGGATGGTCCTGGGCCTGTGTGCATGGACCTCGGTCGGTGCGGGTGGTCCCTGGGTCAGTGGAGGTGGTCTCTGGTTCTATGTGTGTGGTCACTGGGTCTGTGTGGGTGGTCCTGGGCTGTGTAGGAGGTCCTGTGCCAGTATATGTGGCCCCTCGTTCTGTGTGGGTGGACTTGTGTCAGTATAGGTGCTCCTGTATCAGTTTAAGTGTTCCGTGGCTCTGTGTCGGTGTTCCTTGTTCGTTTTGGATTGTTTTGGGTCAGTATAGGGGCTCCCTGGGTCTGTGTGGTTGGTTCGTGTGTCAGCATTGATGTCCCCTGGATCTGTGTGAGTGGTCCTTGTTCAGTATAAGTTTACCCTGGATCTGTGTGGGTGGGCCTGGTTCTGTGTGTGAAGTCCTGGGTCAGTTTAGGGGCTACCTGGATCTGCGTTGGTGGTCCCTGGGTCAGTAAAGATGTTTCCTGTGTATGTCTGGTTGTTCCCTGGGTCTGACTGTATTGTCCTGGTTCAGTATAGGGGCTCCCTGAGTCTGTGCGGGTGGTCATGCGTCAGTATAGGGGCTCCCTGGGTGTGACTGTGTTGTCCTGGTTCAGTATAGGGGCTCCCTGAGTCTGTGCGGTAGGTCCTGGGTCAGTATAGGGGATCCCTGTGTCTGCGCGGGTGTTTCTGTGTCAGTATAGGGGCTCACTGACTCTGTGCGGGTGGTCCTGAGTCAGTATAAGGGCTCCCTGAGTCTGTGCAGGTGGTCCAGGGTCAGTATAGGCGCTCCCCGGGTCTATGTGGGTGATACTGTGTCAGTATAGGTGTTGCCGGTGTCTGTAAGTTTGGTCTCGGGTTTGTGTGGGTGTTTCCGAGGTCTGGGTGCTCCCTCGGTCGGACTGGGTTGTCCTGGGTCTGTATAGATGTTCACTGGACCAGTATAGGTGGTCCTTGGGCCTGCCTAGCTGGTCATCAGTCAGTATCGGGGCACCAGCGATCAGTATATGTTAACACTTTTTTTAAATTTGAAAATATACTTTATTCATATAAAAATGTGTATAGTGCATTCAAAAGCAGTTCAGTACATTTAGCTGCGGTCAGCAATCCCATACTTTACATTTGGGTGCTGACGGCAGTTCCGTTCGAAACATTTCCTTGCATTTCATTTCAAGTATAGGTTAATACTGTGTCAGTATTGTTGCTCGCTGTGTCTGTGTGGGTCGTCCTGGGTCTGTGTGGATAGTCCATGGGTCTTTGTCAATGGTCCATGGGTTTGTGTTGGTGACCCACACAATGGTCCACAGTACTAACCTATGGCTCTGTGTCCATGGTTCATGTGTTTGTGTGGGTGGTCCCTGTGTCTTTATGAATGGTCCTGAGTCTGTATGTGTGGTCCTGGGTCTGTGTGGGTGGTCCTGGGTCTGTGTGGGTGGTCCTGGGACTGTGTGTGTGGTGCCGGGTCTGTGTGTGTGGTCCTGGGTCTGTGTGCGTGGTCCTGAGTCTGTATGGGTAGTCCTGGGTCTGTATGAGTGGTCCTGGGTCTGTGTGTGTGTTCCTGGGTCTGTGTGCGTGGTCCTGAGTCTGTGTGGGTGGTCCTGGGTCTGTGTGTGTCGTCCTGGGTCTGTGTGTGTGTTCCTGGGTCTGTGTGGGTGGTCCTGGATCTGTGTGGATGGTCCTGGGTCTGTGTGGGTGGTCTATGGGTCTGTGTGGGTGGTCGTGGGTCTGTGTGGTTGCTCCTGGGTCTGTGTAGGTGGTACATGGGTCTGTGTGTGTGGTCCATGGGTCTGTGTGGGTGATCCATGGGTCTGCGTAGGTGGTCCTGGGTCTATGTGGGTGTTCCTGAGTCTGTGTGGGTAGTCCTGGGTCTCTGTGTGTGGTCCTGGGTCTGTGTGGGTGCTCCTGGGTCTGTGTAGGTGGTCCAGGGGTCTGTGTGGGTGGTCCATGGGTCTGTGTGGGTGGTCCATGTGTCTGCGTGGGTGGTCCTGGGTCTGTGTGGGTGGTCCATGGGTCTGCGTGGGTGGTCCTGGGTCTGTGTGGGTGGTCCTGGGTCTGTGTGGGTAGTCCTTAGTCTGTGTGGGTGGTCCTGGGTCTGTATGGGTTGTCCATGGGTCTGTGTGGGTGGTCCTGGGTCTGTGTGTGTGGTTCTGGGTCTGTGTGGGTGGTCCATGAGTCTGTGTGGGTGGTCCTGGGTCTGTGTGGGTGGTCCTGGGTCTGTGTGGGTGGTCGTGGGTCTGTGTGGGTGGTCCTGGGTCTGTGTGGGTGGTCCTGAGTCTGTGTGGGTGGTCCTGGGTCTGTATGTGTGGTCCTGGGTCTGTGTGGGTGGTCTTGGGTCTGTGTGTGTGGTCCTGGGTCTGTGTGGGTGGTCATGGGTCTGTGTGGGTGGTCCATGGGTCTGTGTGGGAGGTCCTGGGTCTGTGTGGGTGTTCCTGAGTCTGTATGGGTGGTCCATGGTCTGTGTGGGTAGTCCTGGGTCTGTGTGGGTGGTCCATGGGACTGTGTGGGTGGTCCTGGGTCTGTGTGGGTTGTCCTGAGTCTGTATGGGTGGTCCATGGGTCTGTGTAGGTGGTCCTGGGTCTGTGTGGTGGTCCTGAGTCTGTATGTGTGATCCATGGGTCTGTGTGGGTGGTCCTGGGTCTGTATGGGTGGTCCATGGGTCTGTGTGGGTGGTCCATGGGTCTGTGTGGGTGCTCCCTGGGTCAGTGTCGGTGCTTCCTGGGTTTGTGTGGGTTGTCATGTGTGTGAGTTTCAGCTCCCTCCTTCAAGAGTGCTGCTGTCTGTCTCTGGATAGGACCAGCTAGATCTGTGTAGGAGCTTCCGGTGTATGTCTTGGAGCTGTCTGCGTCTCCAAAATGAGCTGTCTGTCTGTTTGTAGCTGCAGCCTAGGTCTGTGTAGAAGTTGTGCCCTTTTGTGTGGGAGTTCCCTCTAACAGTGTCGGGATTGTCTGGGTTTGTGCAGGTGAAGTCTGGATCACGTGCTACCTTCCCGTCCGTCTCAGCGTTTTTTCTCTGCCTGTCATGCAAATCTTTCTCCCAAGTCCATCTGCCTCGCTATCATTCCATTCTGTCTACTCCGTATGTCTCTCTCTCTGTCTCCCCTGTCTCCCTCCTGTATCTCTGTCCCCGTTGTCTCTCCCCCCTCTCTGTCTCCCCTCTCTCCATCCCGTATCTCTTTCCCCGTCTCTCTCTCTCTCTCTCTCTCTCTCTCTCTCTCTCTCTCTCTCTCTCTCTCTCTCTCTGTCTCCCCTGTCTCCCTCCTGTATCTCTATCCTCATCTGTCTCTCTACCTCCCTCTGTCTCCCCCATCTCCCTTCAGTTTCTGTCCCTGTCTCTGTCTCTCACTCTGTGTCTCCCCTGTCTCCATCCCTTATCTTTATCTCTCTCTCTCCCTCTCTCTGTGTCTCTCCTCTCTCCGTTACGTATCTCTCTGCCCGTCTGTCTCTCTCTCTCCCTCTCTCTCTCTCTCCTTCTTTCTATCTCTCCCTCCCGTATCCCTGTCCCCGTCTCTCTCTCGCTGCTTCTCTGTCTCCCCTCTCTCCCTCCTATATCTCTGTCCCCGTCTCTCCCTCTCTCTCTCTCTCTCTCTCTCTCCCTCTCTGTCTCCCTTCTCTCCCTCCCATATCTCTGTCCACGTCTCTATCTCTCTCTCTCTCTCTCCCCTCGCTCCCTTCCGTATCTCTGACCCCGTCTCTCTCTCTCGCTCTCCGTCTCTCTGTCTCCCCTCTCTCCCTTCCATATCTCTGTCCCCGTCTCTCTCTCTCTCTCTCCCTCTCTCTGTCTCCCCTCTCTCCCTCCCCCATCTCTCTTTCCGTCTCTCTCTCTCTCTCTCCCTCTCTCTGTCGCCCCTCTCTCCCTTCCGTATCTCTGTCCCCGTCTCTCTCTCTCTCTCTCTCTCTCTCTCTCTCTCTCTCTCTCTCTCTCTCTCTCTCTCTCTCTCTCTCACACTGTCTCCCCTCTCTCCCTCCCTTATCTCTGTCCCCGTCTCTCTCTCTCCCTCTCACTGTCACCCCTCTCTCCCCCCCGTATCTCTGTCCCCGTCTATCTCTCTCTCTCTCTCTCTCTCTGACGGTCTCCCCTCTCTCCCTCCCCATCTCTGTCCCCGTCTCTCTCTCTCTCTCACTGTCTTCCCTCTCTCCCGCCCCCATCTCTGTCCCCGTCTCTCTCTCTCTCCCTCTCTCTGTCTCCCCTCTCTCCCTTCCGTATCTCTGTCCCCGTCTCTCTCTCTCTCTCTCTCACTGTCTCCCCTCTCTCCCTCCCTTATCTCTGTCCCCGTCTCTCTCTCTCTATCTCACTGTCTCCCCTCTCTCCCTCCCGTATCTCTGTTCCCGTCTCTCTCTCTCTCTCTCTCTATCTCACTGTCTCCCCTCTCTCCCTCCCGTATCTCTGTCCCCGTCTCTCTCTCTCTCTCTCTCTCTCTCTCTCTGTCTCCCTTCTCGCCTTCCCATATCTCTGTCCCCATCTCTCTCTCTCTCTCTCTCTGTCTCTCTCTCTTTCCCTCTCTCTCTGTCTCCCTCTCTCCCTCCCGTATCTCTGTCCCCGTCTCTCTCTCTCTCTCTCTCCCCCTCTCTGTCTCCCCTCTCTCCCTTCTGTATTTCTGTCCCCGTATCTCTCTCTCTCTCACTATCTCCCCTCTCTCCCTCCCGTATCACTGTCCCCGTCTGTCTCTCTCTCTCTCACTGTCTCCCCTCTCTCCCTCCCCTATCTCTCTCCCCTTCTCTCTCTCTCACTCTCCCTCACTCGGTCTCCCCTCTCTCCCTTCCGTATCACTGTCCCTGTCTCACTCTCTCTGTCTCTCACTGTCTCCCCTCTCTTCCTTCCGTATCTCTGTCCCCATCTCTCTTTCTCTCTCTCTCACTGTCTCCCCTCTCTCCCTCCCGTATCTCATTCCCCATCTGTCTTTCTCTATCACTGTCTCTCCTCTCTCCCTCCCGTATCTCTGTCCCCATCTTTCTCTCTCTCTCTTTCTCTCTGTCTCCCTCCGGGATCTCTCTCCCCGTCTCCCTCTATCTCTCTCTCTGTGACATATCTCAGTCTCTCCCTTTTCTTCTATCTATCTCGACCCCGTCTTCTCTTTCTGCCACGTACCATCTCACTCTCTCTCTGTCTGCCTTCCATGTGTCTCCCCTGTCTGCCGCCTCTCTCTCTCTTCGTCCCCACCATCTGTCTCGCCTCAGTCTGACTCTGTCCATCCCTCTCCCCGTTGATGTTTCTGAAACCTCTCTCTCTCCCACGTTCTAACGTATGCACATATAAACATAAGAAATAGGAGCAGGAGTAGGCCAAATGTCGAAGTGGCCTACTCATGGACCTATTTCTCATATTTATATTTAGACCCTCGAGCTTGCTTGCCATTCAATAAGATCATGGCTGATCTCATCATGGAGTTAGCTCCATTTCCCTGCAGGCTCCGCTTAACCCTTGACTCTATCTCTCTCTCTTTGTCCCCATGTCTGCATCACCATCAGGCCACTCGATTTGTTTATGCTGCATCAGTCCCCCTGTATTAAACTCGCTGTCCGTCTGTCTAACTGTCTCTCTCTCTGTTTCCATTGTCTCTCTTTCGCCAGGTCACTTTCTCTCTCTGTCGTCTCCCATCCGCCCCGCTCCCCCCTTTCATCTGTTTCTCTTCCGTCTGTTTCCCGAGTCTGTGTCTTTCTCTCTCTGTCTCTCCAGCATATGGATCACTACATTTATATCTCTAACTAGCTCTCCACAAAACCCCGTCTAGCTTTCTATCTGTTTCAAAAAAACTGTAGGCAGTGCTCGAAATGTCGTCTCACCAACGCCCTGTGCAGTTGTAGAAGGACCTCCCTACTTTTATACTTCATTCCCCTTGCAATAAAGGCCAATATTTAATTTGCCTTCCTAATTACTTGCTGTACCTGCACACTCACTGTCTGTGTTTCATGTAAAATACCCAGATTCCCCTTCACCGCAAAATGTTGAATCCCGCCCTATTCAAATGATAGTTTTATTTTTTTATTTTCCCTACCAAAGTGGATAACTTCACATTTTCCCACATTATATTCCATCCGCCCAATTATTGCCCACTCAATTCGTCTATCGATATACCTTTGCAGATTATTTACATCCTCTTCACAACTTGTTTTCCCACATATGTTTGTATCGTCAACAAATTTGGTTAAATTGCACTCGTTCCTTTCATCCAAGTCATTAATATAGAATGTAAATAGTAGGCCCCAGCAATGATCCCTGGGACACCCCGCTCGTTACAATTTGCCAACCTGAAAATGACCCATTTATCCCGAATCTGTTTTCTGTTCGTTAGCAATTCCTCTTTCCATGTTAATATATTACCGCCGAAACCATTACCTTTATCTTGTGCAGTAACCTTTTATAATGTGGCAACTTATCGAATGTCCTTTGCAAATTCATCTCCACGACATCTACTGGTTCCACCTTATCCACCCTGCTCGGTGCATCCTCAACGATCTGCAAAACATTTGTCACACTTGATTTCTCTTATATAAAACCATGCTGATTTGGCTCGACTCAATGATAATTTTCTTATTGTCCTGCTACAACTTCCTTAATACCGGACTCTAGCACTTTCCCAACAGCAGAAGTTATGTTAACTGGTCTATAGTTTCCTCTTTACGATCTCACTCCTTTCTTAAATAGGGTAGCAACTTTTGCGGTTTTCGAATCAGCTGGGATCGCTCCAGATTCCAGGGAATTTATTAAATTACAACCAAATCATCCACTATCTCTGTATCCAATTCATTTCACACTCACGGATGCAGGCCATCAAGTGCAGAGGTGTTGTGTCCCTTTTGTCCCATTAGTTTGCCTAGTACTTTGTGTCTAGTGACAGTGATTGTTGTAAGGCACCCACACCCTCTGATTAGCCCCTTGATTATCAATTATTGGGATGCCTTCTACTATGAAGACTGATGTAAAATGTTTGGTTAGATAATCTGCCAATTGCCTGTTTCCCATTATTATTTCCACATCCTCATAGTCTAAGGGATGAAGGTTTACATGAGCTGCTCTGTTGGATATACCTGATGGGATTATGACTGGCTATTTTTATATTTCTTCCCAGTTTAACCTCATAATTTTTCTTCTCTCTCGTTGTTAATTTTAATCCTCCTTTCCTGATTTCTAAACATTTCCCAATCCTTTGGCCTTCCACTGTTCTTCACAACATCGTATGCCTTTGTTTTAAATGTTGTACCATACTTTACTTCCTCAGCTGGCCAGGGACAGTTCGTCCTTCTCGTAGAGACTTTCCTTCTCACACCAAAGCTGGGAAAGAAATTAACAAATCTACGAGAATAAAGAATTGTTAATAATATACTTGTTAAGTCATTTGAAGGAAACATTTACGTCAAATAAATTACACTGAAAAATATGTTAAACCGATTGATAATGTCTCATAAAAAAATAACTTTTGTCCTGTTGGTGAAACACATCTGGCCATCTTAAGGTGAAACATACATTTGGCAATCTGCAGATGACACATGGCCATCTGAACGTGATACAAACATGGCCATCTATCGGTCTCATACATCTAGACATCTGTAGGTGACACACACATGGATATCTATTGGTGAAACACAAATAGCCTCCCCGGTTTGAAAAGCCATTTTAGGACATTCTGAGCCAGAGAATGGCACTAAATAAATCCACTTTATTACAATCATTTCAGCATTACAAATTGACTCTCCCAAACCACAATAATTCCTGAAAGAAATGGATCCAAATTCAAGTCATCATTAATGTTCCATTCAAAATAATCAGTAATGAATGAAGAACACAGTTTGCAAAACTACTTGTGCTGCACAAATATCTTGGTTAAAATAAACAATTATTCCAGGTTACACTGAGAAAAATGCAATGCCGGGGCCTGACACTCATTATCCGCAATGTGACCCATGGAACATAGAGGGAGATCAGAGGCTTAACATTGGGTTAGGTTGGGTGCAATTTACTATCACGAATGCCTTTTAGATGGAACAACAGCTAATTCCTCTGAAGGATTTGCAATTCGATGCAAGAACCGGAATGTCCATGGAAGTTCACAGAAGGACAGTGTGACTGATAGCTGTACACTGGGTGCAGGTATCAGTGCAGGAAGTTCCCTGACCATTATCAGGAGAGTATGTGACTGACAGCTGTATACTGGGTGTAGGTATCAGTGCAGGAAGTTCCCTGACCATTATCAGGAGGTGTGTGTGTGACTGACAGCTGTACACTGGGTGCAGGAATTAGTGCAGGAAATTCCCTGACCATTATCAGGAGGAGAGTGTGTGACTGACAGCTGTACACTGGGTGCAGGTATCAGTGCAGGAAGTTTCACGACCATTATTAGGAGGTGTGTTTGTGACTGACAGCTGTTTTCTGGGTGCAGGTATCAGTGCAGGAAGTTCCCTGACCATTATCAGGAGGAGAGTGTGTGACTGACAGCTGTACACTGGGTGCCGGTACCAGTGCAGGAAGTTCCCTGAACATTATCAGGAGGAGAGTGTGTGACTGACAGCTGTACACTGGGTGCAGGTATCAGTGCTGGAAGTTCCCTGACCATTATCAGGAGGAGTGTGTGTGACGGATAGCTGCAGATTGGGTGCAGTAATCAGTGTAGGAAAATCCCTGACAGTTCAGGATGGAGAATGAACTTTCTACACTTATTTATGCCAAAAGTCGACAGCTTTCAATCAAATACTCTGCGGCAGGAACTGTCAGAGAGAACGTAAGAAGAAAAGAAATGGGTCATTTGGCCACTGGAGCCTGCTCCGTCATTCAGTACGTTCATGGCTGATCTGATGCTGGGCTCAGTTCCACTTCCCTGCCCGCTCCCCAGAACCATTTATTATATTATCACTTAAAATTTTGTCCATCTCCGCGGTAAATATATTTAATGACCGCTGCTTCACCGCTCGCTGGGGCAGAGAATTCCACAGACTTAACACTCTCTGAGAGAAGAACTTCCTCCTTATCTCAGTTCTAAATGGGCGACACTTATTCTGAAACTATACCCCGGTTTCTAGTTTCCACTAAGAAAGGAAGCATCCTCTCAGCACCGAACTCGTCGAGACCCTGTAGTATCTTATATATTTCAATCAAATCACCTATCATTCTTCTAAACTCCAATGTGTATCGGCCCAACCTGATCAACCTTTCTTCAGAAGTCAACCCCCGAATCTCAGGAAGCGACATCGTGAACCTTCTCTGAACTGCCTCCAATGCAAGTATATCCTTCCTTAAATAAGGAGACCAAAACTGTACGCAGGACTCTAGGTCAGGAGCATCATGCACTTATCTCTCTCCACACGGTAGGCAACAGGCACTCGCACACGCTCCTCGTCAGAAAAGTCAGCACATTCCTGCTCTTTCACCCAAGTATTGTCAGGAATATGCTGTTTTATATCTGGTTGATAAAATATGATTGTACGTCCCAGCCGCTAGATTGAGAGCTGAAAGCTTCATGTATAAACTCATGCAGTAAATTCCTTGACAGTTCTCCAAAGGAGATGTTGTGATTGACAGCAGCAGACTCTATGCATTAGTAAGTGAAGAGATGTTGAGAAAGCGAGGTGGACTTGGGCTGTAGCTGATAATATGAGATGGTTTATGGAGGAGCTGAGGACCACAGATTGGGGAGGGGAAGGAGATGAGGATATTATGCTGGGGAGGAGCTGAGGATATTAGGTGGGGTGGGTTGGAGCTGAGGATATTGGTTTTTTTTGGGAGAAACTGGGGATATATGGTGGGGTGAGGAGGAGCTGGGGTTGTGTTTAGTTGGTCCGTTTCTGGATATTCATTCAAGTTATGGACAATTGGTGAATGCTTTGGCTGTTCGGTCTCGATGTGGTCAATTGGTCGGATTCTGCCTTCTGCATTAAGATGTGGTTAGTTGGTCAGTTTTCAGATGTTCCGTGGTTGTAGTCAATTTGACCGTTTGTTGGTGTTGGTCAGTTTCATGATGGTCAGTCAGGTTTTGGTCAGTATTTTATTCTCTGGGTGTTCTGTCAGGTAGTGGTGAATTAGTCAGTGTCTGAGTGGTCGGTCATTCAATGCTCAGTGAGTCACTTTCGAAGGCTCCTTCCATTTCAGCTCAGTTGGTAAGTTT
The DNA here is from genome assembly GCF_044704955.1 of Pristiophorus japonicus. NCBI lineage: Eukaryota > Metazoa > Chordata > Chondrichthyes > Pristiophoridae > Pristiophorus > Pristiophorus japonicus. The sequence continues at coordinate 351,098 of NW_027253324.1, forward strand.
CTGGTTGTCACTTCATATTGTGGCAAACTTATAACTTTCGTTTGCATGGTCAGGGTGTTTGTAGTTTACCAGTTTCTGGTCATCTGTCAGTTTCTGAGTGCATGGTCACACAGCGGTCAGTTAATCAATTTCTGTAAGTTCCCCAAGGTTGTAGGTCAGTTTCTGGGCGATCAATCAGGTCATGGGCAGATTCTCAGTTTCTGGATGCTCGGTCAGGCTGTGGTCAGTCGGTTAGTTACTGTTTCCGAGGACAGAATGTGGTCAGTTGGTCAGTTTCTGTTGTCATTGTCATGCTGTGGTCAGTTGGCCCATTTCTAGTTGATCGATCAGACTGTGGTCAGTCGGTCAGTTTCTAGTTCCAAGGTCAGACTGTGGTCAGTTGCTCAGTTTTTGGTTCCTAGGTCAGACTATGGTCAGTTGGTCAGTTTCTGCTTTCTAGGTCACACTATAGTCAGTTGCTCAGTTTCTGCTTTCTAGGCCACACTGTGGTCAATTGGTCAGTTTCTGGTTTCGAGGTCAGACTGTGGTCAGTTGGTCTGTTGCTGGCTTCTAGGTCAGACTGTGGTCAGTTGGTCAGTTATTGGTTGCGAAATCAGAATGTGGCCAGTTGGTCAGTTTCTGGTTGCTAGGTCAGAATATGGTCAGTTGCTCAGTTTCTGGTTTCTAGGTCAGAATGTGGTCAGTTGGTCAGTTTCTGATTTCTACGTCAGACTGTGGTCAGTTGGTCAGTTATTGTTTGTATGTCAGAATGTGGCCAGTTTATCAGTTACTGGTTTCTAGGTCGGACTGTGGTCAGTTGGTCAGTTTCTGGTTTCAAGGTCAGATTGTGCTCAGTTGCTCATATTCAGGTTTCTAATTCAGACTGTGGACAGTTGGTCAGTTACTGGTTGCTAGGTCAGAATGTGGCCAGTTGGTCAGTTTCTGGTTCCTAGGTTAGACTGAGATCAGTTGGTCAGTTTCTGGTTTCTAGGTGAGACTGTGACCAGTTGGTCAGTTTCTGGTTTCTAAGTCAGACTGTGCTCAATTGGTCAGTTTCTGGTTTCTAGGTCAGAATGTGGTCATTTGGTCATTTTCAGGTTTCTAGGTCAGACTGTGGTCAGTTGGTAAGTTTCGGGTTTCCAAGTCAGACTGTGGTCAGTTCGTCAGTTTCTGGTTTCTAGGTCAGACTGTGGTCAGTTCTTCAGTTTCTGGTTTCTAGGTCAGAATGTGGTAAATTGGTCAGTTTCTGGTTTCTAGGTCAGACTGCGGTCAGTTGCTCAGTTTCTGGTTTCTAGCTCAGACTGTGGTCGGCTGCTCATTTTCTGGTTTCTAGGTCAGACTGTGTTCAGTCGGTCTGTTTCTGGTTTCTAGGTCATACTGTGGTCAGTTGGTCAGTTCCTGGCTGCTCGGTCAGACTGTGGTCAGATGGTCAGTTTCTGGTATCTTGATCAGACTGTGGTCAGTTGCTCAGTTTCTGGTTGTCTCGGTCAGACTGTGGTCAGTTGGTCAGTTTCTGGTTTCTAGCTCAGACTGTGGTCAGTTGGTCAGTTTCGGGTTGTCTCGGTCAGAATGTGGTCAGTTGTTGAGTTTCTGGCTTCTACGTCAGACTGTAGTGAGTTGGTCAGTTTCTGCTTTCAACTTCAGAATGTGGTCAGTTGGTCGGTTTCTTGTTTCTAGTTCAGACTGTGGTCAGTTCATCAGTTTCGTGTTGTCTCGGCAAGACTGTGGTCAGTTGTTCAGTTTCTGGTTTCTAGATCAGATTGTGTTCAGTTGGTCAGTATCTGTTTATCTAGGTCAGTATCTGCGGTCAGTTTGTAACTTTTTTGTTGCTGGGTCATCCTGTGGTCAGTTGGTCACTTGCTTGTTGCTCTATCAGACTGTGGTCAGTTGCTCAGTTTCTGGTTTCTAGGTCAGACTTTGGTCAATTGGTCAGTTTCTGGTGTCTACATCAGACTGTGGTCAGTTGGTCAGTTTATGATTGTTTCGGTCAGACTGTGGTCAGTTGTTCAGTTTCAGGATGTCTCGGTCAGACTGTGGGCAGTTGGTCTGTTTCTGGTTTCTAGGTCTGACTGTTGTCAGTTGGTCAGTTTCTGATTGTCTCGGTCAGACTCTGGGCAGTTGGTCAGTTTCTGGATTCTAGGTAAGAATGTGGTCAGTTGCTCAGTTTTTGGTTGTCTCATTCAAACTGTGGTCAGTTGGTCAGTTACTGATTGGTCGTTCAGACTGTGGTCAGTTGGTCAGTTGCTGGTTGATAGTTCAGACTGTGGGCTGTTGGTCAGTTTCTGGATGTTTCGGTCAGACTATGGTCAGTTGATCAGTTTCAGGTTTCTAGGTCAGATTGTGGTCAGTTGGACAGTTTCAGGTTTCTAGGTCAGACTGTGGTCATTTAGTCAATTTCAGGTTTCTAGGTCAGATTGTGGTCAGTTGGTTAGTTTCTGGTTGTCTCGGTCAGACTTTGGCCAATTGGTCACTTTCTGGTTGCAAAGGTCAGACTGTGCACAGTTGGTCAGTTTCTGGTTGCTAGGTCAATCTCTGGTCAGTTGGTCAGTTTCTGGATTCTAGGTAAGAATGTGGTCAGTTGCTCAGTTTTTGGTTGTCTCATTCGTACTGTGGTCAGTTGGTCAGTTACTGATTGGTCGTTCAGACTGTGGTCAGTTGGTCAGTTGCTGGTTGATAGTTCAGACTGTGGGCTGTTGGTCAGTTTCTGGATGTCTCGGTCAGACTATGGTCAGTTGATCATTTCAGGTTTCCAGGTCAGATTGTGGTCAGTTGGACAGTTTCAGGTTTCTAGGTCAGACTGTGGTCATTTAGTCAATTTCAGGTTTCTAGGTCAGATTGTGGTCAGTTGGTTAGTTTCTGGTTGTCTCGGTCAGACTTTGGCCAATTGGTCACTTTCTGGTTGCAAAGGTCAGACTGTGCACAGTTGGTCAGTTTCTGGTTGCTAGGTCAGTCTCTGGTCAGTTGGTCAGTTTCCAGTTGCGAGGTTACCTGTGGTCAATTGGTCAGTTGCTGGTTTCTTTATCAGACGGTGGTCAGTTTCGTCTGTTTCTGGTTTCTAGCTCAGACTGTGGTCAGTTGGTCAGTTTCTTGTTTCTAGTTCAAAATGTGGTCAGTTGGTCAGTTTCTGGTTCCTCAGTCAGACTATGTTCAGGTGGTCAATTTCTGGTTTCTAGTTCAGAATGTGCTCAATTGGACAGTGACTGGTTCCTAGGTCAGACTGTGTTCACTTGGTCAGTTCCTGGTTTCTAGTTCAGACTGTTGTCAGTTGGTCAATTTCTGGTTTCTAGGTCAGACTGTGTTCATTTGTTCAATTTCTGGTTTCTAAGTCAGACTGTGGTCAGTTTGTCAGTTTCTGGTTTCTAGTTCAGACTGTGGTTAGTTGGTCAGTTTCTGGTTCCTAGGTCAGACTGTGTTTAGTTGGTCAGTTTCTGGTTTCTAGTTCAGACTGTGGTCAGTTGGTCAATTTCTGGTTTCTAGGTCATACGATGGTCCAATTGGTCAGTTTCTGGTTCACAGGTCAGACTGTGGCCAGTTGGTCAGTTTCGGGTTGCTAAGTCAGATTGTGGTCAGTTGGTCATTTTCTGGTTTCTCCGTCAGATTGTGGTCAGTAGCTCAGATTTGGCTTTCTAGTTCACACTGCGGAGAGTTGGTCAGTTACTGTTGCTAGGTCAGACTGTGGCCAGTTGATCAGGTTCTGGTTGCTCGGTAAGACTTTGGTCAGTTGGTCAGTTTCAGGTTCCTGGGTCAGTCTGCGGTCAGTGTGTCAGTTTCTGGTTTCGAGGTGAGACTGTGGTCATTTGGTCAATTTCAGTTTTCCAGGTCGTACTGTGGTCAGTTGGTCAGTTTCTTGTTGTCTCGATCAGACTGTGGTCAATTGGTCAGTTTCTGGTTGCAAGGTCAGATTGTGGTCAGCTGATCAATTTCAGGTTTCTAGATCTGACTGTGGTCAGTTGGTCATTATCTGGTTCCTAGGTCAGACTGTGGTCAGTTGGTCACTTTCCGGTTTCTAGTTCAGAATATGGTCAGTTGCTATGTTTCGCGTTGTCTCGGTCAGACTGTGGTCAGTTGGTCAATCTCTGGTTATTAGGTCATGCTGTGGTCATTTGGTCAGTGTCTCGTTCCTAGGTCAGACTGTGTTCTGTTGGTCCGTTTCTGGATTCTAGGTCAGACTGTGGTCAGTTGGTCAGTTTCCGGTTACTAGGTCAGACTGTGTTCAGTTGGTCAATTTCTGGTTTCTTGTTCAGACTGTTGTTAGTTGGTCAGTTTCTGGTTTCTAGTTCAGACTGTGGTAAGTTGGTCAGTTTCTGGTTCCGAGGTCAGACTGTGTTCAGTTGGTCAATTACTGGTTTCTAAGTCAGACTGTGGTCAATTGTCCAGTTACTGGTTCCTAGGTCAGACTGTGTTCAGTTGGTCAGTTTCTGGTTTCTAGTTCAGACTGTTGTCAGTTGGTCAATTTATGGTTTCTAGGTCAGACTGTGGTCAGTTGGTCAGTTTCTGGTTTCTAGTTCAGACTGTGGTCAGTTGGTCAGTTTCTGGTTCCTAGGTCAGACTGTGTTCACTTGGTCAATTTCTGGTTTCTATTTCAGACTGTGGTCAGTTGGTCAGTTTCTGGTTCCTAGGTCAGACTGTGTTCAGTTGGTCAGTTTCTGGTTTCTAGTTCAGACTGTGGTCAGTTGGTCAATTTCTGGTTTCTAGGTCATACTGTGGTCAATTGGTCAGTTAATTGTTCCGAGGTCAGACTGTGGTCAGTTGGTCAGTTTCGGGTTGCTACGTCAGATTATGGTCAGTTGCTCAGTTTTGGCTTTCTAGGTCAGACTGCGGACAGTTGGTCAATTATTCTTGCTAGGTCAGACTGTGGCCAGTTGGTCCGTTTCTGGTAGCTCGGTCTGACTGTGTTCAGTTGGTCAGTTTCAGGTTCCTGGGTCAGTCTGAGGTCAGTTTGTAAGTTTCTGGTTTCTAGATGAGACTGTGGTCGTTTAGTCAATTTCAGGTTTCTCGGTCAGACTTTGGTCAGTTGGTCAGTTTCTGGTTGTCTCGGTCAGACTGTGGTCAGTTGGTCAGTTTCGGATTGCTACATCAGATTGTGATCAGTTGGACAGTTTCTGGTTTCTCCATCAGATTTTGGTCAGTTGCTCAGTTTTGGCTTTCTAGGTCAGACTGTGGACAGTTGGTCAATTATTCTTGCTAGGTCAGACTGTGGCCAGTTGGACAGTTTCTGTTTGCTCCGTCAAACTGTGGTGAGTTGATCATTTCAGGTTCCTGGGTCAGTCTGAGGTCTGTTTGTCAGTTTCTGGTTTCTCTGTGTGACTGTGGACATTTAGTCAATTTCAGGTTTCAAGGTCAGCCTGTGGTCAGTTGGTCAGTTTCTGGTTGTCTCGGTCAGACTGTGGTCAGTTGGTCAGTTGCTGGTTGCAAGGTCAGAGTGTGCACATTTTGTCATTTTCTGGTTGCGAGGTCAGACTCTGGTCAGTTGGTCAGTTTCCGTTTGCGAGCTCATTCTGTGGTCAATTCGTCAATTGCTGGTTTCTTTATCAGACTGTGGTCAGTTCCTTCTGTTTCTGGTTTCTAGGTCAGACATTGGTCAGTTGGTCAGTTTCTGGTTCCTAGGTCAGACAGTGGGCAGTTGTTCAGTTATGATTTCTCATTCAGACTATGGTCATTTCTTCAGTTTCTGGTTTCTAGATCAGAATGTGGTCAGTTGTTCAGTTTCTGCTTCCCAGGGCAGACTGTGGTCAGTTGGTCAGTTTCTGGTTCCTATGTCGGACTGTGGTCAGTTGTTCATTTTCTGGTTTCTAGGTGAGACTGTGGTCAGTTGGTCACTTTCCAGTTTCTAGTTCAGACGATGGTCAGTTGCTATGTTTCACGATGTCTCGGTCAGAGTGTGGTCATTTGGTCAATTTCTGGTTCTTAGGTCATTCTGTGGTCATTTGGTCAGTTTCTGGTTCCTAGATCAGGTTGTGTTCAGTTGGTCAGTTTCTGGTTTCTAGGTCAGACTGTGGTCAGTTGGTCAGTTTCTGGTTCCTAGGTCAGACTGTGTTCAGTTGGTCAATTTCTGGTTTGTAGCTCAGACTCTTGTTAGTTGGTCTGTTTCTGGTTTCTAGTTCAGACTGTGGTCAGTTGGTCAGTTTCTGATTGTCTCGGTCAGACTCTGGGCAGTTGGTCAGTTTCTGCATTCTAGGTAAGACTGTGGTCAGTTGCTCAGTTTTTGCTTGTCTCATTCAAACTGTGGTCAGTTGGTCAGTTACTGGTTGGTCGTTCAGACTGTGGTCAGTTGGTCAGTTGCTGGTTGATAGTTCAGACAGTGGGCTGTTGGTCAGTTTCTGGATGTCTCGGTCAGACTATGGTCAGTTGATCAGTTTCAGGTTTCTAGGTCAGAATGTGGTCAGTTGGACAGTTTCAGGTTTCTAGGTCAGACTGTGGTCAGTTGGTTAGTTTCTGGTTGCTAGGTCAGACTCTGGTCAGTTGGTCAGTTTCCGGTTGCGAGGTCATCCTGTGGTCAATTGGTCAGTTGCTGGTTTCTTTATCAGACGGTGGTCAGTTTCGTCTGTTTCTGGTTTCTAGCTCAGACTGTGGTCAGTTGGTCAGTTTCTTGTTTCTAGTTCAAACTGTGGTCAGTTGGTCAGTTTTTGGTTCCTCGGTCAGACTATGATCAGGTGGTCAATTTCTGGTTTCTAGTTCAGAATGTGCTCAATTGGACAGTGGCTGGTTCCTAGGTCAGACTGTGTTCACTTGGTCAGTTCCTGGTTTCTAGTTCAGACTGTTGTCAGTTGGTCAATTTCTGGTTTCTAGGTCAGACTGTGTTCGTTGGGTCAATTTCTGGTTTCTAAGTCAGACTGTGGTCAGTTGGTCAGTTTCTGGTTTCTAGTTCAGTCTGTGGTCAGTTGGTCAGTTTCTGGTTCCTAGGTCAGACTGTTTTTAGTTGGTCAGTTTCTGGTTTCTAGTTCAGACTGTGGTCAGTTGGTCAATTTCTGGTTTCTAGGTCATACGGTGTTCCAATTGGTCAGTTTCTGGTTCACAGGTCAGACTGTGGCCAGTTGGTCAGTTTCGGGTTGCTACGTCAGATTGTGGTCAGTTGGTCAGTTTCTGGTTTCTCCGTCAGATTGTGGTCAGTAGCTCAGATTTGGCTTTCTAGTTCACACTGCGGACAGTTGGTCATTTACTGTTGCTAGGTCAGACTGTGGCCAGTTGAACAGGTTCTGGTTGCTCGGTAAGACTTTGGTCAGTTGGTCAGTTTCAGGTTCCTGGGTCAGTCTGCGGTCAGTTTGTCAGTTTCTGGTTTCTAGGAGAGACTGTGGTCATTTAGCCAATTTCAGTTTTCAAGGTCGTACTGTGGTCAGTTGGTCAGTTTCTTGTTGTCTCGGTCAGACTGTGGTCAATTGGTCAGTTTCTGGTTGCAAGGTCAGATTGTGGTCAGCTGGTCAATTTCAGGTTTCTTGATCTGACTGTGGTTAGTTGGTCATTATCTGGTTCCTAGGTCAGACTGTGGTCAGTTGGTCACTTTCTGGTTTCTAGTTCAGAATATGGTCAGTTGCTATGTTTCGCGTTGTCTCGGTCAGAGTGTGGTCAGTTGGTCAATCTCTGGTTATTAGGTCATGCTGTGATCATTTGGTTAGTGTCTCGTTCCTAGGTCAGACTGTGTTCTGTTGGTCCGTTTCTGGATTCTAGGTCAGACTGTGGTCCGTTGGTCAGTTTCCGGTTACTAGGTCGGACTGTGTTCAGTTGGTCAATTTCTGGTTTCTTGTTCAGACTGTTGTTAGTTGGTCAGTTTCTGGTTTCTAGTTCAGACTGTGATAAGTTGGTCAGTTTCTGCTTCCGAGGTCAGACTGTGATCAGTTGGTCAATTACTGGTTTCTAGGTCAGACTGTGGTCAATTGTTCAGTTACTGGTTCCTAGGTCAGACTGTGTTCAGTTGGTCAGTTTCTGGTTTCCAGTTCAGACTGTTGTCAGTTGGTCAATTTATGGTTTCTAGGTCAGATTGTGGTCAGTTGGTCAGTTTCTGGTTTCTAGTTCAGACTGTGGTCAGTTGGTCAATTTCTGTTTTCTAGGTCATACTGTGGTCAATTGGTCAGTTAATGGTTCCGAGGTCAGACTGTGGTCAGTTGGTCAGTTTCGGGTTGCTACGTCATGTTGTGGTCAGTTGCTCAGTTTTGGCCTTCTAGGTCAGACTGCGGACAGTTGGTCAATTATTCTTGCTAGGTCAGACTGTGGCCAGTTGGTCCGTTTCTGGTTGCTCGGTCTGACTGTGTTCAGTTGGTCAGTTTCAGGTTCCTGGGTCAGTCTGAGGTCAGTTTGTAAGTTTCTGGTTTCTCTGTGTGACTGTGGACATTTAGTCAATTTCAGGTTTCAAGGTCAGCCTGTGGTCAGTTGGTCAGTTTCTGGTTGTCTCGGTCAGACTGTGGTCAGCTGGTCAGTTGCTGATTGCAAGGTCAGAGTGTGCACATTTTGTCATTTTCTGGTTGCGAGGTCAAACTCTGGTCAGTTGGTCAGTTTCCGTTTGCGAGCTCATTCTGTGGTCAATTCGTCAATTGCTGGTTTCTTTATCAGACTGTGGTCAGTTCCTTCTGTTTCTGGTTTCTAGTCTGACATTGGTCAGTTGGTCAGTTTCTGGTTCCTAGGTCAGACAGTGGGCAGTTGTTCGGTTATGATTTCTCATTCAGACGATGGTCTTTTCTTCAGTTTCTGGATTCTAGATCAGAATGTGGTCAGTTGTTGAGTTTCTGCTTCCGAGGGCAGACTGTGGTCAGTTGGTCAGTTTCTGGTTCCTATGTCGGACTGTGGTCAGTTGGTCATTTTCTGGTTTCTAGGTGAGACTGTGGTCAGTTGGTCATTTTCCATTTTCTAGTTCAGACTATGGTCAGTTGCTATGTTTCACGATGTCTCGGTCAGAGTGTGGTCATTTGGTCAGTTTCTGGTTTTTGGTCAGACTGTGGTTAGTTGGTCAGTTTCTGGTTCCTAGGTCAGATGTGTTCAGTTGGTCAATTTCTGGTTTGTAGCTCAGACTCTTGTTAGTTGGTCTGTTTCTGGTTTCTAGTTCAGACTGTGGTCAGTTGGTCAGTTTCTGGTTCCTAGGTCAGACTGTGTTCAGTTGGTCAATTTCTGGTTTCTCGGTCAGACTGTGGTCAATTGGTCAGTTGCTGGTTCGTAGTTAAGACAGTGGTCAGTTGGTCAATTTCAGGTTTCTAGGTCATACTGTGGTCAATTGGTCAGTTTCTGGCTCCGAGGTCAGACTGCGGACAGTTGGTCAGTTACTGTTGCTAGGTCAGACTGTGGCCAGTTGGTCAGTTTCTGGTTGCTCGGTCAGACTGTGGTCAGTCGGTCAGTTTTAGGTTCCTGGGTCAGTCTGAGGTCAGTTTGTCAGTTTCTGGTTTCTAGGTGAGACTGTGGTCATTTAATCATTTTCAGGTTTCTAGTTCAGACTGTGGTCAGTTGGTCAGTTTCTGGTTGTCTCGGTCACTATGTGGTCAGTTGGTCAGTTTCTGCTTGCAAGGTCAGACTGTGGTCAGCTGTTCAACTTCAGATTTCTAGGTCTGACTGTGGTCAGTTGGTCAGTGTCTGGTTGTCTCGGTCCGACTGTGGTCAGCTGGTCAATTTCTTGTTCTTATGTCATACTGTGGTCATTTGGTCAGTTTCTGGTTCCCAGGTCAGACTGTGTTCAGTTGGTCAGTTTCTGGTTCCTAGGTCAGAATGTATTCAGTTGGTCAATTTCTGATTTCTTGGTCAGACTGTGGTCAATTGGTCAGTTTCTGGTTCCTAGGTCAGACTGTGTTCAGTTGGTCAGTTTCTGGTGTCTAGGTCAGACAGTTGTCAGTTGATCAATTTCTGGTTTCTAGGTCAGACTGTGGTCAGTCGTTCAGTTTCTGGTTTCTAGGTCAGACTGTGGTCAGTTGGTCAGTTTCTGGTTCCTTGGTCAGACTGTGTTCGTTTTGTCAGTTTCTGGTTTCTAGTTCAGACTGTGTTCAGTTGGTCAATTTTTGTTTTCTTGGTCATACAGTGGTCAATTAGTCCGTTTCAGGTTCCGAGGTCAGACTGTGGTTAGTTGGTCAGTTTCGGGTTGCTACGTCAGATTGTGGTCAGTTGGTCAGTTTCTGGTTTCTCCGTCAGATTGTTGACAGTTGCTCAGTTTCGGCTTTCTAGGTCAGACTGCGGAGAGTTGGTCAGTTACTGTTGCTAGGTCAGACTGTGGCCAGTTGGTCAGTTCCTAGTTACTCGGTCAGACTGTGGTCATTTGGACAGTTTCAGGTTCCTGGGTCGGTCTGAGGTCAGTTTGTCAGTTTCTGGTTTCTAGGTGAGGTGAGACTGTAGTCATTTAGTCAATTTCAGGTTTCTAGGTCAGACTGTGGTCAGTTGGTCAGTTTCTGGTTCCAAGGTCAGACTGTGGTCAGTTGTTCAGTTATGGTTTCTCTTTCAGACTCTTGTGAGTTGGTCAGTTTCAAGGCTCCTAGGTCAGACTGTGATCAGTTGGTCAGTTTCTGGTTCCCACGTCGGATTGTGGTCAGTTGGTCATTTTCTGGTTTCTAGGTCTGACTGTGGTCAGTTGCTATGTTTCGCATTGTCTCGGTCAAAGTCTGGTCATTTGGTCAGTTTCGGGTTTCTAAGTCAGGCTGTGGTCAATTGTTCAGTTTCTGGTTTTGAGGTCAGACTGTGGTGAGTTGGTCATTTTCTGGTTCCTAGGTCAGACTGTAGTCAGTTGGTCAGTTTCTGGTTCTAAGGTCAGACTGTGGTCAGTTGGTCAGTTTCTGGTTTCTAGTTCAGACTATGGTCGGTTGCAATACTTTCTGTTGTTTCGGTCAGAGTGTGGTCAGTTGGTAAATTTCTGGTTTCTAGGTCATACTGTCGTCATTTGGTCAGTTTCTGGTTCCGAGTTCAGACTGTGTTCAGTTGGTCAGTTTCTGGTTTCTAGGTCAGACAGTGGTCAGTTGGTCAGTTTCTGGTTCCTCGGTCAGACTGTGTCCAGTTGGTAAGTTTCTGGTTCCGAGCGGAGACTGTGTTCAGTTGGGCAGTTTCGGGTTGCTACGTCAGACTGTGGTCAGTTCATCAATTTCTGGTTTCTCGGTCAGACTGTGTATAGTTGGTCACTTTCTGGTTTCGAGTTGAGAATGTGATCAGTTGGACAGTTTCTTGTTCCTAGGTCAGACTGTGGTCAGTTGGTAAATTTCTGGTTTAAGGTCATACAGTGGTCATTTGGTCAGTTTCTGGTTAATAGCTCAGACTGTGTTCAGTTGGTCAGTTTCTGGTTTCTAGGTCAGACTGTGGTCAGTTTGTCAGTTTCTGGTTCCTAGGTCAGACTGTGTTCAGTTGGTCAGTTTCTGGTTTGTAGGTCAGACTGAGGTCAGTTTATCAGTTTCTGGTTTCTAGGTCAGACTGTAGTCAGTTGGCAAGTTTCTGGTTCCTTGCTGAGACTGTGTTCAGTTGGGCAATTTCGGGTTGCTAGGTCAGACTGTGGTCAGTTCGTCAATTTCTGGTTTCTCGGTCAGACTGTGATCAGTTGGACATTTTCTTGTTCCTAGGTCAGACTGTGTTCAGTTGGTCAATTTCTGGTTTCTAGGTCAGACTGTGGTCAGTTGCTCAGTTTCGGCTTTCTAGGTCAGACTGTGGTCAGTTCGTCAATTTTTGGTTTCTAGGTCAGACTGTGGTCAGTTGGTCAATTTCTTGTTCTTATGTCATACTGTGGTCATTTGGTCAGTTTCTGGTTCCCAGGTAAGACTGTGTTCAGTTGGTCAGTTTCTGGTTCCTAGGTCAGAATGTATTCAGTTGGTCAATTTCTGATTTCTTGGTCAGACTGTGGTCAATTGGTCATTTTCTGGTGTCTAGATCAGACAGTTGTCAGTTGATCAATTTCTGGTTTCTAGGTCAGACTGTGGTCAGTCGTTCAGTTTCTGGTTTCTAGGTCAGACTGTGGTCAGTTGGTCAGTTTCTGGTTCCTTGGTCCGACTGTGTTCGTTTTGTCAGTTTCTGGTTTCTAGTTCAGACTGTGTTCAGTTGGTCAATTTTTGTTTTCTTGGTCATACAGTGGTCAATTAGTCCGTTTCAGGTTCCGAGGTCAGACTGTGGTTAGTTGGTCAGTTTCGGGTTGCTACGTCAGATTGTGGTCAGTTGGTCAGTTTCTGGTTTCTCCGTCAGATTGTTGACAGTTGCTCATTTTCGGCTTTCTAGGTCAGACTGCGGAGAGTTGGTCAGTTACTGTTGCTAGGTCAGACTGTGGCCAGTTGGTCAGTTCCTAGTTACTCGGTCAGACTGTGGTCATTTGGACAGTTTCAGGTTCCTGGGTCGGTCTGAGGTCAGTTTGTCAGTTTCTGGTTTCTAGGTGAGGTGAGACTGTAGTCATTTAGTCAATTTCAGGTTTCTAGGTCAGACTGTGGTCAGTTGGTCAGTTTCTGGTTCCAAGGTCAGACTGTGGTCAGTTGTTCAGTTATGGTTTCTCTTTCAGACTCTTGTGAGTTGATCAGTTTCAAGGCTCCTAGGTCAGACTGTGATCAGTTGGTCAGTTTCTGGTTCCCACGTCGGATTGTGGTCAGTTGGTCATTTTCTGGTTTCTAGGTCTGACTGTGGTCAGTTGCTATGTTTCGCATTGTCTCGGTCAAAGTTTGGTCATTTGGTCAGTTTCGGGTTTCTAAGTCAGGCTGTGGTCAATTGTTCAGTTTCTGGTTTTGAGGTCAGACTGTGGTCAGTTGGTCATTTTCTGGTTCCTCGGTCAGACTGTAGTCAGTTGGTCAGTTTCTGGTTCTAAGGTCAGACTGTGGTCAGTTGGTCAGTTTCTGGTTTCTAGTTCAGACTATGGTCGGTTGCAATACTTTCTGTTGTTTCGGTCAGAGTGTGGTCAGTTGGTAAATTTCTGGTTGCTAGGTCATACTGTCGTCATTTGGTCAGTTTCTGGTTCCGAGTTCAGACTGTGTTCAGTTGGTCAATTTCTGGTTTGTAGCTCAGACTCTTGTTAGTTGGTCTGTTTCTGGTTTCTAGTTCAGACTGTGGTCAGTTGGTCAGTTTCTGGTTCCTAGGTCAGACTGTGTTCAGTTGGTCAATTTCTGGTTTCTCGGTCAGACTGTGGTCAATTGGTCAGTTGCTGGTTCGTAGTTAAGACAGTGGTCAGTTGGTCAATTTCAGGTTTCTAGGTCATACTGTGGTCAATTGGTCAGTTTCTGGTCCCGAGGTCAGACTGCGGACAGTTGGTCAGTTACTGTTGCTAGGTCAGACTGTGGCCAGTTGGTCAGTTTCTGGCTGCTCGGTCAGACTGTGGTCAGTCGGTCAGTTTTAGGTTCCTGGGTCAGTCTGAGGTCAGTTTGTCAGTTTCTGGTTTCTAGGTGAGACTGTGGTCATTTAATCATTTTCAGGTTTCTAGTTCAGACTGTGGTCAGTTGGTCAGTTTCTGGTTGTCTCGGTCACTATGTGGTCAGTTGGTCAGTTTCTGCTTGCAAGGTCAGACTGTGGTCAGATGTTCAACTTCAGATTTCTAGGTCTGACTGTGGTCAGTTGGTCAGTGTCTGGTTGTCTCGGTCCGACTGTGGTCAGCTGGTCAATTTCTTGTTCTTATGTCATACTGTGGTCATTTGGTCAGTTTCTGGTTCCCAGGTCAGACTGTGTTCAGTTGGTCAGTTTCTGGTTCCTAGGTCAGAATGTATTCAGTTGGTCAATTTCTGATTTCTTGGTCAGACTGTGGTCAATTGGTCATTTTCTGGTTCCTAGGTCAGACTGTGTTCAGTTGGTCAGTTTCTGGTGTCTAGGTCAGACAGTTGTCAGTTGATCAATTTCTGGTTTCTAGGTCAGACTGTGGTCAGTCGTTCAGTTTCTGGTTTCTAGGTCAGACTGTGGTCAGTTGGTCAGTTTCTGGTTCCTTGGTCAGACTGTGTTCGTTTTGTCAGTTTCTGGTTTCTAGTTCAGACTGTGTTCAGTTGGTCAATTTTTGTTTTCTTGGTCATACAGTGGTCAATTAGTCCGTTTCAGGTTCCGAGGTCAGACTGTGGTTAGTTGGTCAGTTTCGGGTTGCTACGTCAGATTGTGGTCAGTTGGTCAGTTTCTGGTTTCTCCGTCAGATTGTTGACAGTTGCTCAGTTTCGGCTTTCTAGGTCAGACTGCGGAGAGTTGGTCAGTTACTGTTGCTAGGTCAGACTGTGGCCAGTTGGTCAGTTCCTAGTTACTCGGTCAGACTGTGGTCATTTGGACAGTTTCAGGTTCCTGGGTCGGTCTGAGGTCAGTTTGTCAGTTTCTGGTTTCTAGGTGAGGTGAGACTGTAGTCATTTAGTCAATTTCAGGTTTCTAGGTCAGACTGTGGTCAGTTGGTCAGTTTCTGGTTCCAAGGTCAGACTGTGGTCAGTTGTTCAGTTATGGTTTCTCTTTCAGACTCTTGTGAGTTGGTCAGTTTCAAGGCTCCTAGGTCAGACTGTGATCAGTTGGTCAGTTTCTGGTTCCCACGTCGGATTGTGGTCAGTTGGTCATTTTCTGGTTTCTAGGTCTGACTGTGGTCAGTTGCTATGTTTCGCATTGTCTCGGTCAAAGTCTGGTCATTTGGTCAGTTTCGGGTTTCTAAGTCAGGCTGTGGTCAATTGTTCAGTTTCTGGTTTTGAGGTCAGACTGTGGTGAGTTGGTCATTTTCTGGTTCCTAGGTCAGACTGTAGTCAGTTGGTCAGTTTCTGGTTCTAAGGTCAGACTGTGGTCAGTTGGTCAGTTTCTGGTTTCTAGTTCAGACTATGGTCGGTTGCAATACTTTCTGTTGTTTCGGTCAGAGTGTGGTCAGTTGGTAAATTTCTGGTTTCTAGGTCATACTGTCGTCATTTGGTCAGTTTCTGGTTCCGAGTTCAGACTGTGTTCAGTTGGTCAGTTTCTGGTTTCTAGGTCAGACAGTGGTCAGTTGGTCAGTTTCTGGTTCCTCGGTCAGACTGTGTCCAGTTGGTAAGTTTCTGGTTCCGAGCGGAGACTGTGTTCAGTTCGGCAGTTTCGGGTTGCTACGTCAGACTGTGGTCAGTTCATCAATTTCTGGTTTCTCGGTCAGACTGTGTATAGTTGGTCACTTTCTGGTTTCGAGTTGAGAATGTGATCAGTTGGACAGTTTCTTGTTCCTAGGTCAGACTGTGGTCAGTTGGTAAATTTCTGGTTTAAGGTCATACAGTGGTCATTTGGTCAGTTTCTGGTTAATAGCTCAGACTGTGTTCAGTTGGTCAGTTTCTGGTTTCTAGGTCAGACTGTGGTCAGTTGGTCAGTTTCTGGTTTCTAGGTCAGACAGTGGTCAGTTGGTCAGTTTCTGGTTCCTCGGTCAGACTGTGTCCAGTTGGTAAGTTTCTGGTTCCGAGCGGAGACTGTGTTCAGTTGGGCAGTTTCGGGTTGCTACGTCAGACTGTGGTCAGTTCATCAATTTCTGGTTTCTCGGTCAGACTGTGTATAGTTGGTCACTTTCTGGTTTCGAGTTGAGAATGTGATCAGTTGGACAGTTTCTTGTTCCTAGGTCAGACTGTGGTCAGTTGGTAAATTTCTGGTTTAAGGTCATACAGTGGTCATTTGGTCAGTTTCTGGTTAATAGCTCAGACTGTGTTCAGTTGGTCAGTTTCTGGTTTCTAGGTCAGACTGTGGTCAGTTTGTCAGTTTCTGGTTCCTAGGTCAGACTGTGTTCAGTTGGTCAGTTTCTGGTTTGTAGGTCAGACTGAGGTCAGTTTATCAGTTTCTGGTTTCTAGGTCAGACTGTAGTCAGTTGGCAAGTTTCTGGTTCCTTGCTGAGACTGTGTTCAGTTGGGCAATTTCGGGTTGCTAGGTCAGACTGTGGTCAGTTCGTCAATTTCTGGTTTCTCGGTCAGACTGTGATCAGTTGGACATTTTCTTGTTCCTAGGTCAGACTGTGTTCAGTTGGTCAATTTCTGGTTTCTAGGTCAGACTGTGGTCAGTTGCTCAGTTTCGGCTTTCTAGGTCAGACTGTGGTCAGTTCGTCAATTTTTGGTTTCTAGGTCAGACTGTGGTCAGTTGGTCAATTTCTTGTTCTTATGTCATACTGTGGTCATTTGGTCAGTTTCTGGTTCCCAGGTAAGACTGTGTTCAGTTGGTCAGTTTCTGGTTCCTAGGTCAGAATGTATTCAGTTGGTCAATTTCTGATTTCTTGGTCAGACTGTGGTCAATTGGTCATTTTCTGGTGTCTAGATCAGACAGTTGTCAGTTGATCAATTTCTGGTTTCTAGGTCAGACTGTGGTCAGTCGTTCAGTTTCTGGTTTCTAGGTCAGACTGTGGTCAGTTGGTCAGTTTCTGGTTCCTTGGTCCGACTGTGTTCGTTTTGTCAGTTTCTGGTTTCTAGTTCAGACTGTGTTCAGTTGGTCAATTTTTGTTTTCTTGGTCATACAGTGGTCAATTAGTCCGTTTCAGGTTCCGAGGTCAGACTGTGGTTAGTTGGTCAGTTTCGGGTTGCTACGTCAGATTGTGGTCAGTTGGTCAGTTTCTGGTTTCTCCGTCAGATTGTTGACAGTTGCTCATTTTCGGCTTTCTAGGTCAGACTGCGGAGAGTTGGTCAGTTACTGTTGCTAGGTCAGACTGTGGCCAGTTGGTCAGTTCCTAGTTACTCGGTCAGACTGTGGTCATTTGGACAGTTTCAGGTTCCTGGGTCGGTCTGAGGTCAGTTTGTCAGTTTCTGGTTTCTAGGTGAGGTGAGACTGTAGTCATTTAGTCAATTTCAGGTTTCTAGGTCAGACTGTGGTCAGTTGGTCAGTTTCTGGTTCCAAGGTCAGACTGTGGTCAGTTGTTCAGTTATGGTTTCTCTTTCAGACTCTTGTAAGTTGGTCAGTTTCAAGGCTCCTAGGTCAGACTGTGATCAGTTGGTCAGTTTCTGGTTCCCACGTCGGATTGTGGTCAGTTGGTCATTTTCTGGTTTCTAGGTCTGACTGTGGTCAGTTGCTATGTTTCGCATTGTCTCGGTCAAAGTTTGGTCATTTGGTCAGTTTCGGGTTTCTAAGTCAGGCTGTGGTCAATTGTTCAGTTTCTGGTTTTGAGGTCAGACTGTGGTCAGTTGGTCATTTTCTGGTTCCTCGGTCAGACTGTAGTCAGTTGGTCAGTTTCTGGTTCTAAGGTCAGACTGTGGTCAGTTGGTCAGTTTCTGGTTTCTAGTTCAGACTATGGTCGGTTGCAATACTTTCTGTTGTTTCGGTCAGAGTGTGGTCAGTTGGTAAATTTCTGGTTGCTAGGTCATACTGTCGTCATTTGGTCAGTTTCTGGTTCCGAGTTCAGACTGTGTTCAGTTGGTCAATTTCTGGTTTGTAGCTCAGACTCTTGTTAGTTGGTCTGTTTCTGGTTTCTAGTTCAGACTGTGGTCAGTTGGTCAGTTTCTGGTTCCTAGGTCAGACTGTGTTCAGTTGGTCAATTTCTGGTTTCTCGGTCAGACTGTGGTCAATTGGTCAGTTGCTGGTTCGTAGTTAAGACAGTGGTCAGTTGGTCAATTTCAGGTTTCTAGGTCATACTGTGGTCAATTGGTCAGTTTCTGGTCCCGAGGTCAGACTGCGGACAGTTGGTCAGTTACTGTTGCTAGGTCAGACTGTGGCCAGTTGGTCAGTTTCTGGTTGCTCGGTCAGACTGTGGTCAGTCGGTCAGTTTTAGGTTCCTGGGTCAGTCTGAGGTCAGTTTGTCAGTTTCTGGTTTCTAGGTGAGACTGTGGTCATTTAATCATTTTCAGGTTTCTAGTTCAGACTGTGGTCAGTTGGTCAGTTTCTGGTTGTCTCGGTCACTATGTGGTCAGTTGGTCAGTTTCTGCTTGCAAGGTCAGACTGTGGTCAGATGTTCAACTTCAGATTTCTAGGTCTGACTGTGGTCAGTTGGTCAGTGTCTGGTTGTCTCGGTCCGACTGTGGTCAGCTGGTCAATTTCTTGTTCTTATGTCATACTGTGGTCATTTGGTCAGTTTCTGGTTCCCAGGTCAGACTGTGTTCAGTTGGTCAGTTTCTGGTTCCTAGGTCAGAATGTATTCAGTTGGTCAATTTCTGATTTCTTGGTCAGACTGTGGTCAATTGGTCATTTTCTGGTTCCTAGGTCAGACTGTGTTCAGTTGGTCAGTTTCTGGTGTCTAGGTCAGACAGTTGTCAGTTGATCAATTTCTGGTTTCTAGGTCAGACTGTGGTCAGTCGTTCAGTTTCTGGTTTCTAGGTCAGACTGTGGTCAGTTGGTCAGTTTCTGGTTCCTTGGTCAGACTGTGTTCGTTTTGTCAGTTTCTGGTTTCTAGTTCAGACTGTGTTCAGTTGGTCAATTTTTGTTTTCTTGGTCATACAGTGGTCAATTAGTCCGTTTCAGGTTCCGAGGTCAGACTGTGGTTAGTTGGTCAGTTTCGGGTTGCTACGTCAGATTGTGGTCAGTTGGTCAGTTTCTGGTTTCTCCGTCAGATTGTTGACAGTTGCTCAGTTTCGGCTTTCTAGGTCAGACTGCGGAGAGTTGGTCAGTTACTGTTGCTAGGTCAGACTGTGGCCAGTTGGTCAGTTCCTAGTTACTCGGTCAGACTGTGGTCATTTGGACAGTTTCAGGTTCCTGGGTCGGTCTGAGGTCAGTTTGTCAGTTTCTGGTTTCTAGGTGAGGTGAGACTGTAGTCATTTAGTCAATTTCAGGTTTCTAGGTCAGACTGTGGTCAGTTGGTCAGTTTCTGGTTCCAAGGTCAGACTGTGGTCAGTTGTTCAGTTATGGTTTCTCTTTCAGACTCTTGTGAGTTGGTCAGTTTCAAGGCTCCTAGGTCAGACTGTGATCAGTTGGTCAGTTTCTGGTTCCCACGTCGGATTGTGGTCAGTTGGTCATTTTCTGGTTTCTAGGTCTGACTGTGGTCAGTTGCTATGTTTCGCATTGTCTCGGTCAAAGTCTGGTCATTTGGTCAGTTTCGGGTTTCTAAGTCAGGCTGTGGTCAATTGTTCAGTTTCTGGTTTTGAGGTCAGACTGTGGTGAGTTGGTCATTTTCTGGTTCCTAGGTCAGACTGTAGTCAGTTGGTCAGTTTCTGGTTCTAAGGTCAGACTGTGGTCAGTTGGTCAGTTTCTGGTTTCTAGTTCAGACTATGGTCGGTTGCAATACTTTCTGTTGTTTCGGTCAGAGTGTGGTCAGTTGGTAAATTTCTGGTTTCTAGGTCATACTGTCGTCATTTGGTCAGTTTCTGGTTCCGAGTTCAGACTGTGTTCAGTTGGTCAGTTTCTGGTTTCTAGGTCAGACAGTGGTCAGTTGGTCAGTTTCTGGTTCCTCGGTCAGACTGTGTCCAGTTGGTAAGTTTCTGGTTCCGAGCGGAGACTGTGTTCAGTTCGGCAGTTTCGGGTTGCTACGTCAGACTGTGGTCAGTTCATCAATTTCTGGTTTCTCGGTCAGACTGTGTATAGTTGGTCACTTTCTGGTTTCGAGTTGAGAATGTGATCAGTTGGACAGTTTCTTGTTCCTAGGTCAGACTGTGGTCAGTTGGTAAATTTCTGGTTTAAGGTCATACAGTGGTCATTTGGTCAGTTTCTGGTTAATAGCTCAGACTGTGTTCAGTTGGTCAGTTTCTGGTTTCTAGGTCAGACTGTGGTCAGTTGGTCAGTTTCTGGTTTCTAGGTCAGACAGTGGTCAGTTGGTCAGTTTCTGGTTCCTCGGTCAGACTGTGTCCAGTTGGTAAGTTTCTGGTTCCGAGCGGAGACTGTGTTCAGTTGGGCAGTTTCGGGTTGCTACGTCAGACTGTGGTCAGTTCATCAATTTCTGGTTTCTCGGTCAGACTGTGTATAGTTGGTCACTTTCTGGTTTCGAGTTGAGAATGTGATCAGTTGGACAGTTTCTTGTTCCTAGGTCAGACTGTGGTCAGTTGGTAAATTTCTGGTTTAAGGTCATACAGTGGTCATTTGGTCAGTTTCTGGTTAATAGCTCAGACTGTGTTCAGTTGGTCAGTTTCTGGTTTCTAGGTCAGACTGTGGTCAGTTTGTCAGTTTCTGGTTCCTAGGTCAGACTGTGTTCAGTTGGTCAGTTTCTGGTTTGTAGGTCAGACTGAGGTCAGTTTATCAGTTTCTGGTTTCTAGGTCAGACTGTAGTCAGTTGGCAAGTTTCTGGTTCCTTGCTGAGACTGTGTTCAGTTGGGCAATTTCGGGTTGCTAGGTCAGACTGTGGTCAGTTCGTCAATTTCTGGTTTCTCGGTCAGACTGTGATCAGTTGGACATTTTCTTGTTCCTAGGTCAGACTGTGTTCAGTTGGTCAATTTCTGGTTTCTAGGTCAGACTGTGGTCAGTTGCTCAGTTTCGGCTTTCTAGGTCAGACTGTGGTCAGTTCGTCAATTTTTGGTTTCTAGGTCAGACTGTGGTCAGTTGGTCAATTTCTTGTTCTTATGTCATACTGTGGTCATTTGGTCAGTTTCTGGTTCCCAGGTAAGACTGTGTTCAGTTGGTCAGTTTCTGGTTCCTAGGTCAGAATGTATTCAGTTGGTCAATTTCTGATTTCTTGGTCAGACTGTGGTCAATTGGTCATTTTCTGGTGTCTAGATCAGACAGTTGTCAGTTGATCAATTTCTGGTTTCTAGGTCAGACTGTGGTCAGTCGTTCAGTTTCTGGTTTCTAGGTCAGACTGTGGTCAGTTGGTCAGTTTCTGGTTCCTTGGTCCGACTGTGTTCGTTTTGTCAGTTTCTGGTTTCTAGTTCAGACTGTGTTCAGTTGGTCAATTTTTGTTTTCTTGGTCATACAGTGGTCAATTAGTCCGTTTCAGGTTCCGAGGTCAGACTGTGGTTAGTTGGTCAGTTTCGGGTTGCTACGTCAGATTGTGGTCAGTTGGTCAGTTTCTGGTTTCTCCGTCAGATTGTTGACAGTTGCTCATTTTCGGCTTTCTAGGTCAGACTGCGGAGAGTTGGTCAGTTACTGTTGCTAGGTCAGACTGTGGCCAGTTGGTCAGTTCCTAGTTACTCGGTCAGACTGTGGTCATTTGGACAGTTTCAGGTTCCTGGGTCGGTCTGAGGTCAGTTTGTCAGTTTCTGGTTTCTAGGTGAGGTGAGACTGTAGTCATTTAGTCAATTTCAGGTTTCTAGGTCAGACTGTGGTCAGTTGGTCAGTTTCTGGTTCCAAGGTCAGACTGTGGTCAGTTGTTCAGTTATGGTTTCTCTTTCAGACTCTTGTGAGTTGGTCAGTTTCAAGGCTCCTAGGTCAGACTGTGATCAGTTGGTCAGTTTCTGGTTCCCACGTCGGATTGTGGTCAGTTGGTCATTTTCTGGTTTCTAGGTCTGACTGTGGTCAGTTGCTATGTTTCGCATTGTCTCGGTCAAAGTTTGGTCATTTGGTCAGTTTCGGGTTTCTAAGTCAGGCTGTGGTCAATTGTTCAGTTTCTGGTTTTGAGGTCAGACTGTGGTCAGTTGGTCATTTTCTGGTTCCTCGGTCAGACTGTAGTCAGTTGGTCAGTTTCTGGTTCTAAGGTCAGACTGTGGTCAGTTGGTCAGTTTCTGGTTTCTAGTTCAGACTATGGTCGGTTGCAATACTTTCTGTTGTTTCGGTCAGAGTGTGGTCAGTTGGTAAATTTCTGGTTGCTAGGTCATACTGTCGTCATTTGGTCAGTTTCTGGTTCCGAGTTCAGACTGTGTTCAGTTGGTCAATTTCTGGTTTGTAGCTCAGACTCTTGTTAGTTGGTCTGTTTCTGGTTTCTAGTTCAGACTGTGGTCAGTTGGTCAGTTTCTGGTTCCTAGGTCAGACTGTGTTCAGTTGGTCAATTTCTGGTTTCTCGGTCAGACTGTGGTCAATTGGTCAGTTGCTGGTTCGTAGTTAAGACAGTGGTCAGTTGGTCAATTTCAGGTTTCTAGGTCATACTGTGGTCAATTGGTCAGTTTCTGGTCCCGAGGTCAGACTGCGGACAGTTGGTCAGTTACTGTTGCTAGGTCAGACTGTGGCCAGTTGGTCAGTTTCTGGTTGCTCGGTCAGACTGTGGTCAGTCGGTCAGTTTTAGGTTCCTGGGTCAGTCTGAGGTCAGTTTGTCAGTTTATGGTTTCTAGGTGAGACTGTGGTCATTTAATCATTTTCAGGTTTCTAGTTCAGACTGTGGTCAGTTGGTCAGTTTCTGGTTGTCTCGGTCACTATGTGGTCAGTTGGTCAGTTTCTGCTTGCAAGGTCAGACTGTGGTCAGATGTTCAACTTCAGATTTCTAGGTCTGACTGTGGTCAGTTGGTCAGTGTCTGGTTGTCTCGGTCCGACTGTGGTCAGCTGGTCAATTTCTTGTTCTTATGTCATACTGTGGTCATTTGGTCAGTTTCTGGTTCCCAGGTCAGACTGTGTTCAGTTGGTCAGTTTCTGGTTCCTAGGTCAGAATGTATTCAGTTGGTCAATTTCTGATTTCTTGGTCAGACTGTGGTCAATTGGTCATTTTCTGGTTCCTAGGTCAGACTGTGTTCAGTTGGTCAGTTTCTGGTGTCTAGGTCAGACAGTTGTCAGTTGATCAATTTCTGGTTTCTAGGTCAGACTGTGGTCAGTCGTTCAGTTTCTGGTTTCTAGGTCAGACTGTGGTCAGTTGGTCAGTTTCTGGTTCCTTGGTCAGACTGTGTTCGTTTTGTCAGTTTCTGGTTTCTAGTTCAGACTGTGTTCAGTTGGTCAATTTTTGTTTTCTTGGTCATACAGTGGTCAATTAGTCCGTTTCAGGTTCCGAGGTCAGACTGTGGTTAGTTGGTCAGTTTCGGGTTGCTACGTCAGATTGTGGTCAGTTGGTCAGTTTCTGGTTTCTCCGTCAGATTGTTGACAGTTGCTCAGTTTCGGCTTTCTAGGTCAGACTGCGGAGAGTTGGTCAGTTACTGTTGCTAGGTCAGACTGTGGCCAGTTGGTCAGTTCCTAGTTACTCGGTCAGACTGTGGTCATTTGGACAGTTTCAGGTTCCTGGGTCGGTCTGAGGTCAGTTTGTCAGTTTCTGGTTTCTAGGTGAGGTGAGACTGTAGTCATTTAGTCAATTTCAGGTTTCTAGGTCAGACTGTGGTCAGTTGGTCAGTTTCTGGTTCCAAGGTCAGACTGTGGTCAGTTGTTCAGTTATGGTTTCTCTTTCAGACTCTTGTGAGTTGGTCAGTTTCAAGGCTCCTAGGTCAGACTGTGATCAGTTGGTCAGTTTCTGGTTCCCACGTCGGATTGTGGTCAGTTGGTCATTTTCTGGTTTCTAGGTCTGACTGTGGTCAGTTGCTATGTTTCGCATTGTCTCGGTCAAAGTCTGGTCATTTGGTCAGTTTCGGGTTTCTAAGTCAGGCTGTGGTCAATTGTTCAGTTTCTGGTTTTGAGGTCAGACTGTGGTGAGTTGGTCATTTTCTGGTTCCTAGGTCAGACTGTAGTCAGTTGGTCAGTTTCTGGTTCTAAGGTCAGACTGTGGTCAGTTGGTCAGTTTCTGGTTTCTAGTTCAGACTATGGTCGGTTGCAATACTTTCTGTTGTTTCGGTCAGAGTGTGGTCAGTTGGTAAATTTCTGGTTTCTAGGTCATACTGTCGTCATTTGGTCAGTTTCTGGTTCCGAGTTCAGACTGTGTTCAGTTGGTCAGTTTCTGGTTTCTAGGTCAGACAGTGGTCAGTTGGTCAGTTTCTGGTTCCTCGGTCAGACTGTGTCCAGTTGGTAAGTTTCTGGTTCCGAGCGGAGACTGTGTTCAGTTCGGCAGTTTCGGGTTGCTACGTCAGACTGTGGTCAGTTCATCAATTTCTGGTTTCTCGGTCAGACTGTGTATAGTTGGTCACTTTCTGGTTTCGAGTTGAGAATGTGATCAGTTGGACAGTTTCTTGTTCCTAGGTCAGACTGTGGTCAGTTGGTAAATTTCTGGTTTAAGGTCATACAGTGGTCATTTGGTCAGTTTCTGGTTAATAGCTCAGACTGTGTTCAGTTGGTCAGTTTCTGGTTTCTAGGTCAGACTGTGGTCAGTTTGTCAGTTTCTGGTTCCTAGGTCAGACTGTGTTCAGTTGGTCAATTTCTGGTTTCTAGGTCAGACTGAGGTCAGTTTATCAGTTTCTGGTTTCTAGGTCAGACTGTAGTCAGTTGTTAAGTTTCTGGTTCCTTGCTGAGACTGTGTTCAGTTGGGCAATTTCGGGTTGCTAGGTCAGACTGTGGTCAGTTCGTCAATTTCTGGTTTCCCGGTCAGACTGTGATCAGTTGGACATTTTCTTGTTCCTAGGTCAGACTGTGTTCAGTTGGTCAATTTCTGGTTTCTAGGTCAGACTGTGGTCAGTTGCTCAGTTTCGGCTTTCTAGGTCAGACTGTGGTCAGTTCGTCAATTTTTGGTTTCTAGGTCAGACTGTGGTCAGTTGGTCAATTTCTTGTTCTTATGTCATACTGTGGTCATTTGGTCAGTTTCTGGTTCCCAGGTAAGACTGTGTTCAGTTGGTCAGTTTCTGGTTCCTAGGTCAGAATGTATTCAGTTGGTCAATTTCTGATTTCTTGGTCAGACTGTGGTCAATTGGTCATTTTCTGGTGTCTAGGTCAGACAGTTGTCAGTTGATCAATTTCTAGTTTCTAGGTCAGACTGTGGTCAGTCGTTCAGTTTCTGGTTTCTAGGTCAGACTGTGGTCAGTTGGTCAGTTTCTGGTTCCTTGGTCAGACTGTGTTCGTTTTGTCAGTTTCTGGTTTCTAGTTCAGACTGTGTTCAGTTGGTCAATTTTTGTTTTCTTGGTCATACAGTGGTCAATTAGTCCGTTTCAGGTTCCGAGGTCAGACTGTGGTTAGTTGGTCAGTTTCGGGTTGCTACGTCAGATTGTGGTCAGTTGGTTAGTTTCTGGTTTCTCCGTCAGATTGTTGACAGTTGCTCATTTTCGGCTTTCTAGGTCAGACTGCGGAGAGTTGGTCAGTTACTGTTGCTAGGTCAGACTGTGGCCAGTTGGTCAGTTCCTAGTTACTCGGTCAGACTGTGGTCATTTGGACAGTTTCAGGTTCCTGGGTCGGTCTGAGGTCAGTTTGTCAGTTTCTGGTTTCTAGGTGAGGTGAGACTGTAGTCATTTAGTCAATTTCAGGTTTCTAGGTCAGACTGTGGTCAGTTGGTCAGTTTCTGGTTCCAAGGTCAGACTGTGGTCAGTTGTTCAGTTATGGTTTCTCTTTCAGACTCTTGTGAGTTGGTCAGTTTCAAGGCTCCTAGGTCAGACTGTGATCAGTTGGTCAGTTTCTGGTTCCCACGTCGGATTGTGGTCAGTTGGTCATTTTCTGGTTTCTAGGTCTGACTGTGGTCAGTTGCTATGTTTCGCATTGTCTCAGTCAAAGTTTGGTCATTTGGTCAGTTTCGGGTTTCTAAGTCAGGCTGTGGTCAATTGTTCAGTTTCTGGTTTTGAGGTCAGACTGTGGTCAGTTGGTCATTTTCTGGTTCCTCGGTCAGAATGTATTCAGTTGGTCAATTTCTGATTTCTTGGTCAGACTGTGGTCAATTGGTCATTTTCTGGTGTCTAGGTCAGACAGTTGTCAGTTGATCAATTTCTAGTTTCTAGGTCAGACTGTGGTCAGTCGTTCAGTTTCTGGTTTCTAGGTCAGACTGTGGTCAGTTGGTCAGTTTCTGGTTCCTTGGTCAGACTGTGTTCGTTTTGTCAGTTTCTGGTTTCTAGTTCAGACTGTGTTCAGTTGGTCAATTTTTGTTTTCTTGGTCATACAGTGGTCAATTAGTCCGTTTCAGGTTCCGAGGTCAGACTGTGGTTAGTTGGTCAGTTTCGGGTTGCTACGTCAGATTGTGGTCAGTTGGTCAGTTTCTGGTTTCTCCGTCAGATTGTTGACAGTTGCTCAGTTTCGGCTTTCTAGGTCAGACTGCGGAGAGTTGGTCAGTTACTGTTGCTAGGTCAGACTGTGGCCAGTTGGTCAGTTCCTAGTTACTCGGTCAGACTGTGGTCATTTGGACAGTTTCAGGTTCCTGGGTCGGTCTGAGGTCAGTTTGTCAGTTTCTGGTTTCTAGGTGAGGTGAGACTGTAGTCATTTAGTCAATTTCAGGTTTCTAGGTCAGACTGTGGTCAGTTGGTCAGTTTCTGGTTCCAAGGTCAGACTGTGGTCAGTTGTTCAGTTATGGTTTCTCTTTCAGACTCTTGTGAGTTGGTCAGTTTCAAGGCTCCTAGGTCAGACTGTGATCAGTTGGTCAGTTTCTGGTTCCCACGTCGGATTGTGGTCAGTTGGTCATTTTCTGGTTTCTAGGTCTGACTGTGGTCAGTTGCTATGTTTCGCATTGTCTCGGTCAAAGTCTGGTCATTTGGTGAGTTTCGGGTTTCTAAGTCAGGCTGTGGTCAATTGTTCAGTTTCTGGTTTTGAGGTCAGACTGTGGTGAGTTGGTCATTTTCTGGTTCCTAGGTCAGACTGTAGTCAGTTGGTCAGTTTCTGGTTCTAAGGTCAGACTGTGGTCAGTTGGTCAGTTTCTGGTTTCTAGTTCAGACTATGGTCGGTTGCAATACTTTCTGTTGTTTCGGTCAGAGTGTGGTCAGTTGGTAAATTTCTGGTTTCTAGGTCATACTGTCGTCATTTGGTCAGTTTCTGGTTCCGAGTTCAGACTGTGTTCAGTTGGTCAGTTTCTGGTTTCTAGGTCAGACAGTGGTCAGTTGGTCAGTTTCTGGTTCCTCGGTCAGACTGTGTCCAGTTGGTAAGTTTCTGGTTCCGAGCGGAGACTGTGTTCAGTTCGGCAGTTTCGGGTTGCTACGTCAGACTGTGGTCAGTTCATCAATTTCTGGTTTCTCGGTCAGACTGTGTATAGTTGGTCACTTTCTGGTTTCGAGTTGAGAATGTGATCAGTTGGACAGTTTCTTGTTCCTAGGTCAGACTGTGGTCAGTTGGTAAATTTCTGGTTTAAGGTCATACAGTGGTCATTTGGTCAGTTTCTGGTTAATAGCTCAGACTGTGTTCAGTTGGTCAGTTTCTGGTTTCTAGGTCAGACTGTGGTCAGTTTGTCAGTTTCTGGTTCCTAGGTCAGACTGTGTTCAGTTGGTCAATTTCTGGTTTCTAGGTCAGACTGAGGTCAGTTTATCAGTTTCTGGTTTCTAGGTCAGACTGTAGTCAGTTGTTAAGTTTCTGGTTCCTTGCTGAGACTGTGTTCAGTTGGGCAATTTCGGGTTGCTAGGTCAGACTGTGGTCAGTTCGTCAATTTCTGGTTTCCCGGTCAGACTGTGATCAGTTGGACATTTTCTTGTTCCTAGGTCAGACTGTGTTCAGTTGGTCAATTTCTGGTTTCTAGGTCAGACTGTGGTCAGTTGCTCAGTTTCGGCTTTCTAGGTCAGACTGTGGTCAGTTCGTCAATTTTTGGTTTCTAGGTCAGACTGTGGTCAGTTGGTCAATTTCTTGTTCTTATGTCATACTGTGGTCATTTGGTCAGTTTCTGGTTCCCAGGTAAGACTGTGTTCAGTTGGTCAGTTTCTGGTTCCTAGGTCAGAATGTATTCAGTTGGTCAATTTCTGATTTCTTGGTCAGACTGTGGTCAATTGGTCATTTTCTGGTGTCTAGGTCAGACAGTTGTCAGTTGATCAATTTCTAGTTTCTAGGTCAGACTGTGGTCAGTCGTTCAGTTTCTGGTTTCTAGGTCAGACTGTGGTCAGTTGGTCAGTTTCTGGTTCCTTGGTCAGACTGTGTTCGTTTTGTCAGTTTCTGGTTTCTAGTTCAGACTGTGTTCAGTTGGTCAATTTTTGTTTTCTTGGTCATACAGTGGTCAATTAGTCCGTTTCAGGTTCCGAGGTCAGACTGTGGTTAGTTGGTCAGTTTCGGGTTGCTACGTCAGATTGTGGTCAGTTGGTCAGTTTCTGGTTTCTCCGTCAGATTGTTGACAGTTGCTCATTTTCGGCTTTCTAGTTCAGACTGCGGAGAGTTGGTCAGTTACTGTTGCTAGGTCAGACTGTGGCCAGTTGGTCAGTTCCTAGTTACTCGGTCAGACTGTGGTCATTTGGACAGTTTCAGGTTCCTGGGTCGGTCTGAGGTCAGTTTGTCAGTTTCTGGTTTCTAGGTGAGGTGAGACTGTAGTCATTTAGTCAATTTCAGGTTTCTAGGTCAGACTGTGGTCAGTTGGTCAGTTTCTGGTTCCAAGGTCAGACTGTGGTCAGTTGTTCAGTTATGGTTTCTCTTTCAGACTCTTGTGAGTTGGTCAGTTTCAAGGCTCCTAGGTCAGACTGTGATCAGTTGGTCAGTTTCTGGTTCCCACGTCGGATTGTGGTCAGTTGGTCATTTTCTGGTTTCTAGGTCTGACTGTGGTCAGTTGCTATGTTTCGCATTGTCTCGGTCAAAGTTTGGTCATTTGGTCAGTTTCGGGTTTCTAAGTCAGGCTGTGGTCAATTGTTCAGTTTCTGGTTTTGAGGTCAGACTGTGGTCAGTTGGTCATTTTCTGGTTCCTCGGTCAGACTGTAGTCAGTTGGTAAGTTTCTGGTTCTAAGGTCAGACTGTGGTCAGTTGGTCAGTTTCTGGTTTCTAGTTCAGACTATGGTCGGTTGCAATACTTTCTGTTGTTTCGGTCAGAGTGTGGTCAGTTGGTAAATTTCTGGTTTCTAGGTCATACTGTCGTCATTTGGTCAGTTTCTGGTTAATAGCTCAGACTGTGTTCAGTTGGTCAGTTTCTGGTTTCTAGGTCAGACTGTGGTCAGTTTGTCAGTTTCTGGTTCCTAGGTCAGACTGTGTTCAGTTGGTCAGTTTCTGGTTTGTAGGTCAGACTGAGGTCAGTTTATCAGTTTCTGGTTTCTAGGTCAGACTGTAGTCAGTTGGCAAGTTTCTGGTTCCTAGCTGAGACTGTGTTCAGTTGGGCAATTTCGGGTTGCTAGGTCAGACTGTGGTCAGTTCGTCAATTTCTGGTTTCTCGGTCAGACTGTGATCAGTTGGACATTTTCTTGTTCCTAGGTCAGACTGTGTTCAGTTGGTCAATTTCTGGTTTCTAGGTCAGACTGTGGTCAGTTGCTCAGTTTCGGCTTTCTAGGTCAGACTGTGGTCAGTTCGTCAATTTTTGGTTTCTAGGTCAGACTGTGGTCAGCAGGTCAATTTCTTGTTCTTATGTCATACTGTGGTCATTTGGTCAGTTTCTGGTTCCCAGGTAAGACTGTGTTCAGTTGGTCAGTTTCTGGTTCCTAGGTCAGAATGTATTCAGTTGGTCAATTTCTGATTTCTTGGTCAGACTGTGGTCAATTGGTCATTTTCTGGTTCCTAGGTCAGACTGTGTTCAGTTGGTCAGTTTCTGGTGTCTAGGTCAGACAGTTGTCAGTTGATCAATTTCTGGTTTCTAGGTCAGACTGTGGTCAGTCGTTCAGTTTCTGGTTTCTAGGTCAGACTGTGGTCAGTTGGTCAGTTTCTGGTTCCTTGGTCAGACTGTGTTCGTTTTGTCAGTTTCTGGTTTCTAGTTCAGACTGTGTTCAGTTGGTCAATTTTTGTTTTCTTGGTCATACAGTGGTCAATTAGTCCGTTTCAGGTTCCGAGGTCAGACTGTGGTTAGTTGGTCAGTTTCGGGTTGCTACGTCAGATTGTGGTCAGTTGGTCAGTTTCTGGTTTCTCCGTCAGATTGTTGACAGTTGCTCAGTTTCGGCTTTCTAGGTCAGACTGCGGAGAGTTGGTCAGTTACTGTTGCTAGGTCAGACTGTGGCCAGTTGGTCAGTTCCTAGTTATTCGGTCAGACTGTGGTCATTTGGACAGTTTCAGGTTCCTGGGTCGGTCTGAGGTCAGTTTGTCAGTTTCTGGTTTCTAGGTGAGGTGAGACTGTAGTCATTTAGTCAATTTCAGGTTTCTAGGTCAGACTGTGGTCAGTTGGTCAGTTTCTGGTTCCAAGGTCAGACTGTGGTCAGTTGTTCAGTTATGGTTTCTCTTTCAGACTCTTGTGAGTTGGTCAGTTTCAAGGCTCCTAGGTCAGACTGTGATCAGTTGGTCAGTTTCTGGTTCCCACGTCGGATTGTGGTCAGTTGGTAATTTTCTGGTTTCTAGGTCTGACTGTGGTCAGTTGCTATGTTTCGCATTGTCTCGGTCAAAGTTTGGTCATTTGGTCAGTTTCGGGTTTCTAAGTCAGGCTGTGGTCAATTGTTCAGTTTCTGGTTTTGAGGTCAGACTGTGGTCAGTTGGTCATTTTCTGGTTCCTAGGTCAGACTGTAGTCAGTTGGTCAGTTTCTGGTTCTAAGGTCAGACTGTGGTCAGTTGGTCAGTTTCTTGTTTCTAGTTCAGACTATGGTCGGTTGCAATACTTTCTGTTGTTTCGGTCAGAGTGTGGTCAGTTGGTAAATTTCTGGTTTCTAGGTCATACTGTCGTCATTTGGTCAGTTTCTGGTTCCGAGTTCAGACTGTGTTCAGTTGGTCAGTTTCTGGTTTCTAGGTCAGACAGTGGTCAGTTGGTCAGTTTCTGGTTCCTCGGTCAGACTGTGTCCAGTTGGTAAGTTTCTGGTTCCGAGCGGAGACTGTGTTCAGTTGGGCAGTTTCGGGTTGCTACGTAAGACTGTGGTCAGTTCATCAATTTCTGGTTTCTCGGTCAGACTGTGTATAGTTGGTCACTTTCTGGTTTCGAGTTGAGAATGTGATCAGTTGGACAGTTTCTTGTTCCTAGGTCAGACTGTGGTCAGTTGGTAAATTTCTGGTTTCTAGGTCATACAGTGGTCATTTGGTCAGTTTCTGGTTAATAGCTCAGACTGTGTTCAGTTGGTCAGTTTCTGGTTTCTAGGTCAGACTGTGGTCAGTTTGTCAGTTTCTGGTTCCTAGGTCAGACTGTGTTCAGTTGGTCAGTTTCTGGTTTCTAGGTCAGACTGAGGTCAGTTTATCAGTTTCTGGTTTCTAGGTCAGACTGTAGTCAGTTGGCAAGTTTCTGGTTCCTAGCTGAGACTGTGTTCAGTTGGGCAATTTCGGGTTGCTAGGTCAGACTGTGGTCAGTTCGTCAATTTCTGGTTTCTCGGTCAGACTGTGATCAGTTGGACATTTTCTTGTTCCTAGGTCAGACTGTGTTCAGTTGGTCAATTTCTGGTTTCTAGGTCAGACTGTGGTCAGTTGCTCAGTTTCGGCTTTCTAGGTCAGACTGTGGTCAGTTCGTCAATTTTTGGTTTCTAGGTCAGACTGTGGTCAGCTGGTCAATTTCTTGTTCTTATGTCATACTGTGGTCATTTGGTCAGTTTCTGGTTCCCAGGTAAGACTGTGTTCAGTTGGTCAGTTTCTGGTTCCTAGGTCAGAATGTATTCAGTTGGTCAATTTCTGATTTCTTGGTCAGACTGTGGTCAATTGGTCATTTTCTGGTTCCTAGGTCAGACTGTGTTCAGTTGGTCAGTTTCTGGTGTCTAGGTCAGACAGTTGTCAGTTGATCAATTTCTGGTTTCTAGGTCAGACTGTGGTCAGTCGTTCAGTGTCTGGTTTCTAGGTCAGACTGTGGTCAGTTGGTCAGTTTCTGGTTTCTTGGTCAGACTGTGTTCGTTTTGTCAGTTTCTGGTTTCTAGTTCAGACTGTGTTCAGTTGGTCAATTTTTGTTTTCTTGGTCATACAGTGGTCAATTAGTCCGTTTCAGGTTCCGAGGTCAGACTGTGGTTAGTTGGTCAGTTTCGGGTTGCTACGTCAGATTGTGGTCAGTTGGTCAGTTTCTGGTTTCTCCGTCAGATTGTTGACAGTTGCTTAGTTTCGGCTTTCTAGGTCAGACTGCGTAGAGTTGGTCAGTTACTGTTGCTAGGTCAGACTGTGACCAGTTGGTCAGTTCCTAGTTACTCGGTCAGACTGTGGTCATTTGGACAGTTTCAGGTTCCTGGGTCGGTCTGAGGTCAGTTTGTCAGTTTCTGGTTTCTAGGTGAGGTGAGACTGTAGTCATTTAGTCAATTTCAGGTTTCTAGGTCAGACTGTGGTCAGTTGGTCAGTTTCTGGTTCCAAGGTCAGACTGTGGTCAGTTGTTCAGTTATGGTTTCTCTTTCAGACTCTTGTGAGTTGGTCAGTTTCAAGGCTCCTAGGTCAGACTGTGATCAGTTGGTCAGTTTCTGGTTCCCACGTCGGATTGTGGTCAGTTGGTCATTTTCTGGTTTCTAGGTCTGACTGTGGTCAGTTGCTATGTTTCGCATTGTCTCGGTCAAAGTTTGGTCATTTGGTCAGTTTCGGGTTTCTAAGTCAGGCTGTGGTCAATTGTTCAGTTTCTGGTTTTGAGGTCAGACTGTGGTCAGTTGGTCATTTTCTGGTTGTAGGTCAGACTGTAGTCAGTTGGTCAGTTTCTGGTTCTAAGGTCAGACTGTGGTCAGTTGGTCAGTTTCTGGTTTCTAGTTCAGACTATGGTCGGTTGCAATACTTTCTGTTGTTTCGGTCAGAGTGTGGTCAGTTGGTAAATTTCTGGTTTCTAGGTCATACTGTCGTCATTTGGTCAGTTTCTGGTTCCGAGTTCAGACTGTGTTCAGTTGGTCAGTTTCTGGTTTCTAGGTCAGACAATGGTCAGTTGGTCAGTTTCTGGTTCCTCGGTCAGACTGTGTCCAGTTGGTAAGTTTCTGGTTCCGAGCGGAGACTGTGTTCAGTTGGGCAGTTTCGGGTTGCTACGTCAGACTGTGGTCAGTTCATCAATTTCTGGTTTCTCGGTCAGACTGTGTTCAGTTGGTCAGTTTCTGGTGTCTAGGTCAGACAGTTGTCAGTTGATCAATTTCTGGTTTCTAGGTCAGACTGTGGTCAGTCGTTCAGTTTCTGGTTTCTAGGTCAGACTGTGGTCAGTTGGTCAGTTTCTGGTTCCTTGGTCAGACTGTGTTCGTTTTGTCAGTTTCTGGTTTCTAGTTCAGACTGTGTTCAGTTGGTCAATTTTTGTTTTCTTGGTCATACAGTGGTCAATTAGTCCGTTTCAGGTTCCGAGGTCAGACTGTGGTTAGTTGGTCAGTTTCGGGTTGCTACGTCAGATTGTGGTCAGTTGGTCAGTTTCTGGTTTCTCCGTCAGATTGTTGACAGTTGCTCAGTTTCGGCTTTCTAGGTCAGACTGCGGAGAGTTGGTCAGTTACTGTTGCTAGGTCAGACTGTGGCCAGTTGGTCAGTTCCTAGTTACTCGGTCAGACTGTGGTCATTTGGACAGTTTCAGGTTCCTGGGTCGGTCTGAGGTCAGTTTGTCAGTTTCTGGTTTCTAGGTGAGGTGAGACTGTAGTCATTTAGTCAATTTCAGGTTTCTAGGTCAGACTGTGGTCAGTTGGTCAGTTTCTGGTTCCAAGGTCAGACTGTGGTCAGTTGTTCAGTTATGGTTTCTCTTTCAGACTCTTGTGAGTTGGTCAGTTTCAAGGCTCCTAGGTCAGACTGTGATCAGTTGGTCAGTTTCTGGTTCCCACGTCGGATTGTGGTCAGTTGGTAATTTTCTGGTTTCTAGGTCTGACTGTGGTCAGTTGCTATGTTTCGCATTGTCTCGGTCAAAGTTTGGTCATTTGGTCAGTTTCGGGTTTCTAAGTCAGGCTGTGGTCAATTGTTCAGTTTCTGGTTTTGAGGTCAGACTGTGGTCAGTTGGTCATTTTCTGGTTCCTAGGTCAGACTGTAGTCAGTTGGTCAGTTTCTGGTTCTAAGGTCAGACTGTGGTCAGTTGGTCAGTTTCTTGTTTCTAGTTCAGACTATGGTCGGTTGCAATACTTTCTGTTGTTTCGGTCAGAGTGTGGTCAGTTGGTAAATTTCTGGTTTCTAGGTCATACTGTCGTCATTTGGTCAGTTTCTGGTTCCGAGTTCAGACTGTGTTCAGTTGGTCAGTTTCTGGTTTCTAGGTCAGACAGTGGTCAGTTGGTCAGTTTCTGGTTCCTCGGTCAGACTGTGTCCAGTTGGTAAGTTTCTGGTTCCGAGCGGAGACTGTGTTCAGTTGGGCAGTTTCGGGTTGCTACGTAAGACTGTGGTCAGTTCATCAATTTCTGGTTTCTCGGTCAGACTGTGTATAGTTGGTCACTTTCTGGTTTCGAGTTGAGAATGTGATCAGTTGGACAGTTTCTTGTTCCTAGGTCAGACTGTGTTCAGTTGGTCAGTTTCTGGTTTCTAGGTCAGACTGTGGTCAGTTTGTCAGTTTCTGGTTCCTAGGTCAGACTGTGTTCAGTTGGTCAGTTTCTGGTTTCTAGGTCAGACTGAGGTCAGTTTATCAGTTTCTGGTTTCTAGGTCAGACTGTAGTCAGTTGGCAAGTTTCTGGTTCCTAGCTGAGACTGTGTTCAGTTGGGCAATTTCGGGTTGCTAGGTCAGACTGTGGTCAGTTCGTCAATTTCTGGTTTCTCGGTCAGACTGTGATCAGTTGGACATTTTCTTGTTCCTAGGTCAGACTGTGTTCAGTTGGTCAATTTCTGGTTTCTAGGTCAGACTGTGGTCAGTTGCTCAGTTTCGGCTTTCTAGGTCAGACTGTGGTCAGTTCGTCAATTTTTGGTTTCTAGGTCAGACTGTGGTCAGCTGGTCAATTTCTTGTTCTTATGTCATACTGTGGTCATTTGGTCAGTTTCTGGTTCCCAGGTAAGACTGTGTTCAGTTGGTCAGTTTCTGGTTCCTAGGTCAGAATGTATTCAGTTGGTCAATTTCTGATTTCTTGGTCAGACTGTGGTCAATTGGTCATTTTCTGGTTCCTAGGTCAGACTGTGTTCAGTTGGTCAGTTTCTGGTGTCTAGGTCAGACAGTTGTCAGTTGATCAATTTCTGGTTTCTAGGTCAGACTGTGGTCAGTCGTTCAGTGTCTGGTTTCTAGGTCAGACTGTGGTCAGTTGGTCAGTTTCTGGTTTCTTGGTCAGACTGTGTTCGTTTTGTCAGTTTCTGGTTTCTAGTTCAGACTGTGTTCAGTTGGTCAATTTTTGTTTTCTTGGTCATACAGTGGTCAATTAGTCCGTTTCAGGTTCCGAGGTCAGACTGTGGTTAGTTGGTCAGTTTCGGGTTGCTACGTCAGATTGTGGTCAGTTGGTCAGTTTCTGGTTTCTCCGTCAGATTGTTGACAGTTGCTTAGTTTCGGCTTTCTAGGTCAGACTGCGTAGAGTTGGTCAGTTACTGTTGCTAGGTCAGACTGTGACCAGTTGGTCAGTTCCTAGTTACTCGGTCAGACTGTGGTCATTTGGACAGTTTCAGGTTCCTGGGTCGGTCTGAGGTCAGTTTGTCAGTTTCTGGTTTCTAGGTGAGGTGAGACTGTAGTCATTTAGTCAATTTCAGGTTTCTAGGTCAGACTGTGGTCAGTTGGTCAGTTTCTGGTTCCAAGGTCAGACTGTGGTCAGTTGTTCAGTTATGGTTTCTCTTTCAGACTCTTGTGAGTTGGTCAGTTTCAAGGCTCCTAGGTCAGACTGTGATCAGTTGGTCAGTTTCTGGTTCCCACGTCGGATTGTGGTCAGTTGGTCATTTTCTGGTTTCTAGGTCTGACTGTGGTCAGTTGCTATGTTTCGCATTGTCTCGGTCAAAGTTTGGTCATTTGGTCAGTTTCGGGTTTCTAAGTCAGGCTGTGGTCAATTGTTCAGTTTCTGGTTTTGAGGTCAGACTGTGGTCAGTTGGTCATTTTCTGGTTGTAGGTCAGACTGTAGTCAGTTGGTCAGTTTCTGGTTCTAAGGTCAGACTGTGGTCAGTTGGTCAGTTTCTGGTTTCTAGTTCAGACTATGGTCGGTTGCAATACTTTCTGTTGTTTCGGTCAGAGTGTGGTCAGTTGGTAAATTTCTGGTTTCTAGGTCATACTGTCGTCATTTGGTCAGTTTCTGGTTCCGAGTTCAGACTGTGTTCAGTTGGTCAGTTTCTGGTTTCTAGGTCAGACAATGGTCAGTTGGTCAGTTTCTGGTTCCTCGGTCAGACTGTGTCCAGTTGGTAAGTTTCTGGTTCCGAGCGGAGACTGTGTTCAGTTGGGCAGTTTCGGGTTGCTACGTCAGACTGTGGTCAGTTCATCAATTTCTGGTTTCTCGGTCAGACTGTGTATAGTTGGTCACTTTCCGGTTTCGAGTTGAGAATGTGATCCGTTGGACAGTTTCTTGTTCCTAGGTCAGACTTTGGTCAGTTGGTAAATTTCTGGTTTCTAGGTCATACAGTGGTCATTTGGTCAGTTTCTGGTTAACAGCTCAGACTGTGTTCAGTTGGTCAGTTTCTGGTTTCTAGGTCAGACTGTGGTCAGTTTGTCAGTTTCTGGTTCCTAGGTCAGACTGTGTTCAGTTGGTCAATTTCTGA
The DNA here is from genome assembly GCF_044704955.1 of Pristiophorus japonicus. Lineage (NCBI taxonomy): Eukaryota > Metazoa > Chordata > Chondrichthyes > Pristiophoridae > Pristiophorus > Pristiophorus japonicus. Next base: position 386,969 of record NW_027253324.1, read on the forward strand.
TTTCTAGGTCAGACTGAGGTCAGTTTATCAGTTTCTGGTTTCTAGGTCAGACTGTGGTCAGTTGGTAAGTTTCTGGTTCCTAGCTGAGACTGTGTTCAGTTGGGCAATTTCGGGTTGCTAGGTCAGACTGTGGTCATTTCGTCAATTTCTGGTTTCTCGGTCAGACTGTGGTCAGTCGCTCAGTTTCGGCTTTCTAGGTCAGACTGTGGTCAGTTCGTCAATTTTTGGTTTCTAGGTCAGACTGTGGTCAGCTGGTCAATTTCTTGTTCTTTTGTCATACTGTGGTCATTTGGTCAGTTTCTGGTTCCCAGGTCAGACTGTGTTCAGTTGGTCAGTTTCTGGTTCCTAGGTCAGAATGTATTCAGTTGGTCAATTTCTGATTTCTTGGTCAGACTGTGGTCAATTGGTCAGTTTCTGGTTCCTAGGTCAGACTGTGTTCAGTTGGTCAGTTTCTGGTGTCTAGGTCAGACAGTTGTCAGTTCGTCAATTTCTGGTTTCTAGGTCAGACTGTGGTCAGTTGGTCAGTTTCTGGTTCCTTGGTCAGACAGTGTTCGTTTTGTCAGTTCCTGGTTTCTAGTTCAGACTGTGTTCAGTTGGTCAATTTTTGTTTTCTTGGTCATACAGTGGTCAATTAGTCCGTTTCAGGTTCTGAGGTCAGACTGTGGTTAGTTGGTCAGTTTCGGGTTGCTACGTCAGATTGTGGTCAGTTGGTCAGTTTCTGGTTTCTCCGTCAGATTGTTGACAGTTGCTCAGTTTCGGCTTTCTAGGTCAGACTGCGGAGAGTTGGTCAGTTACTGTTGCTAGGTCAGACTGTGGCCAGTTGGTCAGTTCCTAGTTACTCGGTCAGACTGTGGTCATTTGGACAGTTTCAGGTTCCTGGGTCGGTCTGAGGTCAGTTTGTCAGTTTCTGGTTTCTAGGTGAGGTGAGACTGTAGTCATTTAGTCAATTTCAGGTTTCTAGGTCAGACTGTGGTCAATTGGTCAGTTTCTGGTTCCAAGGTCAGACTGTGGTCAGTTGTTCAGTTATGGTTTCTCTTTCAGACTCTTGTGAGTTGGTCAGTTTCAAGGCTCCTAGGTCAGACTGTGATCAGTTGGTCAGTTTCTGGTTCCCACGTCGGATTGTGGTCAGTTGGTCATTTTCTGGTTTCTAGGTCTGACTGTGGTCAGTTGCTATGTTTCGCATTGTCTCGGTCAAAGTTTGGTCATTTGGTCAGTTTCGGGTTTCTAAGTCAGGCTGTGGTCAATTGTTCAGTTTCTGGTTTTGAGGTCAGACTGTGGTCAGTTGGTCATTTTCTGGTTCCTAAGTCAGACTGTAGTCAGTTGGTCAGTTTCTGGTTCTAAGGTCAGACTGTGGTCAGTTGGTCAGTTTCTGGTTTCTAGTTCAGACTATGGTCGGTTGCAATACTTTCTCTTGTTTCGGTCAGAGTGTGGTCAGTTGGTAAATTTCTGGTTTCTAGGTCATACTGTCGTCATTTGGTCAGTTTCTGGTTCCGAGTTCAGACTGTGTTCAGTTGGTCAGTTTCTGGTTCCTCGGTCAGACTGTGTCCAGTTGGTAAGTTTCTGGTTCCGAGCGGAGACTGTGTTCAGTTGGGCAGTTTCGGGTTGCTACGTCAGACTGTGGTCAGTTCATCAATTTCTGGTTTCTCGGTCAGACTGTGTATAGTTGGTCACTTTCTGGTTTCGAGTTGAGAATGTGATCAGTTGGACAGTTTCTTGTTCCTAGGTCAGACTGTGGTCAGTTGGTAAATTTCTGGTTTCTAGGTCATATAGTGGTCATTTGGTCAGTTTCTGGTTAATAGCTCAGACTGTGTTCAGTTGGTCAGTTTATGGTTTCTAGGTCAGACTGTGGTCAGTTTGTCAGTTTCTGGTTCCTAGGTCAGACTGTGTTCAGTTGGTCAATTTCTGGTTTCTAGGTCAGACTGAGGTCAGTTTATCAGTTTCTGGTTTCTAGGTCAGACTGTGGTCAGTTGGTAAGTTTCTGGTTCCTAGCTGAGACTGTGTTCAGTTGGGCAATTTCGGGTTGCTAGGTCAGACTGTGGTCAGTTCGTCAATTTCTGGTTTCTCGGTCAGACTGTGATCAGTAGGACATTTTCTTGTTCCTAGGTCAGACTGTGTTCAGTTGGTCAATTTCTGGTTTCTAGGTCAGACTGTGGTCAGTTGCTCAGTTTCGGCTTTCTAGGTCAGACTGTGGTCAGTTCGTCAATTTTTGGTTTCTAGGTCAGACTGTTTTCTGTATGTCAATTTCTGGTTTCTCGGTCAGACTGAGGTCAGTTGGTCAGTTTCTGGTTTGTAGGTCAGACTGTGATCAGTTGGACAATTTCTGGTTTCTCGGTCAGACTTTGGTCAGTTGTTCAGTTTCTGGTTCCTAGGTCAGACGGTGTTCAGTTGGTCAGTTACTGGTTTCTCCTTCAGACTGTGGTCAGTTGGTCAGTTTCTGGTTTCTTGGTCAGATTGTGGTCAGTTAATCTGTTTCTGTTTTGTAGGTCAGACTGTGATCAGTTGGTCAGTTACTGGTTGCGAGGTCAGACTGTGGTCAGTTGGTCAGTTTCTTGTTTCTATGTCAGAATGTGGTCAGTTGGTCAGTTTCTGATTTCGAGGTCAGAATGTGGTCAGCTGGTCAGATTCTGGTTTCTACATCAGAGTGTGGTCAGTTGCTCAGTTTCGGGTTTCTAGTTCATACAGCAGACAGTTAGACAGTTACTTGTTGCTAGGTCAGAATGTGGCCAGTTGGCCAGTTTCTGGTTGCTAGGTCAGACTGTGGTCAGTTGGTCAGTTTCTGATTCCTAGGTCAGTCTGAGGTCAGTTTGTCAGTTTCTGGTTTCTAGGTCAGACTGAGGTTCAGTTGGTCAGTTTCTGGTTTCTAGGTCAGACTGTGGTCAGTTGGTCAGTTTCGGGTTGCTAGGTCAGACTGTGGTCAGTTGGTCAGTTTCTGGTATCTAGGTCAGACTGTGTTCATTTAGTCAATTTCTGGTTTCTCGGTCAGACTTTGGTCAGTTGTTCAGTTTCTGGTTCCTAGGTCAGACTGTGTTCAGTTGGTCAGTTACTGGTTTCTAGTTCAGACTGTGGTCAGTTGGTCAATTTCTGTATTCTCGGTCATATTTTGGTCAATTAGACGGTTTCTGGTTCCGAGGTCAGACTGTGGTCAGTTGGTCAGTTTCCGGTTGCTAGGTCAGAATGTGGTAAGTTGGTCAGTTTCTTGTTTCTACGTCAAATTGTGGTCAGTTGCTCAGTTTCGGCTTTCTAGGTCAGACTGCAGAAAGTTTGTCAGTTTCGGGTTTCTAGGTGAGACTGTGGTCAGTTGGTCAGTTCCTGGAATCTAGGCCAAACTGTGCTCAGTTGGTTAGTTTCTGGTTCCGAGTTCAGAATGTGGTCAGTTGGTCATTTACTGGTTGCTAGGTCAGACTGTGGTCAGTTGGTCAGTTTCGGTTTCTAGGTCAGACTGTGGTCAGTTGGTCAGTTTTTCGTTTCCAGGTCAGACTATGGTCATTTCTTCAGTTTCTGTTTTCTAGGTCAGGCTGTGGTCAGTTGGTCAGTTTCTGGTTTCAAGGTCACACTGTGGCAGTTGGTCAGTTTCGGGTTGTCTCGGTTAGACTGTGATCAGTTTTTCAGTTTCTGGTTTCTAGGACAGACTATGGTCAGTTGGTCAGTTTCTGGTTTCTAGGTCAAATTGTGGTCAGTTTATCTGTTTCTGGTTTGTAGGTCAGACTGTGATCAGTTGGTCAGTTACTGGTTGCGAGGTCAGACTGTGGTCAGTTGGTCAGTTTCTGGTTTCTATGTCAGAATGTTGTCAGTTGGTCAGTTTCTGATTTCGAGGTCAGAATGTGGTCAGTTGCTCAGTTTCGGGTTTCTAGTTCAGACAGGAGACAGTTGGACAGTTACTTGTTGCTAGGTCAGAATGTGGTCAGTTGGCCAGTTTCTGGTTGCTAGGTCAGACTGTGGTCAGTTGGTCAGTTTCTGATTCCTAGGTCAGTCTGAGGTCAGTTTGTCAGTTTCTGGTTTCTAGGTCAGACTGAGGTCAGTTGGTCAGTTTCTGGTTTCTAGGCCAGACTGTGGTCAGTTGGTCAGTTTCGGGTTGCTAGTTCAGACTGTGGTCAGTTGGTCAGTTTCTGGTATCAAGGTCAGACTGTGGTCAGTTGAGGAGTTTCTGGTTTCTTGTCATACTTTGGTCATTTGGTCAGTTTCGGGTTGCTAGTTCAGACTGTGGTCATTTGGTCAGTTTCTGGTTTCTAGTTCAGACTGTGGTCAGTTGGTCAGATTCTGGTTCCTTGGCCAGACTGTGTTCATTTTGTCAGGTTCTGGTTTCTAGTTCAGACTGTGGTCAGTTGGTCAATTTCTGTTTTCTAGTTCATACAGTGGTCAATTAGTCTGTTTCAGGTTCCGAGGTCAGAATGTGGTCAGTTGGTCAGTTTCGGGATTACGTCAGATTGTGGTCAGTTGGTCAGTTTCTGGTTTCTCTGTCAGATTGTGGTCAGTTGCTCAATTTCGGCTTTCTAGGTCAGACTGCAGAGAGTTGGTCAGTTTCTAGTTGCTCGGTCAGACTGTGTCATTTGGTCAGTTTCAGGGTCCTGGGTCAGTCTGAGCTCAGTTTGTCAGTTAATGGTTTATAGTTGAGGTGAGACTTTAGTCATTTCGTCAATTTCAGTTTTCTAGGTCAGACTGTAGTCAGTTGGTCAGTTTCTGGTTGTCTCGGTCAGACTGTGGTCAGTTGGTCAGTTTCTGGTTCCAAGGTCAGACTGTGGTCAGTTGTTCAGTTATGGTTTCTCTTTCAGACTCTTGTGAGTTGGTCAGTTTCAAGGCTCCTAGGTCAGACTGTGATCAGTTGGTCAGTTTCAGGTTCCGAGGTCGGATTGTGTTCAGTTGGTCATTTTCTGGTTTCTAGGTCAGACTGTGGTCAGTTGCTATGTTTCGCATTGTCTCGGTCAAAGTGTGGTCATTTGGTCAGTTTCGGGTTTCTAAGTCAGGCTGTGGTCAGTTGATCAGTTTCTGGTTGTCTCGGTCAGACTGTGGTCAGTTTGTCAGCTTCTGGTTCCGAGGTCAGACTGTGGTCATTTGGTCAGTTTCTGGTTCCTACGTCAGACTGTGTTCAGTTGGTCAGTTTCTGGTTTCTAGGTCAGACTGTGGTCAGTTGGTCAGTTTCTGGTTTGTAGGTCAGACTGTGGTCAGTTGGTCAGTTTCTGGCTTCTAGTTCAGACTATGGTCGGTTGCAATGTTTTGCGTTGTCTCGGTCAGAGTGTGGTCAGTTGGTAAATTTCTGGTTTCTCGGTCATACTGTGGTCATTTGGTCAGTTTCTGGTTCCGAGGTCAGACTGTGTTCAGTTGGTCAGTTTCTGGTTTCTAGGTCAGACTGTGGTCAGTTGGTCAGTTTCTGGTTCCTCGGTCAGACTGTGTTCATTTTGTCAGTTTCTGGTTTCTTGTGCAGACTGTGGTCAGTTGGTCAATTTCTGTTTTCTAGTTCATACAGTGGTCAATTAGTCAGTTTCAGGTTCCGAGGTCAGACTGTGGTCAGTTGGTCAGTTTCGGGTTGCTACGTCAGATTGTGTTCAGTTGGTCGGTTTCTGGTTTCTAGGTCAGACTGTGGTCAGTCGGTCAGTTTCTGGTTTCTAGGTCAGAGGGTGGTCAGTTGGTCAGTTTCTGGTTCCTTGGTCAGACTGTGTTCATTTTGTCAGTTTCTGTTTTCTAGTTCAGATTGTGGTCAGTTGGTCAATTTCTGTTTTCTAGTTCATACAGTGGTCAATTAGTCAGTTTCAGGTTCCGAGGTCAGACTGTGGTCAGTTGGTCAGTTTCGGGTTGCTACGTCAGATTGTGGTCAGTTGGTCAGTTTCTGGTTTCTCCATCAGATTCGGCTTTCTAGGTCAGACTGCAGAGATTTGGTCAGTTACTGTTGCTAGGTCAGACTGTGGCCAGTTGGTCAGTTTCTAGTTGCTCGGTCAGTCTGTGGTCATTTGGTCAGTTTCAGGATCCTGGGTCAGTCTGAGATCAGTTTGTCAGTTAATGGTTTCTAGGTGAGGTGAGACTATAGGCATTTAGTCAATTTCAGGCTTCTAGATCAGACTGTGGTCAGTTGGTCAGTTTCTGGTTCCAAGGACTGACTGTGTTCAGATGTTCAGTTATGGTTTCTCTTTCAGACTCTTGTGAGTTGGTCAGTTTCAAGGCTCCTAGGTCAGACTGTGTTCAGTTCGTCAATTTCTGGTTTCTAGGTCAGACTGTGGTCAGTCTGTCAGTTTCTGGTTTCTAGGCCAGACTGTGGTCAGTTGGTCAGTTTCTGGTTCCTTGGTCAGACTGTGTTCATTTTGTCAGTTTCTGGTTTCTAGTTCAGACTGTGGTCAGTCGGTCAATTTCTGTTTTCTAGTTCATACAGTGGTCAATTAGTCAGTTTCAGTTTCCGAGGTCAGACTGTGGTCAGTTGGTCCGTTTCGGGTTGCTACGTCAGATTGTGTTCAGTTGGTCAGTTTCTGGTTTCTAGGTCAGACTGTTGACAGTTGATCAATTTCTGGTTTCTAGGTCAGACTGTGTTCAGTTCGTCAGTTTCTGGTTCCCACGTCGGATTGTGGTCAGTTTGTTATTTTCTGGTTTCTAGGTCAGACTGTGGTCAGTTGCAATGTTTTGCCTTGTCTCGGTCAAAGTGTGGTCATTTGGTCAGTTTCGGGTTTCTATGTCAGGCTGTGGTCAATTGTTCAGTTTCTGGTTCCGAGGTCAGACTGTGGTCATTTGGTCATTTTCTGGTTCCTAGGTCAGACTGTAGTCAGTTGGTAAGTTTCTGGTTTCTAGATCAGACTGTGGTCAGTTGGTCAGTTTCTGGTTTCTCGTTCAGACGATGGTCGGTTGCAATGTTTTGCGTTGTCTCGGTCAGAATTTGGTCAGTTGGTAAATTTCTGGTTTCTAGGTCATACTGTGGTCATTTGGTCAGTTTCTGGTTCCTAGGTCAGACTGTGTTCAGTTGGTCAGTTTCTGGTTTCTAGGTCAGACTGTGGTCAGTTGGTCAGTTTCTGGTTCCTCGGTCAGACTGTGTTCAGTTGGTCAATTTCTGGTTTCTAGGTCAGACTTTGGTCAGTTTGTCAGTTTCTGGTTCCTAGGTCAGACTGTGGTCATTTGGTAAATCTCTGGTTTCTAGGTCAGACTGTGTTCAGTTGGTCAATTTCTGGTTTCTAGGTCAGACAGTGGTCATTTGGTCAGTTTCTGGTTCCTAGTTCAGACTGTGTTCAGTTGGTCAGTTTCTGGTTTTTCGGTCAGACTGTGGTCAGTTGGTCAGTTTCTGGTTTCTAGGTCAGACTGTGTTCAGTTCGTCAATTTCTGGTTTCTAGGTCAGACTGTGGTCAGTCTGTCAGTTTCTGGTTTCTAGGTCAGAGGGTGGTCAGTTGGTCAGTTTCTGGTTCCTTGGTCAGACTGTGTTCATTTTGTCAGTTTCTGGTTTCTAGTTCAGACTGTGGTCAGTTGGTCAATTTCTGTTTTCTGGTTCATACAGTGCTCAATTAGTCAGTTTCAGGTTCCGAGGTCAGACTGTGGTCAGTTGGTCAGTTTCGGGTTGCTACGTCAGATTCTGTTCAGTTGGTCGGTTTCTGGTTTCAAGGTCAGACTGTGTTGAGTTCGTCAATTTCTGGTTCTAGGTCAGACTGTGGTCAGTCGGTCAGTTTCTGGTTTCTAGGTCAGAGTGTGGTCAGTTGGTCAGTTTCTGGTTCCTTGGTCAGACTGTGTTCATTTTGTCAGTTTCTGTTTTCTAGTTCAGATTGTGGTCAGTTGGTCAATTTCTGTTTTCCAGTTAATACAGTGGTCAATTAGTCAGTTTCAGGTTCCGAGGTCAGACTGTGGTCAGTTGGTCAGTTTCGGGTTGCTACGTCAGATTGTGGTCAGTTGGTCAGTTTCTGGTTTCTCCATCAGATTGTGGTCAGTTGCTCAGTTTCGGCTTTCTAGGTCAGACTGCAGAGATTTGGTCAGTTACTGTTGCTAGGTCAGACTGTGGCCAGTTGGTCAGTTTCTAGTTGCTCGGTCAGTCTGTGGTCATTTGGTCAGTTTCAGGATCCTGGGTCAGTCTGAGATCAGTTTGTCAGTTAATGGTTTCTAGGTGAGGTGAGACTATAGTCATTTAGTCAATTTCAGGTTTCTAGGTCAGACTGTGCTCAGTTGGTCAGTTTCTGGTTCCAAGGTCTGACTGTGGTCAGTTGTTCAGTTATGGTTTCTCTTTCAGACTCTTGTGAGTTGGTCAGTTTCAAGGCTCCTAGGTCAGACTGTGGTCAGTTGGTCAATTTCAGTTTTCTAGTTCATACAGTGGTCAATTAGTCAGTTTCAGTTTCCGAGGTCAGACTGTGGTCAGTTGGTCAGTTTCGAGTTGCTACGTCAGATTGTGTTCAGTTGGTCAGTTTCTGGTTTCTAGGTCAGACTGTTGACAGTTGGTCAATTTCTGGTTTCTAGGTCAGACTGTGTTCAGTTCGTCAGTTTCTGGTTCCCACGTCGGATTGTGGTCAGTTGGTTATTTTCTGGTTTCTAGGTCAGACTGTGGTCAGTTGCAATCATTTGCATTGTCTCGGTCAAAGTGTGGTCATTTGGTCAGTTTCGGGTTTCTATGTCAGGATGTGGTCAATTGTTCAGTTTCTGGTTCCGAGGTCAGACTGTGGTCATTTGGTCATTTTCTGGTTCCTAGGTCAGACTGTAGTCAGTTGGTAAGTTTCTGGTTTCTAGGTCAGACTGTGGTCAGTTGGTCAGTTTCTGGTTTCTAGCTCAGACTATGGTCGGTTGCAATGTTTTGCGTTGTCTCGGTCAGAGTGTGGTCAGTTGGTAAATTTCTGGTTTCTAGGTCATACAGTGGTCATTTGGTCAGATTCTGTTTCCAAGATCAGACTGTGTTCAGTTGGTCAGTTTCTGGTTTCTAGGTCAGACTGTGGTCAGTTGGTCAGTTTCTGATTCCTCGGTCAGACTGTGTTCAGTTGGTCAATTTCTGGTTTCTAGGTCAGACTGTGGTCAGTTTGTCAGTTTCAGGTTTCTAGGTCAGACTGTGGTCAGTTGGTAAGTTTCTGGTTCCTCGCTGAGACTGTGTTCAGTTGGGTAGTTTCGGGTTGCTAGGTCAGACTGTGGTCAGTTGGTAAATTTCTGGTTTATAGGTCATACTGTGGTCATTTGGTCAGTTTCTGGTTCCTCGGTCAGACTGTGTTCAGTTGATCAATTTTTGGTTTCTCGATCAGACTGTGGTCAGTTTGTCAGTTTCTGGTTTCTAGGTCAGACTGTGGTCAGCTGGTAAGTTTCTGGTTCCTAGCTGAGACTGTGTTCAGTTGGGCAATTTCGGATAGCGAGGTCAGACTGTGGTCAGTTCGTCAATTTGGGGTTTCTAGGTCAGACTGTGTTCAGTTGGTCAATTTCTGGTTTCTCGGTCAGACTGTGGTCAGTTGGTCAGTTTCTGTTTTGTAGGTCAGTCTGTGATCAGTTGGACAGTTTCTTGTTCCAAGGTCAGACTGTGTTCAGTTGGTCAATTTCTGGTTTCTAGGTCAGACTTTGGTCAGTTGTTTAGTTTCTGGTTCCTAGGTCAGACTGTGGTCAGTTGGTCAGTTTCTGGTTCCGAGTTCAGGCTGTGTTGAGTTGGTCAATTTCTTGTTTCTAGGTCAGACTGTGCTCAGTTGGTAAGTTTCTGGTTCCTAGCTGAGACTGTGTTCAGTTGGGCTGTTTTGGGTTGCTAGGTCAGACTGTGGTCATTTCGTCAATTTCTGTTTTCTCGGTCAGACTGTGGTCAGTTGGTCAATTTCTGGTTTCTAGGTCAGACAGTGGGCAGTTGATGAGTTTCTGGTTTCTGGGTCAGATTGTGGTCAGTTGGTAAATGTCTGATTTCTAGGGCATACTTTGGTCATTTGGTCAGTTTCTGTTTCCTAGGTCAGACTGTGTTCAGTTGGTCAGTTTCTGGTTTCTAGGTCAGACTGTGTTCAGTTGGTCAGTTTCTGGTTTCTAGGTCAGAGTATGGTCAGTTTGTCAGATTCTGGTTTTTAGGTCAGACTGTGGTCAGTTGGTCAATTTCTGTATTCTCGGTCATACTGTGGTCAATTAGTCAGTTTCTGGTTCCGAGGTCAGACTGTGGTCAGTTGGTCAGTTTCTGGTTCCTAGCTGGGACTGTTTTAAGTTGGTCAGTTTCTGGTTTCTAGGTCAGACTGTGGTCAGTTTGTCCGTTTCTGGTTTCTAGGTCAGACTGAGGTTAGTTGGTCAGTTTCTGGTTTCTAGGTCAGACTGTGGTCAGTTGGTAAGTTTCTGGTTCCTAGCTGAGACTGTGTTCGGTTGGACAGTTTCTGGTTTCTAGGTCAGACTTTGGTCAGTTGTTCAGTTTCTAGTTCCTAGGTCAGACTGTGTTCAGTTGGTCAGTTTCTGGTTTCTATTTCAGACTGTGGTCAGTTGGTCAATTTCTGTATTCTCGGTCATACTGTGGTCAATTAGTCAGTTTCTGGTTCCGAGGTCAGACTGTGGTCAGTTGGTCAGTTTCCGGTTGCTAGGTCAGACTGTGGTAAGTTGGTCAGTTTCTTGTTTCTACATCAAATTGTGGTCATTTGCTCAGTTTCGACTTTCTAGGTCAGACTGCGGAAAGTTGGTCCGTTACTGGTTTGTAGGTCAGACTGTGTTCAGTTGGTCAATTTTTGGTTTCTAGGTCAGACTGTGGTCAGTTGCTCAGTTTCGGCTTTCTAGGTCAGACTGTGTTCATTTGGTCAATTTCTGGTTTCTAGGTCAGACTGTGTTCATTTGGTCAATTTCTGATTTGTAGGTCATACTGTGATCAGTTGGACAGTTTCTTGTTCCTAGGTCAGACTGTGTTCAGTGGTCAATTTCTGGTTTCTAGGTCAGACTTTGGTCAGTTCTTCAGTTTCTGGCTCCTAGATCAGACTATGTTCAGTTGGTCAGTTTCTGGTTTCCAGTTCAGACTGTGGTCAGTTGTTCAGTTTATGGTTTCTAGGTCAGACTGTGTTCAGTTGGTCAGTTTCTGGTTTCTAGTTCAGACTGTGGTCAGTTGGTCAATTTCTGTATTCTCGGTCATACTGTGGTCACTTCGTCAGTTTCTTGTTCCGAGGTCAGACTGTGGTCAGTTGGTCAGTTTCCGGTTGCAAGGTCAGACTGTGGTCAGTTGGTCAGTTTCTTGTTTCTACATCAAATTGTGGTCAGTTGCTCAGTTTCGGCTTTCTAGGTCAGACTGCGGAAAGTTGGTCAGTTACTGGTTGCAAGGTCGGACTGTGGCCAATTGGTCAGTTTCTGGTTGCTCGGTCAGACTGTGGTCAGTTGGTCAGTTTCAGGTTCCTGGCTCAGTCTGAGGCCAGTTTGTCAGTTTCTGGTTTCTAGGTGTGACTGTGGTCAGTTGGTCAGTTCCTGGAATCTAGGCCAGACTGTGCTCAGTTGGTCAGTCACTGGTTGCTAGGTCAGACTGTGCTCAGTTGGTCAGTTTCGGGTTTGTAGGTCAGACTGTGACCAGTTGGACTGTTTCTTTTTCCTAGGTCAGACTGTGTTCAGTTGGTCAATTTCTGGTTTCCAGGTCAGACTTTGGTCAGTTGTTCAGTTTCTGTTTTCTCGGTCAGACTGTGGTCAGTTGGTGAGTTTCGGTTTCTCTCGGTCAGATTGTGGTCAGTTGGTCAGTTGCAGGTTGTCTCGGTCAGAGTCTGGTCAGTTGGTTAGTTTCTGATTTCTTGGTCAGACTGAAGTCAGTTGGTCAGTTTCTGGTTCCTAATTCAGACTGTGATCAGTTGGTCAGTTACGGTTTCTAGCCCAGACTGTGGTCACTTGGTCAGTATAATTTGTCTATGTCAGACTGTTGTCAGTTGGTCAGTTGCTGGTTGCTAGGTCAGACTGTGGTCAGTTGGTCTGTTTCTGGTTTCTAGGTCAGTCTCTGGTCAGTTGTTCAGTTTTTGGATTCTTGGTCAGATTGTGGTCAGTTGGTGAGTTTCTGGTTTCTAGGTCAGACTGTGCTTAGTTGGTCTGTTTCTGGTTTCTAGGTCAGATTGCGGCCAGTTGGTCAGTTTCTCGTTTGTTGGTCAGATTGTGGTCAGATGGTCAGTTTGAGGTTGTTTCGACTGACTGGGGTAAGTCGGTCAGTTTCTGTTCTCGAGTTACGAATGTGGTCAGTTGGTCAGTTGCTGGTTTCTATGTCAGACTGTGGTCAGTTGGTCAGATACTGTTTGCTCAGTCAGACTGTGGTCTGTTCGTCAGTTTCTTGTTGCCTCCGTCAGACTGTGGTCAGTCGGTCAGTTTCTGGTTCCTAGTTCAGACTGTGGTCATTTAGTCAGTTTCGTGCTGTCTTGGTCAGTTGGTCAGTTGCTGTTTTTCGGTCAGAATGATGTCAGATGGTCAGTTTCTGCTTTCTAGGTCAGAATGTGGTCAGTTGGACAGTTTCTGGTTTCTAGGTCAGACTGTGGTCAGTTGGTCAGTTTCTGCTTTTAGGTCAGACTGAGGTCAGATTGTCAGTTTCTTCTTTCGAGGTCAGATTGTGGTCAGTTGCTAAGTTTCGGGATTCCATGTCAGGCTGTGGCCAGTTGATCAGTTGCTGGTTTCTACGTCAGACTGTGGTCAATTGGTCAGATACTGGTTGCTAAGTCAGATTGTGGTAACTTGCTCAGTTTATGGTTTCTAGGTAAGACTGTGGTCATTTGGTCAGTTTCGCGTTGACTTGGAAAGTTGGTCAGTTTCATGTTGTCTCGGTCAGCCTGTTTGCAGTTGGTCAGTTTCTGGTTTCTCGGTCTTACTGTGGTCAGTGATTCAGTTTCTGGTTGTCTAGGTGTGTTTCTCTGGTCAGTTTTTTTTACTTTTTAGATGCTAGGTCATCCTGTGGTCAGTTGGTCAGTTGCTTTTTACTCGGTCAGACTGTGGTCATTTGATCAGTTTCTGGTTCCTAGTTAAGACTGTGGTCATTTAGTCAGTTTCGTGCTGTCTTGTTCAGTTGGTCTGTTTCATGTTGTCTCGGTCAGACTGTGGGTAGTTAGTCAGTTTCTGGTTTATAGGTCAGACTGAGGTCAGATGGTCAGTTTCTGGTATCGAGGTCAGATTGTGGTCAGTTGCTAAGTTTCGGGCTTCCAGGTCAGACTGTGGTCAGTTGGTCAGTTGCTGTTTTTCGGTCAGACTGATGTCAGATGGACAGTTTCTGGTTTCTCGGTCAGAATGTGGTCAGTTGGACAGTTTCTGGTTTCTAGGTCAGACTGTGGTCAGTTGGTCTGTTTCTGGTTTCTTGGTCAGTCTGTGGTCAGTTGTTCAGTTTTTGAATTCTAGGTCAGATTGTGGTCAGTTGGTCAGTTTCGGGTTGTCTCGGTCTGACTAGGGTCAGGAGGTCAGTTTCTGTTTTCGAGTTAAAATGTGGTCAGTTGGTCAGTTGCTGGCTTCTACGTCAGACTGTGGTCAGTTGGTCAGATACTCTTTGCTCAGTCAGACTGTGGTCAGTTGGTCAGTTTCATGATGCCTCCGTCAGACTGTGGTCAGTCGGTCAGTTTCTGATTCCTAGTTCAGACTGTGTTCATTTAATCAGTTTCGTGCTGTCTTGGTCAGTTGGTCAGTTTCATGTTGTCTCGGTAAGACTGTGGGTAGTTAGTCAGTTTCTGGTTTATAGATCAGGCTGAGGTCAGATGGTCGGTTTCTGGTTTCGAGGTCAGACTGTGGTCAGTTGATGAGTTTCTGGTTTCTGGGTCAGATTGTGGTCAGTTGGTAAATTTCTGGTTTCTCGGGCATACTTTGGTCATTTGGTCAGTTTCTGTTTCCTAGGTCAGACTGTGTTCAGTTGGTCAGTTTCTGGTTTCTAGGTCAGACTGTGTTCAGTTGGTCAGTTTCTGGTTTCTAGGTCAGAGTATGGTCAGTTTGTCAGATTCTGGTTTTTAGGTCAGACTGTGGTCAGTTGATCAATTTCTGTATTCTCGGTCATACTGTGGTCAATTAGTCAGTTTCTGGTTCCGAGGTAAGACTGTGGTCAGTTGGTCAGTTTCTGGTTCCTAGCTGGGACTGTGTTCAGTTGGTCAGTTTCTGGTTTCTAGGTCAGACTGTGGTCAGTTTGTCAGTTTCTGGTTTCTAGGTCAGACTGTGGTCAGTTGGTAAGTTTCTGGTTGCTAGCTGAGACTGTGTTCAGTTGGGCTGTTTCGGGTTGCTAGGTCAGACTGTGGTCAGTTCATCAATTTCTGGTTTCTCGGTCAGACTGTGGTCAGTTGGTCAGTTTCTGGTTTGTAGGTCAGACTGTGATCATTTGGACAGTTTCTTCTTCCTAGGTCAGACTTTGTTCAGTTGGTCAATTTCTGGTTTCTAGGTCAGACTGTGTTCAGTTGGTCAATTTCTGGTTTCTAGGTCAGACTGTGGTCAGTTGGTCATTTTGTGGTTTGTAGGTCAGACTGTGATCAGTTGGACAGTTTCTTGTTCCTAGGTCAGACTGTGTTCAGTTGGTCAATGTCTGGTTTCTAGGTCAGACTTTGGTCAGTTGTTCAGTTTCTGGTTCCTCGGTCAGACTGTGTTCAGTTGGTCATTTCTGGTTTCTATTTCAGACTGTGGTCAGTTGGTCAATTTCTGTATTCTCGGTCATACTGTGGTCAATTAGTCAGTTTCTGGTTCCGAGGTCAGACTGTGGTCAGTTGGTCAGTTTCCGGTTGCTAGGTCAGACTGTGTTAAGTTGGTCAGTTTCTTGTTTCTACATCAAATTGTGGTCAGTTGCTCAGTTTCGACTTTCTAGGTCAGACTGCGGAAAGTTGGTCCGTTACTGGTTTGTAGGTCAGACTGTGTTCAGTTGGTCAATTTCTGGTTTCTAGGTCAGACTGTGGTCAGTTGCTCAGTTTCGGCTTTCTAGGTCAGACTGAGGTCAGTTCGTCAATTTCTGGTTTCTAGGTCAGACTGTGTTCATTTGGTCAATTTCTGGTTTCTAGGTCAGACTGTGGTCAGTTGGTCATTTTCTGGTTTGTAGGTCATACTGTGATCAGTTGGACAGTTTCTTGTTCCTAGGTCAGACTGTGTTCAGTGGTCAATTTCTGGTGTCTAGGTCAGACTTTGGTCAGTTGTTCTGTTTCTGGCTCCTCGATCAGACTGTGTTCAGTTGGTCAGTTTCTGGTTTCTAGTTCAGACTTTGGTCAGTTGTTCATTTTCTGGTTTCTAGGTCAGACTGTGTTCAGTTGGTCAGTTTCTGGTTTCTAGTTCAGACTGTGGTCAGTTGGTCAATTTCTGTATTCTCGTTCATACTGTGGTCACTTCGTCAGTTTCTGGTTCCGAGGTCAGACTGTGGTCAGTTGGTCAGTTTCAGGTTCCTGCCTCAGTCTGAGGCCAGTTTGTCAGTTTCTGGTTTCTAGGTGTGACTGTGGTCAGTTGGTCAGTTCCTGGAATCTAGGACAGACTGTGCTCAGTTGGTCAGTCACTGGTTGCTAGGTCAGACTGTGCTCAGTTGGTCAGTTTCGGGTTTGTAGGTCAGACTGTGACCAGTTGGACTGTTTCTTTTTCCTAGGTCAGACTGTGTTCAGTTGGTCAATTTCTGGTTTCCAGGTCAGACTTTGGTCAGTTGTTCAGTTTCTGTTTTCTCGGTCAGACTGTGGTCAGTTGGTGAGTTTCGGTTTGTCTCGGTCAGATTGTGGTCAGTTGGTCAGTTGCAGGTTGTCTCGGTCAGAGTCTGGTCAGTTGGTTAGTTTCTGATTTCTTGGTCAGACTGAAGTCAGTTGGTCAGTTTCTGGTTCCTAATTCAGACTGTGATCAGTTGGTCAGTTACGGTTTCTAGCCCAGACTGTGGTCAGTTGGTCAGTATAATTTTTCTATGTCAGACTGTTGTCAGTTGGTCAGTTGCTGGTTGCTAGGTCAGACTGTGGTCAGTTGGTCAGTTTCAGCTTTCTAGATCAGACTGTGGTCAGTTTCTGGTTGCTCGATCAGACTGTGTTCAGTTGGTCAGTTTCTGTTTTCTCGTTCAGACTTGTGGTCAGTTGGTCAGTTTTTGGTTTCTAGTTCAGACTGTGGGTCGTTGGAAAGGTTGTGGTTAAAGGTCAGACTGTGGTCAGTTGGTCAGTTTCTGGTTTTATGTCAGACTGAGGTCTGAAAATTCAGTTTCTGGTTTCTAGGTCAGAATGTGGTCAGTTTGTCAGTTTCTGGTTTCTAGGTCAGACTGTGGTCAGTTGGTCTGTTTCTGGTTTCTAGGTCAGTCTCTGGTCAGTTGTTCAGTTTTTGGATTCTTGGTCAGATTGTGGTCAGTTGGTGAGTTTCTGGTTTCTAGGTCAGACTGTGTTCAGTTGGTCAGTTTCTTGTTTCTACATCAAATTGTGGTCAGTTGCTCAGTTTCGACTTTCTAGGTCAGACTGCGGAAAGTTGGTCCGTTACTGGTTTGTAGGTCAGACTGTGTTCAGTTGGTCAATTTCTGGTTTCTAGGTCAGACTGTGGTCAGTTGCTCAGTTTCGGCTTTCTAGGTCAGACTGAGGTCAGTTCGTCAATTTCTGGTTTCTAGGTCAGACTGTGTTCATTTGGTCAATTTCTGGTTTCTAGGTCAGACTGTGGTCAGTTGGTCATTTTCTGGTTTGTAGGTCATACTGTGATCAGTTGGACAGTTTCTTGTTCCTAGGTCAGACTGTGTTCAGTGGTCAATTTCTGGTGTCTAGGTCAGACTTTGGTCAGTTGTTCTGTTTCTGGCTCCTCGATCAGACTGTGTTCAGTTGGTCAGTTTCTGGTTTCTAGTTCAGACTTTGGTCAGTTGTTCATTTTCTGGTTTCTAGGTCAGACTGTGTTCAGTTGGTCAGTTTCTGGTTTCTAGTTCAGACTGTGGTCAGTTGGTCAATTTCTGTATTCTCGTTCATACTGTGGTCACTTCGTCAGTTTCTGGTTCCGAGGTCAGACTGTGGTCAGTTGGTCAGTTTCAGGTTCCTGGCTCAGTCTGAGGCCAGTTTGTCAGTTTCTGGTTTCTAGGTGTGACTGTGGTCAGTTGGTCAGTTCCTGGAATCTAGGCCAGACTGTGCTCAGTTGGTCAGTCACTGGTTGCTAGGTCAGACTGTGCTCAGTTGGTCAGTTTCGGGTTTGTAGGTCAGACTGTGACCAGTTGGACTGTTTCTTTTTCCTAGGTCAGACTGTGTTCAGTTGGTCAATTTCTGGTTTCCAGGTCAGACTTTGGTCAGTTGTTCAGTTTCTGTTTTCTCGGTCAGACTGTGGTCAGTTGGTGAGTTTCGGTTTGTCTCGGTCAGATTGTGGTCAGTTGGTCAGTTGCAGGTTGTCTCGGTCAGAGTCTGGTCAGTTGGTTAGTTTCTGATTTCTTGGTCAGACTGAAGTCAGTTGGTCAGTTTCTGGTTCCTAATTCAGACTGTGATCAGTTGGTCAGTTACGGTTTCTAGCCCAGACTGTGGTCAGTTGGTCAGTATAATTTTTCTATGTCAGACTGTTGTCAGTTGGTCAGTTGCTGGTTGCTAGGTCAGACTGTGGTCAGTTGGTCAGTTTCAGCTTTCTAGATCAGACTGTGGTCAGTTTCTGGTTGCTCGATCAGACTGTGTTCAGTTGGTCAGTTTCTGTTTTCTCGTTCAGACTTGTGGTCAGTTGGTCAGTTTTTGGTTTCTAGTTCAGACTGTGGGTCGTTGGAAAGGTTGTGGTTAAAGGTCAGACTGTGGTCAGTTGGTCAGTTTCTGGTTTTATGTCAGACTGAGGTCTGAAAATTCAGTTTCTGGTTTCTAGGTCAGAATGTGGTCAGTTGGTCAGTTTCTGGTTTCTAGGTCAGACTGTGGTCAGTTGGTCCTTTTCTGGTTTCTAGGTCAGACTGTGGTCAGTTGGTCTGTTTCTGGTTTCTAGGTCAGTCTCTGGTCAGTTGTTCAGTTTTTGGATTCTTGGTCAGATTGTGGTCAGTTGGTGAGTTTCTGGTTTCTAGGTCAGACTGTGCTTAGTTGGTCTGTTTCTGGTTTCTAGGTCAGATTGCGGCCAGTTGGTCAGTTTCTCGTTTGTTGGTCAGATTGTGGTCAGCTGGTCAGTTTGAGGTTGTTTCGACTGACTGGGGTAAGTCGGTCAGTTTCTGTTCTCGAGTTACGAATGTGGTCAGTTGGTCAGTTGCTGGTTTCTATGTCAGACTGTGGTCAGTTGGTCAGATACTGTTTGCTCAGTCAGACTGTGGTCTGTTCGTCAGTTTCTTGTTGCCTCCGTCAGACTGTGGTCAGTCGGTCAGTTTCTGGTTCCTAGTTCAGACTGTGGTCATTTAGTCAGTTTCGTGCTGTCTTGGTCAGTTGGTCAGTTGCTGTTTTTCGGTCAGAATGATGTCAGATGGTCAGTTTCTGCTTTCTAGGTCAGAATGTGGTCAGTTGGACAGTTTCTGGTTTCTAGGTCAGACTGTGGTCAGTTGGTCAGTTTCTGCTTTTAGGTCAGACTGAGGTCAGATTGTCAGTTTCTTCTTTCGAGGTCAGATTGTGGTCAGTTGCTAAGTTTCGGGATTTCATGTCAGACTGTGGCCAGTTGATCAGTTGCTGGTTTCTACGTCAGACTGTGGTCAATTGGTCAGATACTGGTTGCTAAGTCAGATTGTGGTAACTTGCTCAGTTTATGGTTTCTAGGTAAGACTGTGGACATTTGGTCAGTTTCGCGTTGACTTGGAAAGTTGGTCAGTTTCATGTTGTCTCGGTCAGCCAGTTTGCAGTTGGTCAGTTTCTGGTTTCTCGGTCTTACTGTGGTCAGTGATTCAGTTTCTGGTTGTCTAGGTGTGTTTCTCTGGTCAGTTTTTTTTACTTTTTAGATGCTAGGTCATCCTGTGGTCAGTTGGTCAGTTGCTTTTTACTCGGTCAGACTGTGGTCATTTGATCAGTTTCTGGTTCCTAGTTAAGACTGTGGTCATTTAGTCAGTTTCGTGCTGTCTTGTTCAGTTGGTCTGTTTCATGTTGTCTCGGTCAGACTGTGGGTAGTTAGTCAGTTTCTGGTTTATAGGTCAGACTGAGGTCAGATGGTCAGTTTCTGGTATCGAGGTCAGATTGTGGTCAGTTGCTAAGTTTCGGGCTTCCAGGTCAGACTGTGGTCAGTTGGTCAGTTGCTGTTTTTCGGTCAGACTGATGTCAGATGGACAGTTTCTGGTTTCTCGGTCAGAATGTGGTCAGTTGGACAGTTTCTGGTTTCTAGGTCAGACTGTGGTCAGTTGGTCTGTTTCTGGTTTCTTGGTCAGTCTGTGGTCAGTTGTTCAGTTTTTGAATTCTAGGTCAGATTGTGGTCAGTTGGTCAGTTTCGGGTTGTCTCGGTCTGACTAGGGTCAGGAGGTCAGTTTCTGTTTTCGAGTTAAAATGTGGTCAGTTGGTCAGTTGCTGGCTTCTACGTCAGACTGTGGTCAGTTGGTCAGATACTGTTTGCTCAGTCAGACTGTGGTCAGTTGGTCAGTTTCATGATGCCTCCGTCAGACTGTGGTCAGTCGGTCAGTTTCTGGTTCCTAGTTCAGACTGTGTTCATTTAATCAGTTTCGTGCTGTCTTGGTCAGTTGGTCAGTTTCATGTTGTCTCGGTAAGACTGTGGGTAGTTAGTCAGTTTCTGGTTTATAGATCAGGCTGAGGTCAGATGGTCGGTTTCTGGTTTCGAGGTCAGACTGTGGTCAGTTGATGAGTTTCTGGTTTCTGGGTCAGATTGTGGTCAGTTGGTAAATTTCTGGTTTCTCGGGCATACTTTGGTCATTTGGTCAGTTTCTGTTTCCTAGGTCAGACTGTGTTCAGTTGGTCAGTTTCTGGTTTCTAGGTCAGACTGTGTTCAGTTGGTCAGTTTCTGGTTTCTAGGTCAGAGTATGGTCAGTTTGTCAGATTCTGGTTTTTAGGTCAGACTGTGGTCAGTTGGTCAATTTCTGTATTCTCGGTCATACTGTGGTCAATTAGTCAGTTTCTGGTTCCGAGGTCAGACTGTGGTCAGTTGGTCAGTTTCTGGTTCCTAGCTGGGACTGTGTTCAGTTGGTCAGTTTCTGGTTTCTAGGTCAGACTGTGGTCAGTTTGTCAGTTTCTGGTTTCTAGGTCAGACTGAGGTTAGTTGATCAGTTTCTGGTTTCTAGGTCAGACTGTGGTCAGTTGGTAAGTTTCTGGTTCCTAGCTGAGACTGTGTTCAGTTGGGCTGTTTCGGGTTGCTAGGTCAGACTGTGGTCAGTTCATCAATTTCTGGTTTCTCGGTCAGACTGTGGTCAGTTGGTCAGTTTCTGGTTTGTAGGTCAGACTGTGATCATTTGGACAGTTTCTTCTTCCTAGGTCAGACTTTGTTCAGTTGGTCAATTTCTGGTTTCTAGGTCAGACTGTGTTCAGTTGGTCAATTTCTGGTTTCTAGGTCAGACTGTGGTCAGTTGGTCAGTTTCTGGTTTGTAGGTCAGACTGTGATCAGTTGGACAGTTTCTTGTTCCTAGGTCAGACTGTGTTCAGTTGGTCAATGTCTGGTTTCTAGGTCAGACTTTGGTCAGTTGTTCAGTTTCTGGTTCCTAGGTCAGACTGTGTTCAGTTGGTCAGTTTCTGGTTTCTATTTCAGACTGTGGTCAGTTGGTCAATTTCTGTATTCTCGGTCATACTGTGGTCAATTAGTCAGTTTCTGGTTCCGAGGTCAGACTGTGGTCAGTTGGTCAGTTTCCGGTTGCTAGGTCAGACTGTGTTAAGTTGGTCAGTTTCTTGTTTCTACATCAAATTGTGGTCAGTTGCTCAGTTTCGACTTTCTAGGTCAGACTGCGGAAAGTTGGTCCGTTACTGGTTTGTAGGTCAGACTGTGTTCAGTTGGTCAATTTCTGGTTTCTAGGTCAGACTGTGGTCAGTTGCTCAGTTTTTGCTTTCTAGGTCAGACTGAGGTCAGTTCGTCAATTTCTGGTTTCTAGGTCAGACTGTGTTCATTTGGTCAATTTCTGGTTTCTAGGTCAGACTGTGGTCAGTTGGTCAGTTTCTGGTTTGTAGGTCATACTGTGATCAGTTGGACAGTTTCTTGTTCCTAGGTCAGACTGTGTTCAGTGGTCAATTTCTGGTGTCTAGGTCAGACTTTGGTCAGTTGTTCTGTTTCTGGCTCCTCGATCAGACTGTGTTCAGTTGGTCAGTTTCTGGTTTCTAGTTCAGACTTTGGTCAGTTGTTCATTTTCTGGTTTCTAGGTCAGACTGTGTTCAGTTGGTCAGTTTCTGGTTTCTAGTTCAGACTGTGGTCAGTTGGTCAATTTCTGTATTCTCGTTCATACTGTGGTCACTTCGTCAGTTTCTGGTTCCGAGGTCAGACTGTGGTCAGTTGGTCAGTTTCAGGTTCCTGGCTCAGTCTGAGGCCAGTTTGTCAGTTTCTGGTTTCTAGGTGTGACTGTGGTCAGTTGGTCAGTTCCTGGAATCTAGGCCAGACTGTGCTCAGTTGGTCAGTCACTGGTTGCTAGGTCAGACTGTGCTCAGTTGGTCAGTTTCGGGTTTGTAGGTCAGACTGTGACCAGTTGGACTGTTTCTTTTTCCTAGGTCAGACTGTGTTCAGTTGGTCAATTTCTGGTTTCCAGGTCAGACTTTGGTCAGTTGTTCAGTTTCTGTTTTCTCGGTCAGACTGTGGTCAGTTGGTGAGTTTCGGTTTGTCTCGGTCAGATTGTGGTCAGTTGGTCAGTTGCAGGTTGTCTCGGTCAGAGTCTGGTCAGTTGGTTAGTTTCTGATTTCTTGGTCAGACTGAAGTCAGTTGGTCAGTTTCTGGTTCCTAATTCAGACTGTGATCAGTTGGTCAGTTACGGTTTCTAGCCCAGACTGTGGTCAGTTGGTCAGTATAATTTTTCTATGTCAGACTGTTGTCAGTTGGTCAGTTGCTGGTTGCTAGGTCAGACTGTGGTCAGTTGGTCAGTTTCAGCTTTCTAGATCAGACTGTGGTCAGTTTCTGGTTGCTCGATCAGACTGTGTTCAGTTGGTCAGTTTCTGTTTTCTCGTTCAGACTTGTGGTCAGTTGGTCAGTTTTTGGTTTCTAGTTCAGACTGTGGGTCGTTGGAAAGGTTGTGGTTAAAGGTCAGACTGTGGTCAGTTGGTCAGTTTCTGGTTTTATGTCAGACTGAGGTCTGAAAATTCAGTTTCTGGTTTCTAGGTCAGAATGTGGTCAGTTGGTCAGTTTCTGGTTTCTAGGTCAGACTGTGGTCAGTTGGTCCTTTTCTGGTTTCTAGGTCAGACTGTGGTCAGTTGGTCTGTTTCTGGTTTCTAGGTCAGTCTCTGGTCAGTTGTTCAGTTTTTGTATTCTTGGTCAGATTGTGGTCAGTTGGTGAGTTTCTGGTTTCTAGGTCAGACTGTGCTTAGTTGGTCTGTTTCTGGTTTCTAGGTCAGATTGCGGCCAGTTGGTCAGTTTCTCGTTTGTTGGTCAGATTGTGGTCAGATGGTCAGTTTGAGGTTGTTTCGACTGACTGGGGTAAGTCGGTCAGTTTCTGTTCTCGAGTTACGAATGTGGTCAGTTGGTCAGTTGCTGGTTTCTATGTCAGACTGTGGTCAGTTGGTCAGATACTGTTTGCTCAGTCAGACTGTGGTCTGTTCGTCAGTTTCTTGTTGCCTCGGGCATACTTTGGTCATTTGGTCAGTTTCTGTTTCCTAGGTCAGACTGTGTTCAGTTGGTCAGTTTCTGGTTTCTAGGTCAGACTGTGTTCAGTTGGTCAGTTTCTGGTTTCTAGGTCAGAGTATGGTCAGTTTGTCAGATTCTTGTTTTTAGGTCAGACTGTGGTCAGTTGGTCAATTTCTGTATTCTCGGTCATACTGTGGTCAATTAGTCAGTTTCTGGTTCCGAGGTCAGACTGTGGTCAGTTGGTCAGTTTCTGGTTCCTAGCTGGGACTGTGTTCAGTTGGTCAGTTTCTGGTTTCTAGGTCAGACTGTGGTCAGTTTGTCAGTTTCTGGTTTCTAGGTCAGACTGAGGTTAGTTGATCAGTTTCTGGTTTCTAGGTCAGACTGTGGTCAGTTGGTAAGTTTCTGGTTCCTAGCTGAGACTGTGTTCAGTTGGGCTGTTTCGGGTTGCTAGGTCAGACTGTGGTCAGTTCATCAATTTCTGGTTTCTCGGTCAGACTGTGGTCAGTTGGTCAGTTTCTGGTTTCTAGGTCAGACTGTGATCATTTGGACAGTTTCTTCTTCCTAGGTCAGACTTTGTTCAGTTGGTCAATTTCTGGTTTCTAGGTCAGACTGTGTTCAGTTGGTCAATTTCTGGTTTCTAGGTCAGACTGTGGTCAGTTGGTCAGTTTCTGGTTTGTAGGTCAGACTGTGATCAGTTGGACAGTTTCTTGTTCCTAGGTCAGACTGTGTTCAGTTGGTCAATGTCTGGTTTCTAGGTCAGACTTTGGTCAGTTGTTCAGTTTCTGGTTCCTAGGTCAGACTGTGTTCAGTTGGTCAGTTTCTGGTTTCTATTTCAGACTGTGGTCAGTTGGTCAATTTCTGTATTCTCGGTCATACTGTGGTCAATTAGTCAGTTTCTGGTTCCGAGGTCAGACTGTGGTCAGTTGGTCAGTTTCCGGTTGCTAGGTCAGACTGTGTTAAGTTGGTCAGTTTCTTGTTTCTACATCAAATTGTGGTCAGTTGCTCAGTTTCGACTTTCTAGGTCAGACTGCGGAAAGTTGGTCCGTTACTGGTTTGTAGGTCAGACTGTGTTCAGTTGGTCAATTTCTGGTTTCTAGGTCAGACTGTGGTCAGTTGCTCAGTTTTTGCTTTCTAGGTCAGACTGAGGTCAGTTCGTCAATTTCTGGTTTCTAGGTCAGACTGTGTTCATTTGGTCAATTTCTGGTTTCTAGGTCAGACTGTGGTCAGTTGGTCAGTTTCTGGTTTGTAGGTCATACTGTGATCAGTTGGACAGTTTCTTGTTCCTAGGTCAGACTGTGCTCAGTTGGTCAGTTTCGGGTTTGTAGGTCAGACTGTGACCAGTTGGACTGTTTCTTTTTCCTAGGTCAGACTGTGTTCAGTTGGTCAATTTCTGGTTTCCAGGTCAGACTTTGGTCAGTTGTTCAGTTTCTGTTTTCTCGGTCAGACTGTGGTCAGTTGGTGAGTTTCGGTTTGTCTCGGTCAGATTGTGGTCAGTTGGTCAGTTGCAGGTTGTCTCGGTCAGAGTCTGGTCAGTTGGTTAGTTTCTGATTTCTTGGTCAGACTGAAGTCAGTTGGTCAGTTTCTGGTTCCTAATTCAGACTGTGATCAGTTGGTCAGTTACGGTTTCTAGCCCAGACTGTGGTCAGTTGGTCAGTATAATTTTTCTATGTCAGACTGTTGTCAGTTGGTCAGTTGCTGGTTGCTAGGTCAGACTGTGGTCAGTTGGTCAGTTTCAGCTTTCTAGATCAGACTGTGGTCAGTTTCTGGTTGCTCGATCAGACTGTGTTCAGTTGGTCAGTTTCTGTTTTCTCGTTCAGACTTGTGGTCAGTTGG
Source organism: Pristiophorus japonicus (assembly GCF_044704955.1). Classification (NCBI taxonomy): domain Eukaryota; kingdom Metazoa; phylum Chordata; class Chondrichthyes; family Pristiophoridae; genus Pristiophorus; species Pristiophorus japonicus. Next base: position 411,185 of record NW_027253324.1, read on the forward strand.
TCAGTTTTTGGTTTCTAGTTCAGACTGTGGGTCGTTGGAAAGGTTGTGGTTAAAGGTCAGACTGTGGTCAGTTGGTCAGTTTCTGGTTTTATGTCAGACTGAGGTCTGAAAATTCAGTTTCTGGTTTCTAGGTCAGAATGTGGTCAGTTGGTCAGTTTCTGGTTTCTAGGTCAGACTGTGGTCAGTTGGTCCTTTTCTGGTTTCTAGGTCAGACTGTGGTCAGTTGGTCTGTTTCTGGTTTCTAGGTCAGTCTCTGGTCAGTTGTTCAGTTTTTGGATTCTTGGTCAGATTGTGGTCAGTTGGTGAGTTTCTGGTTTCTAGGTCAGACTGTGCTTAGTTGGTCTGTTTCTGGTTTCTAGGTCAGATTGCGGCCAGTTGGTCAGTTTCTCGTTTGTTGGTCAGATTGTGGTCAGATGGTCAGTTTGAGGTTGTTTCGACTGACTGGGGTAAGTCGGTCAGTTTCTGTTCTCGAGTTACGAATGTGGTCAGTTGGTCAGTTGCTGGTTTCTATGTCAGACTGTGGTCAGTTGGTCAGATACTGTTTGCTCAGTCAGACTGTGGTCTGTTCGTCAGTTTCTTGTTGCCTCCGTCAGACTGTGGTCAGTCGGTCAGTTTCTGGTTCCTAGTTCAGACTGTGGTCATTTAGTCAGTTTCGTGCTGTCTTGGTCAGTTGGTCAGTTGCTGTTTTTCGGTCAGAATGATGTCAGATGGTCAGTTTCTGCTTTCTAGGTCAGAATGTGGTCAGTTGGACAGTTTCTGGTTTCTAGGTCAGACTGTGGTCAGTTGGTCAGTTTCTGCTTTTAGGTCAGACTGAGGTCAGATTGTCAGTTTCTTCTTTCGAGGTCAGATTGTGGTCAGTTGCTAAGTTTCGGGATTCCATGTCAGACTGTGGCCAGTTGATCAGTTGCTGGTTTCTACGTCAGACTGTGGTCAATTGGTCAGATACTGGTTGCTAAGTCAGATTGTGGTAACTTGCTCAGTTTATGGTTTCTAGGTAAGACTGTGGTCATTTGGTCAGTTTCGCGTTGACTTGGAAAGTTGGTCAGTTTCATGTTGTCTCGGTCAGCCTGTTTGCAGTTGGTCAGTTTCTGGTTTCTCGGTCTTACTGTGGTCAGTGATTCAGTTTCTGGTTGTCTAGGTGTGTTTCTCTGGTCAGTTTTTTTTACTTTTTAGATGCTAGGTCATCCTGTGGTCAGTTGGTCAGTTGCTTTTTACTCGGTCAGACTGTGGTCATTTGATCAGTTTCTGGTTCCTAGTTAAGACTGTGGTCATTTAGTCAGTTTCGTGCTGTCTTGTTCAGTTGGTCTGTTTCATGTTGTCTCGGTCAGACTGTGGGTAGTTAGTCAGTTTCTGGTTTATAGGTCAGACTGAGGTCAGATGGTCAGTTTCTGGTATCGAGGTCAGATTGTGGTCAGTTGCTAAGTTTCGGGCTTCCAGGTCAGACTGTGGTCAGTTGGTCAGTTGCTGTTTTTCGGTCAGACTGATGTCAGATGGACAGTTTCTGGTTTCTCGGTCAGAATGTGGTCAGTTGGACAGTTTCTGGTTTCTAGGTCAGACTGTGGTCAGTTGGTCTGTTTCTGGTTTCTTGGTCAGTCTGTGGTCAGTTGTTCAGTTTTTGAATTCTAGGTCAGATTGTGGTCAGTTGGTCAGTTTCGGGTTGTCTCGGTCTGACTAGGGTCAGGAGGTCAGTTTCTGTTTTCGAGTTAAAATGTGGTCAGTTGGTCAGTTGCTGGCTTCTACGTCAGACTGTGGTCAGTTGGTCAGATACTGTTTGCTCAGTCAGACTGTGGTCAGTTGGTCAGTTTCATGATGCCTCCGTCAGACTGTGGTCAGTCGGTCAGTTTCTGGTTCCTAGTTCAGACTGTGTTCATTTAATCAGTTTCGTGCTGTCTTGGTCAGTTGGTCAGTTTCATGTTGTCTCGGTAAGACTGTGGGTAGTTAGTCAGTTTCTGGTTTATAGATCAGGCTGAGGTCAGATGGTCGGTTTCTGGTTTCGTGGTCAGACTGTGGTCAGTTGATGAGTTTCTGGTTTCTGGGTCAGATTGTGGTCAGTTGGTAAATTTCTGGTTTCTCGGGCATACTTTGGTCATTTGGTCAGTTTCTGTTTCCTAGGTCAGACTGTGTTCAGTTGGTCAGTTTCTGGTTTCTAGGTCAGACTGTGTTCAGTTGGTCAGTTTCTGGTTTCTAGGTCAGAGTATGGTCAGTTTGTCAGATTCTGGTTTTTAGGTCAGACTGTGGTCAGTTGGTCAATTTCTGTATTCTCGGTCATACTGTGGTCAATTAGTCAGTTTCTGGTTCCGAGGTCAGACTGTGGTCAGTTGGTCAGTTTCTGGTTCCTAGCTGGGACTGTGTTCAGTTGGTCAGTTTCTGGTTTCTAGGTCAGACTGTGGTCAGTTTGTCAGTTTCTGGTTTCTAGGTCAGACTGAGGTTAGTTGATCAGTTTCTGGTTTCTAGGTCAGACTGTGGTCAGTTGGTAAGTTTCTGGTTCCTAGCTGAGACTGTGTTCAGTTGGGCTGTTTCGGGTTGCTAGGTCAGACTGTGGTCAGTTCATCAATTTCTGGTTTCTCGGTCAGACTGTGGTCAGTTGGTCAGTTTCTGGTTTGTAGGTCAGACTGTGATCATTTGGACAGTTTCTTCTTCCTAGGTCAGACTTTGTTCAGTTGGTCAATTTCTGGTTTCTAGGTCAGACTGTGTTCAGTTGGTCAATTTCTGGTTTCTAGGTCAGACTGTGGTCAGTTGGTCAGTTTCTGGTTTGTAGGTCAGACTGTGATCAGTTGGACAGTTTCTTGTTCCTAGGTCAGACTGTGTTCAGTTGGTCAATGTCTGGTTTCTAGGTCAGACTTTGGTCAGTTGTTCAGTTTCTGGTTCCTAGGTCAGACTGTGTTCAGTTGGTCAGTTTCTGGTTTCTATTTCAGACTGTGGTCAGTTGGTCAATTTCTGTATTCTCGGTCATACTGTGGTCAATTAGTCAGTTTCTGGTTCCGAGGTCAGACTGTGGTCAGTTGGTCAGTTTCCGGTTGCTAGGTCAGACTGTGTTAAGTTGGTCAGTTTCTTGTTTCTACATCAAATTGTGGTCAGTTGCTCAGTTTCGACTTTCTAGGTCAGACTGCGGAAAGTTGGTCCGTTACTGGTTTGTAGGTCAGACTGTGTTCAGTTGGTCAATTTCTGGTTTCTAGGTCAGACTGTGGTCAGTTGCTCAGTTTTTGCTTTCTAGGTCAGACTGAGGTCAGTTCGTCAATTTCTGGTTTCTAGGTCAGACTGTGTTCATTTGGTCAATTTCTGGTTTCTAGGTCAGACTGTGGTCAGTTGGTCAGTTTCTGGTTTGTAGGTCATACTGTGTTCAGTTGGACAGTTTCTTGTTCCTAGGTCAGACTGTGTTCAGTGGTCAATTTCTGGTGTCTAGGTCAGACTTTGGTCAGTTGTTCTGTTTCTGGCTCCTCGATCAGACTGTGTTCAGTTGGTCAGTTTCTGGTTTCTAGTTCAGACTTTGGTCAGTTGTTCATTTTCTGGTTTCTAGGTCAGACTGTGTTCAGTTGGTCAGTTTCTGGTTTCTAGTTCAGACTGTGGTCAGTTGGTCAATTTCTGTATTCTCGTTCATACTGTGGTCACTTCGTCAGTTTCTGGTTCCGAGGTCAGACTGTGGTCAGTTGGTCAGTTTCTTGTTTCTACATCAAATTGTGGTCAGTTGCTCAGTTTCGGCTTTCTAGGTCAGACTGCGGAAAGTTGGTCAGTTACTGGTTGCAAGGTCGAACTGTGGCCAATTGGTCAGTTTCTGGTTGCTCGGTCAGACTGTGGTCAGTTGGTCAGTTTCAGGTTCCTGGCTCAGTCTGAGGCCAGTTTGTCAGTTTCTGGTTTCTAGGTGTGACTGTGGTCAGTTGGTCAGTTCCTGGAATCTAGGCCAGACTGTGCTCAGTTGGTCAGTCACTGGTTGCTAGGTCAGACTGTGCTCAGTTGGTCAGTTTCGGGTTTGTAGGTCAGACTGTGACCAGTTGGACTGTTTCTTTTTCCTAGGTCAGACTGTGTTCAGTTGGTCAGTTTCTGGTTTCTAGTTCAGACTGTGGTCAGTTGGTCAATTTCTGTATTCTCGGTCATACTGTGGTCACTTCGTCAGTTTCTTGTTCCGAGGTCAGACTGTGGTCAGTTGGTCAGTTTCCGGTTGCAAGGTCAGACTGTGGTCAGTTGGTCAGTTTCTTGTTTCTACATCAAATTGTGGTCAGTTGCTCAGTTTCGGCTTTCTAGGTCAGACTGCGGAAAGTTGGTCAGTTACTGGTTGCAAGGTCGGACTGTGGCCAATTGGTCAGTTTCTGGTTGCTCGGTCAGACTGTGGTCAGTTGGTCAGTTTCAGGTTCCTGGCTCAGTCTGAGGCCAGTTTGTCAGTTTCTGGTTTCTAGGTGTGACTGTGGTCAGTTGGTCAGTTCCTGGAATCTAGGCCAGACTGTGCTCAGTTGGTCAGTCACTGGTTGCTAGGTCAGACTGTGCTCAGTTGGTCAGTTTCGGGTTTGTAGGTCAGACTGTGACCAGTTGGACTGTTTCTTTTTCCTAGGTCAGACTGTGTTCAGTTGGTCAATTTCTGGTTTCCAGGTCAGACTTTGGTCAGTTGTTCAGTTTCTGGTTTCTCGGTCAGACTGTGGTCAGTTGGTGAGTTTCGGTTTGTCTCGGTCAGATTGTGGTCAGTTGGTCAGTTGCAGGTTGTCTCGGTCAGAGTCTGGTCAGTTGGTTAGTTTCTGGTTTCTTGGTCAGACTGAAGTCAGTTGGTCAGTTTCTGGTTCCTAATTCAGACTGTGATCAGTTGGTCAGTTACGGTTTCTAGCCCAGACTGTGGTCAGTTGGTCAGTATAATTTTTCTATGTCAGACTGTTGTCAGTTGGTCAGTTGCTGGTTGCTAGGTCAGACTGTGGTCAGTTGGTCAGTTTCAGCTTTCTAGATCAGACTGTGGTCAGTTTCTGGTTGCTCGATCAGACTGTGTTCAGTTGGTCAGTTTCTGTTTTCTCGTTCAGACTTGTGGTCAGTTGGTCAGTTTTTGGTTTCTAGTTCAGACTATGGGTCGTTGGAAAGGTTGTGGTTAAATGTCAGACTGTGGTCAGTTGGTCAGTTTCTGGTTTTATGTCAGACTGAGGTCTGAAAATTCCGTTTCTGGTTTCTAGGTCAGAATGTGGTCAGTTGGTCAGTTTCTGGTTTCTAGGTCAGACTGTGGTCAGTTGGTCCGTTTCTGGTTTCTAGGTCAGACTGTGGTCAGTTGGTCTGTTTCTGGTTTCTAGGTCAGTCTCTGGTCAGTTGTTCAGTTTTTGGATTCTTGGTCAGATTGTGGTCAATTGGTGAGTTTCTGGTTTCTAGGTCAGACTGTGCTTAGTTGGTCTGTTTCTGGTTTTTCGGTCAGATTGCGGCCAGTTGGTCAGTTTCTCGTTTATTGTTCAGATTGTGGTCAGATGGGCAGTTTGAGGTTTTTCGGTCTGACTGGGGAAAGTCGGTCAGTTTCTGTTCTCGAGTTAAGAATGTGGTCAGTTGGTCAGTTGCTGGTTTCTATGTCAGACTGTGGTCAGTTGGTCAGATACTGTTTGCTCAGTCAGACTGTGGTATGTTCGTCAGTTTCTTGTTGCCTCCGTCAGACTGTGGTCAGTCGGTCAGTTTCTGGTTCCTAGTTCAGACTGTGGTCATTTAGTCAGTTTCGTGCTGTCTTGGTCAGTTGGTCAGTTGCTGTTTTTCGGTCAGAATGATGTCAGATGGTCAGTTTCTGGTTTCTAGGTCAGAATGTGGTCAGTTTGACAGTTTCTGGTTTCTAGGTCAGACTGTGGTCAGTTGGTCAGTTTCTCTTTTTAGGTCAGACTGAGGTCAGATTGTCAGTTTCTGGTTTCTAGGTCAGATTGTGGTCAGTTGCTAAGTTTCGGGATTCCATGTCAAACTGTGGCCAGTTGATCAGATGCTGGTTTCTACGTCAGACTGTGGTCAATTCGTCAGATACTGGTTGCTAAGTCAGATTGTGGTAACTTGCTCAGTTTATGGTTTCTAGGTAAGACTGTGGTCATTTGGTCAGTTTCGCGTTGACTTGGTAAGTTGGTCAGTTTCATGTTGTCTCGGTCAGCCTGTTTGCAGTTGGTCAGTTTCTGGTTTCTCGGTCTTACTGTGGTCAGTGATTCAGTTTCTGGTTGTCTAGGTGTGTTTCTCTGGTCAGTTGTTTTTACTTTTTAGATGCTAGGTCATCCTGTGGTCAGTTGGTCAGTTGCTTTTTACTCGGTCAGACTGTGGTCAGTTGATCAGTTTCTGGTTCCTAGTTAAGACTGTGGTCAGTTAGTCAGTTTCGTGCTGTCTTGTTCAGTTGGTCTGTTTCATGTTGTCTCGGTCAGACTGTGGGTAGTTAGTCAGTTTCTGGTTTATAGGTCAGACTGAGGTCAGATGGTCAGTTTCTGGTATCGAGGTCAGATTGTGGTCAGTTGCTAAGTTTCGGGCTTCCAGGTCAGACTGTGGTCAGTTGGTCAGTTGCTGTTTTTCGGTCAGACTGATGTCAGATGGACAGTTTCTGGTTTCTCGGTCAGAATGTGGTCAGTTGGACAGTTTCTGGTTTCTAGGTCAGACTGTGGTCAGTTGGTCTGTTTCTGGTTTCTTGGTCAGTCTGTGGTCAGTTGTTCAGTTTTTGAATTCTAGGTCAGATTGTGGTCAGTTGGTCAGTTTCGGGTTGTCTCGGTCTGACTAGGGTCAGGAGGTCAGTTTCTGTTTTCGAGTTAAAATGTGGTCAGTTGGTCAGTTGCTGGCTTCTACGTCAGACTGTGGTCAGTTGGTCAGATACTGTTTGCTCAGTCAGACTGTGGTCAGTTGGTCAGTTTCATGTTGCCTCCGTCAGACTGTGGTCAGTCGGTAAGTTTCTGGTTCCTAGTTCAGACTGTGTTAATTTAATCAGTTTCGTGCTGTCTTGGTCAGTTGGTCAGTTTCATGTTGTCTCGGTAAGACTGTGGGTAGTTAGTCAGTTTCTGGTTTATAGATCAGGCTGAGGTCAGATGGTCAGTTTCTTGTTTCGAGGTCAGATTGTGGTCAGTTGCTAAATTTCGGGTTTCTAGGTGAGACTGTGGTCAGTTGGTCAGTTGCTGGTTTCTACGTCAGACTGTGGTCAATTGGTAAGATGCTGGTTGCTAAGTCAGATTGTGGTAACTTGCTCAGTTTAAGGTTTCAAGGTCAGACTGTGGTCATTTGGTCAGTTTCGTGTTGTCTTGGTAAGTTGGTCAGTTTCATGTTGTCTCGGTCAGATTGTGGGCAGTTTGTCAGTTTCTGGTTTAGAGGTCAGATTGTGGACAGTTGCTATGTTTCGAGTTTCTAGGTGAGACTTTGGTCAGTTGGTCAGTTGCTGGTTTCTACGTCAGACTGTGGTCAATTGGTCACATACTGGTTGCTAAGTCAGATTGTGGTACCTTGCTCAGTTTATGGTTTCTAGGTCAGACTGTGGTCATTTGGTCAGTTTCGTGTTGTCTTGGTAAGTTGGTCAGTTTCATGTTGTCTCGGTCAGACTTTGTGCAGTTGGTCAGTTTCTGGTATCTTGGTCAGACTGAGGTCTGACTGTGGTCAGTTGGTCAGTTTCTGGTTTCTAGGTCAGACTGTGGTCAGTTGGTCAGTTTCCGGTTGCTAGGTCAGACTGTGGTCAGTTGGTCAGTTTCTTGTTTCTACATCAAATTGTGGTCAGTTGCTCAGTTTCGGCTTTCTAGGTCAGACTGCGGAAAGTTGGTCAGTTACTGGTTGCAAGGTCGGAATGTGGCCAATTGGTCAGTTTCTGGTTGCTCGGTCAGACTGTGGTCAGTTGGTCAGTTTCAGGTTCCTGGCTCAGTCTGAGGCCAGTTTGTCAGTTTCTGGTTTCTAGGTGTGACTGTGGTCAGTTGGTCAGTTCCTGGAATCTAGGCCAGACTGTGCTCAGTTGGTCAGTCACTGGTTGCTAGGTCAGACTGTGCTCAGTTGGTCAGTTTCGGGTTTGTAGGTCAGACTGTGACCAGTTGGACTGTTTCTTTTTCCTAGGTCAGACTGTGTTCAGTTGGTCAATTTCTGGTTTCCAGGTCAGATTTTGGTCAGTTGTTCAATTTCTGGTTTCTCGGTCAGACTGTGGTCAGTTGGTGAGTTTCGGTTTGTCTCGGTCAGATTGTGGTCAGTTGGTCAGTTGCAGGTTGTCTCGGTCAGAGTCTGGTCAGTTGGTTAGTTTCTGGTTTCTTGGTCAGACTGAAGTCAGTTGGACAGTTTCTGGTTCCTAATTCAGACTGTGATCAGTTGGTCAGTTACGGTTTCTAGCCCAGACTGTGGTCAGTTGGTCAGTATAATTTTTCTATGTCAGACTGTTGTCAGTTGGTCAGTTGCTGGTTGCTAGGTCAGACTGTGGTCAGTTGGTCAGTTTCAGCTTTCTAGATCAGACTGTGGTCAGTTTCTGGTTGCTCGATCAGACTGTGTTCAGTTGGTCAGTTTCTGTTTTCTCATTCAGACTTGTGGTCAGTTGGTCAGTTTTTGGTTTCTAGTTCAGACCGTGGGTCGTTGGAAAGGTTGTGGTTAAAGGTCAGACTGTGGTCAGTTGGTCAGTTTCTGGTTTTATGTCAGACTGAGGTCTGAAAATTCCGTTTCTGGTTTCTAGGTCAGAATGTGGTCAGTTGGTCAGTTTCTGGTTTCTAGGTCAGACTGTGGTCAGTTGGTCCGTTTCTGGTTTCTAGGTCAGACTGTGGTCAGTTGGTCTGTTTCTGGTTTCTCGGTCAGTCTCTGGTCAGTTGTTCAGTTTTTGGATTCTTGGTCAGATTGTGGTCAGTTGGTGAGTTTCTGGTTTCTAGGTCAGACTGTGCTTATTTGGTCTGTTTCTGGTTTCTCGGTCAGATTGCGCCCAGTTGGTCAGTTTCTCGTTTGTTGTTCAGATTGTGGTCAGATGGTCAGTTTGAGGTTGTTTCGGTCTGACTGGGGAAAGTCGGTCAGTTTCTGTTCTCGAGTTAAGAATGTGGTCAGTTGGTCAGTTGCTGGTTTCTATGTCAGACTGTGGTCAGTTGGTCAGATACTGTTTGCTCAGTCAGACTGTGGTATGTTCGTCAGTTTCTTGTTGCCTCCGTCAGACTGTGGTCAGTCGGTCAGTTTCTGGTTCCTAGTTCAGACTGTGGTCATTTAGTCAGTTTCGTGCTGTCTTGGTCAGTTGGTCAGTTGCTGTTTTTCGGTCAGAATGATGTCAGATGGTCAGTTTCTGGTTTCTAGGTCAGAATGTGGTCAGTTTGACAGTTTCTGGTTTCTAGGTCAGACTGTGGTCAGTTGGTCAGTTTCTCTTTTTAGGTCAGACTGAGGTCAGATTGTCAGTTTCTGGTTTCGAGGTCAGATTGTGGTCAGTTGCTAAGTTTCGGGATTCCATGTCAAACTGTGGCCAGTTGATCAGTTGCTGGTTTCTACGTCAGACTGTGGTCAATTGGTCAGATACTGGTTGCTAAGTCAGATTGTGGTAACTTGCTCAGTTTATGGTTTCTAGGTAAGACTGTGGTCATTTGGTCAGTTTCGCGTTGACTTGGAAAGTTGGTCAGTTTCATGTTGTCTCGGTCAGCCTGTTTGCAGTTGGTCAGTTTCTGGTTTCTCGGTCTTACTGTGGTCAGTGATTCAGTTTCTGGTTGTCTAGGTGTGTTTCTCTGGTCAGTTTTTTTTACTTTTTAGATGCTAGGTCATCCTGTGGTCAGTTGGTCAGTTGCTTTTTACTCGGTCAGACTGTGGTCATTTGATCAGTTTCTGGTTCCTAGTTAAGACTGTGGTCATTTAGTCAGTTTCGTGCTGTCTTGTTCAGTTGGTCTGTTTCATGTTGTCTCGGTCAGACTGTGGGTAGTTAGTCAGTTTCTGGTTTATAGGTCAGACTGAGGTCAGATGGTCAGTTTCTGGTATCGAGGTCAGATTGTGGTCAGTTGCTAAGTTTCGGGCTTCCAGGTCAGACTGTGGTCAGTTGGTCAGTTGCTGTTTTTCGGTCAGACTGATGTCAGATGGACAGTTTCTGGTTTCTCGGTCAGAATGTGGTCAGTTGGACAGTTTCTGGTTTCTAGGTCAGACTGTGGTCAGTTGGTCTGTTTCTGGTTTCTTGGTCAGTCTGTGGTCAGTTGTTCAGTTTTTGAATTCTAGGTCAGATTGTGGTCAGTTGGTCAGTTTCTGGTTTCTTGGTCAGTCTGTGGTCAGTTGTTCAGTTTTTGAATTCTAGGTCAGATTGTGGTCAGTTGGTCAGTTTCGGGTTGTCTCGGTCTGACTAGGGTCAGGAGGTCAGTTTCTGTTTTCGAGTTAAAATGTGGTCAGTTGGTCAGTTGCTGGCTTCTACGTCAGACTGTGGTCAGTTGGTCAGATACTGTTTGCTCAGTCAGACTGTGGTCAGTTGGTCAGTTTCATGTTGCCTCCGTCAGACTGTGGTCAGTCGGTCAGTTTCTGGTTCCTAGTTCAGACTGTGTTCATTTAATCAGTTTCGTGCTGTCTTGGTCAGTTGGTCAGTTTCATGTTGTCTCGGTAAGACTGTGGGTAGTTAGTCAGTTTCTGGTTTATAGATCAGGCTGAGGTCAGATGGTCAGTTTCTTGTTTCGAGGTCAGATTGTGGTCAGTTGCTAAATTTCGGGTTTCTAGGTGAGACTGTGGTCAGTTGGTCAGTTGCTGGTTTCTACGTCAGACTGTGGTCAATTGGTAAGATAATGGTTGCTAAGTCAGATTGTGGTAACTTGCTCAGTTTAAGGTTTCAAGGTCAGACTGTGGTCATTTGGTCAGTTTCGTGTTGTCTTGGTAAGTTGGTCAGTTTCATGTTGTCTCGGTCAGATTGTGGGCAGTTTGTCAGTTTCTGGTTTAGAGGTCAGATTGTGGACAGTTGCTATGTTTCGAGTTTCTAGGTGAGACTTTGGTCAGTTGGTCAGTTGCTGGTTTCTACGTCAGACTGTGGTCAATTGGTCACATACTGGTTGCTAAGTCAGATTGTGGTACCTTGCTCAGTTTATGGTTTCTAGGTCAGACTGTGGTCATTTGGTCAGTTTCGTGTTGTCTTGGTAAGTTGGTCAGTTTCATGTTGTCTCGGTCAGACTTTGTGCAGTTGGTCAGTTTCTGGTATCTTGGTCAGACTGAGGTCTGACTGTGGTCAGTTGGTCAGTTTCTGGTTTCTCGTTCTTACTGTGGTTAGTGATTCAGTTTGTGGTTGTCGAGGTGTGTTTCTCTGGTCAGTTCTTTACTTTTTGGTTGCTAGGTCACCCTGTGGTCAGTTGGTCAGTTGCTTGTTGCTCGGTAAGACTGTCGTCAGTTGATCAGTTTCTGGTTCCTAGGTCAGACTGTGTTCAGTTAATCAGTTTCTGTTTTCTATGTCAGACTGTAGTCAGTTTGTCAGTTATGGGTTGTCTCAGTCAGACTTTGGTCAATTGGTCAGTTTCTGGTTCCGAGGTCAGAATGTGGTCAATTGATCAGTTTCTGGTGTCTAGGTCAGACTGTGGGCAGTTGGTCAGTTTCTGGTTTCGAGTTAAGAATGTGGTCAGTTGGTCAGTTTCTGGTTTCGAGGTCAGACTGTGGTCAGTTGGACAGTTTCTGTTTTCTAGGTCAGACTGTGGTCAGTTTGTCAGATTCTGCTTTCTCGGTCAGACTGTGGTCCTTTGGTCAGATTCTGGTCTCAAGGTCAGACTGTGGTCAGTTGGTCAGTTTCTGTTTTTAGTTCAGACTGAGGTCAGATGGTCAGTTTCTGGTTTCTAGGTCAGTCTGTGGTCAGTTGGTCAGTTTCTGGTTATGAGTTAAGAATGTCGTCAGTTAGTCAGTTTCTAATTTCGAGGTCAGACTGTGGTCACTTGGTCAGTTTCTGGTTTCTAGGTCAGACAGTGGTCACTTGGTCAGTTTCTGGCTTCTAGGTCAGTCTGTGGTCAGTTAGTCAGTTTCTGGTTCCTAGTTCAGACTGTGGTCAGTTGGTCAGTTACTGGTTTCTCCTTCAGACTGTGGTTAGTTGGTCAGTTTCTGGTTTATCGGTCAGACTGTGGTCTGTTGGTCAGTTTCTGGTTTCTAGGTCAGACTGTGGTCAGTTGTTCAGTTTCTGCTTTCTAGATCAGACTGTGGTCAGTTTGACAGTTTCTGCTTTCTCGGTCTGACTGTGGTCTTTTACTAAGTTTCGGATTGTCTTGGTCAGTTTTTGGTCAGTTGGACAGTTTCTGGCTTCAAGGTCAGACTGTGGTCAGTGGTCAGTTTCTGCTTTCTAGATCAGACTGTGGTCAGTTGGTCAGTTGCTGTTTTTCGATCAGACTGATGTCAGATGGTCAGTTTCTGGTTTCTCGGTCAGATTGTGGTCAGTTGCTAAGTTTCGTGTTTCTAGGTCAGACTGTGGTCAGTTGGTCAGTTGCTGGTTTCTGCGTCAGACTGTGGTCAATTGGTCAGATACTGGTTGGTAAGTCAGATTGTGGTAACTTGCTCAGTTTATGGCTGCTCGGTAAGACTGTAGTCATTTGGTCACTTTCGTGTTGTCTTGGTAAGTTGGTCAGTTTCATGTTGTCTCGGTCAGATTGTGGGCAGTTGGTCAGTTTCTGGTTTCTTGGTCAGACTGAGGTCAGACTGTGGTCAGTTGGTCAGTTTCTGGATTCTCAGTCTGACTGTGGTCAGTGATTCAGTTTCTGTTTGTCTACGTGTGATTCTCTGGTCAGTTTTTTACTTTTTGATTGCTAGGTCATCCTGTGGTGAGTTGGTCAGTTGCTTATTGCTCGGTCAGACTGTGGTCAGTTGATCAGTTTTTGGTTCCTAGGTCAGACTGTGGTCAGTTAATCAGTTTCTGTTTTCTATGTCAGTCTGTGGTCAGTTGGTCAGTTACGGGTTATCTCAGTCAGACTTTGGTCAGTTGGTCAGTTTCTGGTTCCGAGGTCAGAATGTGGTCAATTGGTCTGTTTCTGGTGTCAAGGTTAGACTGTGGGCAGTTGGTCAGTTTCTGGTTTCGAGTTAAGAATGTGGTCAGTTGTTCAGTTTCTGGTTTCGAGGTCAGACTGTGGTCAGTTGGACAGTTTCTGGTTTCTAGGTCAGACTTTGGTCCGTTGGTCAGGTTCTGCTCTCAAGTTCAGACGAGGACAGATGGTCAGTTTCTGGTTTCTAGGTCAGAATGTGATCAGTTGGTCAGTTTCTGGTTTCGAATTCAGAATGTCGTCAGATGGACAGTTTCTGGTTTCGTGGTCAGACTGTGGTCAGTTAGTCAGTTTCTAATTTCGAGGTCAGACTGTGGTCAGTTGGTCAGTTTCTGGTTTCCAGGTCAGACTGTGGTCAGTTGGTCAGTTTCTGGTTTCTAGGTCAGACTGTGGTCACTTGGTCAGTGTCTGGCTTCTAGGTCAGTCTGTGGTCATTTTGTCAGTTTCTGGTTCCTAGTTCAGACTGTGGTCAGTTGGTCAGTTCCGAGTTTCTCGTTCAGACTGTGGTTAGTTGGTCAGTTTCTGGTTTATAGGTCAGACTGTGGTCAGTTGGTCAGTTGCTGGTTGCTAGGTCAGACTGTGGTCAGTTGGTCTGTTTCTGGTTTCTCGTTCAGACTGTGGTTAGTTGGTCAGTATCTGGTTTATAGGTCAGACTGTGGTCAGTTGGTCAGTTTCTGGTTTCTAGGTCAGATTGTTTTCATTTGGTCAGTTTCGTATTGTCTTGGTAAGTTGGTCAGTTTCATGTTGTCTCTGTCAGACGGTGGGCAGTTGGTCAGTTTCTGGTTTCTTGGTCAGACTGAGGCCTGACTGTGGTCAGTTGGTCAGTTTCTGGTTTCTCGGTCTCACTGTGGTCAGTGATTCAGTTTCTGGTTGTCTAGGTGTGTTTCTCTTGTCAGTTTTCTACTTTTTGGTTGCTAGCTCTTCCTGTGGTCAGTTGGTCAGTTGCTTGTGGCTCGGTCAGACTGTGTTCATTTGATCAGTTTCTGGTTCCTAAGTCAGACTGTGGTCAGTTAATCAGTTTCTGTTTCTATGTCAGACTGTGGTCAGTTGGTCAGTTACGGGTTGTCTCAGTCAGACTTTGGTCGGTTGGTCAGTTTCTGGTTCCGAGGTCAGAATGTGGTCAATTGGTCAGTTTCTTGTGTCTAGGTCAGATTGTGTCAGTTGGTCAGTTTCAGTTTTCTAGGTCACACTGTGGTCAGTTGGATAGTTTCTGGTTCCTAGTTCAGACTGGTCAGTTGTTCAGGTATGGTTCCTAGTTCAGACTGTGGGCAGTTGGTCAATTTCTGGTTTCGAATTAAGATGTGGTCAGTGGGTCAATTTCTGGTTTTGAGGTCAGACTGTGGTCAGTTGGACAGTTTCTGTATTCTAGGTCAGACTGTGGTCAGTTGGTCAGTTTCTGGTTTCTAGGTCAGACTTTGGTCCGTTGGTCAGATTCTGGTCTCAAGGTCAGACTGTGGTCAGTTGGTCAGATACTGGTTGCTAGGTCAGAATGTGGCCTGTTGGACAGTTTGTGGTTGCTAGCTCAGATTGTGATCATTGGGTCACTTTCTGTTTTCGAGGTCAGATTGTGGTCAGTTGCTCATTTTCTGGTTTCTAGGTCAGACTGTGTTCATTTGGTGAGTTTCGTGTTGTCTTGGTCAGTTGGTCAGTTTCATGTTGTCTCGGTCAGACTGTGGGCAGTTGATCAGTTTCTGGTTTCTAGGTCAGACTCTGGTCAGACTGTGGTCAGGTGGTCAGTTACGGGTTGTCTCAGTCAGACTTTGGTCGGTTGGTCAGTTTCTGGTTCCGAGGTCAGAATGTGGTCAATTGGTCAGTTTCTGGTGTCTAGGTCAGATTGTGTCAGTTGGTCAGTTTCAGTTTTCTAGGTCACACTGTGGTCAGTTGGATACTTTCTGGTTTAGAATTAAGAATGTGGTCAGTGGGTCAGTTTCTGGTTTCGAGGTCAGACTGTGGTCAGTTGGACAGTTTCTGTTTTCTAGGTCACACTGTGGTCAGTTGGTCAGTTTCTGGTTTCTAGGTCAGACTTTGGTCCGTTGGTCAGGTTCTGGTCTCAAGTTCAGACTGTGGTCAGTTGGTCAGTTTCTGTTTTTATTTCAAACTGAGGTCAGATGGTCAGTTTCTGGTTTCTAGGTCAGAATGTGGTCAGTTTGTCAATTTCTGGTTTCGCGTTAAGAATGTCGTCAGTTGGACAGTTTCTGGTTTCGAGGTCAGACTGTGGTCAATTCGTCAGTTTCTAATTTCGAGGTCAGACAGTGGTCAGTTGGTCAGTTTCTCGTTTCTAGGTCAGACTGTGGTCAGTTGGTTAGTTTCTGGTTGTAGGTCAGACTTTGGTCCGTTGGTCAGGTTCTGGTTTCAAGGTCAGACTGTGGTCAGTTGGTCAGTTTCTGTTTTTAGGTCAGACTGAGGTCAGATGGTCAGTTTCTGGTTTCCAGTTCAGAATGTGGTCAGTTGGTCAGTTTCTGGTTTCGAATTCAGAATATCGTCAGATGGACAGTTTCTGGTTTCGAGGTCAGACTGTGGTCAGTTGGTCAGTTTCTAATTTCGAGGTCAGACTGTGGTCAGTTGGTCAGTTTATCGGTTTCTAGGTCAGACTGTGGTCACTTGGTCAGTTTCTGGCTTCACGATCAGTCTGTGGACATTTAGTCAGTTTCTGGTTCCTAGTTCAGACTGTGGTCAGTTGGTCAGTTCCAGGTTTCTCGTTCAGACTGTGGTTAGTTGGTCATTTTCTGGTTTATAGGTCAGATGGTGGTCAGTTGGTCTGTTTCTGCTTTCTAGATCAGACTGTGGTCAGTTTGTCATTTTCTGCTTTCTAGGTCAGACTGTGGTCACTTGTACAGTTTCTGCTATCCAGGTCAGTCTGTGGTCCGTTGGTCAGTTTCTGGTTCCTAGTTCAGACTGTGGTCAGTGGGTCAGTTACTGGTTTCTCGTTCAGACTGTGGTTAGTTGGTCAGTTTTGGTTTATAGGTCAGACTGTGGTCAGTTGGTCAGTTTCTGGTTTCGAGGTCAGAATGTGGTCAGTTTCTGGTTTCTAGGTCTGACTGTGGTCAGTTCGTCAGTTTCGGATTGTCTCGGTCAGTTTTTGGTCAGTTGGATAGTTTCTGGTTTCAAGTTCAGACTGTGGTCAGTGGTCAGTTTCTGCTTTCTAGATCAGACTGTGGTCAGTTTGTCAGTTTCTGGTTTCTAGTTCAGACTGTGGTCAGTTGGTCTGTTTCGGATTGTCTCGGTCACTTTTTGGTCAGTTGAACAGTTTCTGGTTCTAGATCAGACTGTGGTCGGTTGGTCAGTTCCTGGTTCCAAGTTCACATTGTGGTCAGTTGGTCAGATTCTGTTTTCTAGGTCAGACTGTGGTCAGTTGGTCAGTTTCTGGTTTATTGGTCAGAATCTGGTCAGTTGGTCACTTTCTGGTTAAAGATCAGACTGTGGTCCATTGGTCAGTTACTGGTTCCTCGGTCAGTCTGTGGTCAGTTGCTCAGTTTCTGGTTTATAGGTCAGACTGTGGGCAGTTGGTCAGTTGCTTGTTCTAGGTCAGTCTGTGGACAGTTCGTCAGTTGCTGGTTGCTAGATCAGTCTCTGTGCAGTTTGTTACTTTTTGGTTGCGAGCTCATCCTGTAGTCCATTGGTCAGTTGCTGGTTACTTGATCAGACTGTGGTCAGTTCCATCAGTTTCTGGTTTCTCGGTCAGACTGTGGTCAGTTGGTCAGTTTCGGTTTGTCTCGGTCAGACTGTGGTCAGTTGGTCAGTTGCAGGTTGTCTCGGTTAGAATCTGGTCAGTTGGTTAGTTTCTGGTTTCTAGGTCCGACTGAAGTCAGTTGGTCAGTTTCTGGTTCCTAATTCATATTGTGATCAGTTGGTCAGTTACGGTTTCTAGCTCAGACTGTGGTCAGTTGTTCAGTATCATTTTTCTATGTCAGACTGTTGTCAGTTGGTCAGTTGCTGGTTGCTCGATCAGACTGTGTTCAGTTGGTCAGTTTCTGTATTCTCGGTCAGACTGTGGTCAGTTGGTCAGTTTCTGTTTTCTAGTTCAGACTGTGGGTAGTTGGACAGGTTGTGGTTAAAGGTCAGACTGTGGTCAGTTGGTCAGTTTCTGGTTTTATGTCAGACTGAGGTCTGTTTAGTCCGTTTCTGGTTTCTAGGTCAGAATGTGGTCAGTTGGTCAGTTTCTGGTTTCTAGGTCAGACTGTGGTCAGTTGGTCCGTTTCTCCTTTTAGGTCAGACTGTGGTCAGTTGGTCTGTTTCTGGTTTCTAGGTCAGATTGTGGTCAGTTGGTCCGTTTCTCTTTCTAGGTCAGACTGTGGTCAGTTGTTAAGTTTTTGGGTTCTAGGTCAGATTGTGGTCAGTTGGTCAATTTCTGGTTTCTAGGTCAGACTGTGGTTAGTTGTTCTTTTTCTGGTTTCTAGGTCCGATTGTGGTCAGTTGGTCAGTTTCTGGTTTCTAGGTCAGATTGTGGTCAGTTGGTCAGTTTCGGGTTGTTTCGGTCTGACTGGGATCAGTCGGTCAGTTTCTGTTTTCGAGTTAAGAATGTGGTCAGTTGGTCAGTTGCTGGTTTCTATGTCAGACTGTGGTCAGTTGGTCAAATACTGTTTGCTCAGTCAGACTGTGGTCAGTTCGTCATTTTCTTGTTGCCTCCGTCAGACTGTGGTCAGTCCGTCAGTTTCTGGTTCCTAGTTCAGACTGTGGTCTTTTAGTCAGTTTCGTGCTGTCTTGGTCAGTTGGTCAGTTTCATGTTGTCTCGGTCAGACTGTGGGTAGTTAGTCAGTTTCTGGATTATAGGTCAGACTGAGGTCAGATGGTCAGTTTCTGGTTTCGAGGTCAGATTGTTGTCAGTTGCTAAGTTTCGGGTTTCTAGGTCAGACTGTGGTCAGTTGGTCAGTTGCTGTTTTTCGGTCAGACTGATGTCAGATGGTCAGTTTCTGGTTTCTCGGTCAGAATGTGGTCAGTTGGACAGTTTCTGGTTTCTAGGTCAGACTGTGGTCAGTTGGTCAGTTTCTGTTTTTAGGTCAGACTGAGGTCAGATGGTCAGTTTCTGCTTTCGAGGTCAGATTGTGGTCAGTTGCCAAGTTTCGGGTTTCTAGGTGAGACTAGGTCAGTTGGTCAGTTGCTGGTTTCTACGTCAGACTGTGGTCAATTGTTCAGATACTGGTTGCCATGTCAGATTGTGGTAACTTGCTCAGTTTATGGTTTCTAGGTCAGACTGTGGTCATTTGGTCAGCTTTGTGTTGTCTTGGTAAGTTGGTCAGTTTCATGTTGTCTCGGCCAGACTGTGGGCAGTTGGTCAGTTTCTGGTTTCTTGGTCTTACTGTGGTCAGTGATTCAGTTTCTGGTTGTCTAGGTGTGTTTCTCTTGTCAGTTTTTTACTTTTTGGTTTCTAGGTCATCCTGTTGTCAGTTGGTCAGTTGCTTGTTGCTCGGTCAGACTGTGGTCAGTTGATCAGTTTCTGGTTCCTAGGTCAGAATGTGGTCCGTTAATCAGTTTCTGTTTTCAAAGTCAGACTGTGGTCAGTTGGTCAGTTACGGGTTGTCTCAGTCAGACTTTGATCAGTTGGTCAGTTTCTGATTCCGAGGTCAGAATGTGGTCAATTGGTCAGTTTCTGGTGTCTCGGTCAGATTGTGTCAGTTGGTCAGTTTCAGTTTTCTAGGTCACACTGTGGTGAGTTGGATAGTTTCTGGTTCCTAGTTCAGACTGGTCAGTTGGTCAGTTATGGTTCCTAGGTCAGACTGTGGTCAGTTGATCAGTTTCTGAATTCTAGGTCAGACTTTGGTCCGTTGGTCAGGTTCTGGTCTCAAGGTCAGTCTGTGGTCAGTTGGTCAGTTTCTGTTTTTAGGTCAAACTGATGTCATATGGTCAGTTTCTGGTAACTTGGTCAGAATGTGGTCAGTTGGTCAGTTTCTGTTTTCGAGTTAAGAATGTCGTCAGTTGGACAGTTTCTGGTTTCGAGGTCAGACTGTGGTCAGTTTGTCAGTTTCTAATTTCGAGGTCAGACTAAGGTCAGTTGGTCAGTTTCTCGTTTCTAGATCAGAATGTGTTCAGTTGGTCAGTTTATGGTTTCTAGGTCAGACTGTGGTCAGTTGGTCAATTGCTCGTTTCTAATTCAGACTGTGGCCAGTTGGTCAGATACTGTTTGCTATGTCAGAATGTGGCCTGTTGGACAGTTTGTGGTTGCTAGCTCAGACTGTGATCATTTGGTCACTTTCTGTTTTCGAGGTCAGATTGTGCTCAGTTGCCCAGTTTCTGGTTTCTAGGTCAGACTGTGTTCATTTGTTGAGTTTCGTGTTGTCTTGGTCAGTTGATCAGTTTCATGTTGTCTCGGTCAGACTGTGGGCAGTTGATCAGTTTCTGGTTTCTAGGTCAGACTCTGGTTAGACTGTGGTCAGTTGGTCAGATACTGCTTGCTAAGTCAGATTGTGGTCACTTGCTCAGTTAAAGGTTTCTAGGTCAGACTGTGGTCATTTGGTCAATTTCGTGTTGTCTTGGTCAGTTGGTCAGTTTCATGTTGTCTCGGTCAGACTGCGGGCAGTTGGTCAGTTTCTGATTTCGAGGTCAGATTGTGGTCAGTTGCTAAGTTTCTGGTTTCCAGGTCAGACTGTGGTAAGTTGGTCAGTTTCTGTTTTTAGGTCAGACTGAGGTCAGATGGTCAGTTTCTGGTTTCGAGGTCAGATTGTGGTCAGTTGCTAAGTTTCGGGTTTCTAGGAGAGACTTTGGTCAGTTGGTCAGTTGCTGGTTTCTACGTCAGACTGTGGTCAATTGGTCAGTTTCTGGTTCCTAATTCAGTCTGTGGTCAGTTGGTCAGTTTCTGCTTTCTAGATCAGACTGTGGTCAGTTTCTGGTTGCTCAATCAGACTGTGTTCAGTTGGTCAATTTCTATTTTCTCGGTCAGACTGTGGGCGGTTGGTCAGTTTCTGGTTTCTAGTTCAGACTGTGGGTAGTTGGACAGGTTGTGGTTAAAGGTCAGACTGTGGTCAGTTGGTCAGTTTCTGGTTTTATGTCAGACTGAGGTCTGAATAGTCCGTTTCTGGTTTCTAGGTCAGAATGTGGTCAGTTGGTCAGTTTCTGGTTTCTAGGTCAGACTGTGGTCAGTTGGTCTGTTTCTGATTTCCAGGTCAGTCTGTGGTCAGTTGCTCTGTTTCTGGTTTCTAGGTCAGTCTGTGGTCAGTTGTTCAGTTTTTGGATTCTAGGTCAGATTGTGGACAGTTGGTCAGTTTCTGGTTTCTAGGTCAGATGGTGGTCAGTTGGTCAGTTTCGGGTTGTTTCGGTCTGACTGGGGTCAGTCGGTCAGTTTCTGTTTTCGAGTTAAGAATGTAGTCATTTGGTCAGTTGCTGGTTTCTATGTCAGACTGTGGTCAGTTGGTCAGATACTGTTTGCTCAGTCGGACTGTGTTCAGTTCGTCAGTTTCTTGTTGTCTCCGTCAGACTGTGGTCAGTCGGTCAGTTTCTGGTTCCTAGTTCAGACTGTGGTCATTTAGTCAGTTTCGTGCTGTCTTGGTCAGTTGATCAGTTTCATGTTGTCTCGGTCAGACTGTGGGTAGTTAGTCAGTTTCTGGATTATAGGTCAGAATGAGGTCAGATGGTCAGTTTCTGGTTTCGAGATCAGATTGTTGTCAGTTGCTAAGTTTCGGGTTTCTAGGTCAGACTGTGGTCAGTTGGTCAGTTGCTGTTTTTCGGTCAGACAGATGTCAGATGGTCAGTTTCTGGTTTCTCGGTCAGAATGTGGTCAGTTGGTCAGTTTCTGGTTTCGAGTTAAGAATGTCGTCAGTTGGACAGTTTCTGGTTTCGAGGTCAGACTGTGCTCAGTTTGTCAGTTTCTAATTTCGAGGTCAGACTAAGGTCAGTTCGTCATTTTCTCGTTTCTAGGTCAGAATGTGTTCAGTTGGTCAGTTTCTAGTTTCTAGTTCAGACTATGGTCAGTTGGTCAATTGCTGGTTTCTACGTCAGACTATGGCCAGTTGGTCAGATACTGGTTGCTAGGTCAGAATGTGGCCTGTTGGACAGTTTGTGGTTGCTAGCTCAGACTGTGATCACTTGGTCACTTTCTGTTTTCGAGGGCAGATTGTGGTCAGTTGCTCAGTTTCTGGTTTCTAGGTCAGACTGTGTTCATTTGGTGAGTTTCGTGTTGTCTTGGTCAGTTGGTCAGTTTCATGTTGTCTCGGTCAGACTGTGGGCAGTTGGTCAATTTCTGGTTTCGAATTAAGAATGTGGTCAGTGGGTCAGTTTCTGGTTTCTAGGTCAGACTGAAGTCAGTTGGTCAGTTTCTGGTTCCTAATTCAGATTGTGATCAGTTGGTCAGTGACGGTTTCTAGCTCAGACTGTGGTCAGTTGGTCAGTATCATTTTTCAATGTCAGACTGTGGTCAGTTGGTCAGTTGCTGGTTGCAAGGTCAGACTGTGGTCAGTTGGTCAGTTTCTGCTTTCTAGATCAGACTGTGGTCAGTTTCTGGTTGCTCGATTAGACTGTGTTCAGTTGGTCAGTTTCTGTTTTCTCGGTCAGACTGTGGTCAGTTGGTCAGTTTCTGGTTTCTAGTTCAGACTGTGGGGAGTTGGACAGGTTGTGGTTAAAGGTCAGACTGTGGTCAGTTGGTCAGTTTCTGGTTATATGTCAGACTGAGGTCTGAATAGTCCGTTTCTGTTTTCTAGGTCAGAATGTGGTCAGTTGGTCAGTTTCTGGTATGTAGGTCAGACTGTGGTCAGTTGGTCCATTTCTGGTTTCTAGGTCAGACTGTGGTCAGTTGGTCCGTTTCTTTTTCTAGGTCAGACTGTGGTCAGTTGGTCTGTTTCTGGTTTCTAGGTCAGAATGTGGTCAGTTGGTCCGTTTCTCTTTCTAGGTCAGACTATGGCCAGTTGGTCAGATACTGGTTGCTAGGTCAGAATGTGGCCTGTTGGACAGTTTGTGGTTGCTAGCTCAGACTGTGATCACTTGGTCACTTTCTGTTTTCGAGGGCAGATTGTGGTCAGTTGCTCAGTTTCTGGTTTCTAGGTCAGACTGTGTTCATTTGGTGAGTTTCGTGTTGTCTTGGTCAGTTGGTCAGTTTCATGTTGTCTCGGTCAGACTGTGGGCAGTTGGTCAATTTCTGGTTTCGAATTAAGAATGTGGTCAGTGGGTCAGTTTCTGGTTTCTAGGTCAGACTGAAGTCAGTTGGTCAGTTTCTGGTTCCTAATTCAGATTGTGATCAGTTGGTCAGTGACGGTTTCTAGCTCAGACTGTGGTCAGTTGGTCAGTATCATTTTTCAATGTCAGACTGTGGTCAGTTGGTCAGTTGCTGGTTGCAAGGTCAGACTGTGGTCAGTTGGTCAGTTTCTGCTTTCTAGATCAGACTGTGGTCAGTTTCTGGTTGCTCGATTAGACTGTGTTCAGTTGGTCAGTTTCTGTTTTCTCGGTCAGACTGTGGTCAGTTGGTCAGTTTCTGGTTTCTAGTTCAGACTGTGGGGAGTTGGACAGGTTGTGGTTAAAGGTCAGACTGTGGTCAGTTGGTCAGTTTCTGGTTATATGTCAGACTGAGGTCTGAATAGTCCGTTTCTGTTTTCTAGGTCAGAATGTGGTCAGTTGGTCAGTTTCTGGTATGTAGGTCAGACTGTGGTCAGTTGGTCCATTTCTGGTTTCTAGGTCAGACTGTGGTCAGTTGGTCCGTTTCTTTTTCTAGGTCAGACTGTGGTCAGTTGGTCTGTTTCTGGTTTCTAGGTCAGAATGTGGTCAGTTGGTCCGTTTCTCTTTCTAGGTCAGACTGTGGTCAGTTGTTCAGTTTTTGGATTCTAGGTCAGATTGTGGTCAGTTGGTCAGTTTCGGGTTTCTAGGTCAAACTGTGGTTAGTTGTTCTGTTTCTGGTTGCTAGGTCCGATTATGGTCAGTTGGTCAGCTTCTGGTTTCTAGGTCAGATTGTGGTCAGTTGGTCAGTTTCGGGTTGTTTCGGTCTGACTGGGATCAGTCGGTCAGTTTCTGTTTTCGAGTTAAGAATGTGGTCAGTTGGTCAGTTGCTGGTTTCTATGTCAGACTGTGGTCAGTTGGTCAGATACTGTTTGCTCAGTCAGACTGTGGTCAGTTCGTCATTTTCTTGTTGCCTCCGTCAGACTGTGGTCAGTCCGTCAGTTTCTGGTTCCTAGTTCAGACAGTGGTCTTTTAGTCAGTTTTGTGCTGTTTTGGTCAGTTGGTCAGTTTCATGTTGTCTCGGTCAGACTGTGGGTAGTTTTTCAGTTTCTGGATTATAGGCCAGACTGAGGTCAGATGGTCAGTTTCTGGTTTCGAGGTCAGATTGTTGTCAGTTGCTAAGTTTCGGGTTTCTAGGTCAGACTGTGGTCAGTTGGTCAGTTGCTGTTTTTCGGTCAGACAGATGTCAGATGGTCAGTTTCTGGTTTCTCGGTCAGAATGTGGTCAGTTGGACAGTTTCTGGTTTCTAGGTCAGACTGTGGTCAGTTGGTCAGTTTCTGTTTTTAGGTCAGACTGAGGTCAGATGGTCAGTTTCTGCTTTCGAGGTCAGAATATGTTCAGTTGCCAAGTTTCGGGTTTCTAGGTGAGACTAGGTCAGTTGGTCAGTTGCTGGTTTCTACGTCAGACTGTGGTCAATTGGTCAGATACTGGTTGCTAAGTCAGATTGTGGTAACTTGCTCAGTTTATGGTTTCTAGGTCAGACTGTGGTCATTTGGTCAGTTTCGTGTTGTCTTGATAAGATGGTCAGTTTCATGTTGTCTCGGTCAGACTGTGGGCACTTGGTCAGTTTCTGGTTTCTTGGTCTTACTGTGGTCAGTGATTCAGTTTCTGGTAGTTTAGGTGTGTTTCTCTGGTCAGTTTTTTACTTTTTGGTTGCTAGGTCATCCTGTGGTCAGTTGGTCAGTTGCTTGTTGCTCGGTCAGACTGTGGTCAGTTGATCTGTTTCTGGTTCCTAAGTCAGACTGTGGTCAGTTAATCAGTATCTGTTTTCAATGTCAGACTGTGGTCAGTTGGTCAGTTACGGGTTGTCTCAGTCAGACTTTGGTCAGTTGGTCAGTTTCTGGTTCCGAGGTCAGAATGTGGTCAATTGGTCAGTTTCTGGTGTCTAGGTCAGACTGTGTCAGTTGGTCAGTTTCAGTTTTCTAGGTCACACTGTGGTCAGTTGGATAGTTTCTGGTTCCTAGTTCAGACTGGTCAGTTGGTCACTTATGGTTCCTCGGTCAGACTTTGGGCAGTTGGTGAATTTCTGGTTTCGAATTAAGAATGTGGTCAGTTGGTCAGTTTCTGGTTTCGAGGTCAGACTGTGGTCAGTTGGACAGTTTCTGTTTTCTAGGTCAGACTGTGGTCAGTTGATCAGTTTCTGGTTTCTAGGTCAGACTTTGGTCCGTTGGTCAGGTTCTGGTCTCAAGGTCAGACTGTGGTCAGTTGGTCAGTTTCTGTTTTTAGGTCAAACTGATGTCAGATGGTAAGTTTCTGGTTTCTAGGTCAGAATGTGGTCAGTTGGTCAGTTTCTGGTTTCGAGTTAAGAATGTCGTCAGTTGGACAGTTTCTGGTTTCGAGGTCAGACTGTGGTCAGTTTTTCAGTTTCTAATTTCGAGGTCAGACTATGGTCAGTTGGTTAGTTTCTCGTTTCTAGGTCAGAATTTGGTCAGTTGGTTAGTTTCTGGTTTCTAGGTCAGACTGTGGTCAGTAGGTCAATTGCTGGTTTCTACGTCAGACTGTGGCCAGCTGGTCATATACTGGTTGCGAGGTCAGAATGTGGCCTGTTGGACAGTTTGTGGCTGCTAGCTCAGACTGTGATCATTTGCTCACTTTCTGTTTTCGAGGTCAGATTGTGGTCAGTTGCTCAGTTTCTGGTTTCTATGTCAGACTGTGTTCATTTGCTGAGTTTCATGTTGTCTTGGTCAGTTGGTCAGTTACATGTTGTCTCGGTCAGACTGTGGGCAGTTGATCAGTTTCTGGTTTCTAGGTTAGACACTGGTCAGACTGTGGTCAGTTGGTCAGATGCTGTTTGCTAAGTCAGATTGTGGTCACTTGCTCAGTTAAAGGTTTCTAGGTCAGACTGTGGTCATTTGGTCAATTTCGTGTTGTCTTGGTCAGTTGGTCAGTTTCATGTTGTCTCGGTCAGACTGCGGGCAGTTGGTCAGTTTCTGGTTTATAGGTCAGACTGAGGTCAGATGGTCAGTTTCTGATTTCGAGGTCAGATTGTGGTCTGTTGCTAAGTTTCTGGTTTCTTGGTCAGACTGTGGTAAGTTGGTCAGTTTCTGGATTATAGGTCACACTGAGGTCAGATGGTCACTTTCTGGTTTCGAGGTCAGATTGTGGTCAGTTGCTAAGTTTCGGGTTTCTAGGTGAGACTGTGGTCAGTTGGTCAGTTGCTGGTTTCTACGTCAGACTGTGGTCAATTGGTCAGATACTGGTTGCTAAGTCAGATTGTGGTAACTTGCTCAGTTTATGGTTTCTAGGTCAGACTGTGGTCAGTTAATCAGTTTCTGTTTTCTATGTCAGCCTGTGGTCAGTTGGTCAGTTATGGGTTGTCTCAGTCAGACTTTGGTCAGTTGGTCAGTTTCAGGTTCCGAGGTCAGAATGTGGTCAATTGGTCAGTTTCTGGTGTCGAGGTCAGACTGCGGGCAATTGGTCAGTTTCTGGTTTCGAGTTAATAATGTGGTCAGTTGGTCAGTTTCTGGTTTCGATGTCAGACTGTGGTCAGTTGGACAGTTTCTGTTTTCTAGATCAGACTGTGGTCAGTTTGACAGATTCTGGTTTCTAGGTCATACTGTGGTCCTTTGGTCAGATTCTGGTCTCAAGGTCAGACTGTGGTCAGTTGGTCAGTTTCTGTTTTTAGTTCAGACTGAGGTCAGATGGTCAGTTTCTGGTTTCTAGGTCAGAATGTGGTCAGTTGGTCAGGTTCTGGTTTCTAGGTCAGGTTGTGGTCAGTTGGTCAGTTTCGGGTTGTTTCGGTCTGACTGGGATCAGTCGGTCAGTTTCTATTTTCGAGTTAAGAATGTGGTCAGTTGGTCAGTTGCTGGTTTCTATGTCAGACTGTGGTCAGTTGGTCAGATACTGTTTGCTCAGTCAGACTGTGGTCAGTTCGTCATTTTCTTGTTGCCTCCGTCAGACTGTTGTCAGTCCGTCAGTTTCTGGTTCCTAGTTCAGACTGTGGTCTTTTAGTCAGTTTCGTGCTGTTTTGGTCAGTTGGTCAATTTAATGTTGTCTCGGTCAGACTGTGGGTAGTTTTTCAGTTTCTGGATTATAGGTCAGATTGAGGTCAGATGGTCAGTTTCTGGTTTCGAGGTCAGATTGTTGTCAGTTGCTAAGTTTCGGGTTTCTAGGTCAGACTGTGGTCAGTTGGTCAGTTGCTGTTTTTCGGACAGACTGATGTCAGATGGTCATTTTCTGGTTTCTCGGTCAGAATGTGGTCAGTTGGACAGTTTCTGGTTTCTAGGTCAGACTGTGGTCAGTTGGTCAGTTTCTGTTTTTAGGTCAGACTGAGGTCAGATGGTCAGTTTCTGCTTTCGAGGTCAGAATATGGTCAGTTGCCAAGTTTCGGGTTTCTAGGTGAGACTAGGTCAGTTGGTCAGTTTCTGGTTTCTACGTCAGACTGTGGTCAATTGGTCAGATACTGGTTGCTAAGTCAGATTGTGGTAACTTGCTCAGTTTATGGTTTCTAGGTCAGACTGTGGTCATTTGGTCAGTTTCGTGTTGTCGTGATAAGATGGTCAGTTTCATGTTGTCTCGGTCAACTGTGGGCACTTGGTCAGTTTCTGGTTTCTTGGTCTTACTTTGGTCAGTGATTCAGTTTCTGGTAGTTTAGGTGTGTTTCTCTGGTCAGTTTTTTACTTTTTGGTTGCTAGGTCATCCTGTGGTCAGTTGGTCAGTTGCTTGTTGCTCGGTCAGACTGTGGTCAGTTGATCAGTTTCTGGTTCCTAAGTCAGACTGTGGTCAGTTAATCAGTTTCTGTTTTCAATGTCAGACTGTGGTCAGTTGGTCAGTTACGGGTTGTCTCAGTCAGACTTTGGTCAGTTGGTCAGTTTCTGGTTCCGAGGTCAGAATGTGGTCAATTGGTCAGTTTCTGGTGTCTAGGTCAGACTGTGTCAGTTGGTCAGTTTCAGTTTTCTAGGTCACACTGTGGTCAGTTGGATAGTTTCTGGTTCCTAGTTCAGACTGGTATGTTGGTCACTTATGGTTCCTCGGTCAGACTTTGGGCAGTTGGCGAATTTCTGGTTTCGAATTAAGAATGTGGTCAGTTGGTCAGTTTCTGGTTTCGAGGTCAGACTGTGGTCAGTTGGACAGTTTCTGTTTTCTAGGTCAGACTGTGGTCAGTTGATCAGTTTCTGGTTTCTAGGTCAGACTTTGGTCCGTTGGTCAGGTTCTGGTCTCAAGGTCAGACTGTGGTCAGTTGGTCAGTTTCTGTTTTTAGGTCAAACTGATGTCAGATGGTAAGTTTCTGGTTTCTAGGTCAGAATGTGGTCAGTTGGTCAGTTTCTGGTTTCGAGTTAAGAATGTCGTCAGTTGGACAGTTTCTGGTTTCGAGGTCAGACTGTGGTCAGTTTTTCAGTTTCTAATTTCGAGGTCAGACTAAGTTCAGTTGGTCAGTTTCTCGTTTCTAGGTCAGAATTTGGTCAGTTGGTTAGTTTCTGGTTTCTAGGTCAGACTGTGGTCAGTTGGTCAATTGCTGGTTTCTACGTCAGACTGTGGCCAGCTGGTCAGATACTGGTTGCTAGGTCAGAATGTGGCCTGTTGGACAGTTTGTGGCTGCAAGCTCAGACTGTGATCATTTGCTCACTTTCTGTTTTCGAGGTCAGATTGTGGTCAGTTGCTCAGTTTCTGGTTTCTATGTCAGACTGTGTTCATTTGCTGAGTTTCATTTTGTCTTGGTCAGTTGGTCAGTTACATGTTGTCTCGGTCAGACTGTGGGCAGTTGATCAGTTACTGGTTTCTAGGTCAGACACTGGTCAGACTGTGGTCAGTTGGTCAGATGCTGTTTGCTAAGTCAGATTGTGGTCACTTGCTCAGTTAAAGGTTTCTAGGTCAGACTGTGGTCATTTGGTCAATTTCGTGTTGTCTTGGTCAGTTGGTCAGTTTCATGTTGTCTCGGTCAGACTGCGGGCAGTTGGTCAGTTTCTGGTTTATAGGTCAGACTGAGGTCAGATGGTCAGTTTCTAGATTTCGAGGTCAGATTGTGGTCTGTTGCTAAGTTTCTGGTTTCTAGGTCAGACTGTGGTAAGTTGGTCAGTTTCTGTTTTTAGGTCACACTGAGGTCAGATGGTCACTTTCTGGTTTCGAGGTCAGATTGTGGTCAGTTGCTAAGTTTCGGGTTTCTAGGTGAGACTGTGGTCAGTTGGTCAGTTGCTGGTTTCTACGTCAGACTGTGGTCAATTGGTCAGATACTGGTTGCTAAGTCAGATTGTGGTAACTTGCTCAGTTTATGGTTTCTAGGTCAGACTGTGGTCAGTTAATCAGTTTCTGTTTTCTATGTCAGCCTGTGGTCAGTTGGTCAGTTATGGGTTGTCTCAGTCAGACTTTGGTCAGTTGGTCAGTTTCAGGTTCCGAGGTCAGAATGTGGTCAATTGGTCAGTTTCTGGTGTCGAGGTCAGACTGCGGGCAATTGGTCAGTTTCTGGTTTCGAGTTAAGAATGTGGTCAGTTGGTCAGTTTCTGGTTTCGATGTCAGACTGTGGTCAGTTGGACAGTTTCTGTTTTCTAGATCAGACTGTGGTCAGTTTGACAGATTCTGGTTTCTAGGTCATACTGTGGTCCTTTGGTCAGATTCTGGTCTCAAGGTCAGACTGTGGTCAGTTGGTCAGTTTCTGTTTTTAGTTCAGACTGAGGTCAGATGGTCAGTTTCTGGTTTCTAGGTCAGAATGTGGTCAGTTGGTCAGGTTCTGGTTTCTAGATCAGAATGTGATCAGTTGGTCAGTTTTTGGTTATGAGTTAAGAATGTCGTCAGTTGGTCAGTTTCTAATTTCGAGGTCAGACTGTGGTCAGTTGGTCAGTTTCTGGTTTCTAGGTCAGACTGTGGTCAGTTGGTAAGTTTCTGGTTTCTAGGTCAGACTGTGGTCACTTGGTCAGTTTCTGGCTTCTAGGTCAGTCTGTGGTCAGTTGGTCAGTTTCTGGTTCCTAGTTCAGACTGTGGTCTGTTGGTCAGTTACTGGTTTCTCGTTCAGACTGTGGTTAGTTAAGCAGATTCTGGTTTATCGGTCAGACTGTGGTCTGTTGGTCAGTTTCTGGTTTCTAGGTCAGACTGTGGTCAGTTGGTCAGTTTCTGCTTTATGGATCAGACTGTGGTCAGTTTGTCAGTTTCTGCTTTCCAGGTCAGACTGTGGTCACTTGTACAGTTTCTGGTATCAAGCTCAGTCTGTGGTCAGTTGGTCTGTTTCTGTTTCCTAGTTCAGACTGTGGTCAGTTGGTCAGTTACTGGTTTCTCGTTCAGACTGTGGTGAGTTGGTCAGTTTCTGGTTTCGAGTTAAGAATGTGGTCAGTTGGTCAGTTTCTGGTTTCGATGTCAGACTGTGGTCAGTTGGACAGTTTCTGTTTTCTAGATCAGACTGTGGTCAGTTTGACAGATTCTGGTTTCTAGGTCATACTGTGGTCCTTTGGTCATATTCTGGTCTCAAGGTCAGACTGTGGTCAGTTGGTCAGTTTCTGTTTTTAGTTCAGACTGAGGTCAGATGGTCAGTTTCTGGTTTCTAGGTCAGAATGTGGTCAGTTGGTCAGGTTCTGGTTTCTAGTTCAGAATGTGGTCAGTTGGTCAGTTTTTGGTTATGAGTTAAGAATGTCGTCAGTTGGTCAGTTTCTAATTTCGAGGTCAGACTGTGGTCAGTTGGTCAGTTTCTGGTTTCTAGGTCAGACTGTGGTCAGTTGGTAAGTTTCTGGTTTCTAGGTCAGACTGTGGTCACTTGGTCAGTTTCTGGCTTCTAGGTCAGTCTGTGGTCAGTTGGTCAGTTTCTGGTTCCTAGTTCAGACTGTGGTCAGTTGGTCAGTTACTGGTTTCTCGTTCAGACTGTGGTTAGTTGGGCAGATTCTGGTTTATCGGTCAGACTGTGGTCTGTTGGTCAGTTTCTGGTTTCTAGGTCAGACTGTGGTCAGTTGGTCAGTTTCTGCTTTATGGATCAGACTGTGGTCAGTTTGTCAGTTTCTGCTTTCCAGGTCAGACTGTGGTCACTTGTACAGTTTCTGGTATCAAGCTCAGTCTGTGGTCAGTTGGTCTGTTTCTGTTTCCTAGTTCAGACTGTGGTCAGTTGGTCAGTTACTGGTTTCTCGTTCAGACTGTGGTGAGTTGGTCAGTTTCTGGTTAATAGGTCAGACTGTGGTCAGTTGGTCAGTTTCTGGTTTCTAGGTAAGACTGTGGTCAGTTGGTCAGTTTCTGCTTTCTAGATCAGAATGTGGTCAGTTTGTTAGTTTCTGGTTTCTAGGTCTGACTGTGGTCAGTTAGTAAGTTTCGGATTGTCTTGGTCAGTTTTTGTTCAGTTGGACAGTTTCTGGCTTCAAGGTCAGACTGTGGTCAGTGGTCAGTTTATGCTTTCTAGATCAGACTGTGGTCAGTTGGTCAGTTGCTGTTTTTCGATCAGACTGATGTCAGATGGTCAGTTTCTGGTTTCTCGGTCAGAATGTGGTCAGTTAGACAGTTTCTGGTTTCTAGGTCAGACTGCGGTCAGTTTGTCAGTTTCTGTTTTTAGGTCAGACTGAGGTCAGATGGTCAGTTTCTGGTTTCGAGGTCAGATTGTGGTCAGTTGCTAAGTTTCGGATTTCTAGGTCAGACTGTGGTCAGTTGGTCAGTTGCAGGTTTCTGCGTCACACTGTAGTCTATTGGTCAGATACTGGTTGGTAAGTCAGATTGTGGTAGCTTGCTCAGTTTATGGCTGCTCGGTAAGACTGTGGTCATTTGGTCAGTTTCGTGTTGTCTTGGTAAGTTGGTCAGTTTCATGTTGTCTCGGTCAGACTGTGGGCAGTTGGTCAGTTTCTCGTTTCTTGGTCAGACTGATGTCTGACTGTGGTCAGTTGGTCAGTTTCTGGATTCTCGGTCTTACTGTGGTCAGTGATTCAGTTTCTGGTTGTCTAGGTGTGTTTCTCTGGTCAGTTTTTTACTTTTTGGTTGATAGGTCATCCTGTGGTGAGTTGGTCAGTTGCTCGTTGCTCAGTCAGACTGTGGTCAGTTGATCAGTTTCTGGTTCCAAGGTAAGACTGTGGTCAGTTAATCAGTTTCTGTTTTCTATGTCAGTCTGTGGTCAGTTGGTCATTTACGGGTTGTCTCAGTCAGACTTTGGTCAGTTGGTCAGTTTCTGGTTCCGAGGTCAGAATGTGGCCAATTGATCAGTTTCTGGTGTCTAGGTCAGACTGTGGACAGTTGGTCAGTTTCTGGTTTCGAGTTAAGAATGTTGTCAGTTGGTCAGTTTCTGGTTTCGAATTCAGAATGTCGTCAGATGGACAGTTTCTAGTTTCGAGGTCAGACTGTGGTCTGTTGGTCAGTTTCTAATTTCGAGATCAGACTGTGGTCACTTGGTCAGTTTCTGGCTTCTATGTCAGTCTATGGTCATTTAGTCAGTTTCTGCTTCCTAGTTGAGATTGTGGTCATTCAGTCAGTTTCGTGCTGTCTTGGTCAGTTGGTCAGTTTCATGTTGTCTCGGTCAGACTGTGGGTAGTTAGTCAGTTTCTGGTTTATAGGTCAGACAGATGTCAGATGGACAGTTTCTGGTTTCTCGGTCAGAATGTGGTCAGTTGGTCAGTTTCTGGTTTCTAGGTCAGACTGTGGTTAGTTGGACTGTTTCTGGTTTCTCGGTCAGATTGTGGTCAGTTGTTCAGTTTCTGTTTTCTAGGTCAGATTGTGGTCAGTTGGTCAGTTTCTGTTTTCGAGTTAAGAATGTGGTCAGTTGCTGGCTTCTACGTCAGACTGTGGTCAGTTGGTCAGATACTGTTTGCTCAGTCAGACTGTGGTCAGTTGGTCAG
This sequence comes from Pristiophorus japonicus, assembly GCF_044704955.1. Taxonomy (NCBI): domain Eukaryota; kingdom Metazoa; phylum Chordata; class Chondrichthyes; family Pristiophoridae; genus Pristiophorus; species Pristiophorus japonicus. Next base: position 442,896 of record NW_027253324.1, read on the forward strand.
TTTCATGTTGCCTCCGTCAGACTGTGGTCAGTCGGTCAGTTTCTGGTTCCTAGTTCAGACTGTGGTCATTTAGTCAGTTTCGTGCTGTCTTGATCAGTTGGTCAGTTTCATGTTGTCTCGGTCAGACTGTGGGTAGTTAGTCAGTTTCTGGTTTATAGGTCAGACTGAGGTCAGATGGTCAGTTTCTGGTTTTATGTCAGACTGAGGTCTGAATAGTCCGTTTCTGGTTTCTAGGTCAGAATGTGGTCAGTTGGTCAGTTTCTGGTTTCTAGGTCAGACTGTGGTCAGTTGGTCCGTTTCTGGTTTCCAGGTCAGTCTGTGGTCAGTTGTTCTGTTTCTGGTTTCGAGGTCAGTCTGTGGTCAGTTGTTCAGTTTTTGGATTCTAGGTCAGATTGTGGACAGTTGGTCAGTTTCTGGTTTCTAGGTCAGATTGTGGTCAGTTGGTCAGTTTCGGGTTGTTTCGGTCTGACTGGGGTCAGTCGGTCAGTTTCTGTTTTCGAGTTAAGAATGTAGTCAGTTGGTCAGTTGTGGTTTCTATGTCAGACTGTGGTCAGTTGGTCAGATACTGTTTGCTCAGACGGACTGTGGTCAGTTCGTCAGTTTCTTGTTGTCTCCGTTAAACTGTGGTCAGTCGGTCAGTTTCTGGTTCCTAGTTCAGACTGTGGTCATTTAGTCAGTTTCGTGCTGTCTTGGTCAGTTGGTCAGTTTCATGTCGTCTCGGTCAGACTGTGGGTAGTTAGTCAGTTTCTGGATTATAGGTCAGAATGAGGTCAGATGGTCAGTTTCTGGTTTCGAGATCAGATTGTTGTCAGTTGCTAAGTTTCGGGTTTCTAGGTCAGACTGTGGTCAGTTGGTCAGTTGCTGTTTTTCGGTCAGACAGATGTCAGATGGTCAGTTTCTGGTTTCTCGGTCAGAATGTGGTCACTTGGTCAGATTCTGGTTTCGAGTTAAGAATGTCGTCAGTTGGACAGTTTCTGGTTTCGAGGTCAGACTGTGCTCAGTTTGTCAGTTTCTAATTTCGAGGTCAGACTAAGGTCAGTTCGTCAGTTTCTCGTTTCTAGGTCAAAATGTGTTCAGTTGGTCAGTTTCTAGTTTCTAGGTCAGACTATGGTCAGTTGGTCAATTGCTGGTTTCTACGTCAGACTATGGCCAGTTGGTCAGATACTGGTTGCTAGGTCAGAATGTGGCCTGTTGGACAGTTTGTGGTTGCTAGCTCAGACTGTAATCATTTGGTCACTTTCTGTTTTCGAGGTCAGATTGTGGTCAGTTGCTCAGTTTCTGGTTTCTAGGTCAGACTGTGTTCATTTGGTGAGTTTCGTGTTGTCTTGGTCAGTTGGTCAGTTTCATGTTGTCTCGGTCAGACTGTGGGCAGTTGATCAGTTTCTGGTTTCTAGGTCAGACTCTGGTCAGACTGTGGTCAGTTGGTCAGTTACGGGTTGTCTCAGTCAGACTTTGGTCGGTTGGTCAGTTTCTGGTTCCGAGGTCAGAATGTGGTCAATTGGTCAGTTTCTGGTGTCCAGGTCAGACTGTGTCAGTTGGTCAGTTTCAGTTTTCGAGGTCACACTGTGGTCAGTTGGATAGTTTCTGGTTCCTAGTTCAGGCTGGTCAGTTGGTCAGTTATGGTTGCTAGGTCAGACTGCTGGCAGTTGGTCAATTTCTGGTTTCGAATTAAGAATGTGGTCAGTGGGTCAGTTTCTGGTTTCTAGGTCAGACTGAAGTCAGTTGGTCAGTTTCTGGTTCCTAATTCAGATTGTGATCAGTTGGTCAGTGACGGTTTCTAGCTCAGACTGTGATCAGTTGGTCAGTATCATTTTTCAATGTCAGACTGTGGTCAGTTGGTCAGTTGCTGGTTGCTAGGTCAGACAGTGGTCAGTTGGTCAGTTTCTGCTTTCTAGATCAGACGGTGGTCAGTTTCGGGTTGCTCGATTAGACTGTGTTCAGTTGGTCAGTTTCTGTTTTCTCGGTCAGACTGTGGTCAGTTGGTCAGTTTCTGGTTTCTAGTTCAGACTGTGGTTAGTTGGACTGTTTCTGGTTTCTCGGTCAGATTGTGGTCAGTTGTTCAGTTTCTGTTTTCTAGGTCAGATTGTGGTCAGTTGGTCAGTTTCTGTTTTCGAGTTAAGAATGTGGTCAGTTGCTGGCTTCTACGTCAGACTGTGGTCAGTTGGTCAGATACTGTTTGCTCAGTCAGACTGTGGTCAGTTGGTCAGTTTCATGTTGCCTCCGTCAGACTGTGGTCAGTCGGTCAGTTTCTGGTTCCTAGTTCAGACTGTGGTCATTTAGTCAGTTTCGTGCTGTCTTGATCAGTTGGTCAGTTTCATGTTGTCTCGGTCAGACTGTGGGTAGTTAGTCAGTTTCTGGTTTATAGGTCAGACTGAGGTCAGATGGTCAGTTTCTGGTTTTATGTCAGACTGAGGTCTGAATAGTCCGTTTCTGGTTTCTAGGTCAGAATGTGGTCAGTTGGTCAGTTTCTGGTTTCTAGGTCAGACTGTGGTCAGTTGGTCCGTTTCTGGTTTCCAGGTCAGTCTGTGGTCAGTTGTTCTGTTTCTGGTTTCGAGGTCAGTCTGTGGTCAGTTGTTCAGTTTTTGGATTCTAGGTCAGATTGTGGACAGTTGGTCAGTTTCTGGTTTCTAGGTCAGATTGTGGTCAGTTGGTCAGTTTCGGGTTGTTTCGGTCTGACTGGGGTCAGTCGGTCAGTTTCTGTTTTCGAGTTAAGAATGTAGTCAGTTGGTCAGTTGTGGTTTCTATGTCAGACTGTGGTCAGTTGGTCAGATACTGTTTGCTCAGACGGACTGTGGTCAGTTCGTCAGTTTCTTGTTGTCTCCGTTAAACTGTGGTCAGTCGGTCAGTTTCTGGTTCCTAGTTCAGACTGTGGTCATTTAGTCAGTTTCGTGCTGTCTTGGTCAGTTGGTCAGTTTCATGTTGTCTCGGTCAGACTGTGGGTAGTTAGTCAGTTTCTGGATTATAGGTCAGAATGAGGTCAGATGGTCAGTTTCTGGTTTCGAGATCAGATTGTTGTCAGTTGCTAAGTTTCGGGTTTCTAGGTCAGACTGTGGTCAGTTGGTCAGTTGCTGTTTTTCGGTCAGACAGATGTCAGATGGTCAGTTTCTGGTTTCTCGGTCAGAATGTGGTCACTTGGTCAGATTCTGGTTTCGAGTTAAGAATGTCGTCAGTTGGACAGTTTCTGGTTTCGAGGTCAGACTGTGCTCAGTTTGTCAGTTTCTAATTTCGAGGTCAGACTAAGGTCAGTTCGTCAGTTTCTCGTTTCTAGGTCAGAATGTGTTCAGTTGGTCAGTTTCTAGTTTCTAGGTCAGACTATGGTCAGTTGGTCAATTGCTGGTTTCTACGTCAGACTATGGCCAGTTGGTCAGATACTGGTTGCTAGGTCAGAATGTGGCCTGTTGGACAGTTTGTGGTTGCTAGCTCAGACTGTAATCATTTGGTCACTTTCTGTTTTCGAGGTCAGATTGTGGTCAGTTGCTCAGTTTCTGGTTTCTAGGTCAGACTGTGTTCATTTGGTGAGTTTCGTGTTGTCTTGGTCAGTTGGTCAGTTTCATGTTGTCTCGGTCAGACTGTGGGCAGTTGATCAGTTTCTGGTTTCTAGGTCAGACTCTGGTCAGACTGTGGTCAGTTGGTCAGTTACGGGTTGTCTCAGTCAGACTTTGGTCGGTTGGTCAGTTTCTGGTTCCGAGGTCAGAATGTGGTCAATTGGTCAGTTTCTGGTGTCCAGGTCAGACTGTGTCAGTTGGTCAGTTTCAGTTTTCGAGGTCACACTGTGGTCAGTTGGATAGTTTCTGGTTCCTAGTTCAGGCTGGTCAGTTGGTCAGTTATGGTTGCTAGGTCAGACTGCTGGCAGTTGGTCAATTTCTGGTTTCGAATTAAGAATGTGGTCAGTGGGTCAGTTTCTGGTTTCTAGGTCAGACTGAAGTCAGTTGGTCAGTTTCTGGTTCCTAATTCAGATTGTGATCAGTTGGTCAGTGACGGTTTCTAGCTCAGACTGTGATCAGTTGGTCAGTATCATTTTTCAATGTCAGACTGTGGTCAGTTGGTCAGTTGCTGGTTGCTAGGTCAGACAGTGGTCAGTTGGTCAGTTTCTGCTTTCTAGATCAGACGGTGGTCAGTTTCGGGTTGCTCGATTAGACTGTGTTCAGTTGGTCAGTTTCTGTTTTCTCGGTCAGACTGTGGTCAGTTGGTCAGTTTCTGGTTTCTAGTTCAGACTGTGGGGAGTTGGACAGGTTGTGGTTAAAGGTCAGACAGTGGTCAGTTGGTCAGTTTCTGGTTTTATGTCAGACTGAGGTCTGTTTAGTCCATTTCTGGTTTCTAGGTCAGAATGTGGTCAGTTGGTCAGTTTCTGGTTTCTAGGTCAGACTGTGGTCAGTTGGTCCGTTTCTCTTTCGAGGTCAGACTGTGGTCAGTTGGTCTGTTTCTGGTTTCTCGGTCAGATTGTGGTCAGTTGGTCCGTTTCTCTTTCTAGGTCAGACTGTGGTCAGTTGTTCAGTTTTTGGATTCTAGGTCAGATTGTGGTCAGTTGGTCAGTTTCGGGTTTCTAGGTCAAACTGTGGTTAGTTGTTCTATTTCTGGTTTCTAGGTCCGATTATGGTCAGTTGGTCAGTTTCTGGTTTCTAGATCAGATTGTGGTCAGTTGGTCAGTTTCGGGTTGTTTCGGTCTGACTGGGATCAGTCGGTCAGTTTCTGTTTTCGAGTTAATAATGTGGTCAGTTGGTCAGTTGCTGGTTTCTATGTCAGACTGTGGTCAGTTGGTCAGATACTGTTTGCTCAGTCAGACTGTGGTCAGTTCGTCATTTTCTTGTTGCCTCCGTCAGACTGTGGTCAGTCCGTCAGTTTCTGGTTCCTAGTTCAGACTGTGGTCTTTTAGTCAGTTTCGTGCTGTTTTGGTCAGTTGGTCAGTTTCATGTTGTCTCGGTCAGACTGTGGGTATTATTCAGTTTCTGGATTATAGGTCAGACTGAGGTCAGATGGTCAGTTTCTGGTTTCGAGGTCAGATAGTGGTCAGTTGCCAAGTTTCGGGTTTCTAGGTGAGACTAGGTCAGTTGGTCAGTTGCTGGTTTCTACGTCAGACTGTGGTCAATTGGTCAGATACTGATTGCTAAGTCAGATTGTGGTAACTTGCTCAGTTTATGGTTTCTAGGTCAGACTGTGGTCATTTGGTCAGTTTCGTCTTGTCTTGATAAGATGGTCAGTTTCATGTTGTCTCGGTCAGACTGTGGGCACTTGGTCAGTTTCTGGTTTCTTGGTCTTACTGTGGTCAGTGATTCAGTTTCTGGTAGTTTAGGTGTGTTTCTCTGGTCAGTTTTTTACTTTTTGGTTGCTAGGTCATCCTGTGGTCAGTTGGTCAGTTGCTTGTTGCTCGGTCAGACTGTGGTCAGTTGATCTGTTTCTGGTTCCTAAGTCAGACTGTGGTCAGTTAATCAGTATCTGTTTTCAATGTCAGACTGTGGTCAATTGGTCAGTTACGGGTTGTCTCAGTCAGACTTTGGTCAGTTGGTCAGTTTCTGGTTCCGAGGTCAGAATGTGGTCAATTGGTCAGTTTCTGGTGTCGAGGTCAGACTGTGTCAGTTGGTCAGTTTCAGTTTTCTAGGTCACACTGTGGTCAGTTGGATAGTTTCTGGTTCCTAGTTCAGACTGGTCAGTTGGTCACTTATGGTTCCTCGGTCAGACTTTGGGCAGTTGGTCAATTTCTGGTTTCGAATTAAGAATGTGGTCAGTTGGTCAGTTTCTGTTTTCGAGGTCAGACTGTGGTCAGTTGGACAGTTTCTGTTTTCTAGGTCAGACTGTGGTCAGTTGATCAGTTTCTGGTTTCTAGGTCAAACTGATGTCAGATGGTAAGTTTCTGGTTTCTAGGTCAGAATGTGGTTAGTTGGTCAGTTTCTGATTTCGATTTAAGAATGTCGTCAGTTGGACAGTTTCTGGTTTCGAGGTCAGACTGTGGTCAGTTTGTCAGTTTCTAATTTCGAGGTCAGACTAAGGTCAGTTGGTCAATTTCTCGTTTCTTGGTCAGAATTTTGTCAGTTGGTCAGTTTCTGGTTTCTAGGTCAGACTGTGGTCAGTTGGTCAATTGCTGGTTTCTACGTCAGACTGTGGCCAGTTCGTCAGATACTGGTTGCTAGGTCAGAATGTGGCCTGTTGGACAGTTTGTGGCTGCTAGCTCAGACTGTGATCATTTGCTCACTTTCTGTTTTCGAGGTCAGATTGTGGTCAGTTGCTCAGTTTCTGGTTTCTATGTCAGACTGTGTTCATTTGGTGACTTTCGTGTTGTCTTGGTCAGTTGGTCAGTTTCATGTTGTCTCGGTCAGACTGTGGGCAGTTGATCAGTTTCTGGTATCTGGGTCAGACACTGGTCAGACTGTGGTCAGTTGGTCAGATGCTGTTTGCTAAGTCAGATTGTGGTCACTTGCTCAGTTAAAATTTTCTCGGTCAGACTGTGGTCATTTGGTCAATTTCGTGTTGTCTTGTTCAGTTGGTCAGTTTCATGTTGTCTCGGTCAGACTGCGGGCAGTTGGTCAGTTTCTGGTTTATAGGTCAGACTGAGGTCAGATGGTCAGTTTCTGATTTCGAGGTCAGATTGTGGTCAGTTGCTAAGTTTCTGGTTTCTAGGTCAGACTGTGGTAAGTTGGTCAGTTTCTGTTTTTAGGTCACACTGAGGTCAGATGGTCACTTTCTGGTTTCGAGGTCAGATTGTGGTCAGTTGCTAAGTTTCGGGTTTCTAGGTGAGACTGTGGTCAGTTGGTCAGTTGCTGGTTTCTAATTCAGACTGTGGTAAATTGGTCAGATACTGGTTGCTAAGTCAGATTGTGGTAACTTGCTCAGTTTATGGTTTCTAGGTCAGAATGTGGTCATTTGGTCAGTTTCGTGTTGTCTTGGTAAGTTGGTCAGTTTCATGTTGTCTCGGTCAGACTGTGCGCAGTTGGTCAGTTTCTGGTTTCTTGGTCAGACTGTGGTCTGACTGTGGTCAGTTGGTCAGTTTCTGTTTTTTCGTTCTTACTGTGGTCAGTGATTCAGTTTCTGGTTGTCTAGATGTGTTTCTCTGGTCAGTTCTTTACTTTTTGGTTGCTAGGTCATCCTGTGGTCAGTTGGACAGTTGCTTGTTGCTCGGTCAGACTGTGGTCAGTTGATCAGTTTCTGGTTCCTAGGTCAGATTGTGGTCAGTTAATCAGTTTCTGTTTTCTATGTCAGCCTGTGGTCAGTTGGTCAGTTATGGGCTGTCTCAGTCAGACTTTGGTCAGTTGGTCAGTTTCAGGTTCCGAGGTCAGAATGTGGTCAATTGGTCAGTTTCTGGTGTCGAGGTCAGACTGTGGGCAGTTGGTCAGTTTCTGGTTTCGAGTTAAGAATGTGGTCAGTTGGTCAGTTTGTGGTTTCGATGTCAGACTGTGGTCAGTTGGACAGTTTCTGTTTTCTAGATCAGACTGGGGTCAGTTTGACAGATTCTGGTTTCTAGGTCATACTGTGGTCCTTTGGTCAGATTCTGGTCTCAAGGTCAGACTGTGGTCAGTTGGTCAGTTTCTGTTTTTAGTTCAGACTGAGGTCTGATGGTCAGTTTCTGGTTTCTAGGTCAGAATGTGGTCAGTTGGTCAGGTTCTGGTTTCTAGTTCAGAATGTGGTCAGTTGCTCAGTTTCTGGTTATGAGTTAAGAATGTCGTCAGTTGGTCAGTTTCTAATTTCGAGGTCAGACTGTGGTCAGTTGGTCAGTTTCTGGTTTCTAGGTCAGACTGTGGTCAGTTGGTCAGTTTCTGGTTTCTAGGTCAGACTGTGGTCACTTGGTCAGTTTCTGGCTTCTAGGTCAGTCTGTGGTCAGTTGGTCAGTTTCTGGTTCCTAGTTCAAACTGTGGTTAGTTGGGCAGTTTCTGTTTTTTCGGTCAGACTGTGGTCTGTTGGTCAGTTTCTGGCTTCTAGGTCAGTCTGTGGTCAGTTGGTCAGTTTCTGGTTCCTAGTTCAAACTGTGGTTAGTTGGGCAGTTTCTGGTTTTTCGGTCAGACTGTGGTCAGTTGGTCAGTTTCTGCTTTATGGATCAGACTGTGGTCAGTTTGTCAGTTTCTGCTTTCTAGGTCAGACTGTGGTCACTTGTACAGTTTCTGGTATCAAGCTCAGTCTGTGGTCAGTTGGTCTGTTTCTGTTTCCTAGTTCAGACTGTGGTCAGTTGGTCAATTACTGGTTTCTCGTTCAGACTGTGGTGAGTTGGTCTGTTTCTGGTTAATAGGTCAGACTGTGGTCAGTTGGTCAGTTTCTGGTTTCTAGGTCAGAATGTGGTCAGTTGGTCAGTTTCTGCTTTCTAGATCAGAATGTGGTCAGTTTGTTAGTTTCTGGTTTCTAGGTCTGACTGTGGTCAGTTAGTAAGTTTCGGATTGTCTTGGTCAGTTTTTGTTCAGTTGGACATTTTCTGGCTTCAAGGTCAGACTGTGGTCAGTGGTCAGTTTATGCTTTCTAGATCAGACTGTGGTCAGTTGGTCAGTTGCTGTTTTTCGATCAGACTGATGTCAGATGGTCAGTTTCTGGTTTCTCGGTCAGAATGTGGTCAGTTAGACAGTTTCTGGTTTCGAGGTCAGACTGCGGTCAGTTTGGCAGTTTCTGTTTTTCGGTCAGACTGAGGTCAGATGGTCAGTTTCTGGTTTCGTGGTCAGATTGTGGTCAGTTGCTAAGTTTCGGGTTTCTAGGTCAGACTGTGGTCAGTTGGTCAGTTGCTGGTTTCTGCGTCAGACTGTAGTCTATTGGTCAGATACTGGTTGGTAAGTCAGATTGTGGTAACTTGCTCAGTTAATGGCTGCTCGGTAAGACTGTGGTAATTTGGTCAGTTTCGAGTAGTCTTGGTAAGTTGGTCAGTTTCATGTTGTCGCGGTAAGACTATGGGCAGTTGGTCAGTTTCTCGTTTCTTGGTCAGACTGAGGTCTGACTGTGGTCAGTTGGTCAGTTTCTGGATTCTCGGCCTTACTGTGGTCAGTGATTCAGTTTCTGGTTGTCTAGGTGTGTTTCTCTGGTCAGTTTTTTACTTTTTGGTTGCTAGGTCATCCTGTGGTGAGTTGGTCAGTTGCTTGTTGCTCGGTCAGACTGTGGTCAGTTGATTAGTTTCTGGTTCCTAGGTAAGACTGTGGTCAGTTAATCAGTTTCTGTTTTCTATGTCAGTCTGTGGTCAGTTGGTCATTTACGGGTTGTCTCAGTCAGACTTTGGTCAGATGGTCAGTTTCAGGTTCCGAGGTCAGAATGTGGTCAATTGGTCAGTTTCTGGTGTCTAGGCCAGACTGTGGGCAGTTGGTCAGTTTCTGGTTTCGAGTTAAGAATGTGGTCAGTTGGTCAGTTTCTGGTTTCGAGGTCAGACTGTGGTCAGTTGGACAGTTTCTGTTTTCTAGGTCAGACTGTGGTCAGTTGGTCAGTTTCTGGTTTCTAGGTCAGATTTTGGTCCGTTGGTCATGTTCTGGTCGCAAGGTCAGACTGTGGTCAGTTGGTCAGTTTTTGTTTATAGGTCAGACTGATGTCAGATGGTCAGTTTCTGGTTTCTAGGTTAGAATGTTGTCAGTTGGTCAGTTTCTGGTTTCGAATTCAGAATGTCGTCAGATGGACAGTTTCTAGTTTCGAGGTCAGACTGTGGTCTGTTGGTCAGTTTCTAATTTCGAGGTCAGACTGTGGACACTTGGTCAGTTTCTGGCTTCTATGTCAGTCTATGGTCATTTAGTCAGTTTCTGGTTCCTAGTTAAGACTGTGGTCATTCAGTCAGTTTCCTGCTGTCTTGGTCAGTTGGTCATTTTCATGTTGTCTCGGTCAGACTGTGGGTAGTTAGTCAGTTTCTGGTTTATAGGTCAGACAGATGTCAGATGGACAGTTTCTGGTTTCTCGGTCAGAATGTGGTCAGTTGGTCAGTTTCTGGTTTCTAGGTCAGACTGTGGTTAGTTGGTCTGTTTCTGGTTTCTCGGTCAGATTGTGGTCAGTTGTTCAGTTTCTGTTTTCTAGGTCAGATTGTGGTCAGTTGGTCAGTTTCTGTTTTCGAGTTAAGAATGTGGTCAGTTGCTGGCTTCTACGTCAGACTGTGGTCAGTTGGTCAGATACTGTTTGCTCAGTCAGACTGTGGTCAGTTGGTCAGTTTCATGTTGCCTCCGTCAGACTGTGGTCAGTCGGTCAGTTTATGGTTCCTAGTTCAGACTGTGGTCATTTAGTCAGTTTCGTGCTGTCTTGATCAGTTGGTCAGTTTCATGTTGTCTCGGTCAGACTGTGGGTAGTTAGTCAGTTTCTGGTTTATAGGTCAGACTGAGGTCAGATGGTCAGTTTCTGGTTTCAAGTTCAGATTGTGGTCAGTTGCTAAGTTTCTGGTTTCTAGGTCAGACTGTGGTAAGTTGGTCAGTTTCTGTTTTTAGGTCAGACTGAGGTCAGATGGTCAGTTTCTGCTTTCGAGGTCAGATTGTGGTCAGTTGCTCAGTTTCGGGTTTCTAGGTGAGACTGTGGTCAGTTGGTCAGTTGCTGGTTTCTACGTCACACTATGGTCAATTGGTCAGATACTGGTTGCTAAGTCAGATTTTGGTAACTTGCTCAGTTTATGGTTTCTAGGTCAGACTGTGGTCATTTGGTCAGTTTCGTGTTGTCTTGGTAAGTCGGTCAGTTTCATGTTGTCTCGGTCAGTCTGTGGGCAGTTGGTCAGTATCTGGTTTCTTGGTCAGACTGAGGTCTGACTGTGGTCTGTTGGTCAGTTTCTGTTTCTCGTTCTTACTGTGGTCAGTGATTCAGTTTCTGGTTGTCTAGGTGTGTTTCTCTGGTCAGTTATTTACTTTTTGGTTGCTAGGTCATCCTGTGTTCAGTTGGTCAGTTGCTTGTTGCTCGGTCAGACTGTGGTCAGTTAATCAGTTTCTGTTTTCTATGTCAGACTGTGGTCAGTTGGTCAGTTTTAGGTTCCGAGGTTAGAATGTGGTCAACTGGTCAGTTTCTGGTTTCTAGGTCAGACTGTGGGCAGTTGGTCAGTTTCTGGTTTCGAGTTAAGAATGTGGTCAGTTGGTCAGTTTCTGGTTTCGATGGCAGACTGTGGTCAGTAGAACAGTTTCTGTTTTCTAGGTCAGACTGTGGTCAGTTTGTCAGATTCTGGTTTCTAGGTCAGACTGTGGTCATTTGGTCAGATTCTGGTCTCAAGGTCAGACTGTGGTCAGTTGGTCAGTTTCTGGTTAGGAGTTAAGAATGTCGTCAGTTCGTCAGTTTCTAATTTCGAGGTCAGACTGTGGTCATTTGGTCAGTTTCTAGTTTCTAGGTCAGACTGTGGTCAGTTGGTCAGTTTCTGGTTTCTAGGTCAGACTGTGGTCATTTGGTCAGTTTCTGGCTTCTAGGTCAGTCTGTGGTCAGTTGGTCAGTTTCTGGTTCCTAGTTCAGACTGTGGTCAGTTGGTCAGTTACTGGTTTCTCCTTCAGACTGTGGTTAGTTGGTCAGTTTCTGGTTTATCGGTCAGACTGTGGTCTGTTGGTCAGTTTCTGGTTTCTAGGTCAGACTGTGGTCAGTTGGTCAGTTTCTGCTTTCTAGATCAGACTGTGGTCAGTTTGTCAGTTTCTGCTTTCTAGGTATGACTGTGGTCAGTTAGTAAGTTTCGGATTGTCTTGGTCAGTTTTTGGTCAGTTGGACAGTTTCTGGCTTCAAGGTCAGACTGTGGTCAGTGGTCAGTTTCTGCTTTCTAGATCTTTTGTGGTCAGTTGGTCAGTTGCTGTTTTTCGATCAGACTGATGTCAGATGGTCAGTTTCTGGTTTCTCGGTCAGATTTTGGTCAGTTGGTCAATTTCTGGTTTCGAATTCAGAATGTCGTCAGATGGACAGTTTCTAGTTTCGAGGTCAGACTGTGGTCTGTTGGTCAGTTTCTAATTTCGAGGTCAGACTGTGGACATTTGGTCAGTTTCTGGCTTCTATGTCAGTCTATGGTCATTTAGTCAGTTTCTGGTTCCTAGTTAAGACTGTGGTCATTCAGTCAGTTTTCTGCTGTCTTGGTCAGTTGGTCAGTTTCCTGTTGTCTCGGTCAGACTGTGGGTAGTTAGTCAGTTTCTGGTTTATAGGTCAGACAGATGTTAGATGGACAGTTTCTGGTTTCTCGGTCAGAATGTGGTCAGTTGGTCAGTTTCTGGTTTCTAGGTCAGACTGTGGTTAGTTGGTCTGTTTCTGGTTTCTTGGTCAGATTGTGGTCAGTTGTTCAGTTTCTGTTTTCTAGGTCAGATTGTGGTCAGTTGGTCAGTTTCTGTTTTCGAGTTAAGAATGTGGTCAGTTGCTGGCTTCTACGTCAGACTGTGGTCAGTTGGTCAGATACTGTTTGCTCAGTCAGACTGTGGTTAGTTGGTCAGTCTCATGTTGCCTCCGTCAGACTGTGGTCAGTCGGTCAGTTTCTGGTTCCTAGTTCAGACTGTGGTCATTTAGTCAGTTTCGTGCTGTCTTGATCAGTTGGTCAGTTTCATGTTGTCTCGGTCAGACTGTGGGTAGTTAGTCAGTTTCTGGTTTATAGGTCAGACTCAGGTCAGATGGTCAGTTTCTGGTTTCAAGGTCGGATTGTGGTCAGTTGCTAATTTTCTGGTTTCTAGGTCAGACTGTGGTAAGTTGGTCAGTTTCTGTTTTTAGGTCAGACTGAGGTCAGATGGTCAGTTTCTGCTTTCGAGGTCAGATTGTGGTCAGTTGCTCAGTTTCGGGTTTCTAGGTGAGACTGTGGTCATTTGGTCAGTTTCGTGTTGTCTTGGTAAGTCGGTCAGTTTCATGTTGTCTCGGTCAGTCTGTGGGCAGTTGGTCAGTATCTGGTTTCTTGGTCAGACTGAGGTCTGACTGTGGTCTGTTGGTCAGTTACTGTTTCTCGTTCTTACTGTGGTCAGTGATTCAGTTTCTGGTTGTCCAGGTGTGTTTCTCTGGTCAGTTATTTACTTTTTGGTTGCTAGGTCATCCTGTGTTCAGTTGGTCAGTTGCTTGTTGCTCGGTCAGACTGTGGTCAGTTGAACAGTTTCCGGTTCCTAGGTCAGATTGTGGTCAGTTAATCAGTTTCTGTTTTCTATGTCAGACTGTGGTCAGTTGGTCAGTTTTAGGTTCCGAGGTTAGAATGTGGTCAATTGGTCAGTTTCTGGTTTCTAGGTCAGACTGTGGGCAGTTGGTCAGTTTCTGGTTTCGAGTTAAGAATGTGGTCAGTTGGTGAGTTTCTGGTTTCGATGTCAGACTGTGGTCAGTTGAACAGTTTCTGTTTTCTAGGTCAGACTGTGGTCAGTTTGTCAGATTCTGGTTTCTAGGTCAGACTGCGGTCGTTTGATCAGATTCTGGTCTCAAGGTCAGACTGTGGTCAGTTGGTCAGTTTCTGTTTTTAGTTCAGACTGAGGTCAGATGGTCAGTTTCTTGTTTCTAGGTCAGATTGTGGTCAGTTGGTCAGTTTCTGGTTAGGAGTTAAGAATGTCGTCAGTTCGTCAGTTTCTAATTTCGAGGTCAGACTGTGGTCATTTGGTCAGTTTCTAGTTTCTAGGTCAGACTGTGGTCAGTTGGTCAGTTTCTGGTTTCTAGGTCAGACTGTGGTCATTTGGTCAGTTTCTGGCTTCTAGGTCAGTCTGTGGTCAGTTGGTCAGTTTCTGGTTCCTAGTTCAGACTGTGGTCAGTTGGTCAGTTACTGGTTTCTCCTTCAGACTGTGGTTAGTTGGTCAGTTTCTGGTTTATCGGTCAGACTGTGGTCTGTTGGTCAGTTTCTGGTTTCTAGGTCAGACTGTGGTCAGTTGGTCAGTTTCTGCTTTCTAGATCAGACTGTGGTCAGTTTGTCAGTTTCTGCTTTCTAGGTCTGACTGTGGTCAGTTAGTAAGTTTCGGATTGTCTTGGTCAGTTTTTGGTCAGTTGGACAGTTTCTGGCTTCAAGGTCAGACTGTGGTCAGTGGTCAGTTTCTGCTTTCTAGATCTTCTGTGGTCAGTTGGTCAGTTGCTGTTTTTCGATCAGACTGATGTCAGATGGTCAGTTTCTGGTTTCTCGGTCAGATTGTGGTCAGTTGCTAAGTTTCGTGTTTCTAGGTCAGACTGTGGTCAGTTGGTCAGTTGCTGGTTTCTGCGTCAGACTGTGGTCAATTGGTCAGATACTGGTTGGTAAGTCAGATTGTGGTAACTTGCTCAGTTTATGGCTGCTCGGTAAGACTGTGGTCATTTGGTCACTTTCGTGTTGTCTTGGTAAGTTGGTCAGTTTCATGTTGTCTCGGTCAGACTGTGGGCAGTTGGTCAGTTTCTGGTTTGTTGGTCAGACTGAGGTCTGACTGTGGTCAGTTGGGCAGTTTCTGGATTATCGGTCTTACTGTGGTCAGTTAATCAGTTTCTATTTTCTATGTCAGACTGTGGTCAGTTGGTCAGTTATGGGTTGTCTCAGTCAGACTTTGGTCAGATGGTCAGTTTCAGGTTCCGAGGTCAGAATGTGGTCAATTGGTCAGTTTCTGGTGTCTAGGTCAGACTGTGGGCAGTTGGTCAGTTTCTGGTTTCGAGTTAAGAATGTGGTCAGTTGGTCAGTTTCTGGTTTCGAGGTCAGACTGTGGTCAGTTGGACAGTTTCTGTTTTCTAGGTCAGACTGTGGTCAGTTTGTCAGTTTCTGGTTTCTAGGTCAGATTTTGGTCCTTTGGTCATGTTCTGGTCTCAAGGTAAGACTGTGGTCAGTTGGTCAGTTTCTGTTTTTAGGTCAGACTGATGTCAGATGGTCAGTTTCTGGTTTCTAGGTCAGAATGTTGTCAGTTGGTCAGATTCTGGTTTCGAATTCAGAATGTCGTCAGATGGACAGTTTCTAGTTTCGAGGTCAGACTGTGGTCAGTTGGTCAGTTTCTAATTTCGAGGTCAGACTGTGGTCACTTGGTCAGTTTCTGACTTCTATGTCAGTCTATGGTCATTTAGTCAGTTTCTGGTTCCTAGTTAAGACTGTGGTCATTTAGTCAGTTTCATGTTGTCTCGGTCAGACTGTGGGTAGTTAGTCAGTTTCTGGTTTATAGGTCAGACTGAGGTCAGATGGTCAGTTTCTGGTTTCGAGGTCAGATTGTGGTCAGTTGTTCAGTTTTTGAATTCTAGGTCAGATTGTGGTCAGTTGGTCAGTTTCTGGTTTCTAGGTCAGACTGTGGTTAGTTGGTCTGTTTCTGGTTTCTCGGTCAGATTGTGGTCAGTTGTTCAGTTTCTGGTTTCTAGGTCAGATTGTGGTCAGTTGGTCAGTTTCGGGTTGTCTCGGTCTGACTAGGGTCAGCAGGTCAGTTTCTGTTTTCGAGTTAAGAATGTGGTCAGTTGCTGGCTTCTACGTCAGACTGTGGTCAGTTGGTCAGATACTGTTTGCTCAGTCAGACTGTGGTCAGTTGGTCAGTTTCATGTTGCCTCCGTCAGACTGTGGTCCGTCGGTCAGTTTCTGGTTCCTAGTTCAGACTGTGCTCATTTAGTCAGTTTCGTGCTGTCTTGGTCAGTTGGTCAGTTTCATGTTGTCTCGGTCAGACTGTTGTTAGTTAGTCATTTTCTGGTTTATAGGTCAGACTGAGGTCAGATGGTCACTTTCTGTTTTCGAGGTCAGATTGTGGTCAGTTACTCAGTTTCTGGTTTCTAGGTCAGACTCTGGTCAGACTGTGGTCAGTTGGTCAGTTTCTGGTTTCTCAGTCAGAATGTGGTCAGTTGGTCAGATACTGTTTGCTAAGTCAGATTGTGGTCACTTGCTCAGTTAAAGGTTTCTAGGTCAGACTGTGGTCATTTGGTCAATTACGTGTTGTCTTGGTCAGTTGGTCAGTTTCATGTTGTCTCGGTCAGACTGCGGGCAGTTGGTCAGTTTCAGCTTTCGAGGTCAGATACTGGTCAGTTGCTCAGATTCGTGTTTCTAGGTCAGACTGTTGCCAGTTGGTCAGTTGCTGGTTTCTACGTCAGACTGTGGTCAATTGGTCATATACTGTTTGCGAAGACAGATTGTGGTCACTTGCTCAGTTTTTGGATTCTAGGTCAGACTGTGGTCATTTGGTCAATTTCGTGTTGTCTTGGTCAGTTGGTCAGTTTCATGTTGTCTCGGTCAGACTGTGGGCAGTTGGTCAGTTACAGGTTGTCTCTGTCAGACTTTGGTCAGTTGGTCAGTTTCTGGTACCGAGGTCAGAATGTGGGCAATTGGTCTGTTTCTGGTGTCTAGGTAAGACTGTGTCAGATGGTCAGTTTCAGGTTTCTAGGTCACACTGTGGTCAGTTGGACAGTTTCTGTTTCCTAGTTCAGACTGTGGTCAGTAGATCACTTACTGGTTTCTCGTTCAGACTGTGGTTAGTTGGTCAGTTTCTGGTTTATAGGTCAGACTGTGGTCAGTTGGTCAGTTTCTGGTTTCTAGTTCAGACTGTGGTCAGTTGGTCAGTTTCTGCTTTCAAGATCAGAATGTGGTTAGTTTGTCAGTTTCTGGTTTCTGTGTCTGACTGTGGTCAGTTAGTCAGTTTCGGATTGTCTCGGTCAGTTTTTGGTCAGTTGGACAATTTCTGGTTTCTAGGTCAGACTGTGGTCAGTGGTCAGTTTCTGCTTTCTAGATCAGACAGTGGTCAGTTTGTCAGTTTCTGTTTTGTCGATCAGACTGTGGTCAGTTGGTCAGGTTCGGATTGTCTCGGTCAGTTTTTGTCAGTTGGACAGTTTCTGGTTCCAGATCAGACTGTGGTCGGTTGGTCAGTTTATGGTTCCAAGGTCACATTGTGGTCAGTTGGTCAGATTCTGTTTTCAAGGTCAGACTGTGGTCAGTTGGTCAGTTTCTGGTTTCGAGGTCAGACTGGGGTCAGTTGGTCAGTTTCTGGTTTCTAGCTCAGACTGTGGTCAGTTGGTTAGTTTCGGATTGTCTCGGTCAGTTTTTGGTGAGTTGTACAGTTTCTGGTTCCAGATCAGACTGTGGTCGGTTGTTCAGTTTCTGCTTTCTAGATCAGACTGTGGTCAGTTTGTCAGTTTCTGGTTTCTAGCTCAGTCTGTGGTCAGTTGGTTAGTTTCGGATTGTCTCGGTCAGTTTTCGGTCAGTTGGACAGTTTCTGGTTGCTAGATCAGACTGTGATTAGTTGGACAGTTTCTGGTTTATAGGTCAGACTGTTGTCAGACTGTGGTCAGCTGGTCAATTTTTGGTTTCTAGGTCAGACTATGATCAGTGTCGGGTTGTGTAGGGCTGTGTCACTGGTCAGTTTGTTACTTTCTAGTTTCTAGGTCAGACTGTGGTCATTTGTTCAGTTTCGTGTTGTCTCCATCACACTGTGGTTAGTTGGTCAGTTTCTAGTTGCTCGGTGAGACTGTGGTCAGTTGCTCAGTTTCAGTTTCATCTGTCAGACTGTGGTCAGTTGCTAAGTTGCTGGCTGCTAGGTCAGACTGTGCTCAGTTCGTCAGTTTCTGATTCCGGGGTCAGACTGTGGTCAGTTGGTCAGTCACTGGTTTCTAGGTAAGACTTTGGTCAGTTGGTTCGTTGCTGGTTTATAGGTCAGACTGTGGTCAGTTTGTCAATTTCTGGTTTCTAGGTATGACTGTGGTCACTTGGTCAGTTTCTGGCTTCTAGGTCAGTCTGTTGTCAGTTGGTCAGTTAATGGTTT
This sequence comes from Pristiophorus japonicus, assembly GCF_044704955.1. Classification (NCBI taxonomy): domain Eukaryota; kingdom Metazoa; phylum Chordata; class Chondrichthyes; family Pristiophoridae; genus Pristiophorus; species Pristiophorus japonicus. Next base: position 460,394 of record NW_027253324.1, read on the forward strand.
TTCGTTCAGACTGTGGTTAGTTGGTCAGTTTCTGGTTTGTAGGTCAGACTGTGGTCAGTTGGTCAGTTTCTGGTTTCTAGGTCAGATTGTGGTCAGTTGGTCAGTTTCTGGTTTCTAGGTCAGACTGTGATCAGTTGCTCAGTTTCTGTTTTCTCGGTCAAACTGTGGTCAATTGGTCAGTTTCTGGTTTCTAGTTCAGACTGTGGGCAGTTGGACAGGTTGTGGTTAAAGGTCAGACTGTGGTCAGTTGGTCAGTTTCTGGTTTTATGTCAGACTGATGTCAGATGCTCAGTTTTTGGTTTCTAGGACAGAATGTGGTCAGTTGGTCAGTTTCTGGTTTCTAGTTCAGACTGTGGTCAGTTGGTCAGTTTCTGCTTTCTAGATCAGAATGCGGTCAGTTTGTCAATTTCTGGTTTCTAGGTCTGACTGTGGTAAGTTAGTCAGTTTCGGATAGTCTCGGTCAGTTTTTGGTCAGTTGGACAGTTTCTGGTTTCTAGGTCAGACTGTGGTCAGTGGTCATTTCTGCTTTCTAGATCAGACTATGGTCAGTTTGTCAGTATCTGGTTTCTAGATCAGACTGTGGTCATTTGGTCAGTTTCGGATTGTCTCGGTTAATTTTTGGTCAATTGGACAGCTTCTGGTGCTAGATCAGACTGTGGTCCGTTGGTCAGTTTCTGGTTCCTAGGTCACATTGTGGTCAGTTGGTCAGATTCTGTTTTCTAGGTCAGACTTTGGTCAGTTGGTCAGTTTCTGGTTCCGAGGTCAGACTCTGGTCAGTTTTTCAGTTTCTGGATCCAAGGTCAGACTGTGGTCAATTGGTCAGTTTCTGTTTTCTAGGTCAGACTGTGGTCAGTTGGTCAGTTTCTGGTTCCTAGTTCAGATTGTGGTCAGTAGGTCAGTTACTGGTTTCTCGTTCAGACTGTGGTTAGTTGTTCAGTTTCTGGTTTATAGGTCAGACTGTGTTCAGTTGGTCAATTTCTGGTTCCTAGTTCAGACTGTGGTCAGTTGGTCAGATCCTGCTTTCTAGATCAGAATGTGGTCAGTTTGTCAGTTTCTGGTTTCTTGGACTGACTGTGGTCAGTTAGTCAGTTTCGGATTGTCTCGGTCAGTTTTTAGTCAGTTGGACAATTTCTGGTTTCTAGGTCAGACTGTGGTCGGTTGGTCAGTTTCTGGTTCCAAGGTCACATTGTGGTCAGTTTGTCAGATTCTGTTTTCTAGGTCAGACAGTGGTCAGTTGGTCACTTTATGGTTTCGAGGTCAGACTGTGGTCAGCTGGTCAGTTTTTGGTTTCTAGGTCAGACTATGGTCAGTGTCGGGTTGTCTAGGGCTGTGTCTCTGTTCAGTTTGTTACTTTCTGGTTTCTCGGTCAGACTGTGTTCATTTGTTGAGTTTCGTGTTGTCTCCATCACACTGTGGTCAGTTGGTCAGTTTCTGGTTGCTGGTTGAGACTGTGGTCAGTTGCTCAGTTTCAGGTTGATCTGTCAGACTGTGGTCAGATGTTAAGTTGCTGGCTGCTAGGTCAGACTGTGCTCAGTTCGTCAGTTTCTGATTCCGGGGTCAGACTGTGGTCAGTTGGTCAGTCACTGGTTTCTAGGTAAGACTTTGGTCAGTTGGTTAGTTGCAGGGTTATAGGTCAGACTGTGGTCAGTTGGTCAATTTCAGCATTCTAGGTCAGACTGTGGTCACTTGGACAGTTTCTGGTATCTAGGTCAGTCTGTGGTCAGTTGGCCAGTTTCTGGTTTATAGGTCAGACTGTGGTCAGTTGGTCAGTTTCTGTTTTCTAGATAAGAATGTGGTCAGTTTGTCAGTTTCTGGTTTCTAGGTCAGACTGTGGTCACTTGGACAGTTTCTGGTATCTAGGTCAGTCTGTGGTCAGTTGGTCAGTATCTGGTTTCTAGGTCAGACTGTGGTCAGTTGGTCAGTTTCTGCTTTTAGTTCAGACTGAGGTCAGATGGTCAGTTTCTTGTTTCTAGGTCAGAATGTGGTCAGTTGGTCAGTTTCTGGTTATGAGTTAAGAATGTCGTCAGTTCGTCAGTTTCTAATTTCGAGGTCAGACTGTGGTCATTTGGTCAGTTTCTGGTTTCTAGGTCAGACTGTGGTCAGTTGGTCAGTTTCTGGTTTCTAGGTCAGACTGTGGTCATTTGGTCAGTTTCTGGCTTCTAGGTCAGTCTGTGGTCAGTTGGTCAGTTTCTGGTTCCTATTTCAGACTGTGGTCAGTTGGTCAGTTACTGGTTTCTCCTTCAGACTGTGGTTAGTTGGTCAGTTTCTGGTTTATCGGTCAGACTGTGGTCTGTTGGTCAGTTTCTGGTTTCTAGGTCAGACTGTGGTCAGTTGGTCAGTTTCTGCTTTCTAGATCAGACTGTGGTCAGTTTGTCAGTTTCTGTTTTCTAGGTCTGACTGTGGTCAGTTAGTAAGTTTCGGATTGTCTTGGTCAGTTTTTGGTCAGTTGGACAGTTTCTGGCTTCAAGGTCAGACTGTGGTCAGTGGTCAGTTTCTGCTTTCTAGATCTTCTGTGGTCAGTTGGTCAGTTGCTGTTTTTCGATCAGTCTGTGGTCAGTTGGTCAGTTGCTGGTTTCTGCGTCAGACTGTGGTCAATTGGTCAGATACTGGTTGGTAAGTCAGATTGTGGTAACTTACTCAGTTTATGGCTGCTCGGTAAGACTGTGGTCATTTGATCACTTTCGTGTTGTCTTGGTAAGTTGGTCAGTTTCATGTTGTCTCGGTCAGACTGTGAGCAGTTGGTCAGTTTCTGGTTTGTTGGTCAGACTGAGGTCTGACTGTGGTCAGTTGGTCAGTTTCTGGATTCTCGGTCTTACTGTGGTCAGTTAATCAGTTTCTATTTTCTATGTCAGACTGTGGTCAGTTGGTCAGTTATGGGTTGTCTCAGTCAGACTTTGGTCATTTGGTCAGTTTCAGGTTCCGAGGTCAGAATGTGGTCAATTGGTCAGTTTCTGGTGTCTAGGTCAGACTGTGGGCAGTTGGTCAGTTTCTGGTTTCGAGTTAAGAATGTGGTCAGTTGGTCAGTTTCTGGTTTCGAGGTCAAATTGTGGTCAGTTGGACAGTTTCTGTTTTCTAGGTCAGACTGTGGTCAGTTTGTCAGTTTCTGGTTTGTAGGTCAGATTTTGGTCCGTTGGTCATGTTCTGGTCTCAAGGTAAGACTGTGGTCAGTTGGTCAGTTTCTGTTTTTAGGTCATACTGATGTCAGATGGTCAGTTTCTGGTTTCTAGGTCAGAATGTTGTCAGTTGGCCAGTTTCTGGTTTCGAATTCAGAATGTCGTCAGATGCACAGTTTCTAGTTTCGAGGTCAGACTGTGGTCAGTTGGTCAGTTTCTAATTTCGAGGTCAGACTGTGGTCACTTGGTCAGTTTCTGGCTTCTATGTCAGTCTATGGTCATTTAGTCAGATTCTGGTTCCTAGTTAAGACTGTGGTCATTTAGTCAGTTTCATGTTGTCTCGGTCAGACTGTGGGTAGTTAGTCAGTTTCTGGTTTATAGGTCAGACTGAGGTCAGATGGTCAGTTTCTGGTTTCGAGGTCAGATTGTGGTCAGTTGCTAAGTTTCGGGTTTCTAGGTCAGACTGTGCTCAGTTAGTCAGTTGCTGTTTTTCGGTCAGACAGATGTCAGATGGACAGTTTCTGGTTTCTCGGTCGGAATGTGGTCAGTTGGACAGTTTCTGGTTTCTAGGTCAGACTGTGGTCAGTTGGTCTGTTTCTGGTTGCTAGGTCAGTCTGTGGTCAGTTGTTCAGTTTTTGAATTCTAGGTCAGATTGTGGTCAGTTGGTCAGTTTCTGGTTTCTAGGTCAGACTGTGGTTAGTTGGTCTGTTTCTGGTTTCTCGGTCAGATTGTGGTCAGTTGTTCAGTTTCTGGTTTCTAGGTCAGATTGTGGTCAGTTGGTCAGTTTCGGGTTGTCTCGGTCTGACTAGGGTCAGTAGGTCAGTTTCTGTTTTCGAGTTAAGAATGTGGTCAGTTGCTGGCTTCTACGTCAGACTGTGGTCAGTTGGTCATATACTGTTTGCTCAGTCAGACTGTGGTCAGTTGGTCAGTTTCATGTTGCCTCCGTCAGACTGTGGTCAGTCGGTCAGTTTCTGGTTCCTAGTTCAGACTGTGCTCATTTAGTCAGTTTCGTGCTGTCTTGGTCAGTTGGTCAGTTTCATGTTGTCTCGGTCAGACTGTTGTTAGTTAGTCAGTTTCTGGTTTATAGGTCAGACTGAGGTCAGATGGTCACTTTCTGTTTTCGAGGTCAGATTGTGGTCAGTTACTCAGTTTCTGGTTTCTAGGTCAGACTGTATTCATTTGGTGAGTTTTGTGTTGTCTTGGTCAGTTGGCCAGTTTCATGTTGTCTCGGTCAGACTGTGGGCAGTTGGTCAGTTTCTGGTTTCTAGGTCAGACTCTGGTCAGACTGTGGTCAGTTGGTCAGTTTCTGGTTTGTCAGTCAGAATGTGGTCAGTTGGTCAGATACTGTTTGCTAAGTCAGATTGTGGTCACTTGCTCAGTTAAAGGTTTCTAGGTCAGACTGTGGTCATTTGGTCAATTACGTGTTGTCTTGCTCAGTTGGTCAGTTTCATGTTGTCTCGGTCAGACTGCGGGCAGTTGGTCAGTTTCTGGTTTCGAGGTCAGATAGTGGTCAGTTGCTCAGTTTCGTGTTTCTAGGTAAGACTGTGGCCAGTTGGTCAGTTTCTGCTTTATAGGTCAGACTGTGTTCAGTTGGTCAATTTCTGGTTCCTAGTTCAGACTGTGGTCAGTTGGTCAGATCCTGCTTTCTAGATCAGAATGTGGTCAGTTTGTCAGTTTCTGGTTTTTTGGACTGACTGTGGTCAGTTAGTCAGTTTCGGATTGTCTCGGTCAGTTTTTAGTCAGTTGGACAATTTCTGGTTTCTAGGTCAGACTGTGGTCGGTTGGTCAGTTTCTGGTTCCAAGGTCACATTGTGGTCAGTTTGTCAGATTCTGTTTTCTAGGTTAGACAGTGGTCAGTTGGTCACTTTATGGTTTCGAGGTCAGACTGTGGTCAGTTGGTCAGTTTCTGGTTCCAAGGTCAGACTGTGGTCAGTTGGTCAGTTTCTGGTTCCAAGGTCAGACTGTGGTCAGCTGGTCAGTTTTTGGTTTCTAGGTCTGACTATGGTCAGTGTCGGGTTGTCTAGTGCTGTGTCTCTGGTCAGTTTGTTACTTTCTGGTTTCTAGGTCAGACTGTGTTCATTTGTTCAGTTTCGTGTTGTCTCCTTCACACTGTGGTCAGTTGGTCAGTTTCTGGTTGCTCGTTGAGACTGTGGTCAGTTGCTCAGTTTCAGGTTGATCTGTCAGACTGTGGTCAGTTCGTCAGTTTCTGATTCCGGGGTCAGACTGTGGTCAGTTGGTCAGTCACTGGTTTCTAGGTAAGACTTTGGTCACTTGGTCAGTTTCTGGCTTCTAGTCAGTCTGTGGTCATTTAGTCAGTTTCTGGTTCCTAGTTCAGACTGTGGTCAGTTGGTCAGTTTCTGATTTATAGGTCAGACTGTGGTCAGTTGGTCAGTTTCTGGTTTCTTGGTCAGACTATGGTCTGTTGGACAGTTTCTGGTTTCTAGGTCAGACTGTGGTCAGTTGATCAGTTTCTGATTTCTAGATCAGACTGTGGTCAGTTTGTCAGTTTCTGCTTTCTAGGTCAGACTGTGGTTACTTGGACAGTTTCTGGTATCTGGGTCAGTCTGTGGTCAGTTGGTCAGTTTCTGGTTTATAGGTCAGACTGTGGTCAGTTGGTCAGTTTCTGCTTTCTAGTTCAGAATGTGGTCAGTTTGTCAGTTTCTGGTTTCTAGGTCAGACTGTGGTCACTTGGACAGTTTCTGTTTTCTAGGTCAGACTGTGGTCGCTTGGTCAGTTTCTTGTTCCAAGGTCACATTGTGGTCAGTTGGTCAGATTCTGTTTTCTAGGTCAGACTGTGGTCAGTTGGTCAGTTTCTGGTTTCGAGGTCAGACTGTGGTCAGTTGGGCAGTTTCTGGTTCCAAGGTTAGACTGTGGTCAGTTGGTCAGTTTCTGTTTTCTCGGTCATACTGTGGTCAGTTGGTCAGTTTCTGGTTTCTAGGTCAGACTCTGGTCAGTTGGTCAGTTTCTGCTTTCTTGATCAGACTGTGGTCAGTTTGTCAGTTTCTGATTTCTAGGTCAGACTGTGGTAAGTTGGTCAGTTTCGGATTGTCTCGGTCAGTTTTTGGTCGGTTGGACAGTTTCTGGTTTCTAGATCAGATTGTGGTTAGTTGGTCAGTTTCTGGTTTATAGGTCAGACTGTGGTCCCTTGGTCAGTTTCTGGTTCCTAGGTCAGTCTGTGGTCAGTTGCTCAGTTTCTGGTTTATAGGTCAGACTGTGGGCAGTTGGTCAGTTGCTGGTTCTTGGTCAGTCTGTGGACAGTTCGTCAGTTGCCGGTTGCTCGTTCAGTCTATGTACAGTTTGTTACTTTTTGGTTGCGAGCTCATCCTGTGGTCCATTGGTCAGTTGCTGGTTACTTGATCAGACTGTGGTCAGTTCCGTCAGTTTCTGGTTTCTCGGTCAGACTGTGGTCAGTTGGTCAGTTGTAGGTTGTCTCGGTAAGACTCTGGTCAGTTGGTTAGTTTCTGGTTTCTAGGTCAGACTGAAGTCAGTTGGTCAGTTTCTGGTTGCTAGATCAGACTGTGTTCAGTTGGTCAGTTTCTCTTTTCTCGGTCAGACTGTGGTCAGTTGGTCCGTATCATTTTTCTATGTCAGACTGTGGGCAGTTGGACAGGTTGTGGTTAAAGGTCAGACTGTGTTCAGTTGGTCAGTTTCTGGTTTTATGTCAGAGTGAGGTCAGATGCTCAGTTTCTGGTTTCTCGGTCAGAATGTGGTCAGTTGGTCAGTTTCTGGTTTCTAGATCAGAATGTGGTAAGTTTGTCAGTTTCTGGTTTCTAGGTCTGACTCTGGTCAGTTAGTCAGTTTCGGATTGTCACGGTCAGTTTTTGGTCAGTTGGACAGTTTCTGGTTTCTAGGTAAGACTGTGGTCAGTGGTCAGTGGTCAGTTTATGCTTTCTAGATCAGACTGTGGTCAGTTTGTCAGATTCTGGTTTCTCCATCAGAGTGTGGTCAGTTGGTCAGTTTCGGATTGTCTCGGTTAATTTTTGGTCAGTTGGACTGTTTCTGGTTCTAGATCAGACTGTGGTCGGTTGGTCAGTTTCTTGTTCCAAGATCACATTGTGGTCAGTTGGTCAGATTCTGTTTTCTAGGTCAGACTGTGGTCAGTTGGTCAGTTTCTGGTTTCTAGGTCAGAATGTGGTCAGTTGGTCACTTTCTGCTTTCTAGATCAGACTGTGGTCAGTTTGTCAGTTTCTGGTTTCTAGGTCAGGCTGTGGTCAGTTGGTCAGTTTCGGATTGTCTCGGTCAGTTTTTCGTCAGTTGGACAGTTTCTGGTGCTCGATCAGACTTTGGTCGGTTGGTCAGTTACTGGTTTCTCGTTCAGACTGTGGTTCGTTGATCAGTTTCTGGTTTATAGGTCAGACTGTGGTCAGTTGGTCAGTTTCTGCTTTCTCGTTCAGAGTGTGGTCAGTTTGTCAGTTTCTGGTTTCTAGGTGTGACTGTGGTCAGTTAGTCAGTGTCGGATTGTCTCGGTCAGTTTTTGGTCAGTTGGACAGTTTCTGGTTTCAAGGTCAGACTGTGGTCAGTGGTCAGTTTCTGTTTTTAGGTCAGACTGTGGTCAGTTGGTCAGTTGCTGGTTTCTACTTCAGTATGTGGTCAATTGGTCAGATACTGGTTGCTAAGTCAGAATGTGGTAACTTGCTCAGTTTCTGGATTATAGGTCAGACTTTGGTCAGTTGGTCATTTGCTGGTTGTTAGGTCAGACTGTGGTCAGTTGGTCAGTTTTTGCATTCTAGATCAGACTATGGTCAGTTTCTGGTTGCTGGATCAGACTGTTTCATTTGGTCAGTTTCTGTTTTCTTGTCAGACTGTGGTCATTTGGTCAGTTTCTGGTTTCTAGTTCAGACTGTTGGTAGTTGGACAGGTTGTGGTTAAATGTCAGACTGTGGTCAGTTTCAGGTTTTATGTCAGACTGATTTAAGATGGTCAGTTTCTGGTTTCTAGGTCAGAATGTGGTCAGTTCGTCGGTTTCTGGTTTCTAGTTCAGACTGTGGTCAGTTGGTCAGTTTCTGCTTTCTAGATCAGAATGTGGTCAGTTTGTCAGTTTCTGGTTTCTAGGTCTGACTATGGTCAGTTAGTCAGTTTCGGATTGTCTCGGTCAGTTTTTGGTCAGTTGGACAGTTTCTGGTTTCTAGGTCAGACTGTGGTCAGTGGTCAGTTTCTGCTTTCTAGATCAGACTGTGGTCAGTTTGTCAGTTTCTGGTTCCAAGGTCACATTTTGGTCAGTTGGTCAGTTTCTGATTCCCAGGTCATACTGTGGTCATTTGGTCAGTTTCTGTTTACGAGGTCAGACTGTGGTCAGTTGGTCAGTTTCTAGTTTCTAGGTCAGAATGTGGTCAGTTGGTCAGTTTCTGCTTTCTAAATCAGACTGTGGTCAGTTTGTCAGTTTCTGGTTTCTAGGTCAGGCTGTGGTCAGTTGGTCAGTTTCGGATTGTCTCGGTCAGTTTTTGGTCAGTTGGACAGTTTCTGGTTGCTAGATCAGACTGTGGTTAGTTGGTCAGTTTCTGGTTTATAGGTCAGACTGTAGTCCCTTGGACAGTTTCTGGTTCCTAGGTCAGTCTGTGGTCAGTTGCTCAGTTTCTGGTTTATAGGTCAGACTGTGGTCAGTTGGTCAGTTTCTGGTTGCTTGATCCGACTGTGTTCAGTTGGATAGTTTCTGTTTTCTCGGTCTGACTGTGGTCATTTGGTCAGTTTCTGTTTTCTAGGTCAGACTGTGGTCAGTTGGTCAGTTTCTGGTTTATAGGTCAGACTGTGGTCAGTTGGTCAGTTGCTGGTTGCTATGTCAGACTGTGGTCAGTTGGTCAGTTGCTGGTTGCTATGTCAGACTGAGGTCAGTTGGTCAGTTTTTGCTTTCTAGATCAGACTATGGTCAGTTTCTGCTTGCTGGATCAGACTGTGTTCAGTTGGTCAGTTTCTGTTTTCTCGGTCAGACTGTGGTCATTTGGTCAGTTTCTGGTTTCTAGTTCAGACTATTGGTAATTGGACATGTTGTGGTTAAATGTCAGACTGTGGTCAGTTGGTAAGTTTCTGGTTTTATGTCAGACGGAGGTCAGATGGTCAGTTTATGGTTTCTAGGTCAGAATGTGGTCAGTTGATCAGTTTCTGATTTCTAGATCAGACTGTGGTCAGTTTGTCAGTTTCTGCTTTCTAGGTCAGACTGTGGTTACTTGGACAGTTTCTGGTATCTGGGTCAGTCTGTGGTCAGTTGGTCAGTTTCTGGTTTATAGGTCAGACTGTGGTCAGTTGGTCAGTTTCTGCTTTCTAGTTCAGAATGTGGTCAGTTTGTCAGTTTCTGGTTTCTAGGTCAGACTGTGGTCACTTGGACAGTTTCTGTTTTCTAGGTCAGACTGTGGTCGCTTGGTCAGTTTCTTGTTCCAAGGTCACATTGTGGTCAGTTGGTCAGATTCTGTTTTCTAGGTCAGACTGTGGTCAGTTGGTCAGTTTCTGGTTTCGAGGTCAGACTGTGGTCAGTTGGGCAGTTTCTGGTTCCAAGGTTAGACTGTGGTCAGTTGGTCAGTTTCTGTTTTCTCGGTCATACTGTGGTCAGTTGGTCAGTTTCTGGTTTCTAGGTCAGACTCTGGTCAGTTGGTCAGTTTCTGCTTTCTTGATCAGACTGTGGTCAGTTTGTCAGTTTCTGATTTCTAGGTCAGACTGTGGTAAGTTGGTCAGTTTCGGATTGTCTCGGTCAGTTTTTGGTCGGTTGGACAGTTTCTGGTTTCTAGATCAGATTGTGGTTAGTTGGTCAGTTTCTGGTTTATAGGTCAGACTGTGGTCCCTTGGTCAGTTTCTGGTTCCTAGGTCAGTCTGTGGTCAGTTGCTCAGTTTCTGGTTTATAGGTCAGACTGTGGGCAGTTGGTCAGTTGCTGGTTCTTGGTCAGTCTGTGGACAGTTCGTCAGTTGCCGGTTGCTCGTTCAGTCTATGTACAGTTTGTTACTTTTTGGTTGCGAGCTCATCCTGTGGTCCATTGGTCAGTTGCTGGTTACTTGATCAGACTGTGGTCAGTTCCGTCAGTTTCTGGTTTCTCGGTCAGACTGTGGTCAGTTGGTCAGTTGTAGGTTGTCTCGGTAAGACTCTGGTCAGTTGGTTAGTTTCTGGTTTCTAGGTCAGACTGAAGTCAGTTGGTCAGTTTCTGGTTGCTAGATCAGACTGTGTTCAGTTGGTCAGTTTCTCTTTTCTCGGTCAGACTGTGGTCAGTTGGTCCGTATCATTTTTCTATGTCAGACTGTGGGCAGTTGGACAGGTTGTGGTTAAAGGTCAGACTGTGTTCAGTTGGTCAGTTTCTGGTTTTATGTCAGAGTGAGGTCAGATGCTCAGTTTCTGGTTTCTCGGTCAGAATGTGGTCAGTTGGTCAGTTTCTGGTTTCTAGATCAGAATGTGGTAAGTTTGTCAGTTTCTGGTTTCTAGGTCTGACTCTGGTCAGTTAGTCAGTTTCGGATTGTCACGGTCAGTTTTTGGTCAGTTGGACAGTTTCTGGTTTCTAGGTAAGACTGTGGTCAGTGGTCAGTGGTCAGTTTATGCTTTCTAGATCAGACTGTGGTCAGTTTGTCAGATTCTGGTTTCTCCATCAGAGTGTGGTCAGTTGGTCAGTTTCGGATTGTCTCGGTTAATTTTTGGTCAGTTGGACTGTTTCTGGTTCTAGATCAGACTGTGGTCGGTTGGTCAGTTTCTTGTTCCAAGATCACATTGTGGTCAGTTGGTCAGATTCTGTTTTCTAGGTCAGACTGTGGTCAGTTGGTCAGTTTCTGGTTTCTAGGTCAGAATGTGGTCAGTTGGTCACTTTCTGCTTTCTAGATCAGACTGTGGTCAGTTTGTCAGTTTCTGGTTTCTAGGTCAGGCTGTGGTCAGTTGGTCAGTTTCGGATTGTCTCGGTCAGTTTTTCGTCAGTTGGACAGTTTCTGGTGCTCGATCAGACTTTGGTCGGTTGGTCAGTTACTGGTTTCTCGTTCAGACTGTGGTTCGTTGATCAGTTTCTGGTTTATAGGTCAGACTGTGGTCAGTTGGTCAGTTTCTGCTTTCTCGTTCAGAGTGTGGTCAGTTTGTCAGTTTCTGGTTTCTAGGTGTGACTGTGGTCAGTTAGTCAGTGTCGGATTGTCTCGGTCAGTTTTTGGTCAGTTGGACAGTTTCTGGTTTCAAGGTCAGACTGTGGTCAGTGGTCAGTTTCTGTTTTTAGGTCAGACTGTGGTCAGTTGGTCAGTTGCTGGTTTCTACTTCAGTATGTGGTCAATTGGTCAGATACTGGTTGCTAAGTCAGAATGTGGTAACTTGCTCAGTTTCTGGATTATAGGTCAGACTTTGGTCAGTTGGTCATTTGCTGGTTGTTAGGTCAGACTGTGGTCAGTTGGTCAGTTTTTGCATTCTAGATCAGACTATGGTCAGTTTCTGGTTGCTGGATCAGACTGTTTCATTTGGTCAGTTTCTGTTTTCTTGTCAGACTGTGGTCATTTGGTCAGTTTCTGGTTTCTAGTTCAGACTGTTGGTAGTTGGACAGGTTGTGGTTAAATGTCAGACTGTGGTCAGTTTCAGGTTTTATGTCAGACTGATTTAAGATGGTCAGTTTCTGGTTTCTAGGTCAGAATGTGGTCAGTTCGTCGGTTTCTGGTTTCTAGTTCAGACTGTGGTCAGTTGGTCAGTTTCTGCTTTCTAGATCAGAATGTGGTCAGTTTGTCAGTTTCTGGTTTCTAGGTCTGACTATGGTCAGTTAGTCAGTTTCGGATTGTCTCGGTCAGTTTTTGGTCAGTTGGACAGTTTCTGGTTTCTAGGTCAGACTGTGGTCAGTGGTCAGTTTCTGCTTTCTAGATCAGACTGTGGTCAGTTTGTCAGTTTCTGGTTCCAAGGTCACATTTTGGTCAGTTGGTCAGTTTCTGATTCCCAGGTCATACTGTGGTCATTTGGTCAGTTTCTGTTTACGAGGTCAGACTGTGGTCAGTTGGTCAGTTTCTAGTTTCTAGGTCAGAATGTGGTCAGTTGGTCAGTTTCTGCTTTCTAAATCAGACTGTGGTCAGTTTGTCAGTTTCTGGTTTCTAGGTCAGGCTGTGGTCAGTTGGTCAGTTTCGGATTGTCTCGGTCAGTTTTTGGTCAGTTGGACAGTTTCTGGTTGCTAGATCAGACTGTGGTTAGTTGGTCAGTTTCTGGTTTATAGGTCAGACTGTAGTCCCTTGGACAGTTTCTGGTTCCTAGGTCAGTCTGTGGTCAGTTGCTCAGTTTCTGGTTTATAGGTCAGACTGTGGTCAGTTGGTCAGTTTCTGGTTGCTTGATCCGACTGTGTTCAGTTGGATAGTTTCTGTTTTCTCGGTCTGACTGTGGTCATTTGGTCAGTTTCTGTTTTCTAGGTCAGACTGTGGTCAGTTGGTCAGTTTCTGGTTTATAGGTCAGACTGTGGTCAGTTGGTCAGTTGCTGGTTGCTATGTCAGACTGTGGTCAGTTGGTCAGTTGCTGGTTGCTATGTCAGACTGAGGTCAGTTGGTCAGTTTTTGCTTTCTAGATCAGACTATGGTCAGTTTCTGCTTGCTGGATCAGACTGTGTTCAGTTGGTCAGTTTCTGTTTTCTCGGTCAGACTGTGGTCATTTGGTCAGTTTCTGGTTTCTAGTTCAGACTATTGGTAATTGGACATGTTGTGGTTAAATGTCAGACTGTGGTCAGTTGGTAAGTTTCTGGTTTTATGTCAGACGGAGGTCAGATGGTCAGTTTATGGTTTCTAGGTCAGAATGTGGTCAGTTGGTCAGTTTCTGATTTTTAGATCAGACTGTGGTCAGTTTGTCAGTTTCTGCTTTCTAGGTCAGACTGTGGTTACTTGGACAGTTTCTGGTATCTGGGTCAGTCTGTGGTCAGTTGGTCAGTTTCTGGTTTATAGGTCAGACTGTGGTCAGTTGGTCAGTTTCTGCTTTCTAGTTCAGAATGTGGTCAGTTTGTCAGTTTCTGGTTTCTAGGTCAGACTGTGGTCACTTGGACAGTTTCTGTTTTCTAGGTCAGACTGTGGTCGCTTGGTCAGTTTCTTGTTCCAAGGTCACATTGTGGTCAGTTGGTCAGATTCTGTTTTCTAGGTCAGACTGTGGTCAGTTGGTCAGTTTCTGGTTTCGAGGTCAGACTGTGGTCAGTTGGGCAGTTTCTGGTTCCAAGGTTAGACTGTGGTCAGTTGGTCAGTTTCTGTTTTCTCGGTCATACTGTGGTCAGTTGGTCAGTTTCTGGTTTCTAGGTCAGACTCTGGTCAGTTGGTCAGTTTCTGCTTTCTTGATCAGACTGTGGTCAGTTTGTCAGTTTCTGATTTCTAGGTCAGACTGTGGTAAGTTGGTCAGTTTCGGATTGTCTCGGTCAGTTTTTGGTCGGTTGGACAGTTTCTGGTTTCTAGATCAGATTGTGGTTAGTTGGTCAGTTTCTGGTTTATAGGTCAGACTGTGGTCCCTTGGTCAGTTTCTGGTTCCTAGGTCAGTCTGTGGTCAGTTGCTCAGTTTCTGGTTTATAGGTCAGACTGTGGGCAGTTGGTCAGTTGCTGGTTCTTGGTCAGTCTGTGGACAGTTCGTCAGTTGCCGGTTGCTCGTTCAGTCTATGTACAGTTTGTTACTTTTTGGTTGCGAGCTCATCCTGTGGTCCATTGGTCAGTTGCTGGTTACTTGATCAGACTGTGGTCAGTTCCGTCAGTTTCTGGTTTCTCGGTCAGACTGTGGTCAGTTGGTCAGTTGTAGGTTGTCTCGGTAAGACTCTGGTCAGTTGGTTAGTTTCTGGTTTCTAGGTCAGACTGAAGTCAGTTGGTCAGTTTCTGGTTGCTAGATCAGACTGTGTTCAGTTGGTCAGTTTCTCTTTTCTCGGTCAGACTGTGGTCAGTTGGTCCGTATCATTTTTCTATGTCAGACTGTGGGCAGTTGGACAGGTTGTGGTTAAAGGTCAGACTGTGTTCAGTTGGTCAGTTTCTGGTTTTATGTCAGAGTGAGGTCAGATGCTCAGTTTCTGGTTTCTCGGTCAGAATGTGGTCAGTTGGTCAGTTTCTGGTTTCTAGATCAGAATGTGGTAAGTTTGTCAGTTTCTGGTTTCTAGGTCTGACTCTGGTCAGTTAGTCAGTTTCGGATTGTCACGGTCAGTTTTTGGTCAGTTGGACAGTTTCTGGTTTCTAGGTAAGACTGTGGTCAGTGGTCAGTGGTCAGTTTATGCTTTCTAGATCAGACTGTGGTCAGTTTGTCAGATTCTGGTTTCTCCATCAGAGTGTGGTCAGTTGGTCAGTTTCGGATTGTCTCGGTTAATTTTTGGTCAGTTGGACTGTTTCTGGTTCTAGATCAGACTGTGGTCGGTTGGTCAGTTTCTTGTTCCAAGATCACATTGTGGTCAGTTGGTCAGATTCTGATTTCTAGGTCAGACTGTGGTCAGTTGGTCAGTTTCTGGTTTCTAGGTCAGAATGTGGTCAGTTGGTCACTTTCTGCTTTCTAGATCAGACTGTGGTCAGTTTGTCAGTTTCTGGTTTCTAGGTCAGGCTGTGGTCAGTTGGTCAGTTTCGGATTGTCTCGGTCAGTTTTTCGTCAGTTGGACAGTTTCTGGTGCTCGATCAGACTTTGGTCGGTTGGTCAGTTACTGGTTTCTCGTTCAGACTGTGGTTCGTTGATCAGTTTCTGGTTTATAGGTCAGACTGTGGTCAGTTGGTCAGTTTCTGCTTTCTCGTTCAGATTGTGGTCAGTTTGTCAGTTTCTGGTTTCTAGGTGTGACTGTGGTCAGTTAGTCAGTGTCGGATTGTCTCGGTCAGTTTTTGGTCAGTTGGACAGTTTCTGGTTTCAAGGTCAGACTGTGGTCAGTGGTCAGTTTCTGTTTTTAGGTCAGACTGTGGTCAGTTGGTCAGTTGCTGGTTTCTACGTCAGTATGTGGTCAATTGGTCAGATACTGGTTGCTAAGTCAGAATGTGGTAACTTGCTCAGTTTCTGGATTATAGGTCAGACTGTGGTCAGTTGGTCATTTGCTGGTTGTTAGGTCAGACTGTGGTCAGTTGGTCAGTTTTTGCATTCTAGATCAGACTATGGTCAGTTTCTGGTTGCTGGATCAGACTGTTTCATTTGGTCAGTTTCTGTTTTCTTGTCAGACTGTGGTCATTTGGTCAGTTTCTGGTTTCTAGTTCAGACTGTTGGTAGTTGGACAGGTTGTGGTTAAATGTCAGACTGTGGTCAGTTTCAGGTTTTATGTCAGACTGATTTAAGATGGTCAGTTTCTGGTTTCTAGGTCAGAATGTGGTCAGTTCGTCGGTTTCTGGTTTCTAGTTCAGACTGTGGTCAGTTGGTCAGTTTCTGCTTTCTAGATCAGAATGTGGTCAGTTTGTCAGTTTCTGGTTTCTAGGTCTGACTATGGTCAGTTAGTCAGTTTCGGATTGTCTCGGTCAGTTTTTGGTCAGTTGGACAGTTTCTGGTTTCTAGGTCAGACTGTGGTCAGTGGTCAGTTTCTGCTTTCTAGATCAGACTGTGGTCAGTTTGTCAGTTTCTGGTTCCAAGGTCACATTTTGGTCAGTTGGTCAGTTTCTGATTCCCAGGTCATACTGTGGTCATTTGGTCAGTTTCTGTTTACGAGGTCAGACTGTGGTCAGTTGGTCAGTTTCTAGTTTCTAGGTCAGAATGTGGTCAGTTGGTCAGTTTCTGCTTTCTAAATCAGACTGTGGTCAGTTTGTCAGTTTCTGGTTTCTAGGTCAGGCTGTGGTCAGTTGGTCAGTTTCGGATTGTCTCGGTCAGTTTTTGGTCAGTTGGACAGTTTCTGGTTGCTAGATCAGACTGTGGTTAGTTGGTCAGTTTCTGGTTTATAGGTCAGACTGTAGTCCCTTGGACAGTTTCTGGTTCCTAGGTCAGTCTGTGGTCAGTTGCTCAGTTTCTGGTTTATAGGTCAGATTGTGGTCAGTTGGTCAGTTTCTGGTTGCTTGATCCGACTGTGTTCAGTTGGATAGTTTCTGTTTTCTCGGTCTGACTGTGGTCATTTGGTCAGTTTCTGTTTTCTAGGTCAGACTGTGGTCAGTTGGTCAGTTTCTGGTTTATAGGTCAGACTGTGGTCAGTTGGTCAGTTGCTGGTTGCTATGTCAGACTGTGGTCAGTTGGTCAGTTGCTGGTTGCTATGTCAGACTGAGGTCAGTTGGTCAGTTTTTGCTTTCTAGATCAGACTATGGTCAGTTTCTGCTTGCTGGATCAGACTGTGTTCAGTTGGTCAGTTTCTATTTTCTCGGTCAGACTGTGGTCATTTGGTCAGTTTCTGGTTTCTAGTTCAGACTATTGGTAATTGGACATGTTGTGGTTAAATGTCAGACTGTGGTCAGTTGGTCAGTTTCTGGTTTTATGTCAGACGGAGGTCAGATGGTCAGTTTATGGTTTCTAGGTCAGAATGTGGTCAGTTGGTCAGTTTCTGGTTTCTAGTTCAGACTGTGTTCAGTTGGTCAGTTGCTGCTTTCTAGACCAGAATGTGTTCAGTTTGTCAGTTTCTGGTATCTAGTTCTGACTGTGGTCAGTTAGTCAGTTTCGGATTGTCTCGGTCAGTTTTTGGTCAGTTGGACAGTTTCTGGTTTCTAGGTCAGACTGTGGTCAGTGGCCAGTTTCTGCTTTATAAATCAGACTGTGGTCAGTTTGTCAGTTTCTGGTTCCAAGGTCACATTGTGGTCAGTTGGTCAGATTCTGTTGTCGAGGTCAGACTGTGGTCAGTTGGTCAGTTTCTGGTTTCGAGGTCAGACTGTGGTCAGTTGGTCAGTTTCTGATTCCAGTGTGAGACTGTGGTCAGTTGGTCAGTTTCTGTTTTCTAGGTCAGACTGTGGTCAGTTGGTCAGTTTCTGGTTTCTAGGTCAGAATGTGGTCAGTTGGTCAGTTTCTGCTTTCTAGATCAGACTGTGGTCAGTTTGTCAGTTTCTGGTTTCTCGGTCAGGCTGTGGTCAGTTGGTCAGTTTCGGATTGTCTCGGTCAGTTTTTGGTCAGTTGGACAGTTTCTGGTTGCTTGATCAGACTGTGGTTAGTTGGTCAGTTTCTGGTTTATAGGTAAGACTGTGGTCCCTTGGTCAGTTTCTGGTTCCTAGGTCAGTCTGTGGTCAGTTGCTCAGTTTCTGGTTTATAGGTCAGACTGTGGTCAGTTGGTCAGTTTTTGCTTTCTAGATCAGACTATGGTCAGTTTCTGGTTGCTAGATCAGACTGTGTTCAGTTGGTCAGTTTCTGTTTTCTCGGTCAGACTTTGGTCATTTGGTCAGTTTCTGGCTTCTAGTTCAGACTGTTGGTAGTTGGACAGGTTGTGGTTAAATGTCAGACTGTGGTCAGTTGGTCAGTTTCTGGTTTTATGTCAGACTGAGGTCTGATGGTCAGTTTCTGGTTTCTAGGTCAGAATGTGGTCAGTTTGTCAGTTTCTGGTTTCTAGGTCAGACTGTGGTCAGTTAGTCAGTTTCGTATTGTCTCGGTTAGTTTTTGGTCAGTTCGACAGTTTCTGGTTTCTAGGTCAGACTGTGGTCAGTGGTCAGTTTCTGCTTTCTAAATCGGACTGTGGTCAGTTGATCAGTTTCTGGTTTCTAGGTCAGACTGTGTTCAGTTCGTCAGTTTCGGATTGTCTCGGTCAGATTGCGGTTATTTGGACAGTTTCAGGTTTCTAGATCAGACTGTGGTCAGTTGGTCAGTTTCTGGTTTCTAGGTCAGACTGTGGACAGTTGGTTAGTTTCTGTTTTGTCGGACAGTCTGTGGTCAGTTGGTCAGTTTCTGGTTGCTAGATCAGACTGTGGTCAGTTGGTCAGTTTCTGGGTTCTAGGTCAGACTGTGGTCAGTTGATCAGTTCCTGTTTTCACAGTCAGACTGTGGACATTTGGTCAGTTTCTGGTTGTCTCGGTCAGACTCTGGTCAGTTGGTCAGTTTCTGGATTCTAGGTTAGACTTACGTCAGTTGGTCAGTTTCTGGTTCATAATTCAGATTGTGATAGTTGGACAATTAGGCTTTCTAGTTCAGACTGTGGTCAGTTGGTCAGTATCGGGTTTCTCGGTCACACTGTGGTCAGTTGATATGTTTCGGGTTGTCTCAGTCAGATTGTGTCAATTGGTCAGTTGCTGGTTTCTATGTCAGACTGTGGTCAGTTGGTCAGTTTATGCTTTCTAGATCAGACTGTGGTCAGTTGGTCAGTTTCGGATTGTCTCGTTCAGATTGTGGTCAGTTGGACAGTTTCTGGCTTCTAGATCAGACTGTGGTCAGTTGGTCAGTTTCTGTTTTCTCGGTCAGATTTGGTCATTTGGTCAGTTTCTGGCTTCTAGTTCAGACTGTTGGTAGTTGGACAGGTTGTGGTTAAATGTCAGACTGTGGTCAGTTGGTCAGTTTCTGGTTTTATGTCAGACTGAGGTCTGATGGTCAGTTTCTGGTTTCTAGGTCAGAATGTGGTCAGTTTGTCAGTTTCTGGTTTCTAGGTCAGACTGTGGTCAGTTAGTCAGTTTCGTATTGTCTCGGTTAGTTTTTGGTCAGTTCGACAGTTTCTGGTTTCTAGGTCAGACTGTGGTCAGTGGTCAGTTTCTGCTTTCTAAATCGGACTGTGGTCAGTTGATCAGTTTCTGGTTTCTAGGTCAGACTGTGTTCAGTTCGTCAGTTTCGGATTGTCTCGGTCAGATTGCGGTTATTTGGACAGTTTCAGGTTTCTAGATCAGACTGTGGTCAGTTGGTCAGTTTCTGGTTTCTAGGTCAGACTGTGGACAGTTGGTTAGTTTCTGTTTTGTCGGACAGTCTGTGGTCAGTTGGTCAGTTTCTGGTTGCAAGATCAGACTGTGGTCAGTTGGTCAGTTTCTGGGTTCTAGGTCAGACTGTGGTCAGTTGATCAGTTCCTGTTTTCACAGTCAGACTGTGGACATTTGGTCAGTTTCTGGTTGTCTCGGTCAGACTCTGGTCAGTTGGTCAGTTTCTGGATTCTAGGTTAGACTTACGTCAGTTGGTCAGTTTCTGGTTCATAATTCAGATTGTGATAATTGGACAATTAGGCTTTCTAGTTCAGACTGTGGTCAGTTGGTCAGTATCGGGTTTCTCGGTCACACTGTGGTCAGTTGATATGTTTCGGGTTGTCTCAGTCAGATTGTGTCAATTGGTCAGTTGCTGGTTTCTATGTCAGACTGTGGTCAGTTGGTCAGTTTATGCTTTCTAGATCAGACTGTGGTCAGTTGGTCAGTTTCTGGTTTCTAGGTCAGACTGTGTTGAGTTGGTCAGTTTCGGATTGTCTCGTTCAGATTGTGGTCAGTTGGACAGTTTCTGATTTCTAGGTCAGACTGTGGTCAGTTGGTCAGTTTCTGGTTTCCAGGTCAGACTGTGGTCAGTTGGTCACTTTCATGTTGCCTCGGTCAGACTGTGTTCTGTTGGTCAGTTTCTGGTTTCTAGATCTGACTGTGGTCAGTTGGTCAGCTTCTGGTCTCTAGGTCTTCGAGTGGTCAGTTGGTCAGTTTCTGTTTTCTCGGTCCGACTGTGGTCAGTTGGTCAGTTTCTGTATTGTCGGTCAGACTGTGGTCAGTTGGTCAGTTTCGGATTGTCTCGTTCAGATTGTGGTCAGTTGGAAAGTTTCTGGCTTCTAGATCAGACTGTGGTCAGTTGGTCAGTTTCTGGTTTCTAGGTCAGACTGTGGCCAGTTGATCAGTTCATGTTTTCACGATCAGAATGTGGTGAGTTGGTCAGTTTCGGGCTGTCTCGGTCAGACTGTGGACAGTTGGTCAGTTTCTGGTTGTCTCGGTCAGACTCTGGTCAGTTGGTCCGTTTCTGGTTTCTAGGTTAAACTGAAGTCAGTTGGTCAGTTTCTGGTTCATAATTCAGACTGTGATCAGTTGGTCAATTCCGGTTTCTAGCTCAGAATGTGGTCAGTTGGTCAGTATCAGGTTTTTAGGTCAGACTGTGCTCAGTTGCTCAGTTTCTGGTTTCTCGGTCAGACTGTGGTCAGTTGCTATGTTTCACGTTGTCTCAGTCAGATTGTGGTCAGTTGGTCAGTTTCTGGTTTCTATGTCAGACTGTGGTCAGTTGGTCAGTTTATGCATTCCACATCAGACTGTGGTCAGATGGTCAGTTTCTGGTTTCTAGGTCAGACTGTGGTCAGTTGGTCAGTTTCGGATTGTCTCGTTCAGATTGTCGTCAGTTGGACAGTTTCTGGTTTCTTGATCAGATTGTGTTCAGTTGGTCAGTTTCTGGTTTCTAGATCAGACTGAGGTCAGTTGGTCTGTTTCAATTCTAGGTCAGAGTGTGGTCAGTTGGTCAGTTTCTGTTTTCTCAGTCAGATTGTGGTCAATTCGTCAGTTTCTGGTTTCTCGGTCAGATTATGTTCAGTTGGTCAGTTTCTGGTTGCTAGATTAGATTGTGGTCAGTTGGTCAGTTTCTGGTTTCTAGGTCAGACTGTGGTCAGTTGGTCAGTTTCTGTTTTCTCGGTCAGACGGTGGTCAGTTGGTCAGTTTCTGGTTTCTATGTCAGACTGTCTTCAGTTGTTCAGTTTCTGGTTGCTTGATAAGACTGTGGTCAGTTGTCAGTTTCTGGTTTCTAGATCAGACTGTGGTCAATTCATCAGTTTATGGTTTCTAGGTCAGACTGTGGTCAGTTGGTCAGTTTCGAATTGTCTCGGTCAGATTGTGGTCAGCTGGACAGTTTCTGCTTTCGAGATCAGACTGCGGTCATTTGGTCAGTTTATGGTTTCTCGGTCAGACTATGTTCAGTTGGTCAGTTTCTGGTTGCTAGATCAGAATGTGGTCAGTTTGTCAGTTTCTGGTTTCTAGGTCTGACTATGGCCAGTTAGTCAGTTTCGGATTGTCTCGATCAGTTTTTGGTCAGTTGGACAGTTTCTGGTTTCTAGGTCAGACTGTGGTCAGTGGTCAGTTTCTGCTTTCTAGATCAGACTGTGGTCAGTTTGTCAGTTTCTGGTTCCAAGGTCACATTTTGGTCAGTTGGTCAGATTCAGTTTTCTAGGTCAGACTGTGGTCAGTTGGTCAGTTTCTGGTTTCGAGGTCAGACTGTGGTCAGTTGGTCAGTTTCTGATTCCCAGGTCAGACTGTGGTCATTTGGTCAGTTTCTGTTTACGAGGTCAGACTGTGGTCAGTTGGTCAGTTTCTAGATTCTAGGTCAGAATGTGGTCAGTTGGTCAGTTTCTGCTTTCTAAATCAGACTGTGGTCAGTTTGTCAGTTTCTGGTTTCTAGGTCAGGCTCTGGTCAGTTGGTCAGTTTTGGATTGTCTCGGTCAGTTTTTGGTCAGTTGGTCAGTTTCTGGTTGCTAGATCAGACTGTGGTTAGTTGGTCAGTTTCTGGTTTATAGGTCAGACTGTGGTCAGTTGGTCAGTTTCTGGTTGCTAGATCCGACTGTGTTCAGTTGGTCAGTTTCTGTTTTCTCGGTCAGACTGTGGTCATTTGGTCAGTTTCTGTTTTCTAGGTCAGACTGTGGTCAGTTGGTCAGTTTCTGGTTTATAGGTCAGACTGTGGTCAGTTGGTCAGTTGCTGGTTGCTATGTCAGACTGTGGTCAGTTGGTCAGTTGCTGGTTGCTAGATCAGACTGTGGTTACTTGGTCAGTTTCTGGTTTATATGTTAGACTGTAGTCCCTTGGACAGTTTCTGGTTCCTAGGTCAGTCTGGTCAGTTGCTCAGTTTCTGGTTTATAGGTCAGACTGTGGTCAGTTGGTCAGTTTCTGGTTGCTAGATCCGACTGTGTTCAGTTGGTCAGTTTCTGTTTTCTCGGTCAGACTGTGGTCATTTGGTCAGTTTCTGTTTTCTAGGTCAGACTGTGGTCAGTTGGTCAGTTTCTGGTTCCAAGGTCAGTCTGTGGTCAGTTGCTCAGTTTTTAGTTTATAGGTCAGACTGTGGTCAGTTGGTCAGTTGCTGGTTGCTATGTCAGACTGTGGTCAGTTGGTCAGTTTTTGCTTTCTAGATCAGACTATGGTCAGTTTCTGCTTGCTAGATCAGACTGTGTTCAGTTGGTTAGTTTCTGTTTTCTCGGTCAGACTGTGGTCATTTGGTCAGTTTCTGGTTTCTAGTTCAGACTGTTGGTAATTGGACATGTTGTGGTTAAATGTCAGACTGTGGTCAGTTGGTCAGTTTCTGGTTTTATGTCAGACGGAGGTCAGATGGTCAGTTTATGGTTTCTAGGTCAGAATGTGGTCAGTTGGTCAGTTTCTGGTTTCTAGTTCAGACTGTGTTCAGTTGGTCAGTTTCTGCTTTCTAGATCAGAATGTGTTCAGTTTGTCAGTTTCTGGTATCTAGTTCTGACTGTGGTCAGTTAGTCAGTTTCGGATTGTCTCGGTCAGTTTTTGGTCAGTTGGACAGTTTCTGGTTTCTAGGTCAGACTGTGGTCAGTGGCCAGTTTCTGCTTTATAAATCAGACTGTGGTCAGTTTGTCAGTTTCTGGTTCCAAGGTCACATTGTGGTCAGTTGGTCAGATTCTGTTGTCGAGGTCAGACTGTGGTCAGTTGGTCAGTTTCTGGTTTCGAGGTCAGACTGTGGTCAGTTGGTCAGTTTCTGATTCCAGTGTGAGACTGTGGTCAGTTGGTCAGTTTCTGTTTTCTAGGTCAGACTGTGGTCACTTGGTCAGTTTCTGGTTTCTAGGTCAGAATGTGGTCAGTTGGTCAGTTTCTGCTTTCTAGATCAGACTGTGGTCAGTTTGTCAGTTTCTGGTTTCTCGGTCAGGCTGTGGTCAGTTGGTCAGTTTCGGATTGTCTCGGTCAGTTTTTGGTCAGTTGGACAGTTTCTGGTTGCTTGATCAGACTGTGGTTAGTTGGTCAGTTTCTGGTTTATAGGTCAGACTGTGGTCCCTTGGTCAGTTTCTGGTTCCTAGGTCAGTCTGTGGTCAGTTGCTCAGTTTCTGGTTTATAGGTCAGACTGTGGTCAGTTGGTCAGTTTTTGCTTTCTAGATCAGACTATGGTCAGTTTCTGGTTGCTAGATCAGACTGTGTTCAGTTGGTCAGTTTCTGTTTTCTCGGTCAGACTTTGGTCATTTGGTCAGTTTCTGGCTTCTAGTTCAGACTGTTGGTAGTTGGACAGGTTGTGGTTAAATGTCAGACTGTGGTCAGTTGGTCAGTTTCTGGTTTTATGTCAGACTGAGGTCTGATGGTCAGTTTCTGGTTTCTAGGTCAGACTGTGGTCAGTTGGTCAGTTTATGCTTTCTAGATCAGACTGTGGTCAGTTCGTCAGTTTCTGGTTTCTAGGTCAGACTGTGTTGAGTTGGTCAGTTTCGGATTGTCTCGTTCAGATTGTGGTCAGTTGGACAGTTTCTGGTTTCTAGGTCAGACTGTGGTCAGTTGGTCAGTTTCTGGTTTCCAGGTCAGACTGTGGTCAGTTGGTCACTTTCATGTTGCCTCGGTCAGACTGTGTTCTGTTGGTCAGTTTCTGGTTTCTAGATCTGACTGTGGTCAGTTGGTCAGCTTCTGGTCTCTAGGTCTTCGAGTGGTCAGTTGGTCAGTTTCTGTTTTCTCGGTCCGACTGTGGTCAGTTGGTCAGTCTCTGTATTGTCGGTCAGACTGTGGTCAGTTGGTCAGTTTCGGATTGTCTCGTTCAGATTGTGGTCAGTTGGACAATTTCTGGCTTCTAGATCAGATTGTGGTCAGTTGGTCAGTTTTTGGTTTCTAGGTCAGACTGTGGCCAGTTGATCAGTTCCTGTTTTCACGATCAGAATGTGGTGAGTTGGTCAGTTTCGGGCTGTCTCGGTCAGACTGTGGACAGTTGGTCAGTTTCTGGGTGTCTCGGACAGACTCTGGTCAGTTGGTCCGTTTCTGGTTTCTAGGTTAAACTGAAGTCAGTTGGTCAGTTTCTGGTTCATAATTCAGACTGTGATCAGTTGGTCAATTCCGGTTTCTAGCTCAGAATGTGGTCAGTTGGTCAGTATCAGGTTTTTAGGTCAGACTGTGGTCAGTTGCTCAGTTTCTGGTTTCTCGGTCAGACTGTGGTCAGTTGCTATGTTTCACGTTGTCTCAGTCAGATTGTGGTCAGTTGGTCAGTTTCTGGTTTCTATGTCAGACTGTGGCCAGTTGGTCAGTTTATGCTTTCCAGATCAGACTGTGGTCAGATGGTCAGTTTCTGGTTTCTAGGTCAGACTGTGGTCAGTTGGTCAGTTTCGGATTGTCTCGTTCAGATTGTCGTCAGTTGGACAGTTTCTGGATTCTTGATCAGATTGTGTTCAGTTGGTCAGTTTCTGGTTTCTAGATCAGACTGAGGTCAGTTGGTCTGTTTCAATTCTAGGTCAGAGTGTGGTCAGTTGGTCAGTTTCTGGTTTTATGTCAGACTGAGGTCTGATGGTCAGTTTCTGGTTTCTAGGTCAGACTGTGGTCAGTTGGTCAGTTTATGCTTTCTAGATCAGACTGTGGTCAGTTCGTCAGTTTCTGGTTTCTAGGTCAGACTGTGTTGAGTTGGTCAGTTTCGGATTGTCTCGTTCAGATTGTGGTCAGTTGGACAGTTTCTGGTTTCTAGGTCAGACTGTGGTCAGTTGGTCAGTTTCTGGTTTCCAGGTCAGACTGTGGTCAGTTGGTCACTTTCATGTTGCCTCGGTCAGACTGTGTTCTGTTGGTCAGTTTCTGGTTTCTAGATCTGACTGTGGTCAGTTGGTCAGCTTCTGGTCTCTAGGTCTTCGAGTGGTCAGTTGGTCAGTTTCTGTTTTCTCGGTCCGACTGTGGTCAGTTGGTCAGTCTCTGTATTGTCGGTCAGACTGTGGTCAGTTGGTCAGTTTCGGATTGTCTCGTTCAGATTGTGGTCAGTTGGACAATTTCTGGCTTCTAGATCAGATTGTGGTCAGTTGGTCAGTTTTTGGTTTCTAGGTCAGACTGTGGCCAGTTGATCAGTTCCTGTTTTCACGATCAGAATGTGGTGAGTTGGTCAGTTTCGGGCTGTCTCGGTCAGACTGTGGACAGTTGGTCAGTTTCTGGGTGTCTCGGACAGACTCTGGTCAGTTGGTCCGTTTCTGGTTTCTAGGTTAAACTGAAGTCAGTTGGTCAGTTTCTGGTTCATAATTCAGACTGTGATCAGTTGGTCAATTCCGGTTTCTAGCTCAGAATGTGGTCAGTTGGTCAGTATCAGGTTTTTAGGTCAGACTGTGGTCAGTTGCTCAGTTTCTGGTTTCTCGGTCAGACTGTGGTCAGTTGCTATGTTTCACGTTGTCTCAGTCAGATTGTGGTCAGTTGGTCAGTTTCTGGTTTCTATGTCAGACTGTGGCCAGTTGGTCAGTTTATGCTTTCCAGATCAGACTGTGGTCAGATGGTCAGTTTCTGGTTTCTAGGTCAGACTGTGGTCAGTTGGTCAGTTTCGGATTGTCTCGTTCAGATTGTCGTCAGTTGGACAGTTTCTGGATTCTTGATCAGATTGTGTTCAGTTGGTCAGTTTCTGGTTTCTAGATCAGACTGAGGTCAGTTGGTCTGTTTCAATTCTAGGTCAGAGTGTGGTCAGTTGGTCAGTTTCTGTTTTCTCGGTCAGATTGTGGTCAGTTCGTCAGTTTCTGGTTTCTCGGTCAGATTATGTTCAGTTGGTCAGTTTCTGGTTGCTCGATTAGATTGTGGTCAGTTGGTCAGTTTCTGGTTTCTAGGTCAGACTGTGGTCAGTTGGTCAGTTTCTGTTTTCTCGGTCAGACGGTGGTCAGTTGGTCAGTTTCTGGTTTCTATGTCAGACTGTCTTCAGTTGTTCAGTTTCTGGTTGCTTGATAAGACTGTGGTCAGTTGTCAGTTTCTGGTTTCTAGATCAGACTGTGGTCAATTCATCAGTTTATGGTTTCTAGGTCAGACTGTGGTCAGTTGGTCAGTTTCGAATTGTCTCGGTCAGATTGTGGTCAGCTGGACAGTTTCTGCTTTCGAGATCAGACTGCGGTCATTTGGTCAGTTTATGGTTTCTCGGTCAGACTATGTTCAGTTGGTCAGTTTCTGGTTGCTAGATCAGAATGTGGTCAGTTTGTCAGTTTCTGGTTTCTAGGTCTGACTATGGTCAGTTAGTCAGTTTCGGATTGTCTCGATCAGTTTTTGGTCAGTTGGACAGTTTCTGGTTTCTAGGTCAGACTGTGGTCAGTGGTCAGTTTCTGCTTTCTAGATCAGACTGTGGTCAGTTTGTCAGTTTCTGGTTCCAAGGTCACATTTTGGTCAGTTGGTCAGATTCAGTTTTCTAGGTCAGACTGTGGTCAGTTGGTCAGTTTCTGGTTTCGAGGTCAGACTGTGGTCAGTTGGTCAGTTTCTGATTCCCAGGTCAGACTGTGGTCATTTGGTCAGTTTCTGTTTACGAGGTCAGACTGTGGTCAGTGGCCAGTTTCTGCTTTATAAATCAGACTGTGGTCAGTTTGTCAGTTTCTGGTTCCAAGGTCACATTGTGGTCAGTTGGTCAGATTCTTTTGTCGAGGTCAGACTGTGGTCAGTTGGTCAGTTTCTGGTTTGGAGGTCAGACTGTGGTCAGTTGGTCAGTTTCTGATTCCAGTGTGAGACTGTGGTCAGTTGGTCAGTTTCTGTTTTCTAGGTCAGACTGTGGTCAGTTGGTCAGTTTCTGATTTCTAGGTCAGAATGTGGTCAGTTGGTCAGTTTCTGCTTTCTAGATCAGACTGTGGTCAGTCTGTCAGTTTCTGGTTTCTCGGTCAGGCTGTGGTCAGTTTGTCAGTTTCTGGTTTCTAGGTCAGACTGTGGTCAGTTAGTCAGTTTCGTATTGTCTCGGTTAGTTTTTGGTCAGTTCGACAGTTTCTGGTTTCTAGGTCAGACTGTGGTCAGTTGGTCAGTTTCTGGTTTCTCGGTCAGACTGTGGACAGTTGGTTAGTTTCTGTTTTGTCGGAAAGTCTGTGGTCAGTTGGTCAGTTTCTGGTTGCTAGATCAGACTGTGGTCAGTTGGTCAGTTTCTGGGTTCTAGGTCAGACTGTGGTCAGTTGATCAGTTCCTGTTTTCACAGTCAGACTGTGGACATTTGGTCAGTTTCTGGTTGTCTCGGTCAGACTCTGGTCAGTTGGTCAGTTTCTGGATTCTAGGTTAGACTTACGTCAGTTGGTCAGTTTCTGGTTCATAATTCAGATTGTGATAGTTGGACAATTAGGCTTTCTAGTTCAGACTGTGGTCAGTTGGTCAGTATCGGGTTTCTCGGTCACACTGTGGTCAGTTGATATGATTCGCGTTGTCTCAGTCAGATTGTGTCAATTGGTCAGTTGCTGGTTTCTATGTCAGACTGTGGTCAGTTGGTCAGTTTATGCTTTCTAGATCAGACTGTGGTCAGTTGGTCAGTTTCTGGTTTCTAGGTCAGACTGTGTTGAGTTGGTTAGTTTCGGATTGTCTCGTTCAGATTGTGGTCAGTTGGACAGTTTCTGGTTTCTAGGTCAGACTGTGGTCAGTTGGTCAGTTTCTGGTTTCCAGGTCAGACTGAGGTCAGTTGGTCACTTTCATGTTGCCTCGGTCAGACTGTGTTCTGTTGGTCAGTTTCTGGTTTCTAGATCTGACTGTGGTCAGTTGGTCAGCTTCTGGTCTCTAGGTCTTCGAGTGGTCAGTTGGTCAGTTTCTGTTTTCTCGGTCCGACTGTGGTCAGTTGGTCAGTTTCTGTATTGTCGGTCAGACTTTGGTCAGTTGGTCAGTTTCGGATTGTCTCGTTCAGATTGTGGTCAGTTGGACAGTTTCTGGCTTCTAGATCAGACTGTGGTCAGTTGGTCAGTTTCTGGTTTCTAGGTCAGACTGTGGCCAGTTGATCAGTTCCTGTTTTCACGATCAGAATGTGATGAGTTGGTCAGTTTCGGGCTGTCTCGGTCAGACTGTGGACAGTTGGTCAGTTTCTGGTTGTCTCGGTCAGACTCTGGTCAGTTGGTCCGTTTCTGGTTTCTAGGTTAAACTGAAGTCAGTTGGTCAGTTTCTGGTTCATAATTCAGACTGTGATCAGTTGGTCAATTCCGGTTTCTAGCTCAGAATGTGGTCAGTTGGTCAGTATCAGGTTTTTAGGTCAGACTGTGGTCAGTTGCTCAGTTTCTGGTTTCTCGGTCAGACTGTGGTCAGTTGCAATGTTTCACGTTGTCTCAGTCAGATTGTGGTCAGTTGGTCAGTTTCTGGTTTCTATGTCAGACTGTGGTCAGTTGGTCAGTTTCGGATTGTCTCGTTCAGATTGTGGTCAGTTGGACAGTTTCTGGTTTCTTGATCAGATTGTGTTCAGTTGGTCAGTTTCTGGTTTCTAGATCAGACTGAGGTCAGTTGGTCTGTTTCAATTCTAGGTCAGAGTGTGGTCAGTTGGTCAGTTTCTGTTTTCTCGGTCAGATTGTGGTCAGTTCGTCAGTTTCTGATTTCTCGGTCAGATTATGTTCAGTTGGTCAGTTTCTGGTTGCTAGATTAGATTGTGGTCAGTTGGTCAGTTTCTGGTTTCTAGGTCAGACTGTGGTCAATTCATCAGTTTATGATTTCGAGGTCAGACTGTGGTCAGTTGGTCAGTTTCGAATTGTCTCGGTCAGATTGTTGTCAGCTGGACAGTTTCTGCTTTCGAGATCAGACTGCGGTCATTTGGTCAGTTTCTGGTTTCTCGGTCAGACTATGTTCAGTTGGTCAGGTTCTGGTTGCTAGATCAGACTGTGGTCAGTTGGTCAGTTTCTGGTTTCTAGGTCAGACTGTGGTCAGTTGGCCAGTTCCTCTTTTCTCGGTCAGACTGTGGTCAGTTGGTCAGTTTCTGGTTTCTAGGTCAGACTGTGGTCAATTGGTCAGTTTCTGTTTGCTCGGTCAGGCTGTGGTCAGTTGGTAAATTTCTGGTTTATAGTTCAGACAATGGTCATTTTCTCAGTTTCTGGTTGTCTTCGCAAGACTGTGGTCAGTTGGTCAGTTTCAGGTTGTATCGGTCAGACTGTGGTCAGTTGGGAAGTTGCTGGTTCTAGGTCAGTCTGTAGACAACTGGTCAGTTGCCGGTTGCTAGATCAGTCTGTGTTCAGTTTGTTACATTTTGGTTGCGAGCTCATCCTGTGGTCAATTGGTCAATTGCTGATTACTTCATCAGACTGTGGTCAGTTCCATCAGTTTCTGGGTTCTCGGTCAGACCGCGGTCAGTTCGTCAGTTTCGGGTTGTTTCGGTCAGACTGTGGTCAGTTGGTCAGTTTCTGGTTGTCTCGGTCAGACTCTGTGCAGTTGGTCAGTTTCTGGTTTCTAGATTAGACTGAATTCAGTTGGTCAGTTTCTGGTTCCTAATTCAGACTGTGATCAGTTGGTCAGTTACGGTTTCAAGCTCAGACTGCGGTCAGTTGGCCAGTATCAGATTTCTAGGTCAGCCTGTGGTCAGTTACTCAGTTTCAGGTTTCTGGGTCAGACTGTTGTCAGTTGCTACATTTCGCATTGTCTCAGTCGGATTGTGGTCAGTTGGTCAGTTTCTGGTTTATAGGTCAGGCTGTGGTCACTTGGTCAGTTTATGCTTTCTAGATCAGACTGTGGTCAGTTGGTCAGCTTCTGGTTTCAAGGTCAGACTGTGGTCAGTTGATCAGTTTCTGGTTGCAAGATCAGACTGTGGTCAGTTGATCAGTTTCTGGTTTCTAGGTCAGACTGTGGTCAGTTGGTCAGTTTCTGTTTTCTCTGTCAGACAGTGGTCAGTTGGTCAGTTTCTGGTTTCTAGGTCAGCCTGTGTTCAGTTGGTCAGCTTCTAGTTGCTAGATCAGACTGTTGTCAGTTGGTCAGTTTCTGGTTTCTAGATCAGACTGTGGTCATTTGATCATCTTCTGGTTTCTTGGTCAGACTGTGGTCAGTTGGTCAGTTTCAGATTGTCTCGGTCAGATTGTGGTCAGTTGGACAGTTTCTGGTTTCTAGATCAGACTGTGGTCAGTTGGTCAGTTTCTGGTTTCAAGGTCAAACTGTGGTCAGTACGTGAGTTTCATGTTGCCTTGGTCAGACTGTGTTCAGTTGGTCAGTTTCTGGTTTCCAAATCAGACTTTGGTCAGTTGGTCAGTTTCTGGTTTCTAGGTCAGTCTGTGGTCAGTTGGCCACTTTCTTTTTCCTCGGTCTGACTGTGGTCAGTTGGTCAGTTTCTGGTTTCTAGTTCAGACTGTGTTCAGTTGGTCAGTTTCTGGTTTCTATGTCAGACTGTGATCAGTTGGTCAGTTTCTGTTTTCTCGGTCAGACTGTGGTCAGTTGGTCAGTTTCTGGTTTCTTGGTCAGACTGTGTTCAGTTGATCAGTTTATGTTTTCTAGGTCAGACTGTGGTCAGTTGGTCAGTTTCTGTTTTGTCGGTCAGACTGTGTTCAGTTGGTCAGTTTCTGGGTTCGAGGTCATACTGTGGTCAGTTGATCAGTTCCTGTTTTCACAGTCAGACTGTGGACATTTGGTCAGTTTCTGGTTGTCTCGGTCAGACTCTGGTCAGTTGGTCAGTTTCTGGATTCTAGGTTAGACTGACGTCAGTTGGTCAGTTTCTGGTTCATAATTCCGATTGTGATAGTTGGACAATTAGGGTTTCTAGCTCAGACTGTGGTCAGTTAGTCAGTATCAGGTTTTTACGTCAGACTGTGGTCAGTTGCTCAGTTTCTGGTTTCTCGGTCAGACTGTGGTCAGTTGATATGTTTCGGATTGTCTCAATCAGATTGTGGTCAGTTGGTCAGTTTATGCTTTCTAGATCAGACTGTGGTCAGTTGATCAGTTTCTGGTTTCTAGGTCAGACTGTGTTCAGTTGGTCAGTTTCGGATTGTCTCGGCCAGATTGTGGTTGTTGGACAGTTTCTGGTTTCTAGATCAGACTGTGGTCAGTAAGTCAGTTTCTGGTTTCTATGTCAGACTGTGGTCAGTTGGTCAGTTTCTGTTTTGTCGATCAGACTGTGTTCAGTTGGTCAGTATCTGGGTTCGAGGTCAGACTGTGGTCAGTTGATATGTTTCGGGTTGTCTCAGTCAGATTGTGGAGAGTTGGTCAGTTTATGCTTTCTAGATCAGACTGTGGTCAGTTGATCAGTTTCTGGTTTCTAGATCATCCTGTGGTCAGTTGGTCAATTGCTTGTTGCTCGATCAAACTGTGGTCAGTTGATCAGTTTCTGCTTTCGAGGTCAGACTGTGGTCAGTTGGTCAATTTCTGGTTTCTAGGTCAAAGTGTGGTCAGTTGGTAATTTTCTGTTTTCTTGGTCAGACTGTGGTCAGTTGGTCAATTGCTGGTTTCGATGTCAGACTTTGGTCAGTTGGTCAGATACTGGTCGCAAGGTCAGAATGTGGCCTGTTGGATAGTTTGTGGTTGCTAGGTCAGACTGTGGTCATTTGGTCAGATTCTGGTTTCGAGGTCAGACTGTGGTCAGTTGTTCAGTTTCTGGTTTCTAGGTCAGACTGTGGTCATTTGTTCAGTTTCGCGTTGTCTTGGTCAGTTGGTCAGTTTCATGATGTCTCGGTCAGACTGTGGACATTTGGTCAGTTTCTGGTTTCTAGGTCATACTGTGGTCAGACTGCGGTCAGTAGGTCAGTTTCTGGTTTCTCGGTCAGACTGTGGTCAGTTGGTCAGTTTCTGGTTATCTAGGTCTGCTTCTCTGGTCAGTTTTTTTTTACTTTTAGGTTGCTAGGTCATCCTGTGTTCAGTTGTTCAATTGATTGTTGCTCGATCAGACTGTGGTCAGTTGATCATTTTCTGATTTCAAGGTCAGACTGTGGTCAGTTTATCATTTTCTGGTTTCTACGTCAGACTGTGGTCAGTTGTTCAGTTTCGGATTGTCTCAGTCAGACTTTGGTCATTTGGTCTGTTTCGGGTTCCTAGGCCGGAATGTGGTCAGTAGGTCAGTTTCTGGTGTCTAGATCAGACTGTGTCAGTTGGTCAGTTTCTGCTTCCTATATCAGAATGTGGCGAATTGTTCAGTTTCTGGTTTCTAGGTCAGAATGTGGTCAGTTGGTCAGTTTCTGTTTTTATGTCAGACTGAGGTCAGACGGTCAGTTTTTGGTTGCTAGGTCAGAATGTGGTCTGTTGGTCAGTTTCTGTTTTCTCGGTCAGACGATGGTCAGTTGGTCAGTTTCTGTTTTCTCGGTCAGATTGTGGTCAGTTCGTCAGTTTCTTGTTTCTAGGTCAGATTATGTTCAGTTGGTCAGTTTCTGGTTGCTAGATCAGATTGTGGTCAGTTGATCAGTTTCTGGTTTCTAGGTCAGACTGTAGTCAGTTGGTCAGTTTCTGTTTTCTCGGTCAGACGGTGGTCAGTTGGTCAGTTTCTGGTTTCTATGTCAGACTGTCTTCAGTTGTTCAGTTTCTGGTTGCTCGATAAGACTGTGGTCAGTTGGTCAGTGTCTGGTTTCTAGATCAGACTGTGGTCAATTCATCAGTTTATGGTTTCTAGGTCAGACTGTGGTCAGTTGGTCAGTTTCGGATTGTTTCGGTCAGATTGTGGTCAGCTGGACAGTTTCTGCTTTCGAGATCAGACTGCGGTCATTTGGTCAGTTTATGGTTTCTCGGTCAGACTATGTTCAGTTGGTCAGTTTCTGGTTGCTAGATCAGACTGTGGTCAGTTGGTCAGTTTCTGGTTTCTAGGTCAGACTGTGGTCAGTTGGCCAGTTCCTCTTTTCTCGGTCAGACTGTGGTCAGTTGGTCAGTTTCTGGTTTCTAGGTCAGACTGTGGTCAATTGGTCAGTTTCTGTTTGCTCGGTCAGACTGTGGTCAGTTGGTACATTTCTGGTTTATAGTTCAGACAATGGTCAGTTTCTCAGTTTCTGGTTGTCTTCGTAAGACTGTGGTCAGTTGGTCAGTTTCAGGTTGTATCGGTCAGACTGTGGTCAGTTGGGAAGTTGCTGGTTCTAGGTCAGTCTGTAGACAACTGGTCAGTTGCCGGTTGCTAGATCAGTCTGTGTTCAGTTTGTTACATTTTGGTTGCGAGCTCATCCTGTGGTCAATTGGTCAATTGCTGGTTACTTCATCAGACTGTGGTCAGTTCCATCAGTTTCTGGGTTTTCGGTCAGACCGCGGTCAGTTCGTCAGTTTCGGGTTGTTTCGGTCAGACTGTGGTCAGTTGGTCAGTTTCTGGTTGTCTCGGTCAGACTCTGTGCAGTTGGTCAGTTTCTGGTTTCTAGATTAGACTGAATTCAGTTGGTCAGTTTCTGGTTCCTAATTCAGACTGTGATCAGTTGGTCAGTTACGGTTTCAAGCTCAGACTGCGGTCAGTTGGCCAGTATCAGATTTCTGGATCAGCCTGTGGTCAGTTACTCAGTTTCAGGTTTCTAGGTCAGACTGTTGTCAGTTGCTACGTTTCGCATTGTCTCAGTCGGATTGTGGTCAGTTGGTCAGTTTCTGGTTTATAGGTCAGGCTGTGGTCACTTGGTCAGTTTATGCTTTCTAGATCAGACTGTGGTCAGTTGGTCAGCTTCTGGTTTCAAGGTCAGACTGTGGTCAGTTGATCAGTTTCTGGTTGCAAGATCAGACTGTGGTCAGTTGATCAGTTTCTGGTTTCTAGGTCAGACTGTGGTCAGTTGGTCAGTTTCTGTTTTCTCTGTCAGACAGTGGTCAGTTGGTCAGTTTCTGGTTTCTAGGTCAGACTGTGTTCAGTTGGTCAGCTTCTACTTGCTAGATCAGACTGTTGTCAGTTGGTCAGTTTCTGGTTTCTAGATCAGACTGTGGTCATTTGATCATCTTCTGGTTTCTTGGTCAGACTGTGGTCAGTTGGTCAGTTTCAGATTGTCTCGGTCAGATTGTGGTCAGTTGGACAGTTTCTGGTTTCTAGATCAGACTGTGGTCAGTTGGTCAGTTTCTGGTTTCAAGGTCAGACTGTGGTCAGTACGTGAGTTTCATGTTGCCTTGGTCAGACTGTGTTCAGTTGGTCAGTTTCTGGTTTCCAAATCAGACTTTGGTCAGTTGGTCAGTTTCTGGTTTCTAGGTCAGTCTGTGGTCAGTTGGCCACTTTCTTTTTCCTCGGTCTGACTGTGGTCAGTTGGTCAGTTTCTGGTTTCTAGTTCAGACTGTGTTCAGTTGGTCAGTTTCTGGTTTCTATGTCAGACTGTGATCAGTTGGTCAGTTTCTGTTTTCTCGGTCAGACTGTGGTCAGTTGGTCAGTTTCTGGTTTCTTGGTCAGACTGTGTTCAGTTTGTCAGTTTTTGGTTGCTAGATCAGACTGTGGTCAGTTGGTCAGTTTCTGCTTTCTAGATCGGACTGTGGTCAGTTGATCAGTTTCTGGTTTCTAGGTCAGACTGTGGTCAGTTGGTCAGTTTCTGTTTTGTCGGTCAGACTGTGTTCAGTTGGTCAGTTTCTGGGTTCGAGGTCAGACTGTGGTCAGTTGATCAGTTCCTGTTTTCACAGTCAGAATGTGGAGAGTTGGTCAGTTTCGGGCGGTCTCGGTCAGACTGTGGCCATTTGGTCAGTTTCTGGTTGTCTCGGTCAGACTCTGGTCAGTTGGTCAGTTTCTGGATTCTAGGTTAGCCTGACGTCAGTTGGTCAGTTTCTGGTTCATAATTCCGATTGTGATAGTTGGACAATTAGGGTTTCTAGCTCAGACTGTGGTCAGTTAGTCAGTATCAGGTTTTTAGGTCAGACTGTGGTCAGTTGCTCAGTTTCTGGTTTCTCGGTCAGACTGTGGTCAGTTGATATGTTTCGGGTTGTCTCAATCAGATTGTGGTCAGTTGGTCAGTTTATGCTTTCTAGATCAGACTGTGGTCAGTTGATCAGTTTCTGGTTTCTAGGTCAGACTGTGTTCAGTTGGTCAGTTTCGGATTGTCTCGGCCAGATTGTGGTTGTTGGACAGTTTCTGGTTTCTAGATCAGACTGTGGTCAGTAAGTCAGTTTCTGGTTTCTATGTCAGACTGTGGTCAGTTGGTCAGTTTCTGTTTTGTCGATCAGACTGTGTTCAGTTGGTCAGTATCTGGGTTCGAGGTCAGACTGTGGTCAGTTGATATGTTTCGGGTTGTCTCAGTCAGATTGTGGAGAGTTGGTCAGTTTATGCTTTCTAGATCAGACTGTGGTCAGTTGATCAGTTTCTGGTTTCTAGATCATCCTGTGGTCAGTTGGTCAATTGCTTGTTGCTCGATCAAACTGTGGTCAGATGATCAGTTTCTGCTTTCGAGGTCAGACTGTGGTCAGTTGGTCAATTTCTGGTTTCTAGGTCAAACTGTGGTCAGTTGGTAATTTTCTGTTTTCTTGGTCAGACTGTGGTCAGTTGGTCAATTGCTGGTTTCTATGTCAGACTTTGGTCAGTTGATCAGATACTGGTCGCAAGGTCAGAATGTGGCCTGTTGGATAGTTTGTGGTTGCTAGGTCAGACAGTGGTCATTTGGTCAGATTCTGGTTTCGAGGTCAGACTGTGGTCAGTTGTTCAGTTTCTGGTTTCTAGGTCAGACTGTGGTCATTTGTTCAGTTTCGCGTTGTCTTGGTCAGTTGGTCAGTTTCATGATGTCTCGGTCAGACTGTGGACATTTGGTCAGTTTCTGGTTTCTAGGTCAGACTGTGGTCATTTGTTCAGTTTCGCGTTGTCTTGGTCAGTTGGTCAGTTTCATGATGTCTCGGTCAGACTGTGGACATTTGGTCAGTTTCTGGTTTCTAGGTCATACTGTGGTCAGACTGCGGTCAGTAGGTCAGTTTCTGGTTTCTCGGTCAGACTGTGGTCAGTTGGTCAGTTTCTGGTTATCTAGGTCTGCTTCTCTGGTCAGTTTTTTTTACTTTTAGGTTGCTAGGTCATCCTGTGTTCAGTTGTTCAATTGATTGTTGCTCGATCAGACTGTGGTCAGTTGATCATTTTCTGATTTCAAGGTCAGACTGTGGTCAGTTTATCATTTTCTGGTTTCTACGTCAGACTGTTGTCAGTTGTTCAGTTTCGGATTGTCTCAGTCAGACTTTGGTCATTTGGTCTGTTTCGGGTTCCTAGACCGGAATGTGGTCAGTAGGTCAGTTTCTGGTGTCTCGATCAGACTGTGTCAGTTGGTCAGTTTCTGCTTCCTAGGTCAGACTGTGCTCAGTTGGAAAGTTTCTGCTTCCTATATCAGAATGTGGCGAATTGTTCAGTTTCTGGTTTCTAGGTCAGAATGTGGTCAGTTGGTCAGTTTCTGTTTTTATGTCAGACTGAGGTCAGACAGTCAGTTTTTGGTTGCTAGGTCAGAATGTGGTCTGTTGGTCAGTAACTGGTTTCGAGTTAACCATGTTTTCAGTTGGTCAGTTACTGGTTTCGAGGTCAGACTGTGGTCAGTTGGTCAGTTTCTGTTTTCTCGGTCAGTTTGTGGTCAGTTCGTCAGTTTCTTTTTTCTCGGTCAGATTATGTTCAGTTGGTCAGTTTCTGGTTGCTAGATCAGATTGTGGTCAGTTGATCAGTTTCTGGTTTCTAGGTCAGACTGTAGTCAGTTGGTCAGTTTCTGTTTTCTCGGTCAGACGGTTGTCAGTTGGTCAGTTTCTGGTTTCTATGTCAGACTGTCTTCAGTTGTTCAGTTTCTGGTTGCTCGATAAGACTGTGGTCAGTTGGTCAGTGTCTGGTTTCTACATCAGACTGTGGTCAATTCATCAGTTTATGGTTTCTAGGTCAGACTGTGGTCAGTTGGTCAGTTTCGGATTGTTTCGGTCAGATTGCGGTCAGCTGGACAGTTTCTGCTTTCGAGATCAGACTGCGGTCATTTGGTCAGTTTCTGGTTTCTCGGTCAGACTATGTTCAGTTTGTCAGGTTCTGGTTGCTAGATCAGACTGTGGTCAGTTGGTCAGTTTCTGGTTTCTAGGTCAGACTGTGGTCAGTTGGCCAGTTCCTCTTTTCTCGGTCAGACTGTGGTCAGTTAGTCAATTTCTGGTTTCTAGGTCAGACTGTGGTCAATTGGTCAGTTTCTGTTTGCTAGGTCAGACTGTGGTCAGTTAGTAAATTTCTGGTTTATAGTTCAGACAATGGTCAGTTTCTCAGTTTCTGCTTGTCTTTGTAAGACTGTGGTCAGTTGGTCAGTTTCAGGTTGTATCGGTCAGACTGTGGTCAGTTGGGAAGTTGCTGGTTCTAGGTCAGTCTGTAGACAACTGGTCAGTTGCCGGTTGCTAGATCAGTCTGTGTTCAGTTTGTTACATTTTGGTTGCGAGCTCATCCTGTGGTCAATTGGTCAATTGCTGGTTACTTCATCAGACTGTGGTCAGTTCCATCAGTTTCTGGGTTCTCGGTCAGACTGCGGTCAGTTCGTCAGTTTCGGGTTGTTTCGGTCAGACTGTGGTTAGTTGGTCAGTTTCTGGTTGTCTCGGCAGACTCTGGTCAGTTGGTCAGTTTCTGGTTTCTAGATTAGACTGAATTCAGTTGGTCAGTTTCTGGTTCCTAATTCAGACTGTGATCAGTTGGTCAGTTACGGTTTCAAGCTCAGACTGCGGTCAGTTGGCCAGTATCAGATTTCTAGGTCAGACTGTGGTCAGTTGGGAAGTTGCTGGTTCTAGGTCAGTCTGTAGACAACTGGTCAGTTGCCAGTTGCTAGATCAGTCTGTGTTCAGTTTGTTACATTTTGGTTGCGAGCTCATCCTGTGGTCAATTGGTCAATTGCTGGTTACTTCATCAGACTGTGGTCAGTTCCATTAGTTTCTGGGTTCTCGGTCATACTGCGGTCAGTTCGTCAGTTTCGGGTTGTTTCGGTCAGACTTTGGTCAGTTGGTCAGTTTCTGGTTGTCTCGGCAGACTCTGGTCAGTTGGTCAGTTTCTGGTTTCTAGATTAGACTGAATTCAGTTGGTCAGTTTCTGGTTCCTAATTCAGACTGTGATCAGTTGGTCAGTTACGGTTTCAAGCTCAGACTGCGGTCAGTTGGCCAGTATCAGATTTCTAGGTCAGACTGTGGTCAGTTACTCAGTTTCAGGTTTCTAGGTCAGACTGTTGTCAGTTGCTACGTTTCGCATTGTCTCAGTCGGATTGTGGTCAGTTGGTCAGTTTCTGGTTTATAGGTCAGGCTGTGGTCACTTGGTCAGTTTATGCTTTCTAGATCAGACTGTGGTCAGTTGGTCAGCTTCTGGTTTCAAGGTCAGACTGTGGTCAGTTGATCAGTTTCTGGTTGCAAGATCAGACTGTGGTCAGTTGATCAGTTTCTGGTTTCTAGGTCAGACTGTGGTCAGTTGGTCAGTTTCTGTTTTCTCTGTCAGACAGTGGTCAGTTGATCAGTTTCTGGTTTCTTGGTCAGACTGTGGTCAGTTGGTCAGTTTCAGATTGTCTCGGTCAGATTGTGGTCAGTTGGACAGTTTCTGGTTTCTAGATCAGACTGTGGTCAGTTGGTCAGTTTCTGGTTTCTAGGTCAGACTGTGGTCAGTAAGTGAGTTTCATGTTGCCTTGGTCAGACTGTGTTCAGTTGGTCAGTTTCTGGTTTCCAAATCAGACTTTGGTCAGTTGGTCAGTTTCTGGTTTCTAGGTCAGTCTGTGGTCAGTTGGCCACTTTCTTTTTCCTCGGTCTGACTGTGGTCAGTTGGTCAGTTTCTGGTTTCTAGTTCAGACTGTGTTCAGTTGGTCAGTTTCTGGTTTCTATGTCAGACTGTGATCAGTTGGTCAGTTTCTGTTTTCTCGGTCAGACTGTGGTCAGTTGGTCAGTTTCTGGTTTCTTGGTCAGACTGTGTTCAGTTTGTCAGTTTTTGGTTGCGAGATCAGACTGTGGTCAGTTGGTCAGTTTCTGCTTTCTAGATCGGACTGTGGTCAGTTGATCAGTTTCTGGTTTCTAGGTCAGACTGTGTTCAGTTGGTCAGTTTCTGGGTTCGAGGTCAGACTGTGGTCAGTTGATCAGTTCCTGTTTTCACAGTCAGAATGTGGTGAGTTGGTCAGTTTCGGGCGGTCTCGGTCAGACTGTGGCCATTTGGTCAGTTTCTGGTTGTCTCGGTCAGACTCTGGTCAGTTGGTCAGTTTCTGGTTCTAGGTTAGACTGACGTCAGTTGGTCAGTTTCTGGTTCATAATTCCGATTGTGATAGTTGGACAATTAGGGTTTCTAGCTCAGACTGTGGTCAGTTAGTCAGTATCAGGTTTTTAGGTCAGACTGTGGTCAGTTGCTCAGTTTCTGGTTTCTCGGTCAGACTGTGGTCAGTTGATATGTTTCGGGTTGTCTCAGTCAGATTGTGGTCAGTTGGTCAGTTTATGCTTTCTAGATCAGACTGTGGTCAGTTGATCAGTTTCTGGTTTCTAGGTCAGACTGTGTTCAGTTGGTCAGTTTCGGATTGTCTCGGCCAGATTGTGGTTGTTGGACAGTTTCTGGTTTCTAGATCAGACTGTGGTCAGTAAGTCAGTTTCTGGTTTCTATGTCAGACTGTGGTCAGTTGGTCAGTTTCTGTTTTGACGGTCAGACTGTGTTCAGTTGGTCAGTTTCTGGGTTCGAGGTCAGACTGTGGTCAGTTGATATGTTTCGGGTTGTCTCAGTCAGATTGTGGCCAGTTGGTCAGTTTATGCTTTCTAGATCAGACTGTGGTCAGTTGATCAGTTTCTGGTTTCTAGATCATCCTGTGGTCAGTTGGTCAATTGCTTGTTGCTCGATCAGACTGTGGTCAGTTGATCAGTTTCTGGTTTCGAGGTCAGACTGTGGTCAGTTGGTCAATTTCTGGTTTCTAGGTCAAACTGTGGTCAGTTGGTCATTTACTGTTTTCTTGGTCAGACTGTGGTCAGTTGGTCAATTGCTGGTTTCTATGTCAGACTTTGGTCAGTTGGTCAGATACTGGTCGCAAGGTCAGAATGTGGCCTGTTGGATAGTTTGTGGTTGCTAGGTCAGACAGTGGTCATTTGGTCAGATTCTGGTTTCGAGGTCAGACTGTGGTCAGTTGTTCAGTTTCTGGTTTCTAGGTCAGACTGTGGTCATTTGTTCAGTTTCGCGTTGTCTTGGTCAGTTGGTCAGTTTCATGATGTCTCGGTCAGACTGTGGACATTTGGTCAGTTTCTGATTTCTAGGTCAGACTGTGGTCAGACTGCGGTCAGTAGGTCAGTTTCTGGTTTCTCGGTCAGACTGTGGTCAGTTGGTCAGTTTCTGGTTATCTAGGTCTGCTTCTCTGGTCAGTTTTTTTTACTTTTAGGTTGCTAGGTCATCCTGTGTTCAGTTGTTCAATTGATTGTTGCTCGATCAGACTGTGGTCAGTTGATCATTTTCTGATTTCAAGGTCAGACTGTGGTCAGTTTATCATTTTCTGGTTTCTACGTCAGACTGTGGTCAGTTGTTCAGTTTCGGGTTGTCTCAGTCAGACTTTGGTCATTTGGTCTGTTTCGGGTTCCTAGGCCGGAATGTGGTCAGTTAGTCAGTTTCTGGTGTCTAGATCAGACTGTGTCAGTTGGTCAGTTTCAGGTTCCTAGGTCAGACTGTGATCAGTTACTGGTTGCAAGTTAGAATGTGCTCAGTTGGTCAGTTTCTGCTTCCTAGGTCAGACTGTGCTCAGTTAGACAGTTTCTGCTTCCTATATCAGAATGTGGCGAATTGTTCAGTTTCTGGTTTCTAGGTCAGAATGTGGTCAGTTGGTCAGTTTCTGTTTTTATGTCAGACTGAGGTCAGACGGTCAGTTTTTGGTTGCTAGGTCAGAATGTGGTCTGTTGGTCAGTTACTGGTTTCGAGTTAACCATGTTTTCAGTTGGTCAGTTACTGGTTTCGAGGTCAGACTGTGGTCAGTTGGTCAGTTTCTGTATCCTCGGTCAGATTGTGGTCAGTTCGTCAGTTTCTTGTTTCTCGGTCAGATTATGTTCAGTTGGTCAGTTTCTGGTTGCTAGATCAGATTGTGGTCAGTTGGTCAGTTTCTGGTTTCTAGGTCAGACTGTGGTCAGTTGGTCAGTTTCTGTTTTCTCGGTCAGACGGTGGTCAGTTGGTCAGTTTCTGGTTTCTATGTCAGACTGTCTTCAGTTGTTCAGTTTCTGGTTGCTAGATAAGACTGTGGTCAGTTGGTCAGTTTCTGGTTTCTAGATCAGACTGTGGTCAATTCATCAGTTTATGGTTTCCAGGTCAGACTGTGGTCAGTTGGTCAGTTTCGGA
This sequence comes from Pristiophorus japonicus, assembly GCF_044704955.1. NCBI lineage: Eukaryota > Metazoa > Chordata > Chondrichthyes > Pristiophoridae > Pristiophorus > Pristiophorus japonicus. The sequence goes on from NW_027253324.1 coordinate 501,185, forward strand.
TTGTCTCGGTCAGATTGTGGTCAGCTGGACAGTTTCTGCTTTCGAGATCAGACTGCGGTCATTTGGTCAGTTTCTGGTTTCTCGGTCAGACTATGTTCAGTTGGTCAGGTTCTGGTTGCTAGATCAGACTGTGGTCAGTTGGTCAGTTTCTGGTTTCTAGGTCAGACTGTGGTCAGTTGCCCAGTTCCTCTTTTCTCGGTCAGACTGTGGTCAGTTGGTCAGTTTCTGGTTTCTAGGTCAGACTGTGGTCAATTGGTCAGTTTCTGTTTGCTAGGTCAGACTGTGGTCAGTTAGTAAATTTCTTTTTTATAGTTCAGACAATGGTCAGTTTGTCAGTTTCTGGTTGTCTTCGTAAGACTGTGGTCAGTTGGTCAGTTTCAGGTTGTATCGGTCAGACTGTGGTTAGTTGGGAAGTTGCTGGTTCTAGGTCAGTCTGTAGACAACTGGTCAGTTGCCGGTTGCTAGATCAGTCTGTGTTCAGTTTGTTACATTTTGGTTGCGAGCTCATCCTGTGGTCAATTGGTCAATTGCTGGTTACTTCATCAGACTGTGGTCAGTTCCATCATTTTCTGGGTTCTCGGTCAGACTGCGGTCAGTTCGTCAGTTTCGGGTTGTTTCGGTCAGACTGTGGTCAGTTGGTCAGTTTCTGGTTGTCTCGACAGACTCTGGTCAGTTGGTCAGTTTCTGGTTTCTAGATTAGACTGAATTCAGTTGGTCAGTTTCTGGTTCCTAATTCAGACTGTGATCAGTTGGTCAGTTACGGTTTCAAGCTCAGACTGCGGTTAGTTGGCCAGTATCAGATTTCTAGGTCAGACTGTGGTCAGTTACTCAGTTTCAGGTTTCTAGGTCAGACTGTTGTCAGTTGCTACGTTTCGCATTGTCTCAGTCGGATTGTGGTCAGTTGGTCAGTTTCTGGTTTCTAGGTCAGGCTCTGGTCACTTGGTCAGTTTATGCTTTCTAGATCAGACTGTGGTCAGTTGGTCAGCTTCTGGTTTCAATGTCAGACTGTGGTCAGTTGATCAGTTTCTGGTTTCTAGGTCAGACTGTGTTCAGTTGGTCAGTTTCAGATTGTCTCGGTCAGATTGTGGTTCAGTAAGTGAGTTTCATGTTGCCTTGGTCAGACTGTGTTCAGTTGGTCAGTTTCTGGTTTCCAAATCAGACTGTGGTCAGTTGGTCAGTTTCTGGTTTCTAGATCAGACTGTGGTCATTTGATCATCTTCTGGTTTCTTGGTCAGACTGTGGTCAGTTGGTCAGTTTCAGATTGTCTCGGTCAGATTGTGGTCAGTTGGACAGTTTCTGGTTTCTAGATCAGACTGTGGTCAGTTGGTCAGTTTCTGGTTTCTAGGTCAGACTGTGGTCAGTAAGTGAGTTTCATGTTGCCTTGGTCAGACTGTGTTCAGTTGGTCAGTTTCTGGTTTCCAAATCAGACTTTGGTCAGTTGGTCAGTTTCTGGTTTCTAGGTCAGTCTGTGGTCAGTTGGCCACTTTCTTTTTCCTCGGTCTGACTGTGGTCAGTTGGTCAGTTTCTGGTTTCTAGTTCAGACTGTGTTCAGTTGGTCAGTTTCTGGTTTCTATGTCAGACTGTGATCAGTTGGTCAGTTTCTGTTTTCTCGGTCAGACTGTGGTCAGTTGGTCAGTTTCTGGTTTCTTGGTCAGACTGTGTTCAGTTTGTCAGTTTTTGGTTGCGAGATCAGACTGTGGTCAGTTGGTCAGTTTCTGCTTTCTAGATCGGACTGTGGTCAGTTGATCAGTTTCTGGTTTCTAGGTCAGACTGTGTTCAGTTGGTCAGTTTCTGGGTTCGAGGTCAGACTGTGGTCAGTTGATCAGTTTCTGGGTTCGAGGTCAGACTGTGGTCAGTTGATCAGTTCCTGTTTTCACAGTCAGAATGTGGTGAGTTGGTCAGTTTCGGGCGGTCTCGGTCAGACTGTGGCCATTTGGTCAGTTTCTGGTTTCTCGTTCAGACTGTGGTCAGTTGATATGTTTCGGGTTGTCTCAGTCAGATTGTGGTCAGTTGGTCAGTTTATGCTTTCTAGATCAGACTGTGGACAGTTGATCAATTTCTGGTTTCACAGTCAGACTGTGTTCAGTTGGTCAGTTTCGGATTGTCTCGGCCAGATTGTGGTTGTTGGACAGTTTCTGGTTTCTAGATCAGACTGTGGTCAGTAAGTCAGTTTCTGGTTTCGATGTCAGACTGTGGTCAGTTGGTCAGTTTCTGTTTTGTCGGTCAGACTGTGTTCAGTTGGTCAGTTTCTGGGTTATAGGTCAGACTGTGGTCAGTTGATCAGTTCCTGTTTTCACAGTCAGAATGTGGTGAGTTGGTCAGTTTCGGGCGGTCTCGGTCAGACTGTGGACATTTGGTCAGTTTCTGGTTGTTTCGGTCAGACTCTGATCAGTTGGTCAGTTTCTGGTTTCTACGTTAGACTGACGTCAGTTGGTCAGTTTCTGGTTCATAATTCAGATTGTGATATTTGGAAAATTAGGGTTTCTAGCTCAGACTGTGGTCAGTTAGTCAGTATCAGGTTTTTAGGTCAGACTGTGGTCAGTTGCTCAGTTTCTGGTTTCTCGGTCAGACTGTGGTCAGTTGATATGTTTCGGGTTGTCTCAGTCAGATTGTGGTCAGTTGGTCAGTTTATGCTTTCTAGATCAGACTGTGGTCAGTTGATCAGTTTCTGGTTTCTAGGTCAAACTGTGGTCAGTTGGTCATTTTCTGTTTTCTTGGTCAGACTGTGGTCAGTTGGTCAATTGCTGGTTTCTATCTCAGACTTTGGTCAGTTGGTCAGATACTGGTCGCAAGGTCAGAATGTGGCCTGTTGGATAGTTTGTGGTTGCTAGGTCAGACTGTGGTCATTTGGTCAGATTCTGGTTTCGAGGTCCGACTGTGGTCAGTTGTTTAGTTTCTGGTTTCTAGGTCAGACTGTGGTCATTTGTTCAGTTTCGCGTTGTCTTGGTCAGTTGGTCAGTTTCATGTTGTCTCGGTCAGACTGTGGACATTTGGTCAGTTTCTGGTTTCTAGGTCATACTGTGGTCAGACTGCGGTCATTGGGTCAGTTTCTGGTTTCTCGATCAGACTGTGGTCAGTTGGTCAGTTTCTGGTTGTCTAGGTCTGTTTCTCTGGTCAGTTTTTTTTACTTTTAGTTTGCTGGGTCATCCTGTGTTCAGTTGGTCAATTGATTGTTGCTCGATCAGACTGTGGTCAGTTGATCAGTTTCTGATTTCAAGGTCAGAATGTGGTCAGTTTATCATTTTCTGGTTTCTACGTCAGACTGTGGTCAGTTGTTCAGTTTCGGGTTGTCTCAGTCAGACTTTGGTCATTTGGTCTGTTTCGGATTCCTAGGCCGGAATGTGGTCAGTTGGTCAGTTTCTGGTGTCTAGATCAGACTGTGTCAGTTGGTCAGTTTCAGGTTTCTAGGTCAGACTGAGGACAGACGGTCAGTTTTTGGTTGCTAGGTCAGAATGTGGTCAGTTGGTCAGTTACTGGTTTCGAGTTAACCATGTTTTCAGTTGGTCAGTTTCTGTTTGTCTAGGTCTGTTTCTCTGGTCAGTATTTTTTACTTTTTGGTTGCTAGGTCATCCTGTGGTCAGTTGGTCAATTGCTTGTTGCTCGATCAGACTGTGGTCAGTTGATCAGTTTCTGGTTTCTGGTCAGACTGTGGTCAGTTGGTCAATTTCTGGTTTCTAGGTCAGACTGTGGTCAGTTGGTCATTTTCTGTTTTCTTGGTCTCACTATGGTCAGCTGGTCAATTGCTGGTTGTCTAGGTCAGTTTCTCTGGTTAGTTTTTTTTTACTTTTTGGTTGCAAGGTCATCCTGTGGTCAGTTGGTCAATTGTTTGTTGCTCGATCAGACTGTGGTCAGTTGATCAGTTTCTGGTTTCGAGGTCAGACTGTGGTCAGTTGGTCAATTTCTGGTTTCTAGTTCAGACTGTGGTCACTTGGACATTTTCTTTTTTCTTGGTCAGACTGTGGTCAGTTGGTCAATTGCTGGTTTCTATGTCAGACTTTGGTCAGTTGGTCGGTTACTGGTCGCAATGTCAGAATGTGGCCTGTTGGACAGTTTGTGTTTGCTAGGTCAGACTGTGGTCCGTTAGTCAGATACTGGTGGCTAGGTCAGAATGTGGACTGTTGGAAAGTTTGTGGTTGCTAGGTCACACTGTGGTCATTTGGTCAGTTTCTGGTTTCGAGGTCAGATTGTGGTCAGTTGCTTAGTTTCTCGTTTCTTCGTCAGACTGTGGTCATTTAGTCAGTTTCGTGTTGTCTTGGTCAGTTAGTCTGTTTCATGTTGTCTCGGTCAGACTGTGGGCAGTGGTCAGTTTCTGGTTTATAGGTCAGACTGTGGTCATACTGTGGTCAGTTGGTCAGTTTCTGGTTTCTAGGTCAGACTGTGGTCAGTTGGTCAGTTTAAGATTACTAGGTTAGACTGTGTTCAGTTGGTCAATTGCTGGTTTCTACGTCAGAATTTGGGCAGTGGTCAGCTTCTGGTGGTTAAGAAAGGTGTTTAATAAAGCAAATGGCATGTTGGCCTTCATAGCGAGGGGATTTGATTACAGGGGTTGGGAGGTGTTGCTACAGTTGTACAGGGCCTTGGTGAGGCCACACCCGGAGTATTGTGTACAGTTTTGGTCTCCTAACTTGAGGAAGGACATTCTTGCTATTGAGGGAGTGCAGCAAAGATTCACCAGACTGATTCCGGAGATGGTGGGACTGACCTATCAAGAAAGACTGGATCAACTGGGCTTGTATTCACTGGAGTTCAGAAGAGTGAGAGGGGACCTCATAGAAACGTTTAAAATTCTGACGGGTTTGGGCAGGTTGGATGCAGGAAGAATGTTCCCAATGTTGGGGAAGTCCAGAACCAGAGGTCACAGTCTAATGATAAGGAGTAAGCCATTTAGGACCGAGATAAGGAGAAACTTCTTCATCCAGAGAATGGTGAACCTGTGGAATTCTCTACCACAGAAAGTAATTGAGGCCAATTCACTAAATATATTCAAAAGGGAGTTAAATGAAGTCCTTGCAACTCGGGGGATCAAGGGGTATGGCGTGAAAGCAGGAAGGGGGAAATGACTTTGCATGTTCAGCCATGAACTCATTGAATGGAGAGCAGGCTAGAAGGGCTGAATGGCCTGCTCCTGCACCTATTTTCTATGTTTCTATGTTTTTTTCTGGTTGTCTAGGTCTGTTTCTATGGTCAGTTTTTAACATTTTGGTTGCTCGGTAATCCTGTGGTCAGTTGGTCAGTTTCTGGTTCAGAGGTCAGACTGTGGTCAGTTGGTCAGTTTCTGGTTCGAAGGTCAGACTGTGGTCAGTTGATCAGTTTCTGGTTTCTAGGTCAGACTGTGGTCCGTTGGTCAATTTCTGGTTTCTAGCTCAGAATGTGGTCAGTTGGTCAGTTATGGTTTCGAGTTAAGAATGTTTTCAGTTGTTCAGTTTCTGGTTTCGAGGTCAGACAGATGTCAGTTGATCAGTTTCTGATTTTGAGGTCAGACTGTGGTCAGTTGTTCAGTTTCTGGTTTCTAGGTCAGACTGTGGTCAGTTGGTCAGTTTCAGGTTTCTAGGTTAGACTGTGTTCAGTTGGTCAATTGCTGGTTTCTATGTCAGACTGTGGTCAGTTAGTCAGATACTGGTTGCTAGGTCAGAATGTGGCCTGTTGGACAATTTGTGGTTGCTAGGTCAGACTGTGGTCATTTGGTCAGTTTCTGGTTTCGAGGTCAGATTGTGGTAAGTTGCTCAGTTTCTGGTTTCTTGGTCAGACTGTGGTCATTTGGTCAGTTTCGTGTTGTCTTGGTCAGTTGGACAGTTTCATGTTGTCTCGGTCAGGCTTTGGGCAGTTGGTCAGTTTCTGGTTTCTAGGTCAGACTATGGTCAGACTGTGGTCAGTTGGTCAGTTTCTTGTACCTCGGTCAGACTGTGGTCAGTTGGTCAGTCTCTGGTTGTCTAGGTATGTTTCTCTGGTCAGTTTTTTAGTATTTTGGTTGCTAGGTCATCCTGTGGTCAGTCGGTCAGTTGCTTGTTGCTAGGTCAGCCTGTGGTCAGTTGGTCAGTTTCTGGTTGCTAGATCAGACTGTGGTCAGTTGGTCAGTTTATGGTTTCCAGATCAGACTGTGCTCAGTTGGACAGTTTCTGGTTTCTAGGTCAGACTGTGGTCAGTTGGTCAGTTTCATGTTGTCTCGGTCAGATTGTGGTGAGTTGGTCAGTTTCTGGTTCCGAGGTCAGACTGTGGTCAGTTGGTCAGTTTCTGGTTCCAAGGTCAGACTGTGGTCAGTCGGTCAGTTTCTGTTTTTAGGTCAGACTGAGGTCAGATGGTCAGTTTCTGGTTTCTAGGTCAGACTGTGGTCAGTTCGTCAGTTTCTGGTTTCGAGTTAAGAATGTGGTCAGTTGGTCAGTTTCTGTTTTTATGTCAGACTGAGGTCAGACGGTCAGTTTCTGGTTTCTAGGTCAGAATGTGGTCAGTTGGTCAGTTTATGGTTTCGAGTTAAGAATGTTTTCAGTTGGTCAGTTTCTGGTTTCGAGGTCAGACTGTTGTCAGTTGATCAGGTTCTGGTTTTGAGGTCAGACTGTGGTCAGTTGTTCAGTTTCTGGTTTATAGGTCAGACTGTGGTCAGTTGGTCAGTTTCAGGTTTCTAGGTTAGACTGTGTTCAGTTGGTCAATTGCTGGTTTCTATTTCAGACTGTGGTCAGTTAGTCAGATACTGTTTGCAAGGTCAGAATGTGGCCTTTTGGACAATTTGTGGTTGCTAGGTCAGACTGTGGCCAGTTGGTCAGTTGCTGGTTTCTACGTCAGACTGTGGTCAATTGGTCAGATACTGTTTGCTACGTCAGATTGTGGTCACTTTCTAAGTTAATGGTTTCTAGGTCAGACTGTGGTCATTTGGACAATTTCGTGTTGTCTTGGTCAGTTGGTCAGTTTCATGTTGTCTCGGTCAGACTGCGGGCAGTTGGTCAGTTTCAGGTTTCGAGGTCAGATACTGGTCAGTTGCTCAGATTCGTGTTTCTAGGTCAGACTGTTGCCAGTTGGTCAGTTGCTGGTTTCTACGTCAGACTGTGGTCAATTGGTCATATACTGTTTGCGAAGACAGATTGTGGTCACTTGCTCAGTTTTTGGTTTCTAGGTCAGACTGTGGTCATTTGGTCAATTTCGTGTTGTCTTGGTCAGTTGGTCAGTTTCATGTTGTCTCGGTCAGACTGTGGGCAGTTGGTCAGTTTCTGGTTTCTTGGTCAGACTCTGGTCTGACTATGGTCAGTTGGTCAGTTTCTGGTTTCTCGGTGTGACTGTGGTCAGTTGGTCAGTTACAGGTTGTCTCTGTCAGACTTTGGTCAGTTGGTCAGTTTCTGGTACCGAGGTCAGAATGTACAATTGGTCTGTTTCTGGTGTCCAGGTCAGACTGTGTCAGATGGTCAGTTTCAGGTTTCTAGGTCACACTGTGGTCAGTTGGACAGTTTCTGCTTCATAGTTCAGACTGTGGTCAGTAGATCACTTCCTGGTTTCTCGTTCAGACTGTGGTCAGTTGGTCAGTTTCTGGTTTATAGGTCAGAATGTGGTCAGTTGGTCAGTTTCTGGTTTCTAGTTCAGACTGTGGTCAGTTGGTCAGTTTCTGCTTTCAAGATCAGAATGTGGTTAGTTTGTCAGTTTCTGGTTTCTATATCTGACTGTGGTCAGTTCGTCAGTTTCGGATTGTCTCGGTCAGTTTTTGGTCAGTTGGACAATTTCTGGTTTCTAGGTCAGACTGTGGTCAGTGGTCAGTTTCTGCTTTCTAGATCAGACTGTGGTCAGTTTGTCAGTTTCTGTTTTGTCGGTCAGACTGTGGTCAGTTGGTCAGGTTCGGATTGTCTCGGTCAGTTTTTGGTGAGTTGTACAGTTTCTGGTTCCAGATCAGACTGTGGTCGGTTGTTCAGTTTCTGCTTTCTAGATCAGACTGTGGTCAGTTTGTCAGTTTCTGGTTTCTAGCTCAGTCTGTGGTCAGTTGGTTAGTTTCGGATTGTCTCGGTCAGTTTTCGGTCAGTTGGACAGTTTCTGGTTGCTAGATCAGAATGTGATTAGTTGGACAGTTTCTGGTTTATAGGTCAGACTGTTGTCAGACTGTGGTCAGCTGGTCAGTTTTTGGTTTCTAGGTCAGACTATGGTCAGTGTCGGGTTGTGTAGGGCTGTGTCACTGGTAAGTTTGTTACTTTCTAGTTTCTAGGTCAGACTGTTATCATTTGTTCAGTTTCGTGTTGTCTCCATCACACTGTGGTTAGTTGGTCAGTTTCTATTTGCTCGGTGAGACTGTGGTCAGTTGCTCATTTTCAGGTTCATCTGTCAGACTGTGGTCAGTTGCTAAGTTGCTGGCTGCTAGGTCAGACTGTGCTCAGTTCGTCAGTTTCTGATTCCGGGGTCAGACTGTGGTCACTTGGTCAGTTTCTGGCATCTAGTCAGTCTGTGGTCATTTAGTCAGTTTCTGGTTCCTAGTTCAGACTGTGGTCAGTTGGTCAGTTTCTGATTTATAGGTCAGATTGTGGTCAGTTGGTCAGTTTCTGGTTTCTAGGTCAGACTATGGTCTGTTGGACAGTTTCTGGTTTCTAGGTCAGACTGTGGTCAGTTGATCAGTTTCTGATTTCTAGATCAGACTGTGGTCAGTTTGTCAGTTTCTGCTTTCTAGGTCAGACTGTGGTTACTTGGACAGTTTCTGGTATCTAGGTCAGTCTGTGGTCAGTTGGTCAGTTTCTGGTTTATAGGTCAGACTGTGGTCAGTTGGTCAGTTTCTGCTTTCTAGAGCAGAATGTGGTCAGTTTGTCAGTTTCTGGTTTCTAGGTCAGACTGTGGTCACTTGGACAGTTTCTGGTTTCTAGGTCAGACTGTGGTCGCTTGGTCAGTTTCTTGTTCCAAGGTCACATTGTGGTCAATTGGTCAGATTCTGTTTTCTAGGTCAGACTGTGGTCAGTTGGTCAGTTTCTGGTTTCGAGGTCAGACTGTGGTCAGTTGGGCAGTTTCTGGTTTCTAGCTCAGACTGTGGTCAGTTGGTTAGTTTCGGATTGTCTCGGTCAGTTTTTGGTGAGTTGTACAGTTTCTGGTTCCATATCAGACTGTGGTCGGTTGTTCAGTTTCTGCTTTCTAGATCAGACTGTGGTCAGTTTGTCAGTTTCTGGTTTCTAGCTCAGTCTGTGGTCAGTTGGTTAGTTTCGGATTGTCTCGGTCAGTTTTCGGTCAGTTGGATAGTTTCTGGTTGCTAGATCAGACTGTGATTAGTTGGACAGTTTCTGGTTTATAGGTCAGACTGTTGTAAGACTGTGGTCAGCTGGTCAGTTTTTGGTTTCTAGGTCAGACTATGGTCAGTGTCGGGTTGTGTAGGGCTGTGTCACTGGTCAGTTTGTTACTTTCTAGTTTCTAGGTCAGACTGTTATCATTTGTTCAGTTTCGTGTTGTCTCCATCACACTGTGGTTAGTTGGTCAGTTTCTAGTTGCTCGGTGAGACTGTGGTCAGTTGCTCAGTTTCAGGTTCATCTGTCAGACTGTGGTCAGTTGCTAAGTTGCTGGCTGCTAGGTCAGACTGTGCTCAGTTCGTCAGTTTCTGATTCCGGGGTCAGACTGTGGTCAGTTGGTCAGTCACTGGTTTCTAGGTAAGACTTTGGTCAGTTGGTTCGTTGCTGGTTTATAGGTCAGACTGTGGTCAGTTTGTCAATTTCTGGTTTCTAGGTATGACTGTGGTCACTTGGTCAGTTTCTAGCTTCTAGGTCAGTCTGTTGTCAGTTGGTCAGTTACTGGTTTTTCGTTCAGACTGTGGTTAGTTGGTCAGTTTCTGGTTTATAGGTCAGACTGTGGACAGTTGGTCAGTTTCTGGTTTCTAGGTCAAACTGTGGTCAGTTGGTCAGTTTCTGGTTTCTAGTTCAGACTGTGGGCAGTTGGACAGGTTGTGGTTAAAGGTCAGACTGTGGTCAGTTGGTCAGTTTCTGGTTTTATGTCAGACTGATGTCAGATGCTCAGTTTTTGGTTTCTAGGACAGAATGTGGTCAGTTGGTCAGTTTCTGGTTTCTAGTTCAGGCTGTGGTCAGTTGGTCAGTATCTGCTTTATAGGTCAGACTGTGTTCAGTTGGTCAATTTCTGGTTCCTAGTTCAGACTGTGGTCAGTTGGTCAGATCCTGCTTTCTAGATCAGAATGTGGTCAGTTTGTCAGTTTCTGGTTTCTTGGACTGACTGTGGTCAGTTAGTCAGTTTCGGATTGTCTCGGTCAGTTTTTAGTCAGTTGGACAATTTCTGGTTTCTAGGTCAGACTGTGGTCGGTTGGTCAGTTTCTGGTTCCAAGGTCACATTGTGGTCAGTTTGTCAGATTCTGTTTTCTAGGTCAGACAGTGGTCAGTTGGTCACTTTATGATTTCTTGGTCAGACTGTGGTCAGTTGGTCAGTTTCTGGTTCCAAGGTCAGACTGTGGTCAGTTGGTCAGTTTCTGGTTCCAAGGTCAGACTGTGGTCAGCTGGTCAGTTTTTGGTTTCTAGGTCTGACTATGGTCAGTGTCGGGTTGTCTAGTGCTGTGTCTCTGGTCAGTTTGTTACTTTCTGGTTTCTAGGTCAGACTGTGTTCATTTGTTCAGTTTCGTGTTGTCTCCATCACACTGTGGTCAGTTGGTCAGTTTCTGGTTGCTCGTTGAGACTGTGGTCAGTTGCTCAGTTTCAGGTTCATCTGTCAGACTGTGGTCAGTTGCTAAGTTGCTGGCTGCTAGGTCAGACTGTGCTCAGTTCGTCAGTTTCTGATTCCGGGGTCAGACTGTGGTCAGTTGGTCAGTCACTGGTTTCTAGGTAAGACTTTGGTCAGTTGGTTAGTTGCAGGTTTATAGGTCAGACTGTGGTCAGTTGGTCAATTTCTGGTTTCTAGGTCAGACTGTGGTCACTTGGTCAGTTTCTGGCATCTAGTCAGTCTGTGGTCATTTAGTCAGTTTCTGGTTCCTAGTTCAGACTGTGGTCAGTTGGTCAGTTTCTGATTTATAGGTCAGACTGTGGTCAGTTGGTCAGTTTCTGGTTTCTAGGTCAGACTATGGTCTGTTGGACAGTTTCTGGTTTCTAGGTCAGACTGTGGTCAGTTGATCAGTTTCTGATTTCTAGATCAGACTGTGGTCAGTTTGTCAGTTTCTGCTTTCTAGGTCAGACTGTGGTTACTTGGACAGTTTCTGGTATCTAGGTCAGTCTGTGGTCAGTTGGTCAGTTTCTGGTTTGTCGGTCAGACTGTGGTCAGTTGGTCAGTTTCTGCTTTCTAGATCAGAATGTGGTCAGTTTGTCAGTTTCTGGTTTCTAGGTCAGACTGTGGTCACTTGGACAGTTCCTGGTTTCTAGGTCAGACTGTGGTCGCTTGGTCAGTTTCTTGTTCCAAGGTCACATTGTGGTCAGTTGGTCAGATTCTGTTTTCTAGGTCAGACTGTGGTCAGTTGGTCAGTTTCTGGTTTCGAGGTCAGACTGTGGTCAGTTGGGCAGTTTCTGGTTCCAAGGTTAGACTGTGGTCAGTTGGTCAGTTTCTGTTTTCTCGGTCATACTGTGGTCAGTTGGTCAGTTTCTGGTTTCTAGGTCAGACTCTGGTCAGTTGGTCAGTTTCTGCTTTCTTGATCAGACTGTGGTCAGTTTGTCAGTTTCTGGTTTCTAGGTCAGACTGTGGTAAGTTGGTCAGTTTCGGATTGTCTCGGTCAGTTTTTGGTCGGTTGGACAGTTTCTGGTTTCTAGATCAGATTGTGGTTAGTTGGTCAGTTTCTGATTTATAGGTCAGACTGTGGTCCCTTGGTCAGTTTCTGGTTCCTAGGTCAGTCTGTGGTCAGTTGCTCAGTTTCTGGTTTATAGGTCAGACTGTAAGCAGTTGGTCAGTTGCTGGTTCTAGGTCAGTCTGTGGACAGTTCGTCAGTTGCCGTTTGCTCGTTCAGTCTATGTGCAGTTTGTTACTTTTTGGTTGCGAGCTCATCCTGTGGTCCATTGGTCAGTTGCTGGTTACTTGATCAGACTGTGGTCAGTTCCGTCAGTTTCTGGTTTCTCGGTCAGACTGTGGTCAGTTGGTCAGTTGTAGGTTGTCTCGGTCAGACTGTAATCAGTTGGTCAGTTACGGTTTCTAGCTCAGACTGTGGTCAGTTGGTCAGTATCATTTTTCTATGTCAGACTGTGGTCAGTTGGTCAGTTGCTGGCTTCTAGTTCAGACTGTGGTCAGTTCGTCAGTTTCTGCTTTCTAGATCAGACTGTGGTCAGTTTCTGGTTGCTAGATCAGACTGTGTTCAGTTGGTCAGTTTCTCTTTTCTCGGTCAGACTGTGGTCAGTTGGTCAGTTTCTGGTTTCTAGTTCAGACTTTGGGCAGTTGGACACGTTGTGGTTAAAGGTCAGACTGTGTTCAGTTGGTCAGTTTCTGGTTTTATGTCAGAGTGAGGTCAGATGCTCAGTTTCTGGTTTCTAGGTCAGAATGTGGTCAGTTGGTCAGTTTCTGGTTTCTAGATCAGAATGTGGTCAGTTTGTCAGTTTCTGGTTTCAAGGTCTGACTCTGGTCAATTAGTCAGTTTCGGATTGTCACTGTCAGTTTTTGGTCAGTTGGACAGTTTCTGGTTTCTAGGTAAGACTGTGGTCAGTGGTCAGTGGTCAGTTTATGCTTTCTAGATCAGACTGTGGTCAGTTTGTCAGTTTCTGGTTTCTCCATCAGAGTGTGGTCAGTTGGTCAGTTTCGGATTGTCTCGGTTAATTTTTGGTCAGTTGGACAGTTTCTGGTTCTAGATCAGACTGTGGTCGGTTGGTCAGTTTCTTGTTCCAAGATCACATTGTGGTCAGTTGGTCAGATTCTGTTTTCTAGGTCAGACTGTGGTCAGTTGGTCAGTTTCTGGTTTCTAGGTCAGAATGTGGTCAGTTGGTCACTTTCTGCTTTCTAGATCAGACTGTGGTCAGTTTGTCAGTTTCTGGTTTCTAGGTCAGGCTGTGGTCAGTTGGTCAGTTTCGGATTGTCTCGTTCAGTTTTTCGTCAGTTGGACAGTTTCTGGTGCTCGATCAGACTTTGGTCGGTTGGTCAGTTACTGGTTTCTCGTTCAGACTGTGGTTCGTTGATCAGTTTCTGGTTTATAGGTCAGACTGTGGTCAGTTGGTCAGTTTCTGCTTTCTCGTTCAGAGTGTGGTCAGTTTGTCAGTTTCTGGTTTCTAGGTGTGACTGTGGTCAGTTAGTCAGTGTCGGATTGTCTCGGTCAGTTTTTGGTCAGTTGGACAGTTTCTGGTTTCAAGGTCAGACTGTGGTCAGTGGTCAGTTTCTGTTTTTTGGTCAGACTGTGGTCAGTTGGTCAGTTGCTGGTTTCTACGTCAGTCTGTGGTCAATTGGTCAGATACTGGTTGCTAAGTCAGAATGTGGTAACTTGCTCAGTTTCTGGATTATAGGTCAGACTGTGGTCAGTTGGTCATTTGCTGGTTGTTAGGTCAGACTGTGGTCAGTTGGTCAGTTTTTGCATTCTAGATCAGACTATGGTCAGTTTCTGGTTGCTGGATCAGACTGTTTCATGTGGTCAGTTTCTGTTTTCTTATCAGACTGTGGTCATTTGGTCAGTTTCTGGTTTCTAGTTCAGACTGTTGGTAGTTGGACAGGTTGTGGTTAAATGTCAGATTGTGGTCAGTTTCAGGTTTTATGTCAGACTGATTTAAGATGGTCAGTTTCTGGTTTCTAGGTCAGAATGTGGTCAGTTCGTCGGTTTCTGGTTTCTAGTTCAGACTGTGGTCAGTTGGTCAGTTTCTGCTTTCTAGATCAGAATGTGGTCAGTTTGTCAGTTTCTGGTTTCTAGGTCTGACTATGGTCAGTTAGTCAGTTTCGGATTGTCTCGGTCAGTTTTTGGTCAGTTGGACAGTTTCTGGTTTCTAGGTCAGACTGTGGTCAGTGGTCAGTTTCTGCTTTCTAGATCAGACTGTGGTCAGTTTGTCAGTTTCTGGTTCCAAGGTCACATTTTGGTCAGTTGGTCAGTTTCTGATTCCCAGGTCAGACTGTGGTCATTTGGTCAGTTTCTGTTTACGAGGTCAGACTGTGGTCAGTTGGTCAGTTTCTAGTTTCTAGGTCAGAATGTGGTCAGTTGGTCAGTTTCTGCTTTCTAAATCAGACTGTGGTCAGTTTGTCAGTTTCTGGTTTCTAGGTCAGGCTGTGGTCAGTTGGTCAGTTTCGGATTGTCTCGGTCAGTTTTTGGTCAGTTGGACAGTTTCTGGTTGCTAGATCAGACTGTGGTTAGTTGGTCAGTTTCTGGTTTATAGGTCAGACTGTAGTCCCTTGGACAGTTTCTGGTTCCTAGGTCAGTCTGTGGTCAGTTGCTCAGTTTCTGGTTTATAGGTCAAACTGTGGTCAGTTGGTCAGTTTCTGGTTGCAAGATCCGACTGTGTTCAGTTGGATAGTTTCTGTTTTCTCGGTCAGACTGTGGTCATTTGGTCAGTTTCTGTTTTCTAGGTCAGACTGTGGTCAGTTGGTCAGTTTCTGGTTTATAGGTCAGACTGTGGTCAGTTGGTCAGTTGCTGGTTGCTATGTCAGACTGTGGTCAGTTGGTCGGTTGCTGGTTGCTATGTCAGACTGTGGCCAGTTGGTCAGTTTTTGCTTTCTAGATCAGACTATAGTCAGTTTCTGCTTGCTGGATCAGACTGTGTTCAGTTGGTCAGTTTCTGTTTTCTCGGTCAGACTGTGGTCATTTGGTCAGTTTCTGGTTTCTAGTTCAGACTATTGGTAATTGGACATGTTGTGGTTAAATGTCAGACTGTGGTCAGTTGGTCAGTTTCTGGTTTTATGTCAGACGGAGGTCAGATGGTCAGTTTATGGTTTCTAGGTCAGAATGTGGTCAGTTGGTCAGTTTCTGGTTTCTAGTTCAGACTGTGTTCAGTTGGTCAGTTTCTGCTTTCTAGATTAGAATGTGTTCTGTTTGTCAGTTTCTGGTATCTAGTTCTGACTGTGGTCAGTTAGTCAGTTTCGGATTGTCTCGGTCAGTTTTTGGTCAGTTGGACAGTTTCTGGTTTCTCGGTCAGACTGTGGTCAGTGGCCAGTTTCTGCTTTATAAATCAGACTGTGGTCAGTTTGTCAGTTTCTGGTTCCAAGGTCACATTGTGGTCAGTTGGTCAGATTCTGTTGTCGAGGTCAGACTGTGGTCAGTTGGTCAGTTTCTGGTTTCGAGGTCAGACTGTGGTCAGTTGGTCAGTTTCTGATTCCAGTGTGAGACTGTGGTCAGTTGGTCAGTTTCTGTTTTCTAGGTCAGACTGTGGTCAGTTGGTCAGTTTCTGGTTTCTAGGTCAAAATGTGGTCAGTTGGTCAGTTTCTGCTTTCTAGATCAGACTGTGGTCAGTTTGTCAGTTTCTGGTTTCTCGGTCAGGCTGTGGTCAGTTGGTCAATTTCGGATTGTCTCGGTCAGTTTTTGGTCAGTTGGACAGTTTCTGGTTGCTTGATCAGACTGTGGTTAGTTGGTCAGTTTCTGGTTTATAGGTCAGACTGTGGTCCCTTGGTCAGTTTCTGGTTCCTAGGTCAGTCTGTGGTCAGTTGCTCAGTTTCTGGTTTATAGGTCAGACTGTGGTCAGTTGGTCAGTTTTTGCTTTCTAGATCAGACTATGGTCAGTTTCTGGTTGCTAGATCAGACTGTGTTCAGTTGGTCAGTTTCTGTTTTCTCGGTCAGACTTTGGTCATTTGGTCAGTTTCTGGCTTCTAGTTCAGACTGTTGGTAGTTGGACAGGTTGTGGTTAAATGTCAGACTGTGGTCAGTTGGTCAGTTTCTGGTTTTATGTCAGACTGAGGTCTGATGGTCAGTTTCTGGTTTCTAGGTCAGAATGTGGTCAGTTTGTCAGTTTCTGGTTTCTAGGTCAGACTGTGGTCAGTTAGTCAGTTTCGTATTGTCTCGGTTAGTTTTTGGTCAGTTCGACAGTTTCTGGTTTCTAGGTCAGACTGTGGTCAGTGGTCAGTTTCTGCTTTCTAGATCGGACTGTGGTCAGTTGATCAGTTTCTGGTTTCTAGGTCAGACTGTGTTCAGTTCGTCAGTTTCGGATTGTCTCGGTCAGATTGCGGTTATTTGGACAGTTTCAGGTTTCTAGATCAGACTGTGGTCAGTTGGTCAGTTTCTGGTTTCTAGGTCAGACTGTGGTCAGTTGGTCACTTTCATGTTGCCTCGGTCAGACTGTGTTCTGTTGGTCAGTTTCTGGTTTCTAGATCTGACTGTGGTCAGTTGGTTAGTTTCTGTTTTGTCGGACAGTCTGTGGTCAGTTGGTCAGTTTCTGGTTGCTAGATCAGACTGTGGTCAGTTGTTCAGTTTCTGGGTTCTAGGTCAGACTGTGGTCAGTTGATCAGTTCCTGTTTTCACAGTCAGACTGTGGACATTTGGTCAGTTTCTGGTTGTCTCGGTCAGACTCTGGTCAGTTGGTCAGTTTCTGGATTCTAGGTTAGACTTACGTCAGTTGGTCAGTTTCTGGTTCATAATTCAGATTGTGATAGTTGGACAATTAGGCTTTCTAGTTCAGACTGTGGTCAGTTGGTCAGTATCGGGTTTCTCGGTCACACTGTGGTCAGTTGATATGTTTCGGGTTGTCTCAGTCAGATTGTGTCAATTGGTCGGTTGCTGGTTTCTATGTCAGACTGTGGTCAGTTGGTCAGTTTATGCTTTCTAGATCAGACTGTGGTCAGTTGGTCAGTTTCTGGTTTCTAAGTCAGACTGTGTTGAGTTGGTCAGTTTCGGATTGTCTCGTTCAGATTGTGGTCAGTTGGACAGTTTCTGGTTTCTAGGTCAGACTTTGGTCAGTTGGTCAGTTTCTGGTTTACAGGTCAGACTGTGGTCAGTTGGTCAGTTTCTGTTTTCTCGGTCCGACTGTGGTCAGTTGGTCAGTTTCTGTATTGTCGGTCAGACTGTGGTCAGTTGGTCAGTTTCGGATTGTCTCGTTCAGATTGTGGTCAGTTGGACAGTTTCTGGCTTCTAGATCAGACTGTGGTCAGTTGGTCAGTTTCTGGTTTCTAGGTTAGACTGTGGCCAGTTGATCAGTTCCTGTTTTCACGATCAGAATGTGGTGAGTTGGTCAGTTTCGGGCTGTCTCGGTCAGACTGTGGACAGTTGGTCAGTTTCTGGTTGTCTCGGTCAGACTCTGGTCAGTTGGTCCGTTTCTGGTTTCTAGGTTAAACTGAAGTCAGTTGGTCAGTTTCTGGTTCATAATTCAGACTGTGATCAGTTGGTCAATTCCGGTTTCTAGCTCAGAATGTGGTCAGTTGGTCAGTATCAGGTTTTTAGGTCAGACTGTGGTCAGTTGCTCAGTTTCTGGTTTCTCGATCAGACTGTGGTCAGTTGCTCAGTTTCTGGTTTCTCGGTCAGACTGTGGTCAGTTGCTATGTTTCACGTTGTCTCAGTCAGATTGTGGTCAGTTGGTCAGTTTCTGGTTTCTATGTCAGACTGTGGTCAGTTGGTCAGTTTATGCTTTCCAGATCAGACTGTGGTCAGATGGTCAGTTTCTGGTTTCTAGGTCAGACTGTGGTCAGTTGGTCAGTTTCGGATTGTCTCGTTCAGATTGTCGTCAGTTGGACAGTTTCTGGTTTCTTGATCAGATTGTGTTCAGTTGGTCAGTTTCTGGTTTCTAGATCAGACTGAGGTCAGTTGGTCTGTTTCAATTCTAGGTCAGAGTGTGGTCAGTTGGTCAGTTTCTGTTTTCTCGGTCAGATTGTGGTCAGTTCGTCAGTTTCTGGTTTCTCGGTCAGATTATGTTCAGTTGGTCAGTTTCTGGTTGCTAGATTAGATTGTGGTCAGTTGGTCAGTTTCTGGTTTCTAGGTCAGACTGTGGTCAGTTGGTCAGTTTCTGTTTTCTCGGTCAGACGGTGGTCACTTGGTCAGTTTCTGGTTTCTATGTCAGACTGTCTTCAGTTGTTCAGTTTCTGGTTGCTTGATAAGACTGTGGTCAGTTGTCAGTTTCTGGTTTCTAGATCAGACTGTGGTCAATTCATCAGTTTCTGGTTTCTAGGTCAGACTGTGGTCAGTTGGTCAGTTTATGCTTTCCAGATCAGACTGTGGTCAGATGGTCAGTTTCTGGTTTCTAGGTCAGACTGTGGTCAGTTGGTCAGTTTCGGATTGTCTCGTTCAGATTGTCGTCAGTTGGACAGTTTCTGGTTTCTTGATCAGATTGTGTTCAGTTGGTTAGTTTCTGGTTTCTAGATCAGACTGAGGTCAGTTGGTCTGTTTCAATTCTAGGTCAGAGTGTGGTCAGTTGGTCAGTTTCTGTTTTCTCGGTCAGATTGTGGTCAGTTCGTCAGTTTCTGGTTTCTCGGTCAGATTATGTTCAGTTGGTCAGTTTCTGGTTGCTAGATTAGATTGTGGTCAGTTGGTCAGTTTCTGGTTTCTAGGTCAGACTGTGGTCAGTTGGTCAGTTTCTGTTTTCTCGGTCAGACGGTGGTCAGTTGGTCAGTTTCTGGTTTCTATGTCAGACTGTCTTCAGTTGTTCAGTTTCTGGTTGCTTGATAAGACTGTGGTCAGTTGTCAGTTTCTGGTTTCTAGATCAGACTGTGGTCAATTCATCAGTTTATGTTTTCTAGATCAGACTGAGGTCAGTTGGTCTGTTTCAATTCTAGGTCAGAGTGTGGTCAGTTGGTCAGTTTCTGTTTTCTCGGTCAGATTGTGGTCAGTTCGTCAGTTTCTGGTTTCTCGGTCAGATTATGTTCAGTTGGTCAGTTTCTGGTTGCTAGATTAGATTGTGGTCAGTTGGTCAGTTTCTGGTTTCTAGGTCAGACTGTGGTCAGTTGGTCAGTTTCTGTTTTCTCGGTCAGACGGTGGTCAGTTGGTCAGTTTCTGGTTTCTATGTCAGACTGTCTTCAGTTGTTCAGTTTCTGGTTGCTTGATAAGACTGTGGTCAGTTGTCAGTTTCTGGTTTCTAGATCAGACTGTGGTCAATTCATCAGTTTATGGTTTCTAGGTCAGACAGTGGTCAGTTGGTCAGTTTCGAATTGTCTCGGTCAGATTGTGGTCAGCTGGACAGTTTCTGCTTTCGAGATCAGACTGCGGTCATTTGGTCAGTTTATGGTTTCTCGGTCAGACTATGTTCAGTTGGTCAGTTTCTGGTTGCTAGATCAGAATGTGGTCAGTTTGTCAGTTTCTGGTTTCTAGGTCTGACTATGGTCAGTTAGTCAGTTTCGGATTGTCTCGATCAGTTTTTGGTCAGTTGGACAGTTTCTGGTTTCTAGGTCAGACTGTGGTCAGTGGTCAGTTTCTGCTTTCTAGATCAGACTGTGGTCAGTTTGTCAGTTTCTGGTTCCAAGGTCACATTTTGGTCAGTTGGTCAGATTCAGTTTTCTAGGTCAGACTGTGGTCAGTTGGTCAGTTTCTGGTTTCGAGGTCAGACTGTGGTCAGTTGGTCAGTTTCTGATTCCCAGGTCAGACTGTGGTCATTTGGTCAGTTTCTGCTTACGAGGTCAGACTGTGGTCAGTTGGTCAGTTTCTAGTTTCTAGGTCAGAATGTGGTCAGTTGGTCAGTTTCTGCTTTCTAAATCAGACTGTGGTCAGTTCGTCAGTTTCAGGTTTCTAGGTCAGGCTCTGGTCAGTTGGTCAGTTTTGGATTGTCTCGGTCAGTTTTTGGTCAGTTGGACAGTTTCTGGTTGCTAGATCAGACTGTGGTTAGTTGGTCAGTTTCTGGTTTATAGGTCAGACTGTGGTCAGTTGGTCAGTTGCTGGTTGCTATGTCAGACTGTGGTCAGTTGGTCAGTTGCTGGTTGCTAGATCAGACTGTGGTTACTTGGTCAGTTTCTGGTTTATAGGTCAGACTGTAGTCCCTTGGACAGTTTCTGGTTCCTATGTCAGTCTGTGGTCAGTTGCTCAGTTTCTGGTTTATAGGTCAGACTGTGGTCAGTTGGTCAGTTTCTGGTTGCTAGATCCGACTGTGTTCAGTTGGTCAGTTTCTGTTTTCTCGGTCAGACTGTGGTCATTTGGTCAGTTTCTGTTTTCTAGGTCTGACTGTGGTCAGTTGGTCAGTTTCTGGTTCCAAGGTCAGTCTGTGGTCAGTTGCTCAGTTTTTAGTTTTTAGGTCAGACTGTGGTCAGTTGGTCAGTTGCTGGTTGCTATGTCAGACTGTGGTCAGTTGGTCAGTTTTTGCTTTCTAGATCAGACTATGGTCAGTTTCTGCTTGCTGGATCAGACTGTGTTCAGTTGGTCAGTTTCTGTTTTCTCGGTCAGACTGTGGTCATTTGGTCAGTTTCTGGTTTCTAGTTCAGACTGTTGGTAATTGGACATGTTGTGGTTAAATGTCAGACTGTGGTCAGTTGGTCAGTTTCTGGTTTTATGTCAGACGGAGGTCAGATGGTCAGTTTATGGTTTCTAGGTCAGAATGTGGTCAGTTGGTCAGTTTCTGGTTTCTAGTTCAGACTGTGTTCAGTTAGTCAGTTTCTGCTTTCTAGATCAGAATGTGTTCAGTTTGTCAGTTTCTGGTATCTAGTTCTGACTGTGGTCAGTTAGTCAGTTTCGGATTGTCTCGGTCAGTTTTTGGTCAGTTGGACAGTTTCTGGTTTCTAGGTCAGACTGTGGTCAGTGGCCAGTTTCTGCCTTATAAATCAGACTGTGGTCAGTTTGTCAGTTTCTGGTTCCAAGGTCACATTGTGGTCAGTTGGTCAGATTCTGTTGTCGAGGTCAGACTGTGGTCAGTTGGTCAGTTTCTGGTTTCGAGGTCAGACTGTGGTCAGTTGGTCAGTTTCTGATTCCAGTGTGAGACTGTGGTCAGTTGGTCAGTTTCTGTTTTCTAGGTCAGACTGTGGTCAGTTGGTCAGTTTCTGGTTTCTAGGTCAGAATGTGGTCAGTTGGTCAGTTTCTGCTTTCTAGATCAGACTGTGGTCAGTTTGTCAGTTTCTGGTTTCTCGGTCAGGCTGTGGTCAGTTGGTCAGTTTCGGATTGTCTCGGTCAGTTTTTGGTCAGTTGGACAGTTTCTGGTTGCTTGATCAGACTGTGGTTAGTTGGTCAGTTTCTGGTTTATAGGTCAGACTGTGGTCCCTTGGTCAGTTTCTGGTTCCTAGGTCAGTCTGTGGTCAGTTGCTCAGTTTCTGGTTTATAGGTCAGACTGTGGTCAGTTGGTCAGTTTCTGGGTTCTAGGTCAGACTGTGGTCAGTTGATCAGTTCCTGTTTTCACAGTCAGACTGTGGACATTTGGTCAGTTTCTGGTTGTCTCGGTCAGACTCTGGTCAGTTGGTCAGTTTCTGGATTCTAGGTTAGACTTATGTCAGTTGGTCAGTTTCTGGTTCATAATTCAGATTGTGATAGTTGGACAATTAGGCTTTCTAGTTCAGACTGTGGTCTGTTTGTCAGTATCGGGTTTCTCGGTCACACTGTGGTCAGTTGATATGTTTCGGGTTGTCTCAGTCAGATTGTGTCAATTGGTCAGTTGCTGGTTTCTATGTCAGACTGTGGTCAGTTGGTCAGTTTATGCTTTCTAGATCAGACTGTGGTCAGTTCGTCAGTTTCTGGTTTCTAGATCAGACTGTGTTGAGTTGGTCAGTTTCGGATTGTCTCGTTCAGATTGTGGTCAGTTGGACAGTTTCTGGTTTCTAGGTCAGACTGTGGTCAGTTGGTCAGTTTCTGGTTTCCAGGTCAGACTGTGGTCAGTTGGTCACTTTCATGTTGCCTCGGTCAGACTGTGTTCTGTTGGTCAGTTTCTGGTTTCTAGATCTGACTGTGGTCAGTTGGTCAGCTTCTGGTCTCTAGGTCTTCGAGTGGTCAGTTGGTCAGTTTCTGTTTTCTCGGTCCGACTGTGGTCAGTTGGTCAGTTTCTGTATTGTCGGTCAGACTGTGGTCAGTTGGTCAGTTTCGGATTGTCTCGTTCAGATTGTGGTCAGTTGGACAATTTCTGGCTTCTAGATCAGACTGTGGTCAGTTGGTCAGTTTTTGGTTTCTAGGTCAGACTGTGGCCAGTTGATCAGTTCCTGTTTTCACGATCAGAATGTGGTGAGTTGGTCAGTTTCGGGCTGTCTCGGTCAGACTGTGGACAGTTGGTCAGTTTCTGGTTGTCTCGGTCAGACTCTGGTCAGTTGGTCCGTTTCTGGTGTCTAGGTTAAACTGAAGTCAGTTGGTCAGTTTCTGGTTCATAATTCAGACTGTGATCATTTGGTCAATTCCGGTTTCTAGCTCAGAATGTGGTCAGTTGGTCAGTATCAGGTTTTTAGGTCAGACTGTGGTCAGTTGCTCAGTTTCTGGTTTCTCGGTCAGACTGTGGTCAGTTGCTATGTTTCACGTTGTCTCAGTCAGATTGTGGTCAGTTGGTCAGTTTCTGGTTTCTATGTCAGACTGTGGTCAGTTGGTCAGTTTATGCTTTCCAGATCAGACTGTGGTCAGATGGTCAGTTTCTGATTTCTAGGTCAGACTGTGGTCAGTTGGTCAGTTTCGGATTGTCTCGTTCAGATTGTGGTCAGTTGGACAGTTTCTGGTTTCTTGATCAGATTGTGTTCAGTTGGTCAGTTTCTGGTTTCTAGATCAGACTGAGGTCAGTTGGTCTGTTTCTGGTTTCTAGGTCAGAGTGTGGTCAGTTGGTCAGTTTCTGTTTTCTCGGTCAGATTGTGGTCAGTTCGTCAGTTTCTGGTTTCTCGGTCAGATTATGTTCAGTTGGTCAGTTTCTGGTTGCTAGATTAGATTGTGGTCAGTTGGTCAGTTTCGGGTTTCTAGGTCAGACTGTGGTCAGTTGGTCAGTTTCTGTTTTCTCGGTCAGACGGTGGTCAGTTGGTCAGTTTCTGGTTTCTATGTCAGACTGTGGTCAATTCTTCAGTTTATGGTTTCTAGGTCAGACTGTGGTCAGTTGGTCAGTTTCGAATTGTCTCGGTCAGATTGTGGTCAGCTGGACAGTTTCTGCTTTCGAGATCAGACTGCGGTCATTTGGTCAGTTTATGGTTTCTCGGTCAGACTATGTTCAGTTGGTCAATTTCTGGTTGCTAGATCAGACTGTGGTCAGTTGGTCAGTTTCTGGTTTCTAGGTCAGACTGTGGTCAGTTGGCCAGTTCCTCTTTAATCGGTCAGACTGTGGTCAGTTGGTCAGTTTCTGGTTTCTAGGTCAGACTGTGGTCAATTGGTCAGTTTCTGTTTGCTCGGTCAGACTGTGGTCAGTTGGTAAATTTCTGGTTTATAGTTCAGACAATGGTCAGTTTCTCAGTTTCTGGTTGTCTTCGTAAGACTGTGGTCAGTTGGTCAGTTTCAGGTTGTATCAGTCAGACTGTGGTCAGTTGGGAAGTTGCTGGGTCTAGGTCAGTCTGTAGAAAACTGGTCAGTTGCCGGTTGCTAGATCAGTCTGTGTTCAGTTTGTTACATTTTGGTTGCGAGCTCATCCTTTGGTCAATTGGTCAATTGCTGGTTTATCATCAGACTGTGGTCAGTTCCATCAGTTTCTGGGTTCTCGGTCAGACCGCGGTCAGTTCGTCAGTTTCGGGTTGTTTCGGTCAGACTGTGGTCAGTTGGTCAGTTTCTGGTTGTCTCGGTCAGACTCTGTGCAGTTGGTCAGTTTCTGGTTTCTAGATTAGACTGAATTCAGTTGGTCAGTTTCTGGTTCCTAATTCAGACTGTGATCAGTTGGTCAGTTACGGTTTCAAGCTCAGACTGCGGTCAGTTGGCCAGTATCAGATTTCTAGGTCAGCCTGTGGTCAGTTACTCAGTTTCAGGTTTCTAGGTCAGACTGTTGTCAGTTGCTACGTTTCGCATTGTCTCAGTCGGATTGTGGTCAGTTGGTCAGTTTCTGGTTTATAGGTCAGGCTGTGGTCACTTGGTCAGTTTATGCTTTCTAGATCAGACTGTGGTCAGTTGGTCAGCTTCTGGTTTCAAGGTCAGACTGTGGTCAGTTGATCAGTTTCTGGTTGCAAGATCAGACTGTGGTCAGTTGATCAGTTTCTGGTTTCTAGGTCAGACTGTGGTCAGTTGGTCAGTTTCTGTTTTCTCTGTCAGACAGTGGTCAGTTGGTCAGTTTCTGGTTTCTAGGTCAGACTGTGTTCAGTTGGTCAGCTTCTAGTTCCTAGATCAGACTGTTGTCAGTTGGTCAGTTTCTGGTTTCTAGATCAGACTGTGGTCATTTGATCATCTTCTGGTTTCTTGGTCAGACTGTGGTCAGTTGGTCAGTTTCAGATTGTCTCGGTCAGATTGTGGTCAGTTGGACAGTTTCTGGTTTCTAGATCAGACTGTGGTCAGTTGGTCAGTTTCTGGTTTCAAGGTCAGACTGTGGTCAGTACGTGAGTTTCATGTTGCCTTGGTCAGACTGTGTTCAGTTGGTCAGTTTCTGGTTTCCAAATCAGACTTTGGTCAGTTGGTCAGTTTCTGGTTTCTAGGTCAGTCTGTGGTCAGTTGGCCACTTTCTTTTTCCTCGGTCTGACTGTGGTCAGTTGGTCAGTTTCTGGTTTCTAGTTCAGACTGTGTTCAGTTGGTCAGTTTCTGGTTTCTATGTCAGACTGTGATCAGTTGGTCAGTTTCTGTTTTCTCGGTCAGACTGTGGTCAGTTGGTCAGTTTATGGTTTCTTGGTCAGACTGTGTTCAGTTTGTCAGTTTTTGGTTGCTAGATCAGACTGTGGTCAGTTGGTCAGTTTCTGCTTTCTAGATCGGACTGTGGTCAGTTGATCAGTTTCTGGTTTCTAGGTCAGACTGTGGTCAGTTGGTCAGTTTCTGTTTTGTCGGTCAGACTGTGTTCAGTTGGTCAGTTTCTGGGTTCGAGGTCAGACTGTGGTCAGTTGATCAGTTCCTGTTTTCACAGTCAGAATGTGGTGAGTTGGTCAGTTTCGGGCGGTCTCGGTCAGACTGTGGCCATTTGGTCAGTTTCTGGTTGTCTCGGTCAGACTCTGGTCAGTTGGTCAGTTTCTGGATTCTAGGTTAGACTGACGTCAGTTGGTCAGTTTCTGGTCCATAATTCCGATTGTGATAGTTGGACAATTAGGGTTTCTAGCTCAGACTGTGGTCAGTTAGTCAGTATCAGGTTTTTAGGTCAGACTGTGGTCAGTTGCTCAGTTTCTGGTTTCTCGGTCAGACTGTGGTCAGTTGATATGTTTCGGGTTGTCTCAATCAGATTGTGGTCAGTTGGTCAGTTTATGCTTTCTAGATCAGACTGTGTTCAGTTGTTCAGTTTCGGATTGTCTCAGTCAGACTTTGGTCATTTGGTCTGTTTCGGGTTCCTAGGCCGGAATGTGGTCAGTAGTTCAGTTTCTGGTGTCTAGATCAGACTGTGTCAGTTGGTCTGTTTCTGCTTCCTAGGTCAGACTGTGCTCAGTTGGAAAGTTTCTGCTTCCTATATCAGAATGTGGCGAATTGTTCAGTTTCTGGTTTCTAGGTCAGAATGTGGTCAGTTGGTCAGTTTCTGTTTTTATGTCAGACTGAGGTCAGACGGTCAGTTTTTGGTTGCTAGGTCAGAATGTGGTCTGTTGGTCAGTTACTGGTTTCGAGTTAACCATGTTTTCAGTTGGTCAGTTACTGGTTTCGAGGTCAGACTGTGGTCAGTTGGTCAGTTTCTGTTTTCTCGGTCAGATTGTGGTCAGTTCGTCAGTTTCTTGTTTCTCGGTCAGATTATGTTCAGTTGGTCAGTTTCTGGTTGCTTGATCAGATTGTGGTCAGTTGCTCAGTTTCTGGTTTCTCGGTCAGACTGTGGTCAGTTGATATGTTTCGGGTTGTCTCAATCAGATTGTGGTCAGTTGGTCAGTTTATGCTTTCTAGATCAGACTGTGGTCAGTTGATCAGTTTCTGGTTTCTAGGTCAGACTGTGTTCAGTTGGTCAGTTTCGGATTGTCTCGGCCAGATGGTGGTTGTTGGACAGTTTCTCGTTTCTAGATCAGTCTGTGGTCAGTAAGTCAGTTTCTGGTTTCTATGTCAGACTGTGGTCAGTTGGTCAGTTTCTGTTTTGTCGGTCAGACTGTGTTCAGTTGGTCAGTATCTGGGTTCGAGGTCATACTGTGGTCAGTTGATATGTTTCGGGTTGTCTCAGTCAGATTGTGGAGAGTTGGTCAGTTTATGCTTTCTAGATCAGACTGTGGTCAGTTGATCAGTTTCTGGTTTCTAGATCATCCTGTGGTCAGTTGGTCAATTGCTTGTTGCTCGATCAAACTGTGGTCAGTTGATCAGTTTCTGCTTTCGAGGTCAGACTGTGGTCAGTTGGTCAATATCTGGTTTCTAGGTCAAACTGTGGTCAGTTGGTCATTTTCTGTTTTCTTGGTCAGACTATGGTCAGTTGGTCAATTGCTGGTTTCTATGTCAGACTTTGGTCAGTTGGTCAGATACTGGTCGCAAGGTCAGAATGTGGCCTGTTGGATAGTTTGTGGTTGCTAGGTCAGACTGTGGTCATTTGGTCAGATTCTGGTTTCGAGGTCAGACTGTGGTCAGTTGTTCAGTTTCTGGTTTCTAGGTCAGACTGTGGTCATTTGTTCAGTTTCGCGTTGTCTTGGTCAGTTGGTCAGTTTCATGATGTCTCGGTCAGACTGTGGACATTTGGTCAGTTTCTGGTTTCTAGGTCATACTGTGGTCAGACTGCGGTCAGTAGGTCAGTTTCTGGTTTCTCGGTCAGACTGTGGGCAGTTGGTCAGTTTCTGGTTATCTAGGTCTGCTTCTCTGGTCAGTTTTTTTTTACTTTTAGGTTGCTAGGTCATCCTGTGTTCAGTTGTTCAATTGATTGTTGCTCGATCAGACTGTGGTCAGTTGATCATTTTCTGATTTCAAGGTCAGACTGTGGTCAGTTTATCATTTTCTGGTTTCTACGTCAGACTGTGGTCAGTTGTTCAGTTTCGGATTGTCTCAGTCAGACTTTGGTCATTTGGTCTGTTTCGGGTTCCTAGGCCGGAATGTGGTCAGTAGGTCAGTTTCTGGTGTCTAGATCAGACTGTGTCAGTTGGTCAGTTTCTGCTTCCTAGGTCAGACTGTGCTCAGTTGGAAAGTTTCTGCTTCCTATATCAGAATGTGGCGAATTGTTCAGTTTCTGGTTTCTAGGTCAGAATGTTGTCAGTTGGTCAGTTTCTGTTTTTATGTCAGACTGAGGTCAGACGGTCAGTTTTTGGTTGCTAGGTCAGAATGTGGTCTGTTGGTCAGTTACTGGTTTCGAGTTAACCATGTTTTCAGTTGGTCAGTTACTGGTTTCGAGGTCAGACTGTAGTCAGTTGGTCAGTTTCTGTTTTCTCGGTCAGTTTGTGGTCAGTTCGTCAGTTTCTTTTTTCTCGGTCAGATTATGTTCAGTTGGTCAGTTTCTGGTTGCTAGATCAGATTGTGGTCAGTTGATCAGTTTCTGGTTTCTAGGTCAGACTGTAGTCAGTTGGTCAGTTTCTGTTTTCTCGGTCAGACGGTGGTCAGTTGGTCAGTTTCTGGTTTCTATGTCAGACTGTCTTCAGTTGTTCAGTTTCTGGTATTATGATAAGACTGTGGTCAGTTGGTCAGTGTCTGGCTTCTAGATCAGACTGTGGTCAATTCATCAGTTTATGGTTTCTAGGTCAGACTGTGGTCAGTTGGTCAGTTTCGGATTGTTTCGGTCAGATTGTGGTCAGCTGGACAGTTTCTGCTTTCGAGATCAGACTGCGGTCATTTGGTCAGTTTCTGGTTTCTCGGTCAGACTATGTTCAGTTTGTCAGGTTCTGGTTGCTAGATCAGACTGTGGTCAGTTGGTCAGTTTCTGGTTTCTAGGTCAGACTGTGGTCAGTTGGCCAGTTCCTCTTTTCTCGGTCAGACTGTGGTCAGTTGGTCAATTTCTGGTTTCTAGGTCAGACTGTGGTCAATTGGTCAGTTTCTGTTTGCTAGGTCAGACTGTGGTCAGTTAGTAAATTTCTGGTTTATAGTTCAGACAATGGTCAGTTTCTCAGTTTCTGGT
This sequence comes from Pristiophorus japonicus, assembly GCF_044704955.1. Lineage (NCBI taxonomy): Eukaryota > Metazoa > Chordata > Chondrichthyes > Pristiophoridae > Pristiophorus > Pristiophorus japonicus. The sequence continues at coordinate 528,898 of NW_027253324.1, forward strand.
TGTCTTCGTAAGACTGTGGTCAGTTGGTCAGTTTCAGGTTGTATCGGTCAGACTGTGGTCAGTTGGGAAGTTGCTGGTTCTAGGTCAGTCTGTAGACAACTGGTCAGTTGCCGGTTGCTAGATCAGTCTGTGTTCAGTTTGTTACATTTTGGTTGCGAGCTCATCCTGTGGTCAATTGGTCAATTGCTGGTTACTTCATCAGACTGTGGTCAGTTCCATCAGTTTCTGGGTTCTCGGTCAGACTGCGGTCAGTTCGTCAGTTTCGGGTTGTTTCGGTCAGACTGTGGTCAGTTGGTCAGTTTCTGGTTGTCTCGGCAGACTCTGGTCAGTTGGTCAGTTTCTGGTTTCTAGATTAGACTGAATTCAGTTGGTCAGTTTCGGGTTCCTAATTCAGACTGTGATCAGTTGGTCAGTTACGGTTTCAAGCTCAGGCTGCGGTCAGTTGGCCAGTATCAGATTTCTAGGTCAGACTGTGGTCAGTTGGGAAGTTGCTGGTTCTAGGTCAGTCTGTAGACAACTGGTCAGTTGCCAGTTGCTAGATCAGTCTGTGTTCAGTTTGTTACATTTTGGTTGCGAGCTCATCCTGTGGTCAATTGGTCAATTGCTGGTTACTTCATCAGACTGTGGTCAGTTCCATTAGTTTCTGGGTTCTCGGTCATACTGCGGTCAGTTCGTCAGTTTCGGGTTGTTTCGGTCAGACTGTGGTCAGTTGGTCAGTTTCTGGTTGTCTCGGCAGACTCTGGTCAGTTGGTCAGTTTCTGGTTTCTAGATTAGACTGAATTCAGTTGGTCAGTTTCTGGTTCCTAATTCAGACTGTGATCAGTTGGTCAGTTACGGTTTCAAGCTCAGAGTGCGGTCAGTTGGCCAGTATCAGATTTCTAGGTCAGACTGTGGTCAGTTACTCAGTTTCTGGTTTCTAGGTCAGTCTGTGGTCAGTTGGCCACTTACTTTTTCCTCGGTCTGACTGTGGTCAGTTGGTCAGTTTCTGGTTTCTAGTTCAGACTGTGTTCAGTTGGTCAGTTTCTGGTTTCTATGTCAGACTGTGATCAGTTGGTCAGTTTCTGTTTTCTCGGTCAGACTGTGGTCAGTTGGTCAGTTTCTGGTTTCTAGGTCAGACTGTGTTCAGTTTGTCAGTTTTTGGTTGCTAGATCAGACTGTGGTGAGTTGGTCAGTTTCTGCTTTCTAGATCGGACTGTGGTCAGTTGATCAGTTTCTGGTTTCTAGGTCAGACTGTGGTCAGTTGGTCAGTTTCTGTTTTGTCGGTCAGACTGTGTTCAGTTGGTCAGTTTCTGGGTTCGAGGTCAGACTGTGGTCAGTTGATCAGTTCCTGTTTTCACAGTCAGAATGTGGTGAGTTGGTCAGTTTCGGGCGGTCTCGGTCAGACTGTGGCCATTTGGTCAGTTTCTGGTTTCTCGTTCAGACTGTGGTCAGTTGATATGTTTCGGGTTGTCTCAGTCAGATTGTGGTCAGTTGGTCAGTTTATGCTTTCTAGATCAGACTGTGGACAGTTGATCAGTTTCTGGTTTCACAGTCAGACTGTGTTCAGTTGGTCAGTTTCGGATTGTCTCGGCCAGATTGTGGTTGTTGGACAGTTTCTGGTTTCTAGATCAGACTGTGGTCAGTAAGTCAGTTTCTGGTTTCTATGTCAGACTGTGGTCAGTTGGTCAGTTTCTGTTTTGTCGGTCAGACTGTGTTCAGTTGGTCAGTTTCTGGGTTATAGGTCAGACTGTGGTCAGTTGATCAGTTCCTGTTTTCACAGTCAGAATGTGGTCAGTTGGTCAGTTTCTGTTTTTATGTCAGACTGAGGTCAGACGGTCAGTTTGTGGTTGCTAGGTCAGAATGTGGTCTGTTGGTCAGTTACTGGTTTCGAGTTAACCATGTTTTCAGTTGGTCAGTTACTGGTTTCGAGGTCAGACTGTGGTCAGTTCGTCAGTTTCTTGTTTCTCGGTCAGATTATGTTCAGTTGGTCAGTTTCTGGTTGCTAGATCAGATTGTGGTCAGTTGGTCAGTTTCTGGTTTCTAGGTCAGACTGTGGTCAGTTGGTCAGTTTCTGTTTTCTCGGTCAGACGGTGGTCAGTTGGTCAGTTTCTGGTTTCTATGTTCAGACTGTCTTCAGTTGTTCAGTTTCTGGTTGCTAGATAAGACTGTGGTCAGTTGGTCAGTTTCTGGTTTCTAGATCAGACTGTGGTCAATTCATCAGTTTCTGGTTTCCAGGTCAGACTGTGGTCAGTTGGTCAGTTTCGGATTGTCTCGGTCAGATTGTGGTCAGCTGGACAGTTTCTGCTTTCGAGATCAGACTGCGGTCATTTGGTCAGTTTCTGGTTTCTCGGTCAGACTATGTTCAGTTGGTCAGGTTCTGGTTGCTAGATCAGACTGTGGTCAGTTGGTCAGTTTCTGGTTTCTAGGTCAGACTGTGGTCAGTTGGCTAGTTCCTCTTTTCTCGGTCAGACTGTGGTCAGTTGGTCAGTTTCTGGTTTCTAGGTCAGACTGTGGTCAATTGGTCAGTTTCTGTTTGCTAGGTCAGACTGTGGTCAGTTAGTAAATTTCTTTTTTATAGTTCAGACAGTGGTCAGTTTCTCAGTTTCTGGTTGTCTTCGTAAGACTGTGGTCAGTTGGACACTTTCAGGTTGTATCGGTCAGACTGTGGTCAGTTGGGAAGTTGCTGGTTCTAGGTCAGTCTGTAGACAACTGGTCAGTTGCCGGTTGCTAGATCAGTCTGTGTTCAGTTTGTTACATTTTGGTTGCGAGCTCATCCTGTGGTCAATTGGTCAATTGCTGGTTACTTCATCAGACTGTGGTCAGTTCCATCATTTTCTGGGTTCTCGGTCAGACTGCGGTCAGTTCGTCAGTTTCGGGTTGTTTCGGTCAGACTGTGGTCAGTTGGTCAGTTTCTGGTTGTCTCGGCAGACTCTGGTCAGTTGGTCAGTTTCTGGTTTCTAGATTAGACTGAATTCAGTTGGTCAGTTTCTGGTTCCTAATTCAGACTGTGATCAGTTGGTCAGTTACGGTTTCAAGCTCAGACTGCGGTTAGTTGGCCAGTATCAGATTTCTAGGTCAGACTGTGGTCAGTTACTCAGTTTCAGGTTTCTAGGTCAGACTGTTGTCAGTTGCTACGTTTCGCATTGTCTCAGTCGGATTGTGGTCAGTTGGTCAGTTTCTGGTTTCTAGGTCAGGCTCTGGTCACTTGGTCAGTTTATGCTTTCTAGATCAGACTGTGGTCAGTTGGTCAGCTTCTGGTTTCAAGGTCAGACTGTGGTCAGTTGATCAGTTTCTGGTTGCAAGATCAGACTGTGGTCAGTTGATCAGTTTCTGGTTTCTAGGTCAGACTGTGGTCAGTTGGTCAGTTTCTTTTTTCTCTGTCAGACAGTGGTCAGTTGGTCAGTTTCTGGTTTCTAGGTCAGACTGTGATCAGTTGGTCAGTTTCAGATTGTCTCGGTCAGATTGTGGTCAGTTGGACAGTTTCTGGTTTCGAGATCAGACTGTGGTCAGTTGGTCAGTTTCTGGTTTCGAGGTAAGACTGTGGTTCAGTAAGTGAGTTTCATGTTGCCTTGGTCAGACTGTGTTCAGTTGGTCAGTTTCTGGTTTCCAAATCAGACTGTGGTCAGTTGGTCAGTTTCTGGTTTCTAGATCAGACTGTGGTCATTTGATCATCTTCTGGTTTCTAGGTCAGACTGTGGTCAGTTGGTCAGTTTCAGATTGTCTCGGTCAGATTGTGGTCAGTTGGACAGTTTCTGGTTTCGAGATCAGACTGTGGTCAGTTGGTCAGTTTCTGGTTTCTAGGTCAGACTGTGGTTCAGTAAGTGAGTTTCATGTTGCCTTGGTCAGACTGTGTTCATTTGGTCAGTTTCTGGTTTCCAAATCAGACTTTGGTCAGTTGGTCAGTTTCTGGTTTCTAGGTCAGTCTGTGGTCAGTTGGCCACTTACTTTTTCCTCGGTCTGACTGTGGTCAGTTGGTCAGTTTCTGGTTTCTAGTTCAGACTGTGTTCAGTTGGTCAGTTTCTGGTTTCTATGTCAGACTGTGATCAGTTGGTCAGTTTCTGTTTACTCGGTCAGACTGTGGTCAGTTGGTCAGTTTCTGGTTTCTAGGTCAGACTGTGTTCAGCTTGTCAGTTTTTGGTTGCTAGATCAGACTGTGGTGAGTTGGTCAGTTTCTGCTTTCTACATCGGACTGTGGTCAGTTGATCAGTTTCTGGTTTCTAGGTCAGACTGTGGTCAGTTGGTCAGTTTCTGTTTTGTCGGTCAGACTGTGTTCAGTTGGTCAGTTTCTGGGTTCGAGGTCAGACTGTGGTCAGTTGATCAGTTCCTGTTTTCACAGTCAGAATGTGGTGAGTTGGTCAGTTTCGGGCGGTCTCGGTCAGACTGTGGCCATTTGGTCAGTTTCTGGTTTCTCGTTCAGACTGTGGTCAGTTGATATGTTTCGGGTTGTCTCAGTCAGATTGTGGTCAGTTGGTCAGTTTATGCTTTCTAGATCAGACTGTGGACAGTTGATCAGTTTCTGGTTTCACAGTCAGACTGTGATCAGTTGGTCAGTTTCGGATTGTCTCGGCCAGATTGTGGTTGTTGGACAGTTTCTGGTTTCTAGATCAGACTGTGGTCAGTAAGTCAGTTTCTGGTTTCAATGTCAGACTGTGGTCAGTTGGTCAGTTTCTGTTTTGTCGGTCAGACTGTGTTCAGTTGGTCATTTTCTGGGTTATAGGTCAGACTGTGGTCAGTTGATCAGTTCCTGTTTTCACAGTCAGAATGTGGTGAGTTGGTCAGTTTCGGGCGGTCTCGGTCAGACTGTGGACATTTGGTCAGTTTCTGGTTGTTTCGGTCAGACTCTGATCAGTTGGTCAGTTTCTGGTTTCTACGTTAGACTGACGTCAGTTGGTCAGTTTCTGGTTCATAATTCAGATTGTGATAGTTGGACAATTAGGGTTTCTAGCTCAGACTGTGGTCAGTTAGTCAGTATCAGGTTTTTAGGTCAGACTGTGGTCAGTTGCTCAGTTTCTGGTTTCTCGGTCAGACTGTGGTCAGTTGATATGTTTCGGGTTGTCTCAGTCAGATTGTGGTCAGTTGGTCAGTTTATGCTTTCTAGATCAGACTGTGGTCAGTTGATCAGTTTCTGGTTTCTAGATCATCCTGTGGTCAGTTGGTCAATTGCTTGTTGCTCGATCAGACTGTGGTCAGTTGATCAATTTCTGCTTTCGAGGTCAGACTGTGGTCAGTTGGTCAATTTCTGGTTTCTAGGTCAAACTGTGGTCAGTTGGTCATTTTCTGTTTTCTTGGTCAGACTGTGGTCAGTTGGTCAATTGCTGGTTTCTATGTCAGACTTTGGTCAGTTGGTCAGATACTGGTCGCAAGGTCAGAATGTGGCCTGTTGGATAGTTTGTGGTTGCTAGGTCAGACTGTGGTCATTTGGTCAGATTCTGGTTTCGAGGTCAGACTGTGGTCAGTTGTTTAGTTTTTGGTTTCTAGGTCAGACTGTGGTCATTTGTTCAGTTTCGCGTTGTCTTGGTCAGTTGGTCAGTTTCATGTTGTCTCGGTCAGACTGTGGACATTTGGTCAGTTTCTGGTTTCTAGGTCATACTGTGGTCAGACTGCGGTCAGTGGGTCAGTTTCTGGTTTGTCGATCAGACTGTGGTCAGTTGGTCAGTTTCTGGTTGTCTAGGTCTGTTTCTCTGGTCAGTTTTTTTTACTTTTAGGTTGCTAGGTCATCCTGTGTTCAGTTGGTCAATTGATTGTTGCTCGATCAGACTGTGGTCAGTTGATCAGTTTCTGATTTCAAGGTCAGAATGTGGTCAGTTTATCATTTTCTGGTTTCTACGTCAGACTGTGGTCAGTTGTTCAGTTTCGGGTTGTCTCAGTCACACTTTGGTCATTTGGTCTGTTTCGGGTTCCTAGGCCGGAATGTGGTCAGTTGGTCAGTTTCTGGTGTCTAGATCAGACTGTGTCAGTTGGTCAGTTTCAGGTTTCTATGTCAGACTGTGGTCAGTTACTTGTTGCTAGGTTAGACTGTGCTCAGTTGGTAAGTTTCTGCTTTCGAGGTCAGACTGTGCTCAGTTGGACAGTTTCTGCTTCCTATGTCAGAATGTGGCCAATTGGTCAGTTTCTGGTTTCTAGGTCAGACTGTGATCAGTTGGTCAGTTTTTGTTTTTATGTCAGACTGAGGACAGACGGTCAGTTTTTGGTTGCGAGGTCAGAATGTGGTCAGTTGGTCAGTTACTGGTTTCGAGTTAACCATGTTTTCAGTTGGTCAGTTTCTGGTTGTCTAGGTCTGTTTCTCTGGTCAGTAATTTTTACTTTTTGGTTGCTAGGTCATCCTGTGGTCAGTTGGTCATTTTCTGTTTTCTTGGTCTCACTATGGTCAGCTGGTCAATTGCTGGTTGTCTAGGTCAGTTTCTATGGTTAGTTTTTTTTACTTTTTGGTTGCAAGGTCATCCTGTGGTCAGTTGGTCAATTGTTTGTTGCTCGATCAGACTGTGGTCAGTTGATCAGTTTCTGGTTTCGAGGTCAGATTGTGGTCAGTTGGTCAATTTCTGGTTTCTAGTTCAGACTGTGGTCACTTGGACATTTTCTTTTTTCTTGGTCAGACTGTGGTCAGTTGGTCAATTGCTGGTTTCTATGTCAGACTTTGGTCAGTTGGTCGGTTACTGGTCGCAATGTCAGAATGTGGCCTGTTGGACAGTTTGTGTTTGCTAGGTCAGACTGTGGTCCGTTAGTCAGATACTGGTGGCTAGGTCAGAATGTGGACTGTTGGAAAGTTTGTGGTTGCTAGGTCACACTGTGGTCATTTGGTCAGTTTCTGGTTTCGAGGTCAGATTGTGGTCAGTTGCCTAGTTTCTCGTTTCTTCGTCAGACTGTGGTCATTTAGTCAGTTTCGTGTTGTCTTGGTCAGTTAGTCTGTTTCATGTTGTCTCGGTCAGACTGTGGGCAGTGGTCAGTTTCTGGTTTATAGGTCAGACTGTGGTCAGACTGTGGTCAGTTGGTCAGTTTCTGGTTTCTAAATCAGACTGTGGTCAGTTGGTCAGTTTCCGGTTTCTAGGTCAGACTGTGGTCAGTTGGTCAGTTTAAGATTTCTAGGTTAGACTGTGTTCAGTTGGTCAATTGCTGGTTTCTACGTCAGACTTTGGGCAGTGGTCAGTTTCTGGTGGTTAAGAAAGATGTTTAATAAAGCAAATGGCATGTTGGCCTTCATAGCGAGGGGATTTGATTACAGGGGTTGGGAGGTGTTGCTACAGTTGTACAGGGCCTTGGTGAGGCCACACCCGGAGTATTGTGTACAGTTTTGGTCTCCTAACTTGAGGAAGGACATTCTTGCTATTGAGGGAGTGCAGCAAAGATTCACCAGACTGATTCCCGAGATGGTGGGACTGACCTATCAAGAAAGACTGGATCAACTGGGCTTGTATTCACTGGAGTTCAGAAGAGTGAGAGGGGACCTCATAGAAACGTTTAAAATTCTGACGGGTTTGGGCAGGTTGGATGCAGGAAGAATGTTCCCAATGTTGGGGAAGTCCAGAACCAGAGGTCACAGTCTAATGATAAGGAGTAAGCCATTTAGGACCGAGATAAGGAGAAACTTCTTCATCCAGAGAATGGTGAACCTGTGGAATTCTCTACCACAGAAAGTAATTGAGGCCAATTCACTAAATATATTCAAAAGGGAGTTAGATGAAGTCCTTGCAACTCGGGGGATCAAGGGGTATGGCGTGAAAGCAGGAAGGGGGAAATGACTTTGCATGTTCAGCCATGAACTCATTGAATGGCGAGCAGGCTAGAAGGGCTGAATGGCCTGCTCCTGCACCTATTTTCTATGTTTCTATGTTTTTTTCTGGTTGTCTAGGTCTGTTTCTCTGGTCAGTTTTTAACATTTTGGTTGCTCGGTAATCCTGTGGTCAGTTGGTCAGTTTCTGGTTCCGAGGTCAGACTGCGGTCAGTTGGTCAGTTTCTGGTTGCAAGGTCAGACTGTGGTCAGTTGGTCAGTTTCTGGTTTCTAGGTCAGACTGTGGTCCGTTGGTCAATTTCTGGTTTCTAGCTCAGAATGTGGTCAGTTGGTCAGTTATGGTTTCGAGTTAAGAATGTTTTCAGTTGTTCAGTTTCTGGTTTCGAGGTCAGACAGATGTCAGTTGATCAGTTTCTGGTTTTGAGGTCAGACTGTGGTCAGTTGTTCAGTTTCTGGTTTCTAGGTCAGACTGTGGTCAGTTGGTCAGTTTCAGGTTTCTAGGTTAGACTGTGTTCAGTTGGTCAATTGCTGGTTTCTATGTCAGACTGTGGTCAGTTAGTCAGATACTGGTTGCTAGGTCTGAATGTGGCCTGTTGGACAATTTGTGGTTGCTAGGTCAGACTGTGGTCATTTGGTCAGTTTCTGGTTTCGAGGTCAGATTGTGGTAAGTTGCTCAGTTTCTGGTTTCTTGGTCAGACTGTGGTCAGTTGGTCAGTTTCGTGTTGTCTTGGTCAGTTGGACAGTTTCATGTTGTCTCGGTCAGGCTTTGGGCAGTTGGTCAGTTTCTGGTTTCTAGGTCAGACTATGGTCAGACTGTGGTCAGTTGGTCAGTTTCTTGTACCTCGGTCAGACTATGGTCAGTTGGTCAGTCTCTGGTTGTCTAGGTCTGTTTCTCTGGTCAGTTTTTTAGTATTATGGTTGCTAGGTCATCCTGTGGTCAGTCGGTCAGTTGCTTGTTGCTAGGTCAGCCTGTGGTCAGTTGGTCAGTTTCTGGTTGCTAGATCAGACTGTGGTCAGTTGGTCAGTTTATGGTTTCCAGATCAGACTGTGCTCAGTTGGACAGTTTCTGGTTTCTAGGTCAGACTGTGGTCAGTTGGTCAGTTTCATGTTGTCTCGGTCAGATTGTGGTGAGTTGGTCAGTTTCTGGTTCCGAGGTCAGACTGTGGTCAGTTGGTCAGTTTCTGGTTCCAAGGTCAGACTGTGGTCAGTTGGTCAGTTTCTGTTTTTAGGTCAGACTGAGGTCAGATGGTCAGTTTCTGGTTTCTAGGTCAGACTGTGGTCAGTTCGTCAGTTTCTGGTTTCGAGTTAAGAATGTGGTCAGTTGGTCAGTTTCTGTTTTTATGTCAGACTGAGGTCAGACGGTCAGTTTCTGGTTTCTAGGTCAGAATGTGGTCAGTTGGTCAGTTTATGGTTTCGAGTTAAGAATGTTTTCAGTTGGTCAGTTTCTGGTTTCGAGGTCAGACTGTTGTCAGTTGATCAGGTTCTGGTTTTGAGGTCAGACTGTGGTCAGTTGTTCAGTTTCTGGTTTATAGGTCAGACTGTGGTCAGTTGGTCAGTTTCAGGTTTCTAGGTTAGACTGTGTTCAGTTGGTCAATTGCTGGTTTCTATTTCAGACTGTGGTCAGTTAGTCAGATACTGTTTGCAAGGTCATAATGTGGCCTTTTGGACAATTTGTGGTTGCTAGGTCAGACTGTGGTCATTTGGTCAGTTTCTGGTATCGAGGTCAGATTGTGGTCAGTTGCTCAGTTTCTGGTTTCTTGGTCAGATTGTGGTCATTTGGTCAGTTACGTGTTGTCTTGGTCAGTTGGACAGTTTCATGTTGTCTCGTTCAGGATTTGGGCAGTTGGTCAGTTTCTGGTTTCTAGGTCAGACTATGGTCAGACTGTGGTCAGTTGGTCAGTTTCTTGTTTCTCGGTCAGACTGTGGTCAGTTGGTCCGTTTTCGCTTTGTCTAGGTCTGTTTCTCTGGTCAGTTTTTTAGTATTTTGGTTGCTAGGTCATCCTGTGGTCAGTCGGTCAGTTGCCTGTTGCTAGGTCAGCCTGTGGTCAGTTGGTCAGGTTCTGGTTGCTAGATCAGACTGTGGTCAGTTGGTCAGTTTCTGGTTTCTAGATCATACTGTGTTCAGTTGGACAGTTTCTGGTTTCTAGGTCAGACTGTGGTCAGTTGGTCAGTTTCATGCTGCCTCGGTCAGATTGTAGTCAGTTGGTCAGTTTCTGGTTCCGAGGTGAGATTGTGGTCAGTTGCTCAGCTTCTGGTTCCAAGGTCAGACTGTGGTCAGTTGGTCAGTTTCTGGTTTCTATGTCAGCCTGTGGTCCGTTGGTCAATTTCTGTTTTCTAGGTTACACTCTGGTCAGTTGGTCAGTTTCTGTTTTTAGGTCAGACTGAGGTCAGATCGTCAGTTTCTGGTTTCGAGTTAAGAATGTGGTCAGTTCGTCAGTTTCTGGTTTCTATTTCAGACTGTGGTCAGTTAGTCAGATACTGTTTGCAAGGTCATAATGTGGCCTTTTGGACAATTTGTGGTTGCTAGGTCAGACTGTGGTCATTTGGTCAGTTTCTGGTTCCAAGGTCAGACTGTGGTCAGTTGGTCAGTTTCTGGTTTCTAGGTCAGACTGTGGTCCGTTGGTCAATTTCTGGTTTCTAGCACAGAATGTGGTCAGTTGGTCAGTTATGGTTTCGAGTTAAGAATGTTTTCAGTTGTTCAGTTTCTGGTTTCGAGGTCAGACAGATGTCAGTTGATCAGTTTCTGGTTTTGAGGTCAGACTGTGGTCAGTTGTTCAGTTTCTGGTGTCTAGGTCAGACTGTGGTCAGTTGGTCAGTTTCAGGTTTCTAGGTTAGACTGTGTTCAGTTGGTCAATTGCTGGTTTCTATGTCAGACTGTGGTCAGTTAGTCAGATACTGGTTGCTAGGTCTGAATGTGGCCTGTTGGACAATTTGTGGTTGCTAGGTCAGACTGTGGTCATTTGGTCAGTTTCTGGTTTCGAGGTCAGATTGTGGTAAGTTGCTCAGTTTCTGGTTTCTTGGTCAGACTGTGGTCAGTTGGTCAGTTTCGTGTTGTCTTGGTCAGTTGGACAGTTTCATGTTGTCTCGGTCAGGCTTTGGGCAGTTGGTCAGTTTCTGGTTTCTAGGTCAGACTATGGTCAGACTGTGGTCAGTTGGTCAGTTTCTTGTACCTCGGTCAGACTATGGTCAGTTGGTCAGTCTCTGGTTGTCTAGGTCTGTTTCTCTGGTCAGTTTTTTAGTATTATGGTTGCTAGGTCATCCTGTGGTCAGTCGGTCAGTTGCTTGTTGCTAGGTCAGCCTGTGGTCAGTTGGTCAGTTTCTGGTTGCTAGATCAGACTGTGGTCAGTTGGTCAGTTTATGGTTTCCAGATCAGACTGTGCTCAGTTGGACAGTTTCTGGTTTCTAGGTCAGACTGTGGTCAGTTGGTCAGTTTCATGTTGTCTCGGTCAGATTGTGGTGAGTTGGTCAGTTTCTGGTTCCGAGGTCAGACTGTGGTCAGTTGGTCAGTTTCTGGTTCCAAGGTCAGACTGTGGTCAGTTGGTCAGTTTCTGTTTTTAGGTCAGACTGAGGTCAGATGGTCAGTTTCTGGTTTCTAGGTCAGACTGTGGTCAGTTCGTCAGTTTCTGGTTTCGAGTTAAGAATGTGGTCAGTTGGTCAGTTTCTGTTTTTATGTCAGACTGAGGTCAGACGGTCAGTTTCTGGTTTCTAGGTCAGAATGTGGTCAGTTGGTCAGTTTATGGTTTCGAGTTAAGAATGTTTTCAGTTGGTCAGTTTCTGGTTTCGAGGTCAGACTGTTGTCAGTTGATCAGGTTCTGGTTTTGAGGTCAGACTGTGGTCAGTTGTTCAGTTTCTGGTTTATAGGTCAGACTGTGGTCAGTTGGTCAGTTTCAGGTTTCTAGGTTAGACTGTGTTCAGTTGGTCAATTGCTGGTTTCTATTTCAGACTGTGGTCAGTTAGTCAGATACTGTTTGCAAGGTCATAATGTGGCCTTTTGGACAATTTGTGGTTGCTAGGTCAGACTGTGGTCATTTGGTCAGTTTCTGGTATCGAGGTCAGATTGTGGTCAGTTGCTCAGTTTCTGGTTTCTTGGTCAGATTGTGGTCATTTGGTCAGTTACGTGTTGTCTTGGTCAGTTGGACAGTTTCATGTTGTCTCGTTCAGGATTTGGGCAGTTGGTCAGTTTCTGGTTTCTAGGTCAGACTATGGTCAGACTGTGGTCAGTTGGTCAGTTTCTTGTTTCTCGGTCAGACTGTGGTCAGTTGGTCCGTTTTCGCTTTGTCTAGGTCTGTTTCTCTGGTCAGTTTTTTAGTATTTTGGTTGCTAGGTCATCCTGTGGTCAGTCGGTCAGTTGCCTGTTGCTAGGTCAGCCTGTGGTCAGTTGGTCAGGTTCTGGTTGCTAGATCAGACTGTGGTCAGTTGGTCAGTTTCTGGTTTCTAGATCATACTGTGTTCAGTTGGACAGTTTCTGGTTTCTAGGTCAGACTGTGGTCAGTTGGTCAGTTTCATGCTGCCTCGGTCAGATTGTAGTCAGTTGGTCAGTTTCTGGTTCCGAGGTGAGATTGTGGTCAGTTGCTCAGCTTCTGGTTCCAAGGTCAGACTGTGGTCAGTTGGTCAGTTTCTGGTTTCTATGTCAGCCTGTGGTCCGTTGGTCAATTTCTGTTTTCTAGGTTACACTCTGGTCAGTTGGTCAGTTTCTGTTTTTAGGTCAGTCTGAGGTCAGATCGTCAGTTTCTGGTTTCGAGTTAAGAATGTGGTCAGTTCGTCAGTTTCTGGTTTCGAGGTCAGACTGTGGTCAGTTGGTCAGTTTCTGGTTTCGAGGTCAGACTGTGGTCAGTTGGTCAATTTCTGGTTTCTAGGTCAGACTTTGGTCAGTTGGTCAGTTTCATGTTGCCTCGGTCAGACTGTGGTCACTTTGTCAGTTTCTGGTTCCAAGGTCAGACTGTGGTCAGTTGGTCAGTTTCTGGTTTCTAGGTCAGACTTGTGGTCAGTTGGTCAGTTTCGGGTTCCAAGGTCAGACTGTCGTCAGTTGGTCAGTTTCTTTATTCTAGTTCAGTCTGTGGTCCATTGGTCAGTTTCTGGTTTCTAGGTCAGACTGTCGTCAGTTGGTCAGTTTCTGGTTTCGAGTTAAGAATGTTTTCAGTTGGTCAGTTTCTGGTTTCGAGGTCAGACTGTGGTCAGTTGTTCAGTTTCTGGATTCTAGGTCAGACTGTGGTCAGTTGTTCAGTTTAGGGTTGTCTTGGTCAGTTGGTCAGTTTCATGTTGTCTCGGTCAGACTTTGGACATTTGGTCAGTTTCTGGTTTCTAGGTCAGACTGTGGTCAGACTGTGGTCAGTAGGTCAGTTTCTGGTTTCTCGGTGAGACTGTGGTCAGTTGTTCAGTTTCTGGTTGTCTAGGTCTGTTTCTCTGGTCAGTTTTTTTTACTTTTTGATTGCTAAGTCATCCTGTGGTCAGTTGTTCAATTGCTTGTTGCTCGATCAGACTGTGGTCCGTTGATCAGTTTCTGGTTTCGAGGTCAGACTGTGGTCAGTTGGTCAATGTCTGGTTTCTTGTTCAGACTGTGGTCAGTTGGTAATTTTCTGTTTTCTTGGTCAGATTGTGGTCAGTTGGTCAATTCCTGGTTTCGATGTCAGACTTTGGTCAGTTAGTCAGATACTGGTCGCAAGGTCAGAATGTGGCCTGTTGGATAGTTTGTGGTTGCTAGGTCAGACTGTGGTCATTTGTTCAGTTTCTGGTTTCGAGGTCAGACTGTGGTCAGTTGTTCAGTTTCTGGTTTCTAGGTTAGACTGTGGTCAGTTGTTCAGTTTCGCGTTGTCTTGGTCAGTTGGTCAGTTTCATGTTGTCTCGGTCAGACTGTGGACATTTGGTCAGTTTCTGGTTTCTAGGTCATACTGTGGGAAGACTGTGGTCAGTAGGTCAGTTTCTGGTTTCTCGGTCAGACTGTGGTCAGTTGGTCAGTTTCTGGTTGTCTAGGTCTGTTTCTCTGGTCAGTATTTTTTACTTTTTGTTTGCTAGGTCATACCGTGTTCAGTTGGTCAATTGATTGTTGCTCGATCAGACTGTGGACAGTTGATCAGTTTCTGATTTCAAGGTCAGACTGTGGTCAGTTTATCAGTTTTTGGTTTCTACGTCAGACTGTGGTCAGTTGGTCAGTTTCCGCGTTGTCTCAGTCAGACTTTGGTCATTTGGTCTGTTTCGGGTTCCTAGGCCGGAATGTGGTCAGTTGGTCAGTTTCTGGTTTCTAGATCAGACTGTGTCAGTTCGTCAGTTTCAGGTTTCTAGGTCAGACTGTGGTCAGTTACTGGTTGCTAGGTTAGACTGTGCTCAGTTGGTCAGTTTCTGGTTCCTAGGTCAGACTGTGCTCAGTTGGACAGTTTCTGCTTCCTATGTCAGAATGTGGTCCATTGGTCAGTTTCTGGTTTCTAGGTCAGACTGTGGTCAGTTGGTCAGTTTCTGTTTTCATGTCAGACTGAGGTCAGACGGTTAGTTTTTGGTTGCTGGGTCAGAATGTGGTCAGTTGGTCAGTTACTGGTTTCGGGTTAAGAATGTTTTCAGTTGGTCAGTTACTGGTTTCGAGGTCAGACTGTGGTCAGTTGGTCAGTTTCTGGTTTCTAGGTCAGACTGTGTTCAGTTGGTCAATTGCTGGTTTCAACGTCAGACTGTGCTCAGTTAGTCACATACTGGTTGCTAGGTCAGAATGTGGCCTGTCGGACAATTTGTGGTTGCTTGGTCAGACTCTGGTCATTTGGTCAGTTTCTGGTTTCGAGGTCAGATTGTGATCAGTTGCTCAGTTTCTGGTTTCTTGGTCAGACTGTGGTCATTTGTTCAGTTTCGTGTTGTCTTGGTCAGTTGGACAGTTTCATGTTGTCTCGGTCAGGCTTTGGTCAGTTGGTCATTTTCTGATTTCTAGGTCAGACTATGGTCAGACTGTGGTCAGTTGGTCAGTTTCTTGTTTCTCGGTCAGACTGTGGTCAGTTGGTCAGTTTCTGGTTTTCTAGGTCTGTTTCTCTGGTCAGGTTTTTAGTATTTTGGTTGCTAGGTCATCCTGTGGTCAGTCGGTCAGTTGCTTGTTGCTAGGTCAGCCTGTGGTCAGTTGGTCAGTTTCTGGTTTCTAGATCAGACAGTGTTTAGTTGGACAGTTTCTGGTTTCTAGGTCAGGCTGTGGTCAGTTGGTCAGTTTCATGTTGCCTCCGTCAGATTGTGGTCAGTTGGTCAGTTTCTGCTTCCGTGGTCAGACTGTGGTCATTTGTTCAGTTTCGTGTTGTCTTGGTCAGTTGGACAGTTTCATGTTGTCTCGGTCAGGCTTTGGTCAGTTGGTCATTTTCTGATTTCTAGGTCAGACTATGGTCAGACTGTGGTCAGTTGGTCAGTTTCTTGTTTCTCGGTCAGACTGAGGTCAGATCGTCAGTTTCTGGTTTCGAGTTAAGAATGTGGTCAGTTCGTCAGTTTCTGGTTTCTATTTCAGACTGTGGTCAGTGAGTCAGATACTGTTTGCAAGGTCATAATGTGGCCTTTTGGACAATTTGTGGTTGCTAGGTCAGACTGTGGTCATTTGGTCAGTTTCTGGTTCCAAGGTCAGACTGTGGTCAGTTGGTCAGTTTCTGGTTTCTAGGTCAGACTGTGGTCCGTTGGTCAATTTCTGGTTTCTAGCTCAGAATGTGGTCAGTTGGTCAGTTATGGTTTCGAGTTAAGAATGTTTTCAGTTGTTCAGTTTCTGGTTTCGAGGTCAGACAGATGTCAGTTGATCAGTTTCTGGTTTTGAGGTCAGACTGTGGTCAGTTGTTCAGTTTCTGGTTTCTAGGTCAGACTGTGGTCAGTTGGTCAGTTTCAGGTTTCTAGGTTAGACTGTGTTCAGTTGGTCAATTGCTGGTTTCTATGTCAGACTGTGGTCAGTTAGTCAGATACTGGTTGCTAGGTCTGAATGTGGCCTGTTGGACAATTTGTGGTTGCTAGGTCAGACTGTGGTCATTTGGTCAGTTTCTGGTTTCGAGGTCAGATTGTGGTAAGTTGCTCAGTTTCTGGTTTCTTGGTCAGACTGTGGTCAGTTGGTCAGTTTCGTGTTGTCTTGGTCAGTTGGACAGTTTCATGTTGTCTCGGTCAGGCTTTGGGCAGTTGGTCAGTTTCTGGTTTCTAGGTCAGACTATGGTCAGACTGTGGTCAGTTGGTCAGTTTCTTGTACCTCGGTCAGACTATGGTCAGTTGGTCAGTCTCTGGTTGTCTAGGTCTGTTTCTCTGGTCAGTTTTTTAGTATTATGGTTGCTAGGTCATCCTGTGGTCAGTCGGTCAGTTGCTTGTTGCTAGGTCAGCCTGTGGTCAGTTGGTCAGTTTCTGGTTGCTAGATCAGACTGTGGTCAGTTGGTCAGTTTATGGTTTCCAGATCAGACTGTGCTCAGTTGGACAGTTTCTGGTTTCTAGGTCAGACTGTGGTCAGTTGGTCAGTTTCATGTTGTCTCGGTCAGATTGTGGTGAGTTGGTCAGTTTCTGGTTCCGAGGTCAGACTGTGGTCAGTTGGTCAGTTTCTGGTTCCAAGGTCAGACTGTGGTCAGTTGGTCAGTTTCTGTTTTTAGGTCAGACTGAGGTCAGATGGTCAGTTTCTGGTTTCTAGGTCAGACTGTGGTCAGTTCGTCAGTTTCTGGTTTCGAGTTAAGAATGTGGTCAGTTGGTCAGTTTCTGTTTTTATGTCAGACTGAGGTCAGACGGTCAGTTTCTGGTTTCTAGGTCAGAATGTGGTCAGTTGGTCAGTTTATGGTTTCGAGTTAAGAATGTTTTCAGTTGGTCAGTTTCTGGTTTCGAGGTCAGACTGTTGTCAGTTGATCAGGTTCTGGTTTTGAGGTCAGACTGTGGTCAGTTGTTCAGTTTCTGGTTTATAGGTCAGACTGTGGTCAGTTGGTCAGTTTCAGGTTTCTAGGTTAGACTGTGTTCAGTTGGTCAATTGCTGGTTTCTATTTCAGACTGTGGTCAGTTAGTCAGATACTGTTTGCAAGGTCATAATGTGGCCTTTTGGACAATTTGTGGTTGCTAGGTCAGACTGTGGTCATTTGGTCAGTTTCTGGTATCGAGGTCAGATTGTGGTCAGTTGCTCAGTTTCTGGTTTCTTGGTCAGATTGTGGTCATTTGGTCAGTTACGTGTTGTCTTGGTCAGTTGGACAGTTTCATGTTGTCTCGTTCAGGATTTGGGCAGTTGGTCAGTTTCTGGTTTCTAGGTCAGACTATGGTCAGACTGTGGTCAGTTGGTCAGTTTCTTGTTTCTCGGTCAGACTGTGGTCAGTTGGTCCGTTTTCGCTTTGTCTAGGTCTGTTTCTCTGGTCAGTTTTTTAGTATTTTGGTTGCTAGGTCATCCTGTGGTCAGTCGGTCAGTTGCCTGTTGCTAGGTCAGCCTGTGGTCAGTTGGTCAGGTTCTGGTTGCTAGATCAGACTGTGGTCAGTTGGTCAGTTTCTGGTTTCTAGATCATACTGTGTTCAGTTGGACAGTTTCTGGTTTCTAGGTCAGACTGTGGTCAGTTGGTCAGTTTCATGCTGCCTCGGTCAGATTGTAGTCAGTTGGTCAGTTTCTGGTTCCGAGGTGAGATTGTGGTCAGTTGCTCAGCTTCTGGTTCCAAGGTCAGACTGTGGTCAGTTGGTCAGTTTCTGGTTTCTATGTCAGCCTGTGGTCCGTTGGTCAATTTCTGTTTTCTAGGTTACACTCTGGTCAGTTGGTCAGTTTCTGTTTTTAGGTCAGACTGAGGTCAGATCGTCAGTTTCTGGTTTCGAGTTAAGAATGTGGTCAGTTCGTCAGTTTCTGGTTTCGAGGTCAGACTGTGGTCAGTTGGTCAGTTTCTGGTTTCGAGGTCAGACTGTGGTCAGTTGGTCAATTTCTGGTTTCTAGGTCAGACTTTGGTCAGTTGGTCAGTTTCATGTTGCCTCGGTCAGACTGTGGTCACTTTGTCAGTTTCTGGTTCCAAGGTCAGACTGTGGTCAGTTGGTCAGTTTCTGGTTTCTAGGTCAGACTTGTGGTCAGTTGGTCAGTTTCGGGTTCCAAGGTCAGACTGTCGTCAGTTGGTCAGTTTCTTTATTCTAGTTCAGTCTGTGGTCCATTGGTCAGTTTCTGGTTTCTAGGTCAGACTGTCGTCAGTTGGTCAGTTTCTGGTTTCGAGTTAAGAATGTTTTCAGTTGGTCAGTTTCTGGTTTCGAGGTCAGACTGTGGTCAGTTGTTCAGTTTCTGGATTCTAGGTCAGACTGTGGTCAGTTGTTCAGTTTAGGGTTGTCTTGGTCAGTTGGTCAGTTTCATGTTGTCTCGGTCAGACTTTGGACATTTGGTCAGTTTCTGGTTTCTAGGTCAGACTGTGGTCAGACTGTGGTCAGTAGGTCAGTTTCTGGTTTCTCGGTGAGACTGTGGTCAGTTGTTCAGTTTCTGGTTGTCTAGGTCTGTTTCTCTGGTCAGTTTTTTTTACTTTTTGATTGCTAAGTCATCCTGTGGTCAGTTGTTCAATTGCTTGTTGCTCGATCAGACTGTGGTCCGTTGATCAGTTTCTGGTTTCGAGGTCAGACTGTGGTCAGTTGGTCAATGTCTGGTTTCTTGTTCAGACTGTGGTCAGTTGGTAATTTTCTGTTTTCTTGGTCAGATTGTGGTCAGTTGGTCAATTCCTGGTTTCGATGTCAGACTTTGGTCAGTTAGTCAGATACTGGTCGCAAGGTCAGAATGTGGCCTGTTGGATAGTTTGTGGTTGCTAGGTCAGACTGTGGTCATTTGTTCAGTTTCTGGTTTCGAGGTCAGACTGTGGTCAGTTGTTCAGTTTCTGGTTTCTAGGTTAGACTGTGGTCAGTTGTTCAGTTTCGCGTTGTCTTGGTCAGTTGGTCAGTTTCATGTTGTCTCGGTCAGACTGTGGACATTTGGTCAGTTTCTGGTTTCTAGGTCATACTGTGGGAAGACTGTGGTCAGTAGGTCAGTTTCTGGTTTCTCGGTCAGACTGTGGTCAGTTGGTCAGTTTCTGGTTGTCTAGGTCTGTTTCTCTGGTCAGTATTTTTTACTTTTTGTTTGCTAGGTCATACCGTGTTCAGTTGGTCAATTGATTGTTGCTCGATCAGACTGTGGACAGTTGATCAGTTTCTGATTTCAAGGTCAGACTGTGGTCAGTTTATCAGTTTTTGGTTTCTACGTCAGACTGTGGTCAGTTGGTCAGTTTCCGCGTTGTCTCAGTCAGACTTTGGTCATTTGGTCTGTTTCGGGTTCCTAGGCCGGAATGTGGTCAGTTGGTCAGTTTCTGGTTTCTAGATCAGACTGTGTCAGTTCGTCAGTTTCAGGTTTCTAGGTCAGACTGTGGTCAGTTACTGGTTGCTAGGTTAGACTGTGCTCAGTTGGTCAGTTTCTGGTTCCTAGGTCAGACTGTGCTCAGTTGGACAGTTTCTGCTTCCTATGTCAGAATGTGGTCCATTGGTCAGTTTCTGGTTTCTAGGTCAGACTGTGGTCAGTTGGTCAGTTTCTGTTTTCATGTCAGACTGAGGTCAGACGGTTAGTTTTTGGTTGCTGGGTCAGAATGTGGTCAGTTGGTCAGTTACTGGTTTCGGGTTAAGAATGTTTTCAGTTGGTCAGTTACTGGTTTCGAGGTCAGACTGTGGTCAGTTGGTCAGTTTCTGGTTTCTAGGTCAGACTGTGTTCAGTTGGTCAATTGCTGGTTTCAACGTCAGACTGTGCTCAGTTAGTCACATACTGGTTGCTAGGTCAGAATGTGGCCTGTCGGACAATTTGTGGTTGCTTGGTCAGACTCTGGTCATTTGGTCAGTTTCTGGTTTCGAGGTCAGATTGTGATCAGTTGCTCAGTTTCTGGTTTCTTGGTCAGACTGTGGTCATTTGTTCAGTTTCGTGTTGTCTTGGTCAGTTGGACAGTTTCATGTTGTCTCGGTCAGGCTTTGGTCAGTTGGTCATTTTCTGATTTCTAGGTCAGACTATGGTCAGACTGTGGTCAGTTGGTCAGTTTCTTGTTTCTCGGTCAGACTGTGGTCAGTTGGTCAGTTTCTGGTTTTCTAGGTCTGTTTCTCTGGTCAGGTTTTTAGTATTTTGGTTGCTAGGTCATCCTGTGGTCAGTCGGTCAGTTGCTTGTTGCTAGGTCAGCCTGTGGTCAGTTGGTCAGTTTCTGGTTTCTAGATCAGACAGTGTTTAGTTGGACAGTTTCTGGTTTCTAGGTCAGGCTGTGGTCAGTTGGTCAGTTTCATGTTGCCTCCGTCAGATTGTGGTCAGTTGGTCAGTTTCTGCTTCCGTGGTCAGACTGTGGTCATTTGTTCAGTTTCGTGTTGTCTTGGTCAGTTGGACAGTTTCATGTTGTCTCGGTCAGGCTTTGGTCAGTTGGTCATTTTCTGATTTCTAGGTCAGACTATGGTCAGACTGTGGTCAGTTGGTCAGTTTCTTGTTTCTCGGTCAGACTGAGGTCAGATCGTCAGTTTCTGGTTTCGAGTTAAGAATGTGGTCAGTTCGTCAGTTTCTGGTTTCTATTTCAGACTGTGGTCAGTTAGTCAGATACTGTTTGCAAGGTCATAATGTGGCCTTTTGGACAATTTGTGGTTGCTAGGTCAGACTGTGGTCATTTGGTCAGTTTCTGGTTCCAAGGTCAGACTGTGGTCAGTTGGTCAGTTTCTGGTTTCTAGGTCAGACTGTGGTCCGTTGGTCAATTTCTGGTTTCTAGCTCAGAATGTGGTCAGTTGGTCAGTTATGGTTTCGAGTTAAGAATGTTTTCAGTTGTTCAGTTTCTGGTTTCGAGGTCAGACAGATGTCAGTTGATCAGTTTCTGGTTTTGAGGTCAGACTGTGGTCAGTTGTTCAGTTTCTGGTTTCTAGGTCAGACTGTGGTCAGTTGGTCAGTTTCAGGTTTCTAGGTTAGACTGTGTTCAGTTGGTCAATTGCTGGTTTCTATGTCAGACTGTGGTCAGTTAGTCAGATACTGGTTGCTAGGTCTGAATGTGGCCTGTTGGACAATTTGTGGTTGCTAGGTCAGACTGTGGTCATTTGGTCAGTTTCTGGTTTCGAGGTCAGATTGTGGTAAGTTGCTCAGTTTCTGGTTTCTTGGTCAGACTGTGGTCAGTTGGTCAGTTTCGTGTTGTCTTGGTCAGTTGGACAGTTTCATGTTGTCTCGGTCAGGCTTTGGGCAGTTGGTCAGTTTCTGGTTTCTAGGTCAGACTATGGTCAGACTGTGGTCAGTTGGTCAGTTTCTTGTACCTCGGTCAGACTATGGTCAGTTGGTCAGTCTCTGGTTGTCTAGGTCTGTTTCTCTGGTCAGTTTTTTAGTATTATGGTTGCTAGGTCATCCTGTGGTCAGTCGGTCAGTTGCTTGTTGCTAGGTCAGCCTGTGGTCAGTTGGTCAGTTTCTGGTTGCTAGATCAGACTGTGGTCAGTTGGTCAGTTTATGGTTTCCAGATCAGACTGTGCTCAGTTGGACAGTTTCTGGTTTCTAGGTCAGACTGTGGTCAGTTGGTCAGTTTCATGTTGTCTCGGTCAGATTGTGGTGAGTTGGTCAGTTTCTGGTTCCGAGGTCAGACTGTGGTCAGTTGGTCAGTTTCTGGTTCCAAGGTCAGACTGTGGTCAGTTGGTCAGTTTCTGTTTTTAGGTCAGACTGAGGTCAGATGGTCAGTTTCTGGTTTCTAGGTCAGACTGTGGTCAGTTCGTCAGTTTCTGGTTTCGAGTTAAGAATGTGGTCAGTTGGTCAGTTTCTGTTTTTATGTCAGACTGAGGTCAGACGGTCAGTTTCTGGTTTCTAGGTCAGAATGTGGTCAGTTGGTCAGTTTATGGTTTCGAGTTAAGAATGTTTTCAGTTGGTCAGTTTCTGGTTTCGAGGTCAGACTGTTGTCAGTTGATCAGGTTCTGGTTTTGAGGTCAGACTGTGGTCAGTTGTTCAGTTTCTGGTTTATAGGTCAGACTGTGGTCAGTTGGTCAGTTTCAGGTTTCTAGGTTAGACTGTGTTCAGTTGGTCAATTGCTGGTTTCTATTTCAGACTGTGGTCAGTTAGTCAGATACTGTTTGCAAGGTCATAATGTGGCCTTTTGGACAATTTGTGGTTGCTAGGTCAGACTGTGGTCATTTGGTCAGTTTCTGGTATCGAGGTCAGATTGTGGTCAGTTGCTCAGTTTCTGGTTTCTTGGTCAGATTGTGGTCATTTGGTCAGTTACGTGTTGTCTTGGTCAGTTGGACAGTTTCATGTTGTCTCGGTCAGGATTTGGGCAGTTGGTCAGTTTCTGGTTTCTAGGTCAGACTATGGTCAGACTGTGGTCAGTTGGTCAGTTTCTTGTTTCTCGGTCAGACTGTGGTCAGTTGGTCCGTTTTCGCTTTGTCTAGGTCTGTTTCTCTGGTCAGTTTTTTAGTATTTTGGTTGCTAGGTCATCCTGTGGTCAGTCGGTCAGTTGCCTGTTGCTAGGTCAGCCTGTGGTCAGTTGGTCAGGTTCTGGTTGCTAGATCAGACTGTGGTCAGTTGGTCAGTTTCTGGTTTCTAGATCATACTGTGTTCAGTTGGACAGTTTCTGGTTTCTAGGTCAGACTGTGGTCAGTTGGTCAGTTTCATGCTGCCTCGGTCAGATTGTAGTCAGTTGGTCAGTTTCTGGTTCCGAGGTGAGATTGTGGTCAGTTGCTCAGCTTCTGGTTCCAAGGTCAGACTGTGGTCAGTTGGTCAGTTTCTGGTTTCTATGTCAGCCTGTGGTCCGTTGGTCAATTTCTGTTTTCTAGGTTACACTCTGGTCAGTTGGTCAGTTTCTGTTTTTAGGTCAGACTGAGGTCAGATCGTCAGTTTCTGGTTTCGAGTTAAGAATGTGGTCAGTTCGTCAGTTTCTGGTTTCGAGGTCAGACTGTGGTCAGTTGGTCAGTTTCTGGTATCGAGGTCAGACTGTGGTCAGTTGGTCAATTTCTGGTTTCTAGGTCAGACTTTGGTCAGTTGGTCAGTTTCATGTTGCCTCGGTCAGACTGTGGTCACTTTGTCAGTTTCTAGTTCCAAGGTCAGACTGTGGTCAGTTGGTCAGTTTCTGGTTTCTAGGTCAGACTTGTGGTCAGTTGGTCAGTTTCGGGTTCCAAGGTCAGACTGTCGTCAGTTGGTCAGTTTCTTTATTCTAGTTCAGTCTGTGGTCCATTGGTCAGTTTCTGGTTTCTAGGTCAGACTGTCGTCAGTTGGTCAGTTTCTGGTTTCGAGTTAAGAATGTTTTCAGTTGGTCAGTTTCTGGTTTCGAGGTCAGACTGTGGTCAGTTGTTCAGTTTCTGGATTCTAGGTCAGACTGTGGTCAGTTGTTCAGTTTAGGGTTGTCTTGGTCAGTTGGTCAGTTTCATGTTGTCTCGGTCAGACTTTGGACATTTGGTCAGTTTCTGGTTTCTAGGTCAGACTGTGGTCAGACTGTGGTCAGTAGGTCAGTTTCTGGTTTCTCGGTGAGACTGTGGTCAGTTGTTCAGTTTCTGGTTGTCTAGGTCTGTTTCTCTGGTCAGTTTTTTTTACTTTTTGATTGCTAAGTCATCCTGTGGTCAGTTGTTCAATTGCTTGTTGCTCGATCAGACTGTGGTCCGTTGATCAGTTTCTGGTTTCGAGGTCAGACTGTGGTCAGTTGGTCAATGTCTGGTTTCTTGTTCAGACTGTGGTCAGTTGGTAATTTTCTGTTTTCTTGGTCAGATTGTGGTCAGTTGGTCAATTCCTGGTTTCGATGTCAGACTTTGGTCAGTTAGTCAGATACTGGTCGCAAGGTCAGAATGTGGCCTGTTGGATAGTTTGTGGTTGCTAGGTCAGACTGTGGTCATTTGTTCAGTTTCTGGTTTCGAGGTCAGACTGTGGTCAGTTGTTCAGTTTCTGGTTTCTAGGTTAGACTGTGGTCAGTTGTTCAGTTTCGCGTTGTCTTGGTCAGTTGGTCAGTTTCATGTTGTCTCGGTCAGACTGTGGACATTTGGTCAGTTTCTGGTTTCTAGGTCATACTGTGGGAAGACTGTGGTCAGTAGGTCAGTTTCTGGTTTCTCGGTCAGACTGTGGTCAGTTGGTCAGTTTCTGGTTGTCTAGGTCTGTTTCTCTGGTCAGTATTTTTTACTTTTTGTTTGCTAGGTCATACCGTGTTCAGTTGGTCAATTGATTGTTGCTCGATCAGACTGTGGACAGTTGATCAGTTTCTGATTTCAAGGTCAGACTGTGGTCAGTTTATCAGTTTTTGGTTTCTACGTCAGACTGTGGTCAGTTGGTCAGTTTCCGCGTTGTCTCAGTCAGACTTTGGTCATTTGGTCTGTTTCGGGTTCCTAGGCCGGAATGTGGTCAGTTGGTCAGTTTCTGGTTTCTAGATCAGACTGTGTCAGTTCGTCAGTTTCAGGTTTCTAGGTCAGACTGTGGTCAGTTACTGGTTGCTAGGTTAGACTGTGCTCAGTTGGTCAGTTTCTGGTTCCTAGGTCAGACTGTGCTCAGTTGGACAGTTTCTGCTTCCTATGTCAGAATGTGGTCCATTGGTCAGTTTCTGGTTTCTAGGTCAGACTGTGGTCAGTTGGTCAGTTTCTGTTTTCATGTCAGACTGAGGTCAGACGGTTAGTTTTTGGTTGCTGGGTCAGAATGTGGTCAGTTGGTCAGTTACTGGTTTCGGGTTAAGAATGTTTTCAGTTGGTCAGTTACTGGTTTCGAGGTCAGACTGTGGTCAGTTGGTCAGTTTCTGGTTTCTAGGTCAGACTGTGTTCAGTTGGTCAATTGCTGGTTTCAACGTCAGACTGTGCTCAGTTAGTCACATACTGGTTGCTAGGTCAGAATGTGGCCTGTCGGACAATTTGTGGTTGCTTGGTCAGACTCTGGTCATTTGGTCAGTTTCTGGTTTCGAGGTCAGATTGTGATCAGTTGCTCAGTTTCTGGTTTCTTGGTCAGACTGTGGTCATTTGTTCAGTTTCGTGTTGTCTTGGTCAGTTGGACAGTTTCATGTTGTCTCGGTCAGGCTTTGGTCAGTTGGTCATTTTCTGATTTCTAGGTCAGACTATGGTCAGACTGTGGTCAGTTGGTCAGTTTCTTGTTTCTCGGTCAGACTGTGGTCAGTTGGTCAGTTTCTGGTTTTCTAGGTCTGTTTCTCTGGTCAGGTTTTTAGTATTTTGGTTGCTAGGTCATCCTGTGGTCAGTCGGTCAGTTGCTTGTTGCTAGGTCAGCCTGTGGTCAGTTGGTCAGTTTCTGGTTTCTAGATCAGACAGTGTTTAGTTGGACAGTTTCTGGTTTCTAGGTCAGGCTGTGGTCAGTTGGTCAGTTTCATGTTGCCTCCGTCAGATTGTGGTCAGTTGGTCAGTTTCTGCTTCCGTGGTCAGACTGTGGTCATTTGGTCAGTTTCTGGTTCCATGGTCAGACTGTGGTCAGTTGGTCAGTTTCTGGTTTCTAGGTGAGACTGTGGTCCGTTGATCAATTTCTGGTTTCCAGGTCAAACTGTGGTCAGTTGGTCAGTGTCTGTTTTTAGGTCAGACTGAGGTCAGATGGTAAGTTTCTGGTATCTAGGTCAGACTGTGGTCAGTTCGTCAGTTTCTGGTTTCGAGTTAAGAATGTGGTCAGTTCGTCAGTTTCTGGTTTCGAGGTCAGACTGTGGTCAGTTGGTCAGTTTCTGGTTTCGAGCTCAGACTGTGGTCAGTTGGTCAATTTCTGGTTTCTAGGTCAGACGGTTGTCAGTTGGTCAGTTTCTGGTTTCTTGGTCAGACTGTGGTCAGTTGGTCAATTGCTGGTTTCTACGTCAGACTTTGGTCAGTTGGTCAGATACTGGTCGCTATGTCAAAATTGGCCCGTTGGATAGTTTGTGGTTGCTAGGTCAGACTGGTCATTTGGTGAGTTTCTTGTTTCGAGGTCAGACTGTGGTCAGTTGTTCAGTTTCTGATTTCTAGGTCAGACTGTGGTAAGACAGTGGTCAGTAGGTCAGTTTCTGGTTTCTCGGTCAGACTGTGGTCAGTTGGTCAGTTTCTGGTTGTCTAGTTCTGTTACTCTGGTCAGCTTATTTACTTTTTGGTTGCTAGTTCATCCTGTGGTCAGTTGGTCAATTGCTTGTTGCTCGATCAGACTGTGGTCAGTAGATCAGTTTCTGATTTCAAGGTCAGACTGTGGTCAGTTTATCACTTTCTGGTTTCTACGTCAGACTGTGGTCAGTTGGTCAGTTTCTGGTTTCTAGGTTAGTCTGACGTCAGTTGGTCCGTTTCTGGTTCATAATTCAGATTGTGATCGTTGGACAATTAGGGTTTCTAGCTGAGACTGTGGTCAGTTGGTCAGTATCAGGTTTTTAGGTCAGACTGTGGTCAGTTGCTCAGTTTCTGGTTTCTCGGTCAGACTGTGTTCAGTTGGTCAGTTTCGGATTGTCTCGGTCAGCTTGTGGTTAGTTGGACAGCTTCTGGTTTCTAGATCAGACTGTGGTCAGTTGGTCAGTTTCTGGTTTCTAGGTCAGACTGTGGTCTGTTGGTCAGTTTCTGTTTTGTCGGTCAGACCGTGGTCCGTTGGTCAGTTTCTGGTTTCTATATCAGACTGTGGTCAGTTGGTCAGTTTCTGGGTTCTAGGTCAGACTGTGGTCAGTTGACCAGTTCCTGCTTTCACTGTCAGAATGTGGTGAGTTGGTCAGTTTCGAGCTGTCTCGGTCAGACTGTGGACATTTGGTCAGTACTGGTTGTCTCGGTCAGACTCTGGTCAGTTGGTCAGTATCTGGTTTCTCGGTTAGAATGACGTCAGTTGGTCCGTTTCTGGTTCATAATTCAGATTGTGATAGTTGGACAAATAGGGTTTCTAGCTCAGACTGTGGTCAGTTGGTCAGTTTCTGGTTTCTATGTCAGAATGTGGTCAGTTGGTCAGTTTGTGCTTTCTAGATCAGACTGTGGTCCGTTGGTCGGTTTCTGGTTTCTAGGCCAGACTGTGTTCAGTTGGTCAGTTTCGGATTGTCTCGTTCAGATTGTGGTCAGTTGGACAGTTTCTGGTTTCTAGGTCAGACTGTGATCAGTTGGTCAGTTTCTGGTTTCCAGGTCAGACTGTGGTCAGTTGATCACTTTCATGTTGCCTCGGTCAGACTGTGTTCTGTTGGTCAGTTTCTGGTTTCTAGATCAGACTGTGGTCAGTTGGTCAGCTTCTGGTTTCTAGGTCTTAGAGTGGTCAGTTGGTTATTTTCTGTTTTCTTGGTCAGACTGTGGTCAGTTGGTCAATTGCTGGTTTCTACGTCAGACCTTGGTCAGTTGGTTAGATAATGGTCGCAAGGTCAGAATGTGGCCTGTTGGGCAGTTTGTGGTTGCTAGGTCAGACTGTGGTCATTTGGTCAGTTTCTGGTTTCTCGGTCAGACTGTGGTCAGTTGGTCAGTTTCTGGTTGTCTAGGTCAGTTTCTCTGGTCAGTTTTCTTTTACTTTTAGGTTGCTAGGTCATCCTGTGGTCAGTTGGTCAATTGCTTGTTGCTCGATCAGACGGTGGTAGGTTGATCAGTTTCTGGTTTCGAGGTCAGACTGTGGTCAGTTGGTCAATTACTGGTTTCTAGGTCAGACTGTGGTCAGTTGGTCGGATACTGGTCGCAATGTCAGAATGTGGCCTGTTGGACAGTTTGTGGTTGCTAGGTCAGACTGTGGTCCGTTAGTCAGATACTGGTTGCTAGGTCTGAATGTGGAATGTTGGACATTTTGTGGTTGCTAGGTCAGACTGTGGTCATTTGGTCAGTTTCTGGTTTCGAGGTCAGATTGTGGTCAGTTGCTTAGTTTCTCGTTTCTTCGTCAGACTGCGGTCATTTAGTCAGTTTCGTGTTGTCTTGTTCAGTTGGTCTGATTCATGTTGTCTCGGTCAGACTGTGGACAGTGGTCAGTTTCTGGTTTCTAGGTCAGACTGTGGTCAGTTGGTCAGTTTCTGGTTTCTAAATCAGACCGTGGTCAGTTGGTCAGTTTCTGGTTTCTAGGTCAGACTGTGGTCAGTTGGTCAGTTTCAGGTTTCTAGGTCAGACTGTGTTCAGTTGGTCAATTGCTGGTTTCTACGTCAGACTGTGGGCAGTGGTCAGTTTCTGGTTAAAGCAGGCGGTTAAGAAAGCAAATGGCATGTTGGCCTTCATAACGAGGGGATTTGATCACAGAGGCAGGGAGGTGTTGCTACAGTTGTACGGGGCCTTGGTGAGGCCACTCCTGGAGTATTGTGTACAGTTCTGGTCTCCTAACTTGAGGAAGGATATTCTTGCTATTGATGGAGTGCAGCGAAGATTCACCAGACTGATTCCCGGGATGGTGGGACTGACCTATCAAGAAAGACTGGATCAACTGGACTTGTATTCATTGGAGTTCAAAAGAGTGAGAGGGGACCTCATAGAAACGTTTAAAATTCTGACGGGTTTGGACAGGTTGGATGCAGGAAGAATGTTCCCACTGTTGGGGAAGTCCAGACCCAGAGGTCACAGTCTAAGGATAAGGGATAAGCCATTTAGGACAGAGATAAGGAGAAACTTCTTCACTCAGAGAGTGGTGAACCTGTGGAATTCTCTACCACAGAAAGTAGTTGAGGCCAATTCACTAAATATATTCAAAAGGGAGTTAGATGAAGTCCTTACAACTCGGGGGATCAAGGGGTATGGCGTCAAAGCAGGAAGGGGGTACTGAATGTGCATGTTCAGCCATTAACTCATTGAATGGCGGTGCAGGCTAGAAGGGCTGAATGGCCTGCTCCTGCACCTATTTTCTATGTTTCTATGTTTTTTTCTGGTTGTCTAGGTCTGTTTCTCTGGTCAGTTTTTAACATTTTAGTTGCTAGGTAATCCTGTGGTCAGTTGGTCAGTTTCTGGTTTCTAGGTCAGACTGTGGTCAGTTGGTCAGTTTCGGGTTCCAAGGTCAGACTGTGGTCAGTTGGTTAGTTTCTTTTTTCTAGGTCAGACTGTGTTCCATTGGTCAGCTTCTTGTTTCTAGGTCAGACTGTGGTCAGTTGGTCAGTTTCTGTTTTAGGTCAGACTGAGGTCAGACGGTCAGTTTCTGGTTTCTAGATCAGAATGTGATCAGTTGGTCAGTTTCTGGTTTCCAGTTAAGAATGTTTTCAGTTGGTCAGTTTCTGGTTTCGAGGTCAGACTGTGGTCAGTTGTTCAGTTTCTGGTTTCGAGGTCAGACTATGGTCAGTTGGTCAATTTCTGGTTTCTAGGTCAGACTGTGGTCAGTTGATCATTTCTGTTTTTTGGTCAGACTGTGGTCAGTTGGTCAATTGCTGGTTTCTATGTCGGACTTTGGTCAGTTGGTCAGATACTGGTCGCAACGTCAGAATGTGGCCTGTTGGACAGTTTGTGGTTGCTAGGTCAGACTGTGGTCATTTGGTCAGTTTCTGGTTTCGAGGTCAGACTGTGGTCAGTTGTTCAGTTTCGCGTTGTCTTGGTCAGTTGGTCAGTTTCATGTTGTCTCGGTCAGACTGTGGACATTTGGTCAGTTTCTGGTTTCTAGGTCATACTGTGGTCAGACTGTGGTCATTCGGTCAGTTTCTGGTTTCTCGGTCAAACTGTGGTCAGTTGATCAGTTTCTGGTTGTCTTGGTCTGTTTCTCTGGTCAGTTTTTTTTCACTTTTTGGTGGCTAGGTCATCCGGTGTTCAGTTGGTCAATTGATTGTTGCTCGATCAGACTGTGGTCAGTTGATCAGTTTCTGATTTCAAGGTCAGACTGTGGTCAGTTTATCAGTTTCTGGTTTCTATGTCAGACTGTGCTCAGTTGGTCAGTTTCGGGTTGTCTCATCAGACTTTGGTCATTTGGTCTGTTTCGGGTTCCTAGGCCGGAATGTGGTCAGTTGGTCATTTTCTGGTGTCTCGGTCAGACTGTGTCAATTGGTCAGTTTCAGGTTTCTAGGTCAGACTGTGCTCAGTTGGACAGTTTCTGCTTCCTATATCAGAATGTGCTCCATTGGTCAGTTTCTGGTTTCTAGGTCAGAGTGTGGTCAGTTGGTCAGTATCTGTTTTTATGTCAGACGAAGGTCAGACGGTCAGTTTTTGGTTGCTCGGTCAGAATGCGGTCAGTTGGTCAGTTACTGGTCTCGAGTTAAGAATGTTTTCAGTTGGTCAGTTACTGGTTTCGAGGTCAGACTGTGGTCAGTTGGTCAGTTTCTGGTTTCTAGGTCAGACTGTGTTCAGTTGGTCAATTGCTGGTTTCAACGTCAGACTGTGCTCAGTTAGTCACATACTGGTTACTAGGTCAGAATGTGGCCTGTCGGACAATTTGTGGTTGCTTGGTCAGACTGTGGTAATTTGGTCAGTTTCTGGTTTCGAGGTCAGATTGTGGTCAGTTGCTCAGTTTCTGGTTTCTTGGTCAGACTGTGGTCATTTGGTCAGTTTCGTGTTGTCTTGGTCAGTTGGACAGTTTCATGTAGTCTCGGTCAGGCTTTGGGCAGTTGGTCAGTTTCTGGTTTCTAGGTCAGACTATGGTCAGACTGTGGTCAGTTGGTCAGTTTCTTGTTTCTCGGTCAGACTGTGGTCAGTTGGTCAGTTTCTGGTTGTCTAGGTCTGTTTCTATGGTCAGTATTTTAGTATTTTGGTTGCTAGGTCATCCTGTGGTCAGTCGGTCAGTTGCTTATTGATAGATCAGCCTGTGGTAAGTTGGTCAGTGTCTGGTTGCTAGATCAGACTGTGGTCAGTTGGTCAGTTTCTGGTTTCTAGATCAGACTGTGTTCAGTTGGACAGTTTCTGGTTTCTAGGTCAGACTGTGGTCAGTTGGTCAGTTTCATGTTGCCTCGGTCAGACTGTCGTCAGTTGGTCAGTTTCTGGTTCCAAGGTAAGACTGTGGTCCGCTGGTCAATTTCTGTTTTTAGGTCAGACTGAGGTCAGATGGTCAGCTTCTGGTTTCTAGGTCAGACTGTGGTCAGTTCGTCAGTTTCTGGTTTCGAGTTAAGAATGTGGTCAGTTCGTCAGTTTCTGGTTTCGAGGTCAGACTGTGGTCAGTTGGTCAGTTTCTGGTTTCAAGGTCAGACTGTGGTCAGTTGGTCAATTTCTGGTTTCTAGGTCAGACTATGGTCAGTTGGTCAGTTTCTGGTTTCTAGGTCAGACTGTGGTCAGTTGGTCAATTGCTGGTTTCTACATCAGACTTTGGCCAGTTGGTCAGATACTGGTCGCTAGGTCAGAATGTGGCCCGTTGGATAGTTTGTGGTTGTAGGTCAGACAGGTCATTTGGTGAGTTTCTTGTTTCGATGTCAGACTCTGGTCAGTTGTTCAGTTTCTGGTTTCTAGGTCAGACTGTGGTCAGACAGTGGTC
Organism: Pristiophorus japonicus; assembly: GCF_044704955.1. Lineage (NCBI taxonomy): Eukaryota > Metazoa > Chordata > Chondrichthyes > Pristiophoridae > Pristiophorus > Pristiophorus japonicus. The sequence continues at coordinate 559,734 of NW_027253324.1, forward strand.
AGTAGGTCAGTTTCTGGTTTCTCGGTCAGACTGTGGTCAGTTGGTCTGTTTCTGGTTGTCTAGGTCTGTTACTCTGGTCAGTTTCTTTACTTTTTGTTTGCTAGGTCATCCTGTGGTCAGTTGGTCAATTGCTTGTTGCTCGATCAGACTGTGGTCAGTAGATCAGTTTCTGATTTCAAGGTCAGACTGTGGTCAGTTTATCACTTTCTGGTTTCTACGTCAGACTGTGGTCAGTTGGTCAGTTTCGGGTTGTCTCAGTCAGACTTTGGTCATTTGGTCAGTTTCGGGTTCCTAGGCCGGAATCTGGTAAGTTGGTCAGTATCTGGTGTCTAGGTCAGACTGTGTCAGTTACAGGTTGCTTGGTTAGACTGTGCTAAGTTGGTCAGTTTCTGGTTCCTAGGTCAGACTGTGCTCAGTTGGACAGTTTCTGGTTCCTAGCTCAGACTGTGGGCAGTTGGTCATTTGCTTGTTCTATTTCAGACTGTGGTCAGTTGGTTAGGTGCTGGTTCTAGGTCAGGCTTTGGGCAATTGGTTGGTTTTTAGATGCAAGGTTACCTGTGGTCAGTTGGTCAGTTGCTGATTGTAGATCAGTCTGTGTTCAGTTTGTTAATTTCTGGATTCTATTTCATTCTGTGGTCAATTGGTCATTTGCTGGTTTCTTGATCAGACTGTGTTCAGTTGGTCAGTTTCTGGTTTCTAGGTCAGACTGTGGTCAGACTGTGATCAGCTGGTCAGTTTCTGGTTTCTAGGTCAGACTATGGTCAGTTGGTCTGTTTCTGGTTGTCTAGTTCTGTTTCTCTGGACAGTTTGTTATTTCTGGTTTCTAGGTCAGACTCTGTGGTCATTTGATCAGTTTCCGGTTGTCTCGGTCACACTGTGGTCAGTTGGTCAATTTCTGGTTGCTAGATCAAACTGTGGTCAGTTAGTCAATTTCTGCTATACAAGTCAGACTGTGGTCAGTTTCTCAGTTTCTGGTTGTCTTGGTAAGAATGTGGTCAGTTGGTCAGTTTCAGGTTGTCTCGGTCAGACTGTGGTCAGTTGGTAAGTTGCCGGTTGCTAGATCAGTCTCTGTTCAGTTTGTTACTTTTTGGTTGCGAGGTCATCCTGAGTTCAATTGGTCAGTTGCTGGTTACTTGATCAGACTGTAGTCAGTTCCGTTAGTTCTGGTTTCTCGGTCAGACAGTGGTCAGTTGTTCAGTTTCGGGTTGTCTCGGTCAGACTGTGGTCAGTTGGTCAGTTTCTGGTTGTCTCGGTCAGACTCTGGTCAGTTGGTCAGTTTCTGTTTTCTAGGTCAGACTGAAGTCAGTTGGTCAGTTTCTGGTTCCTAAGTTATACTGTGATCAGTTGGTCAATTACGGTTTCTAGCTCAGACTGTGGTCAGTTGGTCAGTATCAGGTTTCTAGGTCAGACTGTGGTCAGTTGCTCAGTTTCTCGTTTCTAGGTCACACTGTGGTCAGTTGCTATGTTTCGCGTTGTCACAGTCAGATTTTGGTCAGTTGGTCAGACTGTGCTCAGTTGGTCAGTTTATGCTTTCTAGATCAGACTGTGATCAGTTGGTCAGTTTCTGGTTTCTAGGTCAGACTGTGGTCAGTTGGTCAGATTCGGATTGTCTCGTTCATATTGTGGTCAGTTGGACAGTTTCTGGTTTCTAGATCATGCTGTGGTGAGTTGGTCTGTTTCTGGCGTCGAGGTCAGACTGTGGTCAGTTAGTGAGTTTCATGTTGCCTTGGTCAGACTGTGTTCAGTTGGTCAGTTTTTGGTTTCCAAATCAGACTGTGGTCAGTTGGTCAGTTTATGGTTTCTAGGTCAGTCTGTGGTCAGTTGGACAGTTTCTTTTTCCTCGGTCAGACTGTGGTCAATTGGTCAGTTTCTCGTTTCTCGTTCAGACTGTGTTCAGTTGGTCAGTTTCTGGTTTCTATGTCAGACTGTGATGAGTTGGTCAGTTTCTGTTTTCTCGGTCAGACTGTGGTCAGTTGGTCAGTTTCTGTTTTCTAGATCGGACTGTGATCAGTTCATCTGTTTCTGGCTTCTATGTCAGACTGTGTTCAGTTCGTCAGTTTCGGATTGTCTCGGTCAGCCTGTGTTCAGTTGATCAGTTTCTGGTTCCGAGGTCAGACTGTGGTCAGTTGGTCCATTTTTGGTATCTAGGTCAGACTGTGATCAGTTGGTCAGTTTCTGGTTTCGAGTTTAGTATGTGGTCAGTTGGACAGTTTCTGGTTTCCAGGTCTGACATTGGTCAGTTGGTCAGTTTCAGGTTTCTACGTCAGATAGTAGTCAGTTGGTCAGATACTGATTGCAAGGTAAGAATGTGGCCTGTTTGACAGTTTGTGGTTGCTAGGTCAGAATGTGATCATTTGGTCAGTTTTTGGTTTCGAGGTCAGATGGTGGTCAGTTGCTCAATTTCTGGTTTTAGGCCAGACTGTGGTCAGTTGGTCAGTTTCATGTTGTCTCGGTCAGACTGTGGTCAGTTGTTAGTTCCAGGTTTCTGGGTCAGACTGTGGACATTTTGTCAGTTTCAGGTTTCTCGGTCAGATTGTGGTTAATTAGTCTTTTTCTGGTTCCTAGGTCAGACTGTGGTCAGTTGGTCAGTTTCTGGTTACTCGTTCAGACTGTGATCAGTTTGTCAGATTCTGGTTTCTCAGTTAGACTGTGGTCAGTTGGTCCATTTCTGGTTTCTAGGTCAGACTGTGATCAGTTGGTCAGTTTCTGTTTTCTGAGTCAGACTTTGGTCAGTTGGTCAGTTTCGGGTTATCTAGGTCAGACTGTGCTCAGTTGGTCAGTTGCTGGCTTCTACATCAGACTGTGGTCAGTTGGTCAGTTTCTGATTCCTGGGTCAGTCTGTGGTAACTTGGTCAGTTTGTGGTTGCTAGGTCAGACTGTGGTCAGTTGGTCAGTTTCTGGTTTCTAGGTCAGACTGAGGTCAGTTGGTCCGTTTCTATTTCTAGGCCAGATTGTGTTCAGACAGTGGTCAGTTGGTCAGATACTGATTGCAAGGTAAGAATGTGGCCTGTTTGACAGTTTGTGGTTGCTAGGTCAGAATGTGGTAATTTGGTCAGTTTTTGGTTTCTGGATCAGATTGTGGTCAGTTGGTCAGTTGCTGGCTTCTACATCAAACTGTGGTCAGTTGGTCAGATACTGGTTGCTAGGTCATAATGTGGCCTGTTTGACAGTTTATGCTTGCTTGGTCATACTGTGGTCATTTGGCCTGTCACTGGTTGCTTGGTCAGACTGTGGTCAGTTGGTCAGTTTCATGTTGCTTCGGTCAGACTGTGTTTAGTTGGTCAGTTTCTGGTTTCTAGATCAGACTGTGGTCAGTTGATCTGTTTCTGGTTTCTAGGTCAGACTGCGGTCGGTTGGTCAGTTTCTGTTTTGTCGGTCAGACTGTGGTCAGTTGGACAGTTTCTGGTTTCTAGGTCAGAATGTGTTAAGTTGGTCTGTTTCTAGTTTCTAGGTCTGACTTTGGTCAGTCGGTCAGTTTCTGTTTTCTCGGTCAGACTATGGTCTGTTGGTCAGTTTCTTGTTTCTAGGTCAGACTGTGGTCAGTTGGTCAGTTTCTGATTTCTGGTCAGACTGTGGTCAGTTGGTCAGTATCATGTTGCCTCGGTCAGACTGTTGTCAGTTGGTAAGTTGCTGGTTGCTAGGTCAGACTGTGCTCAGTTTGTATGTTTCTGATTCCTCGGTCAGACTGTGCTCAGTTGCTCAGTTTCTGGTTACGAGGTCAGACTGTTGTCAGTTGGTCAGTTGCTGGTTCTAGGTCAGTCTGTGTTCAGTTTGTTACATTTTGGTTGCAAGGTCATCCTGTGGTCAATTGGTCAGTTGCTGGTTACTTGATCAGACTGTGGTGTAGTTAGTTTTTTGTGGTTTATAGTTCAGACTGTGATCAGTTGGTCAGATTCTGGATCTTATTTCAGACAGTGGTCAGTTGGTCAGTTTCTGGTTTCTCGGTTAGACTGTGGTCAGTAGGTCAGTTTCTGGTTTCTAGGTCAGTCTGTGGTCAGTTGGTCAGTTTCATTCTGCCTCGATCAGACTGTGTTCAATTGATCAGTTTCTGGTTTCTCGGTCAGACTGTGGTCAGTTGGTCAGTTTATGTTATTAGGTTAGTCTTCGGTCAGTTGGCCAGTTTCTGGTTTCTTGGTCAGAATGTGGTCCGTTGGTTAGTTTCTGGTTTCCAGGTCAGAATGTGGTCAGTTGGTCAGTTGCTGGTTTCTACGTCAGACTGTGGTCAGTTGGACAGTTTCTGTTATTAGGTCAGACTGAGTTCAGATGGTCAGTTTCTGGTTTCGAGGTCAGAATGTGGTCAGTTGGTCAGTTTCGGGTTTCTAGGTCGGACTGTGGTCAGTTGGTCAGATGCTGGTTGCTAGGTCAGAATGTGGCCTGTTTGATAATTTGTGGTTGCTAGGTCAGAATGTGGTCATTTGACCAGGTTTTGGTTTCGAGGTCAGATTGTGGTCAGTTGCTCAGTTTCTGGTTTCGAGGTCAGACTGTGGTTAGTTGGTCAGTTGCTGGTTTCTACGTCAGACTGTGGTCAGTTGGACAGTTTCTGTTATTAGGTCAGACTGAGTTCAGATGGTCAGTTTCTGGTTTCTAGGTCAGACTGTGCTCAGTTGGTCCTTTACTGGGTTCTAGATCAGTCTGTGGTACTTGGTCAGTTTCTGGTTTCGAGGTCAGACTGTGGTCAGTTGGTCAGTTTCGGGATTCTAGGTCAGATTGTGGTCAGTTGGTCAGTTGCTGGTTTCTACGTCAGACTGTTGTCAGTTGGTCAGATACTGGTGGCTAGGTCAGAATGTGGCAAGTTTGACAATTTGTGTTTGCTAGGTCAGAATGTGGTCATTTGGTCAGTTTTGGTTTCGAAGTCAGATTGTGGTCAGTTGCTCAGTTTCTGGTTTCTAGGTCAGACTGTGGTCAGTTGGTCAGTTTCTGGTTTCTCGGTCAGATTGTGGTTAATTAGTCTTTTTCTGGTTTACAAGTCAGACTGTGGTCAGTTGGTCAGTTTCTGGTTCCTAGTTCAGACTGTGGTCAGTTCGTCAGTTTATGTTTTCTAGGTAAGACTTTGGTCTGTTGGTCAGTTTCGGGTTGTCTAGGTCAGACTGTGTTCAATTAGTCAATTTCTGATTTCTAGGTCAGACTGCGGTCAGTTCGTCAGTTTCTGATTCCGAGGTCAGTCTGCAGTCACTTGTCAATTTCTGGTTTCTAGGTCAGTCTGTGGTCAGTTGTTCAGTTTCTGATTCCTAATTCAGTCTGTGTTCAGTTAGTCAGTTTCTGGTTTATCGTTCAGACTGTGGTTAGTTGGTCACTTCCTGGTTTCTAGGTCAGACTGTGGTCAGCTTGTCAGTATCTGGTTTCTAGGTCAGACTGTAGTCAGTTACTGGTTGCTGCGACAGAATGTGTCCTGTTGGTCAGTTTGTGGTTGCTAGGTCAGACTGTGGTCAGTTGGTCAGTTTCTGGTTTCTAATCAGACTGTGGTCAGTTAGGCAGTTTCTGATTCATAGGTCAGTCTGTGATCTCTTGGTCAGTTTCTGGTTTCTTGGTCAGTCTTTGGTCAGTTGTTCAGTTTCTGGTTTCTAGGTCAGACTGTAGCAGTTACTGGTTGCTGCGACAGAATGTGGCCTGTTGGTCAGTTTGTGGTTACTAGATCAGACTGTGGTCAGTTGTTCAGTTTCTGGATTCTAGGTCAGACTGAGGTCAGTTGGTCCGTTTCTATTTTCTAGGCCAGATTGTGGACAGTTGGTCAGTTTCTGGTTTCCAGTTAAGAATATGGTCAGTTGGTCAGTTTCGGGTTTCTAGGTCAGATTGTGGTCAGTTGGTCAGTTTCATGTTGCCTCGGTCAGCCTGGTTCTTGTTCCTAGGTCAGACTGTGATCAGTTGGTCAGTTTCTGGTTTCGAGTTTAGTATGTGGTCAGTTGGACAGTTTCTGGTTTCGAGTTTAGTATGTGGTCAGTTGGATAGTTTCTGGTTTCGAGGTCAGACTGTGGTCAGTTGGTCAGTTTCAGGTGTCTACGTCAGATAGTGGTCAGTTGGTCAGATACTGATTGCAAGGTAAGAATGTGGCCTGTTTGACAGTTTGTGTTTGCTAGGTCAGAATGTGGTCATTTGGTCAGTTTTTGGTTTCGAGGTCAGATTGTGGTCAGTTGCTCAGTTTCTGGTTTTAGGCCAGTTGGTCAGTTTCTGGTTTCTAGATCAGACTGTGGTCAGTTGGTCTGTTTCTGGTTTCTTGGTCAGACTGCGGTCGGTTGGTCAGTTTCTGTTTTGTCGGTCTGACTGTGGTCAGTTGGACAGTTTCTGTTTTTAGGTCAGACTGATGTCAGATGGTCAGTTTCTGGTTTCTAGGTCAGAATGTTGTCAGTTGGTCAGTTTCTGGTTTCGAATTCAGAATGTCGTCAGATGGACAGTTTCTAGTTTCGAGGTCAGACTGTGGTCAGTTGGTCAGTTTCTAATTTCGAGGTCAGACTGTGGTCACTTGGTCAGTTTCTGGCTTCTATGTCAGTCTATGGTCATTTAGTCAGTTTCTCGTTCCTAGTTAAGACTGTGGTCATTTAGTCAGTTTCATGTTGTCTCGGTCAGACTGTGGGTAGTTAGTCAGTTTCTGGTTTATAGGTCAGACTGAGGTCAGATGGTCAGTTTCTGGTTTCGAGGTCAGATTGTGGTCAGTTGCTAAGTTTCGGGTTTCTAGGTCAGACTGTGCTCAGTTAGTCAGTTGCTGTTTTTCGGTCAGACAGATGTCAGATGGACAGTTTCTGGTTTCTCGGTCAGAATGTGGTCAGTTGGACAGTTTCTGGTTTCTAGGTCAGACTGTGGTCAGTTGGTCTGTTTCTCGTTGCTAGGTAAGTCTGTGGTCAGTTGTTCAGTTTTTGAATTCTAGGTCAGATTGTGGTCAGTTGGTCAGTTTCTGGTTTCTAGGTCAGACTGTGGATAGTTGGTCTGTTTCTGGTTTCTCGGTCAGATTGTGGTCAGTTGTTCAGTTTCTGGTTTCTAGGTCAGATTGTGGTCAGTTGGTCAGTTTCGGGTTGTCTCGGTCTGACTAGGGTCAGTAGGTCAGTTTCTGTTTTCGAGTTAAGAATGTGGTCAGTTGCTGGCTTCTAAGTCAGACTGTGGTCAGTTGGTCAGATACTGTTTGCTCAGTCAGACTGTGGTCAGTTGGTCAGTTTCATGTTGCCTCCGTCAGACTGTAGTCAGTCGGTCAGTTTCTGGTTCCTAGTTCAGACTGTGCTCATTTAGTCAGTTTCGTGCTGTCTTGGTCAGTTGGTCAGTTTCATGTTGTCTCGGTCAGACTGTTGTTAGTTAGTCAGTTTCTGGTTTATAGGTCAGACTGAGGTCAGATGGTCACTTTCTGTTTTCGAGGTCAGATTGTGGTCAGTTACTCAGTTTCTGGTTTCTAGGTCAGACTGTATTCATTTGGTGAGTTTTGTGTTGTCTTGGTCAGTTGGCCAGTTTCATGTTGTCTCGGTCAGACTGTGGGCAGTTGGTCAGTTTCTGGTTTCTAGGTCAGACTCTGGTCAGACTGTGGTCAGTTGGTCAGTTTCTGGTTTCTCAGTCAGAATGTGGTCATTTGGTCAATTACGTGTTGTCTTGGTCAGTTGGTCAGTTTCATGTTGTCTCGGTCAGACTGCGGGCAGTTGGTCAGTTTCTGGTTTCGAGGTCAGATAGTGGTCAGTTGCTCAGTTTCATGTTTCTAGGTAAGACTGTGGCCAGTTGGTCAGTTGCTGGTTTCTACGTCAGACTGTGGTCAATTGGTCAGATACTGTTTGCTAAGTCAGATTGTGGTCACTTTCTAAGTTAATGGTTTCTAGGTCAGACTGTGGTCATTTGGTCAATTTCGTGTTGTCTTGGTCAGTTGGGCAGTTTCATGTTGTCTCGGTCAGACTGCGTGCAGTTGGTCAGTTTCAGGTTTCGAGGTCAGATACTGGTCAGTTGCTCAGATTCGTGTTTCTAGGTCAGACTGTTGCCAGTTGGTCAGTTGCTGGTTTCTACGTCAGACTGTGGTCAATTGGTCATATACTGTTTGCGAAGACAGATTGTGGTCACTTGCTCAGTTTTTGGTTTCTAGGTCAGACTGTGGTCATTTGGTCAATTTCGTGTTGTCTTGGTCAGTTGGTCAGTTTCATGTTGTCTCGGTCAGACTGTGGGCAGTTGGCCAGTTTCTGGTTTCTTGGTCAGACACTGGTCTGACTATGGTCAGTTGGTCAGTTTCTGGTTTCTCGGTGTGACTGTGGTCAGTTGGTCAGTTACAGGTTGTCTCTGTCAGACTTTGGTCAGTTGGTCAGTTTCTGGTACCGAGGTCAGAATGTGGGCAATTGGTCTGTTTCTGGTGTCTAGGTCAGACTGTGTCAGATGGTCAGTTTCAGGTTTCTAGGTCACACTGTGGTCAGTTGGACAGTTTCTGCTTCCTAGTTCAGACTGTGGTCAGTAGATCACTTACTGGTTTCTCGTTCAGACTGTGGTTAGTTGGTCAGTTTCTGGTTTATAGGTCAGACTGTGGTCAGTTGGTCAGTTTCTGGTTTCTAGTTCAGACTGTGGTCAGTTGGTCAGTTTCTGCTTTCAAGATCAGAATGTGGTTAGTTTGTCAGTTTCTGGTTTCTGTGTCTGACTGTGGTCAGTTAGTCAGTTTCGGATTGTCTCGGTCAGTTTTTGGTCAGTTGGACAATTTCTGGTTTCTAGGTCAGACTGTGGTCAGTGGTCAGTTTCTGCTTTCTAGATCAGACTGTGGTCAGTTTGTCAGTTTCTGTTTTGTCGGTCAGACTGTGGTCAGTTGGTCAGGTTCGGATTGTCTCGGTCAGTTTTTGTCAGTTGGACAGTTTCTGGTTCCAGATCAGACTGTGGTCGGTTGGTCAGTTTATGGTTCCAAGGTCACATTGTGGTCAGTTGGTCAGATTCTGTTTTCAAGGTCAGACTGTGGTCAGTTGGTCAGTTTCTGGTTTCGAGGTCAGACTGGGGTCAGTTGGTCAGTTTCTGGTTTCTAGCTCAGACTGTGGTCAGTTGGTTAGTTTCGGATTGTCTCGGTCAGTTTTTGGTGAGTTGTACAGTTTCTGGTTCCAGATCAGACTGTGGTCGGTTGTTCAGTTTCTGCTTTCTAGATCAGACTGTGGTCAGTTTGTCAGTTTCTGGTTTCTAGCTCAGTCTGTGGTCAGTTGGTTAGTTTCGGATTGTCTCGGTCAGATTTCGGTCAGTTGGACAGTTTCTGGTTGCTAGATCAGACTGTGATTAGTTGGACAGTTTCTGGTTTATAGGTCAGACTGTTGTCAGACTGTGGTCAGCTGGTCAGTTTTTGGTTTCTAGGTCAGGCTATGGTCAGTGTCGGGTTGTGTAGGGCTGTGTCACTGGTCAGTTTGTTACTTTCTAGTTTCTAGGTCAGACTGTGGTCATTTGTTCAGTTTCGTGTTGTCTCCATCACACTGTGGTTAGTTGGTCAGTTTCTAGTTGCTCGGTGAGACTGTGGTCAGTTGCTCAGTTTCAGGTTCATCTGTCAGACTGTGGTCAGTTGCTAAGTTGCTGGCTGCTCGGTCAGACTGTGCTCAGTTCGTCAGTTTCTGATTCCGGGGTCAGACTGTGGTCAGTTGGTCAGTCACTGGTTTCTAGGTAAGACTTTGGTCAGTTGGTTCGTTGCTGGTTTATAGGTCAGACTGTGGTCAGTTTGTCAATTTCTGGTTTCTAGGTATGACTGTGGTCACTTGGTCAGTTTCTGGCTTCTAGGTCAGTCTGTTGTCAGTTGGTCAGTTAATGGTTTTTCGTTCAGACTGTGGTTAGTTGGTCAGTTTCTGGTTTATAGGTCAGACTGTGGTCAGTTGGTCAGTTTCTGGTTTCTAGGTCAGATTATGGTCAGTTGGTCAGTTTCTGGTTTCTAGGTCAGACTGTGGTCAGTTGGTCAGTTTTTGGTTACTAGATCAGACTGTGGTCAGTTGCTCAGTTTCTGTTTTCTCGGTCAAACTGTGGTCAGTTGGTCAGTTTCTGGTTTCTAGTTCAGACTGTGGGCAGTTGGACAGGTTGTGGTTAAAGGTCAGACTGTGGTCAGTTGGTCAGTTTCTGGTTTTATGTCAGACTGATGTCAGATGCTCAGTTTTTGGTTTCTAGGACAGAATGTGGTCAGTTGGTCAGTTTCTGGTTTCTTGTTCAGACTGTGGTCAGTTGGTCAGTTTCTGCTTTCTCGATCAGAATGCGGTCAGTTTGTCAGTTTCTGGTTTCTAGGTCTGACTGTGGTAAGTTAGTCAGTTTCGGATAGTCTCGGTCAGTTTTTGGTCGGTTGGACAGTTTCTGGTTTCTAGGTCAGACTGTGGTCAGTGGTCAGTTTCTGCTTTCTAGATCAGACTATGGTCAGTTTGTCAGTATCTGGTTTCTAGGTCAGACTGTGGTCATTTGGTCAGTTTCGGATTGTCTCGGTTAATTTCTGGTCAATTGGACAGCTTCTGGTGCTAGATCAGACTGTGGTCCGTTGGTCAGTTTCTGGTTCCTAGGTCACATTGTGGTCAGTTGGTCAGATTCTGTTTTCTAGGTCAGACTTTGGTCAGTTGGTCAGTTTCTGGTTACGAGGTCAGACTCTGGTCAGTTTTTCAGTTTCTGGATCCAAGGTCAGACTGTGGTCAGTTGGTCAGTTTCTGTTTTCTAGGTCAGACTGTGGTCAGTTGGTCAGTTTCTGGTTTCTAGTTCAGATTGTGGTCATTTGGTCAGTTTCTGGTTCCTAGTTCAGATTGTGGTCAGTAGGTCAGTTACTGGTTTCTCGTTCAGACTGTGGTTAGTTGTTCAGATTCTGGTTTATAGGTCAGACTGTGTTCAGTTGGTCAATTTTGGTTCCTAGTTCAGACTGTGGTCAGTTGGTCAGATCCTGCTTTCTAGATCAGAATGTGGTCAGTTTGTCAGTTTCTGGTTTCTTGGACTGACTGTGGTCAGTTAGTCAGTTTCGGATTGTCTCGGTCAGTTTTTAGTCAGTTGGACAATTTCTGGTTTCTAGGTCACACTGTGGTCGGTTGGTCAGTTTCTGGTTCCAAGGTCACATTGTGGTCAGTTTGTCAGATTCTGTTTTCTAGGTCAGACTGTGGTCAGTTGGTCACTTTATGGTTTCGAGGTCAGACTGTCGTCAGTTGGTCAGTTTCTGGTTCCAAGGTCAGACTGTGGTCAGTTGGTCAGTTTCTGGTTCCAAGGTCAGACTGTGGTCAGCTGGTCAGTTTTTGGTTTCTAGGTCAGACTATGGTCAGTGTTGGGTTGTCTAAGGCTGTGTCTCTGGTCAGTTTGTTACTTTCTGGTTTCTCGGTCAGACTGTGTTCATTTGTTGAGTTTCATGTTGTCTCCATCACACTGTGGTCAGTTGGTCAGTTTCTGGTTGCTCGTTGAGACTGTGGTCAGTTGCTCAGTTTCAGGTTGATCTGTCAGACTGTGGTCAGTTGTTAAGTTGCTGGCTGCTAGGTCAGACTGTGCTCAGTTCGTCAGTTTCTGATTCCGGGGTCAGACTGTGGTCAGTTGGTCAGTCAATGGTTTCTAGGTAAGACTTTGGTCAGTTGGTTAGTTGCAGGGTTATAGGTCAGACTGTGGTCAGTTGTCAATTTCAGCTTTCTAGGTCAGACTCTGGTCACTTGGACAGTTTCTGGTATCTAGGTCAGTCTGTGGTCAGTTGGTCAGTTTCTGGTTTATAGGTCAGACTGTGCTCAGTTGGTCAGTTTCTGCTTTCTAGATCAGAATGTGGTCAGTTTGTCAGTTTCTGGTTTCTAGGTCAGACTGTGGTCACTTGGACAGTTTCTGGTATCTAGGTCAGTCTGTGGTCAGTTGGTCAGTATCTGGTTTCTAGGTCAGACTGTGGTCAGTTGGTCAGTTTCTGTTTTTAGTTCAGACTGAGGTCAGATGGTCAGTTTCTTGTTTCTAGGTCAGAATGTGGTCAGTTGGTCAGTTTCTGGTTAGGAGTTAAGAATGTCGTCAGTTCGTCAGTTTCTAATTTCGAGGCCAGCCTGTGGTCATTTGGTCAGTTTCTGGTTTCTAGGTCAGACTGTGGTCAGTTGGTCAGTTTCTGGTTTCTAGGTCAGACTGTGGTCATTTGGTCAGTTTCTGGCTTCTAGTTCAGTCTGTGGTCAGTTGGTCAGTTTCTGGTTCCTAGTTCAGACTGTGGTCAGTTGGTCAGTTACTGGTTTCTCCTTCAGACTGTGGTTAGTTGGTCAGTTTCTGTTTTATCGGTCAGACTGTGGTCTGTTGGTCAGTTTCTGGTTTCTAGGTCAGACTGTGGTCAGTTGGTCAGTTTCTGCTTTCTAGATCAGACTGTGGTCAGTTTGTCAGTTTCTGTTTTCTAGGTCTGACTGTGGTCAGTTAGTAAGTTTCGGATTGTCTTGGTCAGTTTTTGGTAAGTTGGACAGTTTCTGGCTTCAAGGTCAGACTGTGGTCAGTGGTAAGTTTCTGCTTTCTAGATCAGACTGTGGTCAGTTTGTCAGTTTCTGGTTTCTAGCTCAGTCTGTGGTCAGTTGGTTAGTTTCGGATTGTCTCGGTCAGTTATCGGTCAGTTGGACAGTTTCTGGTTGCTAGATCAGACTGTGATTATTTGGACAGTTTCTGGTTTATAGGTCAGACTGTTGTCAGACTGTGGTCAGCTGGTCAGTTTTTGGTTTCTAGGTCAGACTATGGTCAGTGTCGGGTTGTGTAGGGCTGTGTCACTGGTCAGTTTGTTACTTTCCAGTTTCTAGGTCAGACTGTGGTCATTTGTTCAGTTTCGTGTTGTCTCCATCACACTGTGGTTAGTTGGTCAGTTTCTAGTTGCTCGGTGAGACTGTGGTCAGTTGCTCAGTTTCAGGTTCATCTGTCAGACTGTGGTCAGTTGCTAAGTTGCTGGCTGCTCGGTCAGACTGTGCTCAGTTCGTCAGTTTCTGATTCCGGGGTCAGACTGTGGTCAGTTGGTCAGTCACTGGTTTCTAGGTAAGACTTTGGTCAGTTGGTTCGTTGCTGGTTTATAGGTCAGACTGTGGTCAGTTTGTCAATTTCTGGTTTCTAGGTATGACTGTGGTCACTTGGTCAGTTTCTGGCTTCTAGGTCAGTCTGTTGTCAGTTGGTCAGTTAATGGTTTTTCGTTCAGACTGTGGTTAGTTGGTCAGTTTCTGGTTTATAGGTCAGAATGTGGTCAGTTGGTCAGTTTCTGGTTTCTAGGTCAGATTATGGTCAGTTGGTCAGTTTCTGGTTTCTAGGTCAGACTGTGGTCAGTTGGTCAGTTTTTGGTTACTAGATCAGACTGTGGTCAGTTGCTCAGTTTCTGTTTTCTCGGTCAAACTGTGGTCAGTTGGTCAGTTTCTGGTTTCTAGTTCAGACTGTGGGCAGTTGGACAGGTTGTGGTTAAAGGTCAGACTGTGGTCAGTTGGTCAGTTTCTGGTTTTATGTCAGACTGATGTCAGATGCTCAGTTTTTGGTTTCTAGGACAGAATGTGGTCAGTTGGTCAGTTTCTGGTTTCTAGTTCAGACTGTGGTCAGTTGGTCAGTTTCTGCTTTCTAGATCAGAATGCGGTCAGTTTGTCAGTTTCTGGTTTCTAGGTCTGACTGTGGTAAGTTAGTCAGTTTCGGATAGTCTCGGTCAGTTTTTGGTCGGTTGGACAGTTTCTGGTTTCTAGGTCAGACTGTGGTCAGTGGTCAGTTTCTGCTTTCTAGATCAGACTATGGTCAGTTTGTCAGTATCTGGTTTCTAGGTCAGACTGTGGTCATTTGGTCAGTTTCGGATTGTCTCGGTTAATTTCTGGTCAATTGGACAGCTTCTGGTGCTAGATCAGACTGTGGTCCGTTGGTCAGTTTCTGGTTCCTAGGTCACATTGTGGTCAGTTGGTCAGATTCTGTTTTCTAGGTCAGACTTTGGTCAGTTGGTCAGTTTCTGGTTACGAGGTCAGACTCTGGTCAGTTTTTCAGTTTCTGGATCCAAGGTCAGACTGTGGTCAGTTGGTCAGTTTCTGTTTTCTAGGTCAGACTGTGGTCAGTTGGTCAGTTTCTGGTTTCTAGTTCAGATTGTGGTCATTTGGTCAGTTTCTGGTTCCTAGTTCAGATTGTGGTCAGTAGGTCAGTTACTGGTTTCTCGTTCAGACTGTGGTTAGTTGTTCAGATTCTGGTTTATAGGTCAGACTGTGTTCAGTTGGTCAATTTTGGTTCCTAGTTCAGACTGTGGTCAGTTGGTCAGATCCTGCTTTCTAGATCAGAATGTGGTCAGTTTGTCAGTTTCTGGTTTCTTGGACTGACTGTGGTCAGTTAGTCAGTTTCGGATTGTCTCGGTCAGTTTTTAGTCAGTTGGACAATTTCTGGTTTCTAGGTCACACTGTGGTCGGTTGGTCAGTTTCTGGTTCCAAGGTCACATTGTGGTCAGTTTGTCAGATTCTGTTTTCTAGGTCAGACTGTGGTCAGTTGGTCACTTTATGGTTTCGAGGTCAGACTGTCGTCAGTTGGTCAGTTTCTGGTTCCAAGGTCAGACTGTGGTCAGTTGGTCAGTTTCTGGTTCCAAGGTCAGACTGTGGTCAGCTGGTCAGTTTTTGGTTTCTAGGTCAGACTATGGTCAGTGTTGGGTTGTCTAAGGCTGTGTCTCTGGTCAGTTTGTTACTTTCTGGTTTCTCGGTCAGACTGTGTTCATTTGTTGAGTTTCATGTTGTCTCCATCACACTGTGGTCAGTTGGTCAGTTTCTGGTTGCTCGTTGAGACTGTGGTCAGTTGCTCAGTTTCAGGTTGATCTGTCAGACTGTGGTCAGTTGTTAAGTTGCTGGCTGCTAGGTCAGACTGTGCTCAGTTCGTCAGTTTCTGATTCCGGGGTCAGACTGTGGTCAGTTGGTCAGTCAATGGTTTCTAGGTAAGACTTTGGTCAGTTGGTTAGTTGCAGGGTTATAGGTCAGACTGTGGTCAGTTGGTCAATTTCAGCTTTCTAGGTCAGACTCTGGTCACTTGGACAGTTTCTGGTATCTAGGTCAGTCTGTGGTCAGTTGGTCAGTTTCTGGTTTATAGGTCAGACTGTGCTCAGTTGGTCAGTTTCTGCTTTCTAGATCAGAATGTGGTCAGTTTGTCAGTTTCTGGTTTCTAGGTCAGACTGTGGTCACTTGGACAGTTTCTGGTATCTAGGTCAGTCTGTGGTCAGTTGGTCAGTATCTGGTTTCTAGGTCAGACTGTGGTCAGTTGGTCAGTTTCTGTTTTTAGTTCAGACTGAGGTCAGATGGTCAGTTTCTTGTTTCTAGGTCAGAATGTGGTCAGTTGGTCAGTTTCTGGTTAGGAGTTAAGAATGTCGTCAGTTCGTCAGTTTCTAATTTCGAGGCCAGCCTGTGGTCATTTGGTCAGTTTCTGGTTTCTAGGTCAGACTGTGGTCAGTTGGTCAGTTTCTGGTTTCTAGGTCAGACTGTGGTCATTTGGTCAGTTTCTGGCTTCTAGTTCAGTCTGTGGTCAGTTGGTCAGTTTCTGGTTCCTAGTTCAGACTGTGGTCAGTTGGTCAGTTACTGGTTTCTCCTTCAGACTGTGGTTAGTTGGTCAGTTTCTGTTTTATCGGTCAGACTGTGGTCTGTTGGTCAGTTTCTGGTTTCTAGGTCAGACTGTGGTCAGTTGGTCAGTTTCTGCTTTCTAGATCAGACTGTGGTCAGTTTGTCAGTTTCTGTTTTCTAGGTCTGACTGTGGTCAGTTAGTAAGTTTCGGATTGTCTTGGTCAGTTTTTGGTAAGTTGGACAGTTTCTGGCTTCAAGGTCAGACTGTGGTCAGTGGTAAGTTTCTGCTTTCTAGATCAGACTGTGGTCAGTTTGTCAGTTTCTGGTTTCTAGCTCAGTCTGTGGTCAGTTGGTTAGTTTCGGATTGTCTCGGTCAGTTATCGGTCAGTTGGACAGTTTCTGGTTGCTAGATCAGACTGTGATTATTTGGACAGTTTCTGGTTTATAGGTCAGACTGTTGTCAGACTGTGGTCAGCTGGTCAGTTTTTGGTTTCTAGGTCAGACTATGGTCAGTGTCGGGTTGTGTAGGGCTGTGTCACTGGTCAGTTTGTTACTTTCCAGTTTCTAGGTCAGACTGTGGTCATTTGTTCAGTTTCGTGTTGTCTCCATCACACTGTGGTTAGTTGGTCAGTTTCTAGTTGCTCGGTGAGACTGTGGTCAGTTGCTCAGTTTCAGGTTCATCTGTCAGACTGTGGTCAGTTGCTAAGTTGCTGGCTGCTCGGTCAGACTGTGCTCAGTTCGTCAGTTTCTGATTCCGGGGTCAGACTGTGGTCAGTTGGTCAGTCACTGGTTTCTAGGTAAGACTTTGGTCAGTTGGTTCGTTGCTGGTTTATAGGTCAGACTGTGGTCAGTTTGTCAATTTCTGGTTTCTAGGTATGACTGTGGTCACTTGGTCAGTTTCTGGCTTCTAGGTCAGTCTGTTGTCAGTTGGTCAGTTAATGGTTTTTCGTTCAGACTGTGGTTAGTTGGTCAGTTTCTGGTTTATAGGTCAGAATGTGGTCAGTTGGTCAGTTTCTGGTTTCTAGGTCAGATTATGGTCAGTTGGTCAGTTTCTGGTTTCTAGGTCAGACTGTGGTCAGTTGGTCAGTTTTTGGTTACTAGATCAGACTGTGGTCAGTTGCTCAGTTTCTGTTTTCTCGGTCAAACTGTGGTCAGTTGGTCAGTTTCTGGTTTCTAGTTCAGACTGTGGGCAGTTGGACAGGTTGTGGTTAAAGGTCAGACTGTGGTCAGTTGGTCAGTTTCTGGTTTTATGTCAGACTGATGTCAGATGCTCAGTTTTTGGTTTCTAGGACAGAATGTGGTCAGTTGGTCAGTTTCTGGTTTCTTGTTCAGACTGTGGTCAGTTGGTCAGTTTCTGCTTTCTCGATCAGAATGCGGTCAGTTTGTCAGTTTCTGGTTTCTAGGTCTGACTGTGGTAAGTTAGTCAGTTTCGGATAGTCTCGGTCAGTTTTTGGTCGGTTGGACAGTTTCTGGTTTCTAGGTCAGACTGTGGTCAGTGGTCAGTTTCTGCTTTCTAGATCAGACTATGGTCAGTTTGTCAGTATCTGGTTTCTAGGTCAGACTGTGGTCATTTGGTCAGTTTCGGATTGTCTCGGTTAATTTCTGGTCAATTGGACAGCTTCTGGTGCTAGATCAGACTGTGGTCCGTTGGTCAGTTTCTGGTTCCTAGGTCACATTGTGGTCAGTTGGTCAGATTCTGTTTTCTAGGTCAGACTTTGGTCAGTTGGTCAGTTTCTGGTTACGAGGTCAGACTCTGGTCAGTTTTTCAGTTTCTGGATCCAAGGTCAGACTGTGGTCAGTTGGTCAGTTTCTGTTTTCTAGGTCAGACTGTGGTCAGTTGGTCAGTTTCTGGTTTCTAGTTCAGATTGTGGTCATTTGGTCAGTTTCTGGTTCCTAGTTCAGATTGTGGTCAGTAGGTCAGTTACTGGTTTCTCGTTCAGACTGTGGTTAGTTGTTCAGATTCTGGTTTATAGGTCAGACTGTGTTCAGTTGGTCAATTTTGGTTCCTAGTTCAGACTGTGGTCAGTTGGTCAGATCCTGCTTTCTAGATCAGAATGTGGTCAGTTTGTCAGTTTCTGGTTTCTTGGACTGACTGTGGTCAGTTAGTCAGTTTCGGATTGTCTCGGTCAGTTTTTAGTCAGTTGGACAATTTCTGGTTTCTAGGTCACACTGTGGTCGGTTGGTCAGTTTCTGGTTCCAAGGTCACATTGTGGTCAGTTTGTCAGATTCTGTTTTCTAGGTCAGACTGTGGTCAGTTGGTCACTTTATGGTTTCGAGGTCAGACTGTCGTCAGTTGGTCAGTTTCTGGTTCCAAGGTCAGACTGTGGTCAGTTGGTCAGTTTCTGGTTCCAAGGTCAGACTGTGGTCAGCTGGTCAGTTTTTGGTTTCTAGGTCAGACTATGGTCAGTGTTGGGTTGTCTAAGGCTGTGTCTCTGGTCAGTTTGTTACTTTCTGGTTTCTCGGTCAGACTGTGTTCATTTGTTGAGTTTCATGTTGTCTCCATCACACTGTGGTCAGTTGGTCAGTTTCTGGTTGCTCGTTGAGACTGTGGTCAGTTGCTCAGTTTCAGGTTGATCTGTCAGACTGTGGTCAGTTGTTAAGTTGCTGGCTGCTAGGTCAGACTGTGCTCAGTTCGTCAGTTTCTGATTCCGGGGTCAGACTGTGGTCAGTTGGTCAGTCAATGGTTTCTAGGTAAGACTTTGGTCAGTTGGTTAGTTGCAGGGTTATAGGTCAGACTGTGGTCAGTTGGTCAATTTCAGCTTTCTAGGTCAGACTCTGGTCACTTGGACAGTTTCTGGTATCTAGGTCAGTCTGTGGTCAGTTGGTCAGTTTCTGGTTTATAGGTCAGACTGTGCTCAGTTGGTCAGTTTCTGCTTTCTAGATCAGAATGTGGTCAGTTTGTCAGTTTCTGGTTTCTAGGTCAGACTGTGGTCACTTGGACAGTTTCTGGTATCTAGGTCAGTCTGTGGTCAGTTGGTCAGTATCTGGTTTCTAGGTCAGACTGTGGTCAGTTGGTCAGTTTCTGTTTTTAGTTCAGACTGAGGTCAGATGGTCAGTTTCTTGTTTCTAGGTCAGAATGTGGTCAGTTGGTCAGTTTCTGGTTAGGAGTTAAGAATGTCGTCAGTTCGTCAGTTTCTAATTTCGAGGCCAGCCTGTGGTCATTTGGTCAGTTTCTGGTTTCTAGGTCAGACTGTGGTCAGTTGGTCAGTTTCTGGTTTCTAGGTCAGACTGTGGTCATTTGGTCAGTTTCTGGCTTCTAGTTCAGTCTGTGGTCAGTTGGTCAGTTTCTGGTTCCTAGTTCAGACTGTGGTCAGTTGGTCAGTTACTGGTTTCTCCTTCAGACTGTGGTTAGTTGGTCAGTTTCTGTTTTATCGGTCAGACTGTGGTCTGTTGGTCAGTTTCTGGTTTCTAGGTCAGACTGTGGTCAGTTGGTCAGTTTCTGCTTTCTAGATCAGACTGTGGTCAGTTTGTCAGTTTCTGTTTTCTAGGTCTGACTGTGGTCAGTTAGTAAGTTTCGGATTGTCTTGGTCAGTTTTTGGTAAGTTGGACAGTTTCTGGCTTCAAGGTCAGACTGTGGTCAGTGGTAAGTTTCTGCTTTCTAGATCAGACTGTGGTCAGTTTGTCAGTTTCTGGTTTCTAGCTCAGTCTGTGGTCAGTTGGTTAGTTTCGGATTGTCTCGGTCAGTTATCGGTCAGTTGGACAGTTTCTGGTTGCTAGATCAGACTGTGATTATTTGGACAGTTTCTGGTTTATAGGTCAGACTGTTGTCAGACTGTGGTCAGCTGGTCAGTTTTTGGTTTCTAGGTCAGACTATGGTCAGTGTCGGGTTGTGTAGGGCTGTGTCACTGGTCAGTTTGTTACTTTCCAGTTTCTAGGTCAGACTGTGGTCATTTGTTCAGTTTCGTGTTGTCTCCATCACACTGTGGTTAGTTGGTCAGTTTCTAGTTGCTCGGTGAGACTGTGGTCAGTTGCTCAGTTTCAGGTTCATCTGTCAGACTGTGGTCAGTTGCTAAGTTGCTGGCTGCTCGGTCAGACTGTGCTCAGTTCGTCAGTTTCTGATTCCGGGGTCAGACTGTGGTCAGTTGGTCAGTCACTGGTTTCTAGGTAAGACTTTGGTCAGTTGGTTCGTTGCTGGTTTATAGGTCAGACTGTGGTCAGTTTGTCAATTTCTGGTTTCTAGGTATGACTGTGGTCACTTGGTCAGTTTCTGGCTTCTAGGTCAGTCTGTTGTCAGTTGGTCAGTTAATGGTTTTTCGTTCAGACTGTGGTTAGTTGGTCAGTTTCTGGTTTATAGGTCAGAATGTGGTCAGTTGGTCAGTTTCTGGTTTCTAGGTCAGATTATGGTCAGTTGGTCAGTTTCTGGTTTCTAGGTCAGACTGTGGTCAGTTGGTCAGTTTTTGGTTACTAGATCAGACTGTGGTCAGTTGCTCAGTTTCTGTTTTCTCGGTCAAACTGTGGTCAGTTGGTCAGTTTCTGGTTTCTAGTTCAGACTGTGGGCAGTTGGACAGGTTGTGGTTAAAGGTCAGACTGTGGTCAGTTGGTCAGTTTCTGGTTTTATGTCAGACTGATGTCAGATGCTCAGTTTTTGGTTTCTAGGACAGAATGTGGTCAGTTGGTCAGTTTCTGGTTTCTAGTTCAGACTGTGGTCAGTTGGTCAGTTTCTGCTTTCTAGATCAGAATGCGGTCAGTTTGTCAGTTTCTGGTTTCTAGGTCTGACTGTGGTAAGTTAGTCAGTTTCGGATAGTCTCGGTCAGTTTTTGGTCAGTTGGACAGTTTCTGGTTTCTAGGTCAGACTGTGGTCAGTGGTCAGTTTCTGCTTTCTAGATCAGACTATGGTCAGTTTGTCAGTATCTGGTTTCTAGGTCAGACTGTGGTCATTTGGTCAGTTTCGGATTGTCTCGGTTAATTTTTGGTCAATTGGACAGCTTCTGGTGCTAGATCAGACTGTGGTCCGTTGGTCAGTTTCTGGTTCCTAGGTCACATTGTGGTCAGTTGGTCAGATTCTGTTTTCTAGGTCAGACTTTGGTCAGTTGGTCAGTTTCTGGTTCCGAGTTCAGACTCTGGTCAGTTTTTCAGTTTCTGGATCCAAGGTCAGACTGTGGTCAGTTGGTCAGTTTCTGTTTTCTAGGTCAGACTGTGGTCAGTTGGTCAGTTTCTGGTTTCTAGTTCAGATTGTGGTCATTTGGTCAGTTTCTGGTTCCTAGTTCAGATTGTGGTCAGTAGGTCAGTTACTGGTTTCTCGTTCAGACTGTGGTTAGTTGTTCAGATTCTGGTTTATAGGTCAGACTGTGTTCAGTTGGTCAATTTTGGTTCCTAGTTCAGACTGTGGTCAGTTGGTCAGATCCTGCTTTCTAGATCAGAATGTGGTCAGTTTGTCAGTATCTGGTTTCTAGGTCAGACTGTGGTCATTTGGTCAGTTTCGGATTGTCTCGGTTAATTTTTGGTCAATTGGACAGCTTCTGGTGCTAGATCAGACTGTGGTCCGTTGGTCAGTTTCTGGTTCCTAGGTCACATTGTGGTCAGTTGGTCAGATTCTGTTTTCTAGGTCAGACTTTGGTCAGTTGGTCAGTTTCTGGTTCCGAGGTCAGACTCTGGTCAGTTTTTCAGTTTCTGGATCCAAGGTCAGACTGTGGTCAGTTGGTCAGTTTCTGGTTTCTAGTTCAGACTGTGGTCAGTTGGTCAGTTTCTGGTTTCTAGGTCAGACTGTGGTCAGTTGGTCAGTTTCCGGTTTCTACATCAGACTGTGGTCAGTTGGTCAGATACTGGTTGCTAGGTCAGAATGTGGCCTATTTGATAATTTGTGGTTGCTATGTCAGAATGTGGTCATTTGGCCAGGTTTTCGTTTCGAGGTCAAAGTGTGGGCAGTTGCTCAGTTTCTGGTTTCGAGGTCAGACTGTGGTTAGTTGGTCAGTTGCTGGTTTCTGCGTCAGACTGTGGTCAGTTGGACAGTTTCTGTTATTAGGTCAGACTGAGGTCAGATTGTCAGTTTCCGGTTTCTAAGTCAGAATGTGGTCAGTTGGTCTGTTTCTGGTTTCTAGGTCAGACTGTGGTCAGTTGGTCCTTTACTGGGTTCTAGGTCAGTCTCTGGTAGTTGGTCAGTTTCTGGTTTCGAGGTCAGAATGTGGTCAGTTGGTCAGTTTCGGTATTCTAGGTCAGATTGCAGTCAGTTGGTCAGTTGCTGGTTTCTACGTCAGACTGTGGTCAGTTGGTCAGATACTGGTGGCTAGGTCAGAATGTGGCAAGTTTCACAATTTGTTTTTGCTCGGTCAGAATGTGGTCATTTGGTCAGTTTTGGTTTCGAAGTCAGATTGTGGTCAGTTGCTCAGTTTCTGGTTTCTAGGTCAGACTGTGGTCAGTTGGTCAGTTTCATGTTGTCACGGTCAGACTGTGGTCAGTTGGTCAGTTCCACGTTTCTGGGTCAGATTGTGTACATTTGGTCAGTTTCTGGTTCCTCGGTCAGATTGTGGTTAATTCGTACTTTTCTGGTTTACAAGTCAGACTGTGGTCAGTTGGTCAGTTTCTGGATCCTAATTCAGACTGTGGTCAGTTCGTCAGTTTATGTTTTCTAGGTAAGGCTTTGGTCAGTTGGTCAGTTTCGGGTTGTCTAGGTCAGACTGTGGTCAGTTGGTCAGTTTGTGGTTTCTAGGTCAGACTGTGGTCAGTTGGTCAGTTTCATGTTGCCTCGGTCAGACTGTGTTCAGTTGGTCAGTTTCTGGTTTCTAGATCAGACTGTGGTCAGTTGGTCTGTTTCTGGTTTCTAGGTCAGACTGCGGTCGGTTGGTCAGTTTCTGTTTTGTCGGTCAGACTGTGGTCAGTTGGACAGTTTCTGGTTTCTAGGTCAGAATGTGTTAAGTTGGTCTGTTTCTAGTTTCTAGGTCAGACTTTGGTCAGTCGGTCAGTTTCTGTTTTCTCGGTCAGACTATGGTCTGTTGGTCAGTTTCTTGTTTCTAGGTTAGACTGTGGTCAGTTGGTCAGCTTCGGATTGTCTCGGTCAGATTGTTGTCAGTTGGTAAGTTGCTGGTTGCTAGGTCAGACTGTGCTCAGTTTGTATGTTTCTGATTCCTCGGTCAGACTGTGCTCAGTTGCTCAGTTTCTGGTTACGAGGTCAGACTGTTGTCAGTTGGCCAGTTGCTGGTTCTAGGTCAGTCTGTGTTCAGTTTGTTACATTTTGGTTGCATGGTCATCCTGTGGTCAATTGGTCAGTTGCTGGTTACTTGATCAGACTGTGGTGTAGTTAGTTTTTTGTGGTTTATAGTTCAGACTGTGATCAGTTGGTCAGATTCTGGATCTTATTTCAGACAGTGGTCAGTTGGTCAGTTTCTGGTTTCTCGGTTAGACTGTGGTCAGTAGGTCAGTTTCTGGTTTCTAGGTCAGTCTGTGGTCAGTTGGTCAGTTTCATTCTGCCTCGATCAGACTGTGTTCAATTGATCAGTTTCTGGTTTCTCGGTCAGACTGTGGTCAGTTGGTCAGTTTATGTTATTAGGTTAGTCTTCGGTCAGTTGGCCAGTTTCTGGTTTCTTGGTCAGAATGTGGTCCGTTAGTCAGTTTCTGGTTTCCAGGTCAGAATGTGGTCAATTGGTCAGTTGCTGGTTTCTACGTCAGACTGTGGTCAGTTGGACAGTTTCTGTTATTAGGTCAGACTGAGTTCAGATGGTCAGTTTCTGGTTTCGAGGTCAGAATGTGGTCAGTTGGTCAGTTTCGGGTTTCTAGGTCGGACTGTGGTCAGTTGGTCAGATGCTGGTTGCTAGGTCAGAATGTGGCCTGTTTGATAATTTGTGGTTGCTAGGTCAGAATGTGGTCATTTGAACAGGTTTTGGTTTCGAGGTCAGATTGTGGTCAGTTGCTCAGTTTCTGGTTTCGAGGTCAGACTGTGGTTAGTTGGTCAGTTGCTGGTTTCTACGTCAGACTGTGGTCAGTTGGACAGTTTCTGTTATTAGGTCAGACTGAGTTCAGATGGTCAGTTTCTGGTTTCTAGGTCAGACTGTGCTCAGTTGGTCCTTTACTGGGTTCTAGATCAGTCTGTGGTACTTGGTCAGTTTCTGGTTTCGAGGTCAGACTGTGGTCAGTTGGTCAGTTTCGGGATTCTAGGTCAGATTGTGGTCAGTTGGTCAGTTGCTGGTTTCTACGTCAGACTGTGGTCAGTTGGTCAGATACTGGTGGCTAGGTCAGAATGTGGCAAGTTTGACAATTTGTGTTTGCTAGGTCAGAATGTGGTCATTTGGTCAGTTTTGGTTTCGAAGTCAGTTTGTGGTCAGTTGCTCAGTTTCTGGTTTCTAGGTCAGACTGTGGTCAGTTGGTCAGTTTCTGGTTTCTCGGTCAGATTGTGGTTAGTTAGTCTTTTTCTGGTTTACAAGTCAGACTGTGGTCAGTTGGTCAGTTTCTGGTTCCTAGTTCAGACTGTGGTCAGTTCGTCAGTTTATGTTTTCTAGGTAAGACTTTGGTCTGTTGGTCAGTTTCGGGTTGTCTAGGTCAGACTGTGTTCAATTAGTCAATTTCTGATTTCTAGGTCAGACTGCGGTCAGTTCGTCAGTTTCTGATTCCGAGGTCAGTCTGCAGTCACTTGTCAATTTCTGGTTTCTAGGTCAGTCTGTGGTCAGTTGTTCAGTTTCTGATTCCTAATTCAGTCTGTGTTCAGTTAGTCAGTTTCTGGTTTATCGTTCAGACTGTGGTTAGTTGGTCACTTCCTGGTTTCTAGGTCAGACTGTGGTCAGCTTGTCAGTATCTGGTTTCTAGGTCAGACTGTAGTCAGTTACTGGTTGCTGCGACAGAATGTGTCCTGTTGGTCAGTTTGTGGTTGCTTGGTCAGACTGTGGTCAGTTGGTCAGTTTCTGGTTTCTAAGTCAGACTGTGGTCAGTTAGGCAGTTTCTGATTCATAGGTCAGTCTGTGATCTCTTGGTCAGTTTCTGGTTTCTTGGTCAGTCTTTGGTCAGTTGTTCAGTTTCTGGTTTCTAGGTCAGACTGTACTCAGTTACTGGTTGCTGCGACAGAATGTGGCCTGTTGGTCAGTTTGTGGTTACTAGATCAGACTGTGGTCAGTTGTTCAATTTCTGAATTCTAGGTCAGACTGAGGTCAGTTGGTCCGTTTCTATTTTCTAGGCCAGATTGTGGACAGTTGGTCAGTTTCTGGATTCCAGTTAAGAATATGGTCAGTTGGTCAGTTTCGGGTTTCTAGGTCAGATTGTGGTCAGTTGGTCAGTTTCATGTTGCCTCGGTCAGCCTGGTTCTGGTTCCTAGGTCAGACTGTGATCAGTTGGTCAGTTTCTGGTTTCGAGTTTAGTATGTGGTCAGTTGGACAGTTTCTGGTTTCGAGTTTAGTATGTGGTCAGTTGGATAGTTTCTGGTTTCGAGGTCAGACTGTGGTCAGTTGGTCAGTTTCAGGTGTCTACGTCAGATAGTGGTCAGTTGGTCAGATACTGATTGCAAGGTAAGAATGTGGCCTGTTTGACAGTTTGTGTTTGCTAGGTCAGAATGTGGTCATTTGGTCAGTTTTTGGTTTCGAGGTCAGATTGTGGTCAGTTGCTCAGTTTCTGGTTTTAGGCCAGTTGGTCAGTTTCTGGTTTCTAGATCAGACTGTGGTCAGTTGGTCTGTTTCTGGTTTCTTGGTCAGACTGCGGTCGGTTGGTCAGTTTCTGTTTTGTCGGTCAGACTGTGGTCAGTTGGACAGTTTCTGTTTTTAGGTCAGACTGATGTCAGATGGTCAGTTTCTGGTTTCTAGGTCAGAATGTTGTCAGTTGGTCAGTTTCTGGTTTCGAATTCAGAATGTCGTCAGATGGACAGTTTCTAGTTTCGAGGTCAGACTGTGGTCAGTTGGTCAGTTTCTAATTTCGAGGTCAGACTGTGGTCACTTGGTCAGTTTCTGGCTTCTATGTCAGTCTATTAGTTGGACAGTTTCTGGTTTATAGGTCAGACTGTTGTCAGTTTCTGGTTTATAGGTCAGACTGTGGTCAGTTGGTCAGTTTCTGCTTTCTAGATCAGAATGTGGTCAGTTTGTCAGTTTCTGGTTTCTAGGTCGGACTGTGGTCACTTGGACAGTTTCTGGTATCTAGGTCAGTCTGTGGTCAGTTGGTCAGTATCTGGTTTCTAGGTCAGACTGTGGTCAGTTGGTCAGTTTCTGTTTTTAGTTCAGACTGAGGTCAGATGGTCAGTTTCTTGTTTCTAGGTCAGAATGTGGTCAGTTGGTCAGTTTCTGGTTAGGAGTTAAGAATGTCGTCAGTTCGTCAGTTTCTAATTTCGAGGTCAGACTGTGGTCATTTGGTCAGTTTCTGGTTTCTAGGTCAGACTGTGGTCAGTTGGTCAGTTTCTGGTTTCTAGGTCAGACTGTGGTCATTTGGTCAGTTTCTGGCTTCTAGGTCAGTCTGTGGTCAGTTGGTCAGTTTCTGGTTCCTAGTTCAGACTGTGGTCAGTTGGTCAGTTACTGGTTTCTCCTTCAGACTGTGGTTAGTTGGTCAGTTTCTGGTTTATCGGTCAGACTGTGGTCTGTTGGTCAGTTTCTGGTTTCTAGGTCAGACTGTGGTCAGTTGGTCAGTTTCTGCTTTCTAGATCAGACTGTGGTCAGTTTGTCAGTTTCTGTTTTCTAGGTCTGACTGTGGTCAGTTAGTAAGTTTCGGATTGTCTTGGTCAGTTTTTGGTAAGTTGGACAGTTTCTGGCTTCAAGGTCAGACTGTGGTCAGTGGTCAGTTTCTGCTTTCTAGATCTTCTGTGGTCAGTTGGTCAGTTGCTGTTTTTCGATCAGACTGATGACAGATGGTCAGTTTCTGGTTTCTCGGTCAGATTGTGGTCAGTTGCTAAGTTTCGTGTTTCTAGGTCAGACTGTGGTCAGTTGGTCAGTTGCTGGTTTCTGCGTCAGACTGTGGTCAATTGGTCAGATACTGGTTGGTAAGTCAGATTGTGGTAACTTACTCAGTTTATGGCTGCTCGGTAAGACTGTGGTCATTTGATCACTTTCGTGTTGTCTTGGTAAGTTGGTCAGTTTCATGTTGTCTCGGTCAGACTGTGAGCAGTTGGTCAGTTTCTGGTTTGTTGGTCAGACTGAGGTCTGACTGTGGTCATTTGGTCAGTTTCTGGATTCTCGGTCTTACTGTGGTCAGTTAATCAGTTTCTATTTTCTATGTCAGACTGTGGTCAGTTGGTCAGTTATGGATTGTCTCAGTCAGACTTTGGTCAGTTGGTCAGTTTCAGGTTCCGAGGTCAGAATGTGGTCAATTGGTCAGTTTCTGGTGTCTAGGTCAGACTGTGGGCAGTTGGTCAGTTTCTGGGTTCGGGTTAAGATTGTGGTCAGTTGGTCAGTTTCTGGTTTCGAGGTCAAATTGTGGTCAGTTGGACAGTTTCTGTTTTCTAGGTCAGACTGTGGTCAGTTTGTCAGTTTCTGGTTTCTAGGTCAGATTTTGGTCCGTTGGTCATGTTCTGGCCTCAAGGTAAGACTGTGGTCAGTTGGTCAGTTTCTGTTTTTAGGTCAGACTGATGTCAGATGGTCAGTTTCTGGTTTCTAGGTCAGAATGTTGTCAGTTGGCCAGTTTCTGGTTTCGAATTCAGAATGTCGTCAGATGGACAGTTTCTAGTTTCGAGGTCCGACTGTGGTCAGTTGGTCAGTTTCTAATTTCGAGGTCAGACTGTGGTCACTTGGTCAGTTTCTGGCTTCTATGTCAGTCTATTGTCATTTAGTCAGTTTCTGGTTCCTAGTTAAGACTGTGGTCATTTAGTCAGTTTCATGTTGTCTCGGTCAGACTGCGGGTAGTTAGTCAGTTTCTGGTTTATAGGTCAGACTGAGGTCAGATGGTCAGTTTCTGGTTTCGAGGTCAGATTGTGGTCAGTTGCTAAGTTTCGGGTTTCTAGGTCAGACTGTGCTCAGTTAGTCAGTTGCTGTTTTTCGGTCAGACAGATGTCAGATGGACAGTTTCTGGTTTCTCGGTCAGAATGTGGTCAGTTGGACAGTTTCTGGTTTCTAGGTCAGACTGTGGTCAGTTGGTCTGTTTCTGGTTGCTAGGTCAGTCTGTGGTCAGTTGTTCAGTTTTTGAATTCTAGGTCAGATTGTGGTCAGTTGGTCAGTTTCTGGTTTCTAGGTCAGACTGTTGTTAGTTGGTCTGTTTCTGGTTTCTCGGTCAGATTGTGGTCAGTTGTTCAGTTTCTGGTTTCTAGGTCAGATTGTGGTCAGTTGATCAGTTTCGGGTTGTCTCGGTCTGACTAGGGTCAGTAGGTCAGTTTCTATTTTCGAGTTAAGAATGTGGTCAGTTGCTGGCTTCTACGTCAGACTGTGGTCAGTTGGTCAGATACTGTTTGCTCAGTCAGACTGTGGTCAGTTGGTCAGTTTCATGTTGCCTCCGTCAGACTGTGGTCAGTCGGTCAGTTTCTGGTTCCTAGTTCAGACTGTGCTCATTTAGTCAGTTTCGTGCTGTCTTGGTCAGTTGGTCAGTTGCTGTTTTTCGATCAGACTGATGACAGATGGTCAGTTTCTGGTTTCTCGGTCAGATTGTGGTCAGTTGCTAAGTTTCGTGTTTCTAGGTCAGACTGTGGTCAGTTGGTCAGTTGCTGGTTTCTGCGTCAGACTGTGGTCAATTGGTCAGATACTGGTTGGTAAGTCAGATTGTGGTAACTTACTCAGTTTATGGCTGCTCGGTAAGACTGTGGTCATTTGATCACTTTCGTGTTGTCTTGGTAAGTTGGTCAGTTTCATGTTGTCTCGGTCAGACTGTGAGCAGTTGGTCAGTTTCTGGTTTGTTGGTCAGACTGAGGTCTGACTGTGGTCATTTGGTCAGTTTCTGGATTCTCGGTCTTACTGTGGTCAGTTAATCAGTTTCTATTTTCTATGTCAGACTGTGGTCAGTTGGTCAGTTATGGATTGTCTCAGTCAGACTTTGGTCAGTTGGTCAGTTTCAGGTTCCGAGGTCAGAATGTGGTCAATTGGTCAGTTTCTGGTGTCTAGGTCAGACTGTGGGCAGTTGGTCAGTTTCTGGTTTCGGGTTAAGATTGTGGTCAGTTGGTCAGTTTCTGGTTTCGAGGTCAAATTGTGGTCAGTTGGACAGTTTCTGTTTTCTAGGTCAGACTGTGGTCAGTTTGTCAGTTTCTGGTTTCTAGGTCAGATTTTGGTCCGTTGGTCATGTTCTGGCCTCAAGGTAAGACTGTGGTCAGTTGGTCAGTTTCTGTTTTTAGGTCAGACTGATGTCAGATGGTCAGTTTCTGGTTTCTAGGTCAGAATGTTGTCAGTTGGCCAGTTTCTGGTTTCGAATTCAGAATGTCGTCAGATGGACAGTTTCTAGTTTCGAGGTCCGACTGTGGTCAGTTGGTCAGTTTCTAATTTCGAGGTCAGACTGTGGTCACTTGGTCAGTTTCTGGCTTCTATGTCAGTCTATTGTCATTTAGTCAGTTTCTGGTTCCTAGTTAAGACTGTGGTCATTTAGTCAGTTTCATGTTGTCTCGGTCAGACTGCGGGTAGTTAGTCAGTTTCTGGTTTATAGGTCAGACTGAGGTCAGATGGTCAGTTTCTGGTTTCGAGGTCAGATTGTGGTCAGTTGCTAAGTTTCGGGTTTCTAGGTCAGACTGTGCTCAGTTAGTCAGTTGCTGTTTTTCGGTCAGACAGATGTCAGATGGACAGTTTCTGGTTTCTCGGTCAGAATGTGGTCAGTTGGACAGTTTCTGGTTTCTAGGTCAGACTGTGGTCAGTTGGTCTGTTTCTGGTTGCTAGGTCAGTCTGTGGTCAGTTGTTCAGTTTTTGAATTCTAGGTCAGATTGTGGTCAGTTGGTCAGTTTCTGGTTTCTAGGTCAGACTGTTGTTAGTTGGTCTGTTTCTGGTTTCTCGGTCAGATTGTGGTCAGTTGTTCAGTTTCTGGTTTCTAGGTCAGATTGTGGTCAGTTGATCAGTTTCGGGTTGTCTCGGTCTGACTAGGGTCAGTAGGTCAGTTTCTATTTTCGAGTTAAGAATGTGGTCAGTTGCTGGCTTCTACGTCAGACTGTGGTCAGTTGGTCAGATACTGTTTGCTCAGTCAGACTGTGGTCAGTTGGTCAGTTTCATGTTGCCTCCGTCAGACTGTGGTCAGTCGGTCAGTTTCTGGTTCCTAGTTCAGACTGTGCTCATTTAGTCAGTTTCGTGCTGTCTTGGTCAGTTGGTCAGTTTCATGTTGTCTCGGTCAGACTGTTGTTAGTTAGTCAGTTTCTGGTTTATAGGTCAGACTGAGGTCAGATGGTCACTTTCTGTTTTCGAGGTCAGATTGTGGTCAGTTACTCAGTTTCTGGTTTCTAGGTCAGACTGTATTCATTTGGTGAGTTTTGTGTTGTCTTGGTCAGTTGGCCAGTTTCATGTTGTCTCGGTCAGACTGTGGGCAGTTGGTCAGTTTCTGGTTTCTAGGTCAGACTCTGGTCAGACTGTGGTCAGTTGGTCAGTTTCTGGTTTCTCAGTCAGAATGTGGTCAGTTGGTCAGATACTGTTTGCTAAGTCAGATTGTGGTCACTTGCTCAGTTAAAGGTTTCTAGGTCAGACTGTGGTCATTTGGTCAATTACGTTTTGTCTTGGTCAGTTGGTCAGTTTCATGTTGTCTCGGTCAGACTGCGGGCAGTTGGTCAGTTTCTGTTTTCGAGGTCAGATAGTGGTCAGTTGCTCAGTTTCGTGTTTCTAGGTAAGACTGTGGCCAGTTGGTCAGTTGCTGGTTTCTACGTCAGACTGTGGTCAATTGGTCAGATACTGTTTGCTACGTCAGATTGTGGTCACTTTCTAAGTTAATGGTTTCTAGGTCAGACTGTGGTCATTTGGTCAATTTCGTGTTGTCTTGGTCAGTTGGTCAGTTTCATGTTGTCTCGGTCAGACTGCGGGCAGTTGGTCAGTTTCAGGTTTCGAGGTCAGATACTGGTCAGTTGCTCAGATTCGTGTTTCTAGGTCAGACTGTTGCCAGTTGGTCAGTTGCTGGTTTCTACGTCAGACTGTGGTCAATTGGTCATATACTGTTTGCGAAGACAGATTGTGGTCACTTGCTCAGTTTTTGGTTTCTAGGTCAGACTGTGGTCATTTGGTAAATTTCGTGTTGTCTTGGTCAGTTGGTCAGTTTCATGTTGTCTCGGTCAGACTGTGGGCAGTTGGTCAGTTTCTGGTTTCTTGGTCAGACTCTGGTCTGACTATGGTCAGTTGGTCAGTTTCTGGTTTCTCGGTGTGACTGTGGTCAGTTGGTCAGTTACAGGTTGTCTCTGTCAGACTTTGGTCAGTTGGTCAGTTTCAGGTACCGAGGTCAGAATGTACAATTGGTCTGTTTCTGGTGTCTAGGTCAGACTGTGTCAGATGGTCAGTTTCAGGTTTCTAGGTCACACTGTGGTCAGTTGGACAGTTTCTGCTTCATAGTTCAGACTGTGGTCAGTAGATCACTTCCTGGTTTCTCGTTCAGACTGTGGTCAGTTGGTCAGTTTCTGGTTTATAGGTCAGACTGTGGTCAGTTGGTCAGTTTCTGGTTTCTAGTTCAGACTGTGGTCAGTTGGTCAGTTTCTGCTTTCAAGATCAGAATGTGGTTAGTTTGTCAGTTTCTGGTTTCTATATCTGACTGTGGTCAGTTAGTCATTTTCGGATTGTCTCGGTCAGTTTTTGGTCAGTTGGACAATTTCTGGTTTCTAGGTCAGACTGTGGTCAGTGGTCAGTTTCTGCTTTCTAGATCAGACTGTGGTCAGTTTGTCAGTTTCTGTTTTGTCGGTCAGACTGTGGTCAGTTGGTCAGGTTCGGATTGTCTCGGTCAGTTTTGTCAGTTGGACAGTTTCTGGTTCCAGATCAGACTGTGGTCGTTTGGTCAGTTTATGGTTCCAAGGTCACATTGTGGTCAGTTGGTCAGATTCTGTTTTCAAGGTCAGACTGTGGTCAGTTGGTCAGTTTCTGGTTTCGAGGTCAGACTGGGGTCAGTTGGTCAGTTTCTGGTTTCTAGCTCAGACTGTGGTCAGTTGGTTAGTTTCGGATTGTCTCGGTCAGTTTTTGGTGAGTTGTACAGTTTCTGGTTCCAGATCAGACTGTGGTCGGTTGTTCAGTTTCTGCTTTCTAGATCAGACTGTGGTCAGTTTGTCAGTTTCTGGTTTCTAGCTCAGTCTGTGGTCAGTTGGTTAGTTTCGGATTGTCTCGGTCAGTTTTCGGTCAGTTGGACAGTTTCTGGTTGCTAGATCAGACTGTGATTAGTTGGACAGTTTCTGGTTTATAGGTCAGACTGTTGTCAGACTGTGGTCAGCTGGTCAGTTTTTGGTTTCTAGGTCAGAATATGGTCAGTGTCGGGTTGTGTAGGGCTGTGTCACTGGTCAGTTTGTTACTTTCTAGTTTCTAGGTCAGACTGTTATCATTTGTTCAGTTTCGTGTTGTCTCCATCATACTGTGGTTAGTTGGTCAGTTTCTAGTTGCTCGGTGAGACTGTGGTCAGTTGCTCAGTTTCAGGTTCATCTGTCAGACTGTGGTCAGTTGCTAAGTTGCTGGCTGCTAGGTCAGACTGTGCTCAGTTCGTCAGTTTCTGATTCCGGGGTCAGACTGTGGTCAGTTGGTCAGTGACTGGTTTCTAGGTAAGACTTTGGTCAGTTGGTTCGTTGCTGGTTTATAGGTCAGACTGTGGTCAGTTTGTCAATTTCTGGTTTCTAGGTATGACTGTGGTCACTTGGTCAGTTTCTGGCTTCTAGGTCAGTCTGTTGTCAGTTGGTCAGTTACTGGTTTTTCGTTCAGACTGTGGTTAGTTGGTCAGTTTCTGGTTTATAGGTCAGACTGTGGTCAGTTGGTCAGTTTCTGGTTTCTAGGTCAAACTGTGGTCAGTTGGTCAGTTTCTGGTTTCTAGTTCAGACTGTGGGCAGTTGGACAGGTTGTGGTTAAAGGTCAGACTGTGGTCAGTTGGTCAGTTTCTGGTTTTATGTCAGACTGATGTCAGATGCTCAGTTTTTGGTTTCTAGGACAGAATGTGGTCAGTTGGTCAGTTTCTGGTTTCTAGTTCAGGCTGTGGTCAGTTGGTCAGTTTCTGCTTTATACGTCAGACTGTGTTCAGTTGGTCAATTTCTGGTTCCTAGTTCAGACTGTGGTCAGTTGGTCAGATCCTGCTTTCTAGATCAGAATGTGGTCAGTTTGTCATTTTCTGGTTTCTTGGACAGACTGTGGTCAGTTAGTCAGTTTCGGATTGTCTCGGTCAGTTTTTAGTCAGTTGGACAATTTTTGGTTTCTAGGTCAGACTGTGGTCGGTTGGTCAGTTTCTGGTTCCAAGGTCAAATTGTGGTCAGTTTGTCAGATTCTGTTTTCTAGGTCAGACAGTGGTCAGTTGGTCAGTTTCTGGTTCCAAGGTCAGACTGTGGTCAGCTGGTCAGTTTTTGGTTTCTAGGTCTGACTATGGTCAGTGTCGGGTTGTCTAGTGCTGTGTCTCTGGTCAGTTTGTTACTTTCTGGTTTCTAGGTCAGACTGTGTTCATTTGTTCAGTTTCGTGTTGTCTCCATCACACTGTGGTCAGTTGGTCAGTTTCTGGTTGCTCGTTGAGACTGTGGTCAGTTGCTCAGTTTCAGGTTGATCTGTCAGACTGTGGTCAGTTGCTAAGTTGCTGGCTGCTAGGTCAGACTGTGCTCAGTTCGTCAGTTTCTGATTCCGGGGTCAGACTGTGGTCAGTTGGTCAGTCACTGGTTTCTAGGTAAGACTTTGGTCAGTTGGTTAGTTGCAGGTTTATAGGTCAGACTGTGGTCAGTTGGTCAATTTCTGGTTTCTAGGTCAGACTGTGGTCACTTGGTCAGTTTCTGGCATCTAGTCAGTCTGTGGTCATTTAGTCAGTTTCTGGTTCCTAGTTCAGACTGTGGTCAGTTGGTCAGTTTCTGATTTATAGGTCAGACTGTGGTCAGTTGGTCAGTTTCTGGTTTCTAGGTCAGACTATGGTCTGTTGGACAGTTTCTGGTTTCTAGGTCAGACTGTGGTCAGTTGATCAGTTTCTGATTTCTAGATCAGACTGTGGTCAGTTTGTCAGTTTCTGCTTTCTAGGTCAGACTGTGGTTACTTGGACAGTTTCTGGTATCTAGGTCAGTCTGTGGTCAGTTGGTCAGTTTCTGGTTTATAGGTCAGACTGTGGTCAGTTGGTCAGTTTCTGCTTTCTAGATCAGAATGTGGTCAGTTTGTCAGTTTCTGGTTTCTAGGTCAGACTGTGGTCACTTGGACAGTTTCTGGTTTCTAGGTCAGACTGTGGTCGCTTGGTCAGTTTCTTGTTCCAAGGTCACATTGTGGTCAATTGGTCAGATTCTGTTTTCTAGGTCAGACTGTGGTCAGTTGGTCAGTTTCTGGTTTCGAGGTCAGACTGTGGTCAGTTGGGCAGTTTCTGGTTTCTAGCTCAGACTGTGGTCAGTTGGTTAGTTTCGGATTGTCTCGGTCAGTTTTTGGTGAGTTGTACAGTTTCTGGTTCCAGATCAGACTGTGGTCGGTTGTTCAGTTTCTGCTTTCTAGATCAGACAGTGGTCAGTTTGTCAGTTTCTGGTTTCTAGCTCAGTCTGTGGTCAGTTGGTTAGTTTCGGATTGTTTCGGTCAGTTTTCGGTCAGTTGGACAGTTTCTGGTTGCTAGATCAGACTGTGATTAGTTGGACAGTTTCTGGTTTATAGGTCAGACTGTTGTCAGACTGTGGTCAGCTGGTCAGTTTTTGGTTTCTAGGTCAGACTATGGTCAGTGTCGGGTTGTGAAGGGCTGTGTCACTGGTCAGTTTGTTACTTTCTAGTTTCTAGGTCAGACTGTTATCATTTGTTCAGTTTCGTGTTGTCTCCATCACACTGTGGTTAGTTGGTCAGTTTCTAGTTGCTCGGTGAGACTGTGGTCAGTTGCTCAGTTTCAGGTTCATCTGTCAGACTGTGGTCAGTTGCTAAGTTGCTGGCTGCTCGGTCACACTGTGCTCAGTTCGTCAGTTTCTGATTCCGGTGTCAGACTGTGGTCAGTTGGTCAGTCACTGGTTTCTAGGTAAGACTTTGGTCAGTTGGTTCGTTGCTGGTTTATAGGTCAGACTGTGGTCAGTTTGTCAATTTCTGGTTTCTAGGTATGACTGTGGTCACTTGGTCAGTTTCTGCCTTC
The DNA here is from genome assembly GCF_044704955.1 of Pristiophorus japonicus. Lineage (NCBI taxonomy): Eukaryota > Metazoa > Chordata > Chondrichthyes > Pristiophoridae > Pristiophorus > Pristiophorus japonicus. Next base: position 594,134 of record NW_027253324.1, read on the forward strand.
TAGGTCAGTCTGTTGTCAGTTGGTCAGTTACTGGTTTTTCGTTCAGACTGTGGTTAGTTGGTCAGTTTCTGGTTTATAGGTCAGACTGTGGACAGTTGGTCAGTTTCTGGTTTCTAGGTCAAACTGTGGTCAGTTGGTCAGTTTCTGGTTTCTAGTTCAGACTGTGGGCAGTTGGACAGGTTGTGGTTAAAGGTCAGACTGTGGTCAGTTGGTCAGTTTCTGGTTTTATGTCAGACTGATGTCAGATGCTCAGTTTTTGGTTTCTAGGACAGAATGTGGTCAGTCGGTCAGTTTCTGGTTTCTAGTTCAGGCTGTTGTCAGTTGGTCACTTTCTGCTTTATAGGTGAGACTGTGTTCAGTTGGTCAATTTCTGGTTCCTAGTTCAGACTGTGGTCAGTTGGTCAGATCCTGCTTTCTAGATCAGAATGTGGTCAGTTTGTCAGTTTCTGGTTTCTTGGACTGACTGTGGTCAGTTAGTCAGTTTCGGATTGTCTCGGTCAGTTTTTAGTCAGTTGGACAATTTCTGGTTTCTAGGTCAGACTGTGGTCGGTTGGTCAGTTTCTGGTTCCAAGGTCACATTGTGGTCAGTTTGTCAGATTCTGTTTCCTAGGTCAGACAGTGGTCAGTTGGTCACTTTATGGTTTCTTGGTCAGACTGTGGTCAGTTGGTCAGTTTCTGGTTCCAAGGTCAGACTGTGGTCAGTTGGTCAGTTTCTGGTTCCAAGGTCAGACTGTGGTCAGCTGGTCAGTTTTTGGTTTCTAGGTCTGACTATGGTCAGTGTCGGGTTGTCTAGTGCTGTGTCTCTGGTCTGTTTGTTACTTTCTGGTTTCTAGGTCAGACTCTGTTCATTTGTTCAGTTTCGTGTTGTCTCCATCACACTGTGGTCAGTTGGTCAGTTTCTGGTTGCTCGTTGAGACTGTGGTCAGTTGCTCAGTTTCAGGTTGATCTGTCAGACTGTGGTCAGTTGCTAAGTTGCTGGCTGCTAGGTCAGACTTTGCTCAGTTCGTCAGTTTCTGATTCCGGGGTCAGACTGTGGTCAGTTGGTCAGTCACTGGTTTCTAGGTAAGACTTTGGTCAGTTGGTTAGTTGCAGGTTTATAGGTCAGACTGTGGTCAGTTGGTCAATTTCTGGTTTCTAGGTCAGACTGTGGTCACTTGGTCAGTTTCTGGCATCTAGTCAGTCTGTGGTCATTTAGTCAGTTTCTGGTTCCTAGTTCAGACTGTGGTCAGTTGGTCAGTTTCTGATTTATAGGTCAGACTGTGGTCAGTTGGTCAGTTTCTGGTTTCTAGGTCAGACTATGGTCTGTTGGACAGTTTCTGGTTTCTAGGTCAGACTGTGGTCAGTTGATCAGTTTCTGATTTCTAGATCAGACTGTGGTCAGTTTGTCAGTTTCTGCTTTCTAGGTCAGACTGTGGTTACTTGGACAGTTTCTGGTATCTAGGTCAGACTGTGGTCAGTTGGTCAGTTTCTGGTTTGTCGGTCAGTCTGTGGTCAGTTGGTCAGTTTCTGCTTTCTAGATCAGAATGTGGTCAGTTTGTCAGTTTCTGGTTTCTAGGTCAGACTGTGGTCACTTGGACAGTTTCTGGTTTCTAGGTCAGACTGTGGTCGCTTGGTCAGTTTCTTGTTCCAAGGTCACATTGTGGTCAGTTGGTCAGATTCTGTTTTCTAGGTCAGACTGTGGTCAGTTGGTCAGTTTCTGGTTTCGAGGTCAGACTGTGGTCAGTTGGGCAGTTTCTGATTCCAAGGTTAGACTGTGGTCAGTTGGTCAGTTTCTGTTTTCTCGGTCATACTGTGGTCAGTTGGTCAGTTTCTGGTTTCTAGGTCAGACTCTGGTCAGTTGGTCAGTTTCTGCTTTCTTGATCAGACTGTGGTCAGTTTGTCAGTTTCTGGTTTCTAGGTCAGACTGTGGTAAGTTGGTCAGTTTCGGATTGTCTCGGTCAGTTTTTGGTCGGTTGGACAGTTTCTGGTTTCTAGATCAGATTGTGGTTAGTTGGTCAGTTTCTGATTTATAAGTCAGACTGTGGTCCCTTGGCCAGTTTCTGGTTCCTAGGTCAGTCTGTGGTCAGTTGCTCAGTTTCTGGTTTATAGGTCAGACTGTGGGCATTTGGTCAGTTGCTGGTTCTAGGTCAGTCTGTGGACAGTTCGTCAGTTGCCGGTTGCTCGTTCAGTCTATGTGCAGTTTGTTACTTTTTGGTTGCGAGCTCATCCTGTGGTCCATTGGTCAGTTGCTGGTTACTTGATCAGACTGTGGTCAGTTCCGTCAGTTTCTGGTTTCTCGGTCAGACTGTGGTCAGTTGGTCAGTTGTAGGTTGTCTCGGTCAGACTCTGGTCAGTTGGTTAGTTTCTGGTTTCTAGGTCAGACTGAAGTCAGTTGGTCAGTTTCTGGTTTCTAATTCAGACTGTAATCAGTTGGTTAGTTACGGTTTCTAGCTCAGACTGTGGTCAGTTGGTCAGTATCATTTTTCTATGTCAGGCTGTGGTCAGTTGGTCAGTTGCTGGCTTCTAGTTCAGACTGTGGTCAGTTCGTCAGTTTCTGCTTTCTAGATCAGACTGTGGTCAGTTTCTGGTTGCTAGATCAGACTGTGTTCAGTTGGTCAGTTTATCTTTTCTCGGTCAGACTGTGGTCAGTTGGTCAGTTTCTGGTTTCTAGTTCAGACTGTGGGCAGTTGGACAGGTTGTGGTTAAAGGTCAGACTGTGTTCAGTTGGTCAGTTTCTGGTTTTATGTCAGAGTGAGGTCAGATGCTCAGTTTCTGGTTTCTAGGTCAGAATGTGGTCAGTTGGTCAGTTTCTGGTTTCTAGATCAGAATGTGGTCAGTTTGTCAGTTTCTGGTTTCTAGGTCTGACTCTGGTCAGTTAGTCAGTTTCGGATTGTCACGGTCAGTTTTTGGTCAGTTGGACAGTTTCTGGTTTCTAGGTAAGACTGTGGTCAGTGGTCAGTGGTCAGTTTATGCTTTCTAGATCAGACTGTGGTCAGTTTGTCAGTTTCTGGTTTCTCCATCAGAGTGTGGTCAGTTGGTCAGTTTCGGATTGTCTCGGTTAATTTTTGGTCAGTTGGACAGTTTCTGGTTCTAGATCAGACTGTGGTCGGTTGGTCAGTTTCTTGTTCCAAGATCACATTGTGGTCAGTTGGTCAGATTCTGTTTTCTAGGTCAGACTGTGGTCAGTTGGTCAGTTTCTGGTTTCTAGGTCAGAATGTGGTCAGTTGGTCACTTTCTGCTTTCTAGATCAGACTGTGGTCAGTTTGTCAGTTTCTGGTTTCTAGGTCAGGCTGTGGTCAGTTGGTCAGTTTCGGATTGTCTCGGTCAGTTTTTCGTCAGTTGGACAGTTTCTGGTGCTCGATCAGACTTTGGTCGGTTGGTCAGTTACTGGTTTCTCGTTCAGACTGTGGTTCGTTGATCAGTTTCTGGTTTATAGGTCAGACTGTGGTCAGTTGGTCAGTTTCTGCTTTCTCGTTCAGAGTGTGGTCAGTTTGTCAGTTTCTGGTTTCTAGGTGTGACTGTGGTCAGTTAGTCAGTGTCGGATTGTCTCGGTCAGTTTTTGGTCAGTTGGACAGTTTCTGGTTTCAAGGTCAGACTGTGGTCAGTGGTCAGTTTCTGTTTTTAGGTCAGACTGTGGTCAGTTGGTCAGTTGCTGGTTTCTACGTCAGTCTGTGGTCAATTGGTCAGATACTGGTTGCTAAGTCAGAATGTGGTAACTTGCTCAGTTTCTGGATTATAGGTCAGACTGTGGTCAGTTGGTCATTTGCTGGTTGTTAGGTCAGACTGTGGTCAGTTGGTCAGTTTTTGCATTCTAGATCAGACTATGGTCAGTTTCTGGTTGCTGGATCAGACTGTTTCATGTGGTCAGTTTCTGTTTTCTTGTCAGACTGTGGTCATTTGGTCAGTTTCTGGTTTGTAGTTCAGACTGTTGGTAGTTGGACAGGTTGTGGTTAAATGTCAGACTGTGGTCAGTTTCAGGTTTTATGTCAGACTGATTTAAGATGGTCAGTTTCTGGTTTCTAGGTCAGAATGTGGTCAGTTCGTCGGATTCTGGTTTCTAGTTCAGACTGTGGTCAGTTGGTCAGTTTCTGCTTTCTAGATCAGAATGTGGTCAGTTTGTCAGTTTCTGGTTTCTAGGTCTGACTATGGTCAGTTAGTCAGTTTCGGATTGTCTCGGTCAGTTTTTGGTCAGTTGGACAGTTTCTGGTTTCTAGGTCAGACTGTGGTCAGTGGTCAGTTTCTGCTTTCTAGATCAGACTGTGGTCAGTTTGTCAGTTTCTGGTTCCAAGGTCACATTTTGGTCAGTTGGTCAGTTTCTGATTCCCAGGTCAGACTGTGGTCATTTGGTCAGTTTCTGTTTACGAGCTCAGACTGTGGTCAGTTGGTCAGTTTCTAGTTTCTAGGTCAGAATGTGGTCAGTTGTTCAGTTTCTGCTTTCTAAATCAGACTGTGGTCAGTTTGTCAGTTTCTGGTTTCTAGGTCAGGCTGTGGTCAGTTGGTCAGTTTCGGATTGTCTCGGTCAGTTTTTGGTCAGTTGGACAGTTTCTGGTTGCTAGATCAGACTGTGGTTAGTTGGTCAGTTTCTGGTTTATAGGTCAGACTGTAGTCCCTTGGACAGTTTCTGGTTCCTAGGTCAGTCTGTGGTCAGTTGCTCAGTTTCTGGTTTATAGGTCAGACTGTGGTCAGTTGGTCAGTTTCTGGTTGCTAGATCCGACTGTGTTCAGTTGGATAGTTTCTGGTTTCTCGGTCAGACTGTGGTCATTTGTTCAGTTTCTGTTTTCTAGGTCAGACTGTGGTCAGTTGGTCAGTTTCTGGTTTATAGGTCAGACTGTGGTCAGTTGGTCAGTTGCTGGTTGCTATGTCAGACTGTGGTCAGTTGGTCAGTTGCTGGTTGCTATGTCAGACTGTGGTCAGTTGGTCAGTTTTTGCTTTCTAGATCAGACTATGGTCAGTTTCTGCTTGCTGGATCAGACTGTGTTCAGTTGGTCAGTTTCTGTTTTCTCGGTCAGACTTTGGTCATTTGGTCAGTTTCTGGTTTCGAGGTCAGACTGTGGTCAGTTGGTCAGTTTCTGATTCCAGTGTGAGACTGTGGTCAGTTGGTCAGTTTCTGTTTTCTAGGTCAGACTGTGGTCAGTTGGTCAGTTTCTGGATTCTAGGTCAGAATGTGGTCAGTTGGTCAGTTTCTGCTTTCTAGATCAGACTGTGGTCAGTTTGTCAGTTTCTGGTTTCTCGGTCAGGCTGTGGTCAGTTGGTCAGTTTCGGATTGTCTCGGTCAGTTTTTGGTCAGTTGGACAGTTTCTGGTTGCTTGATCAGACTGTGGTTAGTTGGTCAGTTTCTGGTTTATAGGTCAGACTGTGGTCCCTTGGTCAGTTTCTGGTTCCTAGGTCAGTCTATGGTCAGTTGCTCAGTTTCTGGTTTATAGGTCAGACTGTGGTCAGTTGGTCAGTTTTTGCTTTCTAGATCAGACTATGGTCAGTTTCTGGTTGCTAGATCAGACTGTGTTCAGTTGGTCAGTTTCTGTTTTCTCGGTCAGACTTTGGTCATTTGGTCAGTTTCTGGCTTCTAGTTCAGACTGTTGGTAGTTGGACAGGTTGTGGTTAAATGTCAGACTGTGGTTAATTGGTCAGTTTCTGGTTTTATGTCAGACTGAGGTCTGATGGTCAGTTTCTGGTTTCTAGGTCAGAATGTGGTCAGTTTGTCAGTTTCTGGTTTCTAGGTCAGACTGTGGTCAGTTAGTCAGTTTCGTATTGTCTCGGTTAGTTTTTGGTCAGTTCGACAGTTTCTGGTTTCTAGGTCAGACTGTGGTCAGTGGTCAGTTTCTGCTTTCTAGATCGGACTGTGGTCAGTTGATCAGTTTCTGGTTTCTAGGTCAGACTGTGTTCAGTTCGTCAGTTTCGGATTGTCTCGGTCAGATTGCGGTTATTTGGACAGTTTCAGGTTTCTAGATCAGACTGTGGTCAGTTGGTCAGTTTCTGGTTTCTAGGTCAGACTGTGGACAGTTGGTTAGTTTCTGTTTTGTCGGACAGTCTGTGGTCAGTTGGTCAGTTTCTGGTTGCTAGATCAGACTGTGGTCAGTTGGTCAGTTTCTGGGTTCTAGGTCAGACTGTGGTCAGTTGATCAGTTCCTGTTTTCACAGTCAGACTGTGGACATTTGGTCAGTTTCTGGTTGTCTCGGTCAGACTCTGGTCAGTTGGTCAGTTTCTGGATTCTAGGTTAGACTTACGTCAGTTGGTCAGTTTCTGGTTCATAATTCAGATTGTGATAGTTGGACAATTAGGCTTTCTAGTTCAGACTGTGGTCAGTTGGTCAGTATCGGGTTTCTCGGTCACACTGTGGTCAGTTGATATGTTTCGGGTTGTCTCAGTCAGATTGTGTCAATTGGTCAGTTGCTGGTTTCTATGTCAGACTGTGGTCAGTTGGTCAGTTTATGCTTTCTAGATCAGACTCTGGTCAGTTGGTCAGTTTCTGGTTTCTAGGTCAGACTGTGTTGAGTTGGTCAGTTTCGGATTGTCTCGTTCAGATTGTGGTCAGTTGGACAGTTTCTGGTTTCTAGGTCAGACTGTGGTCAGTTGGTCAGTTTCTGGTTTCCAGGTCAGACTGTGGTCAGTTGGTCACTTTCATGTTGCCTCGGTCAGACTGTGTTCTGTTGGTCAGTTTCTGGTTTCTAGATCTGACTGTGGTCAGTTGGTCAGCTTCTGGTCTCTAGTTCTTCGAGTGGTCAGTTGGTCAGTTTCTGTTTTCTCGGTCCGACTGTGGTCAGTTGGTCAGTTTCTGTATTGTCGGTCAGACTGTGGTCAGTTGGTCAGTTTCGGATTGTCTCGTTCAGATTGTGGTCAGTTGGACAGTTTCTGGCTTCTAGATCAGACTGTGGTCAGTTGGTCAGTTTCTGGTTTCTAGGTCAGACTGTGGCCAGTTGATCAGTTCCTGTTTTCACGATCAGAATGTGGTGAGTTGGTCAGTTTCGAGCTGTTTCGGTCAGACTGTGGACAGTTGGTCAGTTTCTGGTTGTCTCGGTCAGACTCTGGTCAGTTGGTCCGTTTCTGGTTTCTAGGTTAAACTGAAGTCAGTTGGTCAGTTTCTGGTTCATAATTCAGACTGTGATCAGTTGGTCAATTCCGGTTTCTAGCTCAGAATGTGGTCAGTTGGTCAGTATCAGGTTTTTAGGTCAGACTGTGGTCAGTTGCTCAGTTTCTGGTTTCTCGGTCAGACTTTGGTCAGTTGCTATGTTTCACGTTGTCTCAGTCAGATTGTGGTCAGTTGGTCAGTTTCTGGTTTCTATGTCAGACTGTGGTCAGTTGGTCAGTTTATGCTTTCCAGATCAGACTGTGGTCAGATGGTCAGTTTCTGGTTTCTAGGTCAGACTGTGGTCAGTTGGTCAGTTTCGGATTGTCTCGTTCAGATTGTCGTCAGTTGGACAGTTTCTGGTTTCTTGATCAGATTGTGTTCAGTTGGTCAGTTTCTGGTTTTTGATCAGACTGAGGTCAGTTGGTCTGTTTCAATTCTAGGTCAGAGTGTGGTCAGTTGGTCAGTTTCTGTTTTCTCGGTCAGAGTGTGGTCAGTTCGTCAGTTTCTGGTTTCTCGGTCAGATTATGTTCAGTTGGTCAGTTTCTGGTTGCTAGATTAGATTGTGGTCAGTTGGTCAGTTTCTGGTTTCTAGGTCAGACTGTGGTCAGTTGGTCAGTTTCTGTTTTCTCGGTCAGACGGTGGTCAGTTGGTCAGTTTCTGGTTTCTATGTCAGACTGTCTTCAGTTGTTCAGTTTCTGGTTGCTTGATAAGACTGTGGTCAGTTGTCAGTTTCTGGTTTCTAGATCAGACTGTGGTCAATTCATCAGTTTATGGTTTCTAGGTCAGACTGTGGTCAGTTGGTCAGTTTCGAATTGTCTCGGTCAGATTGTGGTCAGCTGGACAGTTTCTGCTTTCGAGATCAGACTGCGGTCATTTGGTCAGTTTATGGTTTCTCGGTCAGACTATGTTCAGTTGGTCAGTTTCTGGTTGCTAGATCAGAATGTGGTCAGTTTGTCAGTTTCTGGTTTCTAGGTCTGACTATGGCCAGTTAGTCAGTTTCGGATTGTCTCGATCAGTTTTTGGTCAGTTGGACAGTTTCTGGTTTCTAGGTCAGACTGTGGTCAGTGGTCAGTTTCTGCTTTCTAGATCAGACTGTGGTCAGTTTGTCAGTTTCTGGTTCCAAGGTCACATTTTGGTCAGTTGGTCAGATTCAGTTTTCTAGGTCAGACTGTGGTCAGTTGGTCAGTTTCTGGTTTCGAGGTCAGACTGTGGTCAGTTGGTCAGTTTTTGATTCCCAGGTCAGACTGTGGTCATTTGGTCAGTTTCTGTTTACGAGGTCAGACTGTGGTCAGTTGGTCAGTTTCTAGTTTCTAGGTCAGAATGTGGTCAGTTGGTCAGTATCTGCTTTCTAAATCAGACTGTGGTCAGTTTGTCAGTTTCTGGTTTCTAGGTCAGGCTCTGGTCAGTTGGTCAGTTTTGGATTGTCTCGGTCAGTTTTTGGTCAGTTGGACAGTTTCTGGTTGCTAGATCAGACTGTGGTTAGTTGGTCAGTTTCTGGTTTATAGGTCAGACTGTGGTCAGTTGGTCAGTTTCTGGTTGCTAGATCCGACTGTGTTCAGTTGGTCAGTTTCTGTTTTCTCGGTCAGACTGTGGTCATTTGGTCAGTTTCTGTTTTCTAGGTCAGACTGTGGTCAGTTGGTCAGTTTCTGGTTTATAGGTCAGACTGTGGTCAGTTGGTCAGTTGCTGGTTGCTATGTCAGACTGTGGTCAGTTGGTCAGTTGCTGGTTGCTAGATCAGACTGTGGTTACTTGGTCAGTTTCTGGTTTATAGTTCAGACTGTAGTCCCTTGGACAGTTTCTGGTTCCTCGGTCAGACTGTGGTCATTTGGTCAGTTTCTGTTTTCTAGTCAAACTGTGGTCAGTTGGTCAGTTTCTGGTTCCAAGGTCAGTCTGTGGTCAGTTGCTCAGTTTTTAGTTTATAGGTCAGACTGTGGTCAGTTGGTCAGTTGCTGGTTGCTATGTCAGACTGTGGTCAGTTGGTCAGTTTTTGCTTTCTAGATCAGACTATGGTCAGTTTCTGCTTGCTGGATCAGACTGTGTTCAGTTGGTCAGTTTCTGTTTTCTCGGTCAGACTGTCGTCATTTGGTCAGTTTCTGGTTTCTAGTTCAGACTGTCGGTAATTGGACATGTTGTGGTTAAATGTCAGACTGTGGTCAGTTGGTCAGTTTCTGGTTTTATGTCAGACGGAGGTCAGATGGTCAGTTTATGGTTTCTAGGTCAGAATGTGGTCAGTTGGTCAGTTTCTGGTTTCTAGTTCAGACTGTGTTCAGTTGGTCAGTTTCTGCTTTCTAGATCAGAATGTGTTCAGTTTGTCAGTTTCTGGTATCTAGTTCTGACTGTGGTCAGTTAGCCAGTTTCGGATTGTCTCGGTCAGTTTTTGGTCAGTTGGACAGTTTCTGGTTTCTAGGTCAGACTGTGGTCAGTGGCCAGTTTCTGCTTTATAAATCAGACTGTGGTCAGTTTGTCAGTTTCTGGTTCCAAGGTCACATTGTGGTCAGTTGGTCAGATTCTGTTGTCGAGGTCAGACTGTGGTCAGTTGGTCAGTTTCTGGTTTCGAGGTCAGACTGTGGTCAGTTGGTCAGTTTCTGATTCCAGTGTGAGACTGTGGTCAGTTGGTCAGTTTCTGTTTTCTAGGTCAGACTGTGGTCAGTTGGTCAGTTTCTGGTTTCTAGGTCAGAATGTGGTCAGTTGGTCAGTTTCTGCTTTCTAGATCAGACTGTGGTCAGTTTGTCAGTTTCTGGTTTCTCGGTCAGGCTGTGGTCAGTTGGTCAGTTTCGGATTGTCTCGGTCAGTTTTTGGTCAGTTGGACAGTTTCTGGTTGCTTGATCAGACTGTGGTTAGTTGGTCAGTTTCTGGTTTATAGGTCAGACTGTGGTCCCTTGGTCAGTTTCTGGTTCCTAGGTCAGTCTGTGGTCAGTTGCTCAGTTTCTGGTTTATAGGTCAGACTGTGGTCAGTTGGTCGTTTTTGCTTTCTAGATCAGACTATGGTCAGTTTCTGGTTGCTAGATCAGACTGTGTTCAGTTGGTCAGTTTCTGTTTTCTCGGTCAGACTTTGGTCACTTGGTCAGTTTCTGGCTTCTAGTTCAGACTTTTGGCAGTTGGACAGGTTGTGGTTAAATGCCAGACTGTGGTCAGTTGGTCAGTTTCTGGTTTTATGTCAGACTGAGGTCAGATGGTCAGTTTCTGGTTTCTAGGTCAGAATGTGGTCAGTTTGTCAGTTTCTGGTTTCTAGGTCAGACTGTGGTCAGTTAGTCAGTTTCGTATTGTCTCGGTTAGTTTTTGGTCAGTTCGACAGTTTCTGGTTTCTAGGTCAGACTGTGGTCAGTGGTCAGTTTCTGCTTTCTAGATCGGACTGTGGTCAGTTGATCAGTTTCTGGTTTCTAGGTCAGACTGTGTTCAGTTCGTCAGTTTCGGATTGTCTCGGTCAGATTGCGGTTATTTGGACAGCTTCAGGTTTCTAGATCAGACTGTGGTCAGTTGGTCAGTTTCTGGTTTCTAGGTCAGACTGTGGACAGTTGGTTAGTTTCTGTTTTGTCGGACAGTCTGTGGTCAGTTGGTCAGTTTCTGGTTGCTAGATCAGACTGTGGTCAGTTGGTCAGTTTCTGGGTTCTAGGTCAGACTGTGGTCAGTTGATCAGTTCCTGTTTTCACAGTCAGACTGTGGACATTTGGTCAGTTTCTGGTTGTCTCGGTCAGACTCTGGTCAGTTGGTCAGTTTCTGGATTCTAGGTTAGACTTACGTCAGTTGGTCAGTTTCTGGTTCATAATTCAGATTGTGATAGTTGGACAATTAGGCTTTCTAGTTCAGACTGTGGTCAGTTGGTCAGTATCGGGTTTCTCGGTCACACTGTGGTCAGTTGATATGTTTCGGGTTGTCTCAGTCAGATTGTGTCAATTGGTCAGTTGCTGGTTTCTATGTCAGACTGTGGTCAGTTGGACAGTTTATGCTTTCTAGATCAGACTGTGGTCAGTTGGTCAGTTTCTGGTTTCTAGGTCAGACTGTGTTGAGTTGGTCAGTTTCGGATTGTCTCGTTCAGATTGTGGTCAGTTGGACAGTTTCTGGTTTCTAGGTCAGACTGTGGTCAGTTGGTCAGTTTCTGGTTTCCAGGTCAGACTGTGGTCAGTTGGTCACTTTCATGTTGCCTCGGTCAGACTGTGTTCTGTTGGTCAGTTACTGGTTTCTAGATCTGACTGTGGTCAGTTGGTCAGCTTCTGGTCTCTAGGTCTTCGAGTGGTCAGTTGGTCAGTTTCTGTTTTCTCGGTCCGACTGTGGTCAGTTGGTCAGTTTCTGTATTGTCGGTCAGACTGTGGTCAGTTGGTCAGTTTCGGATTGTCTCGTTCAGATTGTGGTCAGTTGGACAGTTTCTGGCTTCTAGATCAGACTGTGGTCAGTTGGTCAGTTTCTGGTTTCTAGGTCAGACTGTGGCCAGTTGATCAGTTCCTGTTTTCACGATCAGAATGTGGTGAGTTGGTCAGTTTCGGGCTGTCTCGGTCAGACTGTGGACAGTTGGTCAGTTTCTGGTTGTCTCGGTCAGACTCTGGTCAGTTGGTCCGTTTCTGGTTTCTAGGTTAAACTGAAGTCAGTTGGTCAGTTTCTGGTTCATAATTCAGACTGTGATCAGTTGGTCAATTCCGGTTTCTAGCTCAGAATGAGGTCAGTTGGTCAGTATCAGGTTTTTAGGTCAGACTGTGGTCAGTTGCTCAGTTTCTGGTTTCTCGGTCAGACTGTGGTCAGTTGCTATGTTTCACGTTGTCTCAGTCAGATTGTGGTCAGTTGGTCAGTTTCTGGTTTCTATGTCAGACTGTGGTCAGTTGGTCAGTTTATGCTTTCCAGATCAGTCTGTGGTCAGATGGTCAGTTTCTAATTTCTAGGTCAGACTGTGGTCAGTTGGTCAGTTTCGGATTGTCTCGTTCAGATTGTGGTCAGTTGGACAGTTTCTGGTTTCTTGATCAGATTGTGTTCAGTTGGTCAGTTTCTGGTTTCTAGATCAGACTGAGGTCAGTTGGTCTGTTTCTGGTTTCTAGGTCAGAGTGTGGTCAGTTGGTCAGTTTCTGTTTTCTCGGTCAGATTGTGGTCAGTTCGTCAGTTTCTGGTTTCTCGGTCAGATTATGTTCAGTTGGTCAGTTTCTGGTTGCTAGATTAGATTGTGGTCAGTTGGTCAGTTTCTGGTTTCTAGGTCAGACTGTGGTCAGTTGGTTTGTTTCTGTTTTCTCGGTCAGACGGTGGTCAGTTGGTCAGTTTCTGGTTTCTATGTCAGACTGTCTTCAGTTGTTCAGTTTCTGGTTACTTGATAAGACTGTGGTCAGCTGGTCAGTTTCTGGTTTCTAGATCAGACTGTGGTCAATTCATCAGTTTATGGTTTCTAGGTCAGACTGTGGTCAGTTGGTCAGTTTCGAATTGTCTCGGTCAGATTGTGGTCAGCTGGACAGTTTCTGCTTTCGAGATCAGACTGCGGTCATTTGGTCAGTTTATGGTTTCTCGGTCAGACTATGTTCAGTTGGTCAGTTTCTGGTTGCTAGATCAGACTGTGGTCAGTTGGTCAGTTTCTGGTTTCTAGGTCAGACTGTGGTCAGTTGGCCAGTTCCTCTTTTCTCGGTCAGACTGTGGTCAGTTGGTCAGTTTCTGGTTTCTAGGTCAGACTGCGGTCAATTCATCAGTTTATGGTTTCTAGGTCAGACTGTGGTCAGTTGGTCAGTTTCGAATTGTCTCGGTCAGATTGTGGTCAGCTGGACAGTTTCTGCTTTCGAGATCAGACTGCGGTCATTTGGTCAGTTTATGGTTTCTCGGTCAGACTATGTTCAGTTGGTCAGTTTCTGGTTGCTAGATCAGACTGTGGTCAGTTGGTCAGTTTCTGGTTTCTAGGTCAGACTGTGGTCAGTTGGCCAGTTCCTCTTTTCTCGGTCAGACTGTGGTCAGTTGGTCAGTTTCTGGTTTCTAGGTCAGACTGTGGTCAATTGGTCAGTTTCTGTTTGCTCGGTCAGACTGTGGTCAGTTGGTAAATTTCTGGTTTATAGTTCAGACAATGGTCAGTTTCTCAGTTTCTGGTTGTCTTCGTAAGACTGTGGTCAGTTGGTCAGTTTCAGGTTGTATCGGTCAGACTGTGGTCAGTTGGGAAGTTGCTGGTTCTAGGTCAGTCTGTAGACAACTGGTCAGTTGCCGGTTGCTAGATCAGTCTGTGTTCAGTTTGTTACATTTTGGTTGCGAGCTCATCCTTTGGTCAATTGGTCAATTGCTGGTTTATCATCAGACTGTGGTCAGTTCCATCAGTTTCTGGGTTCTCGGTCAGACCGCGGTCAGTTCGTCAGTTTCGGGTTGTTTCGGTCAGACTGTGGTCAGTTGGTCAGTTTCTGGTTGTCTCGGTCAGACTCTGTGCAGTTGGTCAGTTTCTGGTTTCTAGATTAGACTGAATTCAGTTGGTCAGTTTCTGGTTCCTAATTCAGACTGTGATCAGTTGGTCAGTTACGGTTTCAAGCTCAGACTGCGGTCAGTTGGCCAGTATCAGATTTCTAGGTCAGACTGTGGTCAGTTACTCAGTTTCAGGTTTCTAGGTCAGACTGTTGTCAGTTGCTACGTTTCGCATTGTCTCAGTCGGATTGTGGTCAGTTGGTCAGTTTCTGGTTTATAGGTCAGGCTGTGGTCACTTGGTCAGTTTATGCTTTCTAGATCAGACTGTGGTCAGTTGGTCAGCTTCTGGTTTCAAGGTCAGACTGTGGTCAGTTGATCAGTTTCTTGTTGCAAGATCAGACTGTGGTCAGTTGATCAGTTTCTGGTTTCTAGGTCAGACTGTGGTCAGTTGGTCAGTTTCTGTTTTCTCTGTCAGACAGTGGTCAGTTGGTCAGTTTCTGGTTTCTAGGTCAGACTGTGTTCAGTTGGTCAGCTTCTAGTTGCTAGATCAGACTGTTGTCAGTTGGTCAGTTTCTGGTTTCTAGATCAGACTGTGGTCATTTGATCATCTTCTGGTTTCTTGGTCAGACTGTGGTCAGTTGGTCAGTTTCAGATTGTCTCGGTCAGATTGTGGTCAGTTGGACAGTTTCTGGTTTCTAGATCAGACTGTGGTCAGTTGGTCAGTTTCTGGTTTCAAGGTCAGACTGTGGTCAGTACGTGAGTTTCATGTTGCCTTGGTCAGACTGTGTTCAGTTGGTCAGTTTCTGGTTTCCAAATCAGTCTTTGGTCAGTTGGTCAGTTTCTGGTTTCTAGGTCAGTCTGTGGTCAGTTGGCCACTTTCTTTTTCCTCGGTCTGACTGTGGTCAGTTGGTCAGTTTCTGGTTTCTAGTTCAGACTGTGTTCAGTTGGTCAGTTTCTGTTTTCTATGTCAGACTGTGATCAGTTGGTCAGTTTCTGTTTTCTCGGTCAGACTGTGGTCAGTTGGTCAGTTTCCACTTTCTTGGTCAGACTGTGTTCAGTTTGTCAGTTTTTGGTTGCTAGATCAGACTGTGGTCAATTGGTCAGTTTCTGCTTTCTAGATCGGACTGTGGTCAGTTGATCAGTTTCTGGTTTCTAGGTCAGACTGTGGTCAGTTGGTCAGTTTCTGTTTTGTCGGTCAGACTGTGTTCAGTTGGTCAGTTTCTGGGTTCGAGGTCAGACTGTGGTCAGTTGATCAGTTCCTGTTTTCACAGTCAGAATGTGGTGAGTTGGTCAGTTTCGGGCGGTCTCGGTCAGACTGTGGCCATTTGGTCAGTTTCTGGTTGTCTCGGTCAGACTCTGGTCAGTTGGTCAGTTTCTGGATTCTAGGTTAGACTGACGTCAGTTGGTCAGTTTCTGGTTCATAATTCCGATTGTGATAGTTGGACAATTAGGGTTTCTAGCTCAGACTGTGGTCAGTTAGTCAGTATCAGGTTTTTAGGTCAGACTGTGGTCAGTTGCTCAGTTTCTGGTTTCTCGGTCAGACTGTGGTCAGTTGATATGTTTCGGGTTGTCTCAATCAGATTGTGGTCAGTTGGTCAGTTTATGCTTTCTAGATCAGACTGTGGTCAGTTGATCAGTTTCTGGTTTCTAGGTCAGACTGTGTTCAGTTGGTCAGTTTCGGATTGTCTCGGCCAGATTGTGGTTGTTGGACAGTTTCTGGTTTCTAGATCAGACTGTGGTCAGTAAGTCAGTTTCTGGTTTCTATGTCAGACTGTGGTCAGTTGGTCAGTTTCTGTTTTGTCGGTCAGACTGTGTTCAGTTGGTCAGTATCTGGGTTCGAGGTCAGACTGTGGTCAGTTGATATGTTTCGGGTTGTCTCAGTCAGATTGTGGAGAGTTGGTCAGTTTATGCTTTCTAGATCAGACTGTGGTCAGTTGATCAGTTTCTGGTTTCTAGATCATCCTGTGGTCAGTTGGTCAATTGCTTGTTGCTCGATCAAACTGTGGTCAGTTGATCAGTTTCTGCTTTCGAGGTCAGACTGTGGTCAGTTGGTCAATTTCTGGTTTCTAGGTCAAACTGTGGTCAGTTGGTCATTTTCTGTTTTCTTGGTCAGACTGTGGTCAGTTGGTCAATTGCTGGTTTCTATGTCAGACTTTGGTCAGTTGGTCAGATACTGGTCGCAAGGTCAGAATGTGGCCTGTTGGATAGTTTGTGGTTGCTAGGTCAGACTGTGGTCATTTGGTCAGATTCTGGTTTCGAGGTCAGACTGTGGTCAGTTGTTCAGTTTCTGGTTTCTAGGTCAGACTGTGGTCATTTGTTCAGTTTCGCGTTGTCTTGGTCAGTTGGTCAGTTTCATGATGTCGCGGTCAGACTGTGGACATTTGGTCAGTTTCTGGTTTCTAGGTCATACTGTGGTCAGACTGCGGTCAGTAGGTCAGTTTCTGGTTTCTCGGTCAGACTGTGGTCAGTTGGTCAGTTTCTGGTTATCTAGGTCTGCTTCTCTGGTCAGTTTTTTTTACTTTTAGGTTGCTAGGTCATCCTGTGTTCAGTTGTTCAATTGATTGTTGCTCGATCAGACTGTGGTCAGTTGATCATTTTCT